>NC_035107.1:231641241-232251241 GCF_002204515.2 Aedes aegypti | reverse complement strand
CTTTGCCGATTGACCATTTTTGCATGTGTATATCGTGTGGCAGGTACGAAGATACTCTATGCCCAGGGAATCGAGAAAATTTCCTTTACGAAAAGATCCTCTACCAGCGGGATTCGAACCCTTTCCTCAAGTGAACAAACCATCCACGAAAAAGCCCACAGTACTTCCGTTGCTTTAGGGAACAAACCATCCACGACAAAGCCCATGAACAGTACTTCCGTTGCTTTAGGGAAAATGTCTTGCTCGCCTCCTAACTGCTAGCGAAATTATTTCGTGGTTAGGATGAGTCACAAGAAACAGTTTTTCTTCTTAAATCCATCCAAACAAATTACTTTCGACCTTTGACCTTTATTTTTCAAATGGTGATTATCGATATAATTTATTGAAAGTCGAATTTATATGTTTATTTATCAATCCATTACCACACTTTCGACCTTATGTCTTTCGAACTGAACTGTTGCTGTTCTGGACTGATGTTGCTCGGTGACTGCAGAGTTTTTGCTTGGTTTGGTACCTGTCAGATGTTTACAGTGCTCCAGTTAGTTCGTTGTTTGTATAGGCTTGAGTATCGTGCTTACCCTAGCTTACCCGAGCTGGGAACGAGCTGGGAACAGCTTTCAATAATGATGGATGATATGCAGAGGCGCGTGATCGGGAGGTGACCGATCAATGCGAGAATGTGCAAGTTGATGATCAAAGGCCAGTTCTTCAACTTCAGCATAACAAACATGCCCAGCCCTCACTCCGGAAGCACTGATGATGTTACCATCTTCGTTTATTACGTGCAGCTCGAACGCGAGTACGACAACTGCCCAATCCACGACGTTAAAATCATAGGAGATTTAAACGCTCAGGTTGGCCAGGAGAAGTTCAGTGCCCACCGACTGACGAACGAAAACGGATTACGTCTAGTTGATTTCCACCACAGCAGACGGAATCATCACGTTTCGATAGATGGACGGCACTTCTCCGACATTATCGACGTCAGGACCTATCGTGGCGCTAATATCCACTCTGACTACTATCTGTTGATGATTGAACTGCACCCAAAACTCTCCGTCGTTAACAACGTACAGTACCAACGGCCGCCCTGGTGTGACCTAGAGCAGCTTAAGCAACCGGATGTCGCAGTAGCATACGCGCAGCATCTCGAGGCTGCATTACCGGAAGAGGGTGAGCTTGATAAAGCCTGGATAAAGCAACAGTAGACCCGCCTCTTTCGGGAGAAAAAACGCCGCCTGGAGGAGACGAAGTGCGAGGAGATGGAACAGCTGTACCGGTCTCAAGAAACGCGTAAGTTCTATCAGAAGCTCAACGCATCCTGCAACGGCTTCGTGCCGCGAGCCGAGATGTGCAGGAATAAGGATAGGAGCATTCTGACGGACGAGCGTGAGGTGATCGAAAGGTGGAAGAAGCACTTCGAAGAGCACCTGAATGGCGCTGAGAGCACAGGCAATGAAGGACGGGACAACGGAGAAAATGCCTTCGTCAGTACTGCGGAAGATGGAAACCAACCAGCCCACACTTTGAGGGAGGTTAAGGATGCCATTCACCTGCTCAAGAACAATAAAGCTACTGGTAAGGATGGTATCGGAGCTGAACTCATAAAGATGGGTCCGGAGAGGCTGGCCATTTGTCTGCACCGGCTGATAGGCACAATCTTTGAAACAGAAAAGATACCGGAGAAGTGGAAGGAAGAGGTAATATGCCCCACCTACAAGAAAGACGACAAGTTAGATTGTGAGAACTTTCGAGCGATCACCATTCTTAATGCAGCCTATAAAATATTATCCCAGATCATCTTCCGTCGTCTGTCACCTGTAGTAAACGAGTTCGTGGGAAGTTATCAAGCCGGCTTCGTTGACGGCCGATCGACAACGGACCACCTTTTCATCGATTTCAAGGTGGCATACGACAGTATCGATCGCGTAGAGCTATGGAAAATCATGGACGAGAACAGCTTTCCCGGGAAGCTCACGAAACTGATAAGAGCGACGATGGAAGGTGTGCAAAATTGTGTGAAGGTTTCAGGCGAACACTCCAGTTCGTTTGGATCCCACCGGGGACTACGACAAGGTGATGGACTTTCGTGCCTGTTGTTCAATATTGCGCTAGAAGGTGTTATGCGAACAGCCGGGGTACAAATTTTACGAGATCCAGCCAATTTGTTTGCTTCGCAGATAACATGGACATTGTCGGCCGAACATTTGAAAAGATACCAGACCTGTACAACATTTGAAAAGATACCAGACAAAGTACATGCTAGCTAGTGGGCCCGAGCGCAACAGGGTTCGCCTAAGTAGCAGTGTTACGATAGACAGGAATACGTTCGAGGTGATCGACGAGTTCGGCTATCTTGGATCCTTGCTGACGGCTGGTAATAGCATTAGCCGTGAAATACGGTGGCACATCATCCGTGGAAGTCGGGCCTACTATGGACTCCACAAGAAGGTGCGGTCAAAAAAGGTTTACACCCGCACCAAATATATCATGTTCAAAACGCTCATAAGGCCGATAGTCCTTTACGGTCATGAAATGTGGACGATGCTCTAGCCTGCAAACGCTAGTTGCTTGGGACGATCTATGGCGGTGTGCAGGAGAATGGTGTGTTTTTTTTTTATAGTAGGGTACATAAAAGCTTCAAAAGCCAGGCCTGTAGTGTGTTGGCACGGTGTGGGACTCACGTTAGGCGTGCTTAACCACTAAAAAACTTTCCCTACTGCTCCTGTGCCTCGATCCCCCCCGGAACTACATCAGGCAACTTCATCGGAGGAGGGCTGTGCTCATGCACTTCTGTGCTCATGCACTTCTTCAATCTCAGCCTCTAACTGTTCTGCTAGTTCGCTGTTGGAGCGTTTTGCCCAATTGGCGGTTGAAAATCTCGCCGGGACTTTGGACAGCTTTCTGTGCGACGACGCATACTTCCCTTGAGCTGGCCTCGCGTCAGAGCTCTGTTGATCTTCTACTGGACGCTCATGTGCACTTCGTTGCGCAACGACGACTCGTTCTCCGCTGCTGCTGTTCGAGCTCTCCTTGTTGACCAGTTGGATGCCGAGGTCGGTCCAGCGATTCCGGTTGGAGGATGACTTCCGGTTCACTGGCGCCCAGACGACCCAAAACTGGTTTGTGACGATCGATGCTACTCGGCTTAGTCCCCGACGGTGGAGCTAGCCTACTCCGGCTACGCGCTTCTTCATGATTCGATACTGGCCGGTGGAGTGCCGAAGTCGGTCCAGCGATTCCGGTTGGAGGATGGCTTCCGGTGCACTGGCGCTCCGACGACTCAAGCCGGTGATACGCTACGTACTACTCAGAGTAGTCCCCGGCGGTGGATCTATCTTACTCCGACGAAGATTTCCCCGGCGGCGGAAGATCTCCCGAATCGATGCTATCCGGGCAGATGCCGAGGTCGGTCCTGCAATTCCGGTGGAGGGAAGCTTCCGGTTCACAGGCGCCCCGACGATCATTTGCCGGTGCAACAACGCGACCTACTCAACTAGTCCCCGGCGGTGGACTTAGCCTACTCCGAAGCTGGCCGGGCAGATGCCGAGGTCGGTCCTGCGATTCCGGTGGAGGGAAACTTCCGGTTCACAGGCGCCCCGACGACCATTTGCCGGTGCTATTTCGCGAATTACTCAGCTGGACCCCGGCGGTGGACTCAGCCTACTCCGACTCGACGTTGGTTGGCCAAGTGCCAGGGTCGGTTCTGCAATTCCGGTTGGAGGATGGCTTCCGGTTTGCAGGCGCCCGGACGACTATTAACCGATACTACGCTACGCCCGCTCTACTCGGTCTAGTCCCCGACGGAGGATCTAGCCTACTCCGATCGCGACCCGGAGCTCTCTGGTCTTCACGCCATCTCCTTTGCAGCAACGACATAATCACCGTTATTCCCCTGTTCACCGCATTCCAGGTGCTTTCATGCTGGCACATGTTCTGCACGATGTTGTCCGGATTTAGGACGTTTGCGGTTTCTGGCATCATCTCGCTTCGTATATCCGTGAATCGAGGACAGTCGAATATAACGTGCTCCGGTGTCTCCTCGATATTTGGACAGGCCGGACAATGTGGAGATTCTGCGTGTCCGAATCTGTGCAGATATTTCCGGAAGCATCCATGGCCTGACAGAAACTGGGTCAGGAAGAAGTTAACTTCTCCATGTTTTCTGGTCGTCCACACCGACACGTTAGGAATGAGCCTGTGGGTCCACCTTCCTTTCTCCGAGTTATCCCACTCCTGCTGCCAGCTGGTCATTGTGTCCAACCTAATGGTATTCCTCACATTCCTGGTGTCCCTTTGCTGGTAACATGCGATGTCCTTAGCCAGAGTGATGCAGATGGGGATCATTCCGGCGGTAGGCACTCGCAACCCGTATAGCCATGAGCCGGAACGTACCTGCCAGCTTATCTTGATTACGTTTGGTTCCCAACGCTGCAGCCCAAGCCGGGACTCCATACCTCAGTATAGACGATGATACGGTCGCTAGAAGACGCCTCGTGCTGCTTCTTGGTCCTCCAATGTTGGGCATGATCCTGGCTACGGTGTTAACAGCTTTCGCTGCCTTTTCGCAGGCATAGTCTACGTGGCTGTTGAAGTTTAGCCTGTCGTCGACCATTACTACGAGATGCTTTAGAGAGCGCTTCGATGGGATTGCGTGCCCTCCGACGTTGATTTCCAACTGCTGTACCGCCTTGCATTTGCTGACCAGCACCACCTCCGTTTTATGATGAGCCAACTGCAGCTTGACTCCCGTCATCCACGATTCGATGGTGTCTAGCGATTCCGCCGTCAGCATCTCCACCTCCTCCGCAGTCTCACCAGTTATCGCGAGAACGACGTCATCTGCGAACCCGACGATCTCGACTCCATTTGGCAGTGACAAGGTTAGCACTCCATCGTACATCATGTTCCACAATGTTGGACCAAGTATGGATCCTTGTGGAACTCCCGCCGTGACTTCAATTGACATCCGTTCCTGGTTTGTGTCGTAGACCAGTACCCGGTTCTGAAAGTAACTTTGCAGAACTTTACATAGATATCCTGGAACCCGCATTATGTGTAGGGCTGCGGTGATAGCCTCCCAACTGGCACTGTTTAACGCGTTCTTGACGTCTATTGTTACCACTGCGCAGTATCGATTGCCTCTCCTCTTCTGCTTGGACGCTTTCTCCGCGCACGCGATGACTGCCCGAATAGCATGCACCGTCGAAGTCTTTTTACGGAATCCGAACTGCCTTTTCGACAATCCGTTCTCGCCTTCCGTGTAGATCGTCAGCCTGCCGAGGATGACCTTCTCCAAAAGTTTGCCAAGAGTATCCAGCAAGCATATTGGTCTATATGAAGCAGGATCTCCTGGCGGTTTTCCTGGTTTTGGCAGTAACACCAGCTTCTGCACTTTCCATCTGTCTGGGAAGCAGCCTTCCGCTAGACAGAATGGTGTGTGGCGACGGAGGAAATCCACAAGCTCGCCCAACTCTACGGCGAACCCAGTATCCAGAAAGTGACCAAAGCTGGTAGGATACGATGGGCAGGGCATGTTGCGTGAATGCCGGCAATAACCCTGCAAAGATGGTGTTCGCTTCGGATCCGGTTGATGCAAGAAGGCGAGGAGCGCAGTGAAATAGGTGGGCGGATGAAGAGCGTATCGAGTTGGCGAGCGGGGGCAGAACCGAGGATGAAAAGATGAATGAAATGAATGAATATTCCAGGTACTATGTTTCCATTCATAGTCCTTATTTAGTTGCAGGTCGGTTGCCGAAAATATCTTTTGTTATTTCTTCTTTCTCCATTTTTCTTTGTAGATGAGAAATTCGATATGGTATCCTACCGGGGTTGGGCTACCAACGTCACGTTGATGGGGCTGCCACCTTAGGTTAATTGACGTGATGCAAAAGTTCATACTCAGCTGCTGGATACCAGAACAGACGCTGTCTGAGCAGCACCTCCTGGTGAACAGACGCTCGGGACGCACCCCTCACTCTAGCTGATATAAGAAGGACAACAGTGCCCAGGTTGCACTACCAGCTACTGCTAAGTACGCCAGCTAAACGGTTTTTGTCATCGTTTGACCGGTGGAAGCGTGAGGTAGGGGCATGTGAGGACCAGAGCTACGTTGGACACTCCTTCCTTATTGTCGACTCATCATTTCGCAACCATTTGCCAATGGAACATACTTCACACGTAAAGAGATTCGCAAACACACCTGCCGATATCGGAATGACGATGCCTGCTCCCAAATTGACCATGAGCTGGTGAATGGGCTACAATTCTCAGATGTCATACACCTCCGAGGCCCTAATATTGACTCGGATCATTAACGCGTTATAGATAAAACTCGGTTGCGGTTATCCAGCGTCATTGGTCCCAGGAATGACAAAACGTGGCGCTTCAATACCCAACGCTTGACAAGGCAGTACTTGCGGTACTGTAGGTAGACGAGTATTTAGAAAAATCTACAATTCTGGAGATGGCAACAGTTTATCCTGTCGATGAAGCTATGATCTTGGATAACGATCAATTGCTCTAACCAAGATATCATCGATTACGTTGAGGAACTTTAGCGGTGATAAAACTCGGATGGGGTTGGACAAGACGCTGTTGTAAAAAACTCAACAGTCAAAAGCTTTTTCAAAGTCAATGAACACTGAGTAAAGGAACTCTTAGAATTCGTTGACCTGCTTCAGGATGATACGGAGACAATATGGTCTTCACAGAACTGTCTGGCACAGAATTCTGCTTGCTGCCGCTGGAGAGTCGCGTCAATCTTCTCCTGAATCCGGTTCAGGATTATTTTGCACAGAACTTCGGGAACTTCACACAATGACATGATGCCTCTTCAATTATCGCAAACAGTCAGGTCACCCTTTTAAGATACATTTACTAAGATGTTTTGCATCCAGTCGACCGAAAAGGTCGCGGTTTCTTAGATACCGTAAAACGGGGTAACTTTGATAGTTTTTTCGAAGAAAACTTGAATATTTCTACATGCTGTTTCAAAGAATTACAATTTATATGTTTAAAACAAGTACAGTAATACCTCGATATAACGTAACTCGATTTTTATTTTCGTTACGTTATATCGAGGTTACGTTATATCGAAGCAAAATATTTTTTTCTGAATTTCGTTCATCATGTATTGTTTGGTTAGAAAATGGGTCTTATATTGATATTATTGAACTAGCAGGCATTTTCAGTTTAACTCACATATTTTTTTAAAATATTTTTCCGTATGTAATTTTTTTATATTTTTCTTTTTGTTTTATTTTTGACTTTTACCTTTTTATTGCAGTAATCCTTAATGAAATGTATTCAGGAAAAAACTTTGCAGGAATCCTTGAACACTCGGAGAAACTATAAAAGAAATTCATAAATGAGATCTTTCAGAAATCTTTAAAAATGTTAATGTTGAGCAATCCATGAACATTTCTAGCAAGCAGTTATGGAATTTCAAGAATTTTGTTATGAGGAACTCGTGGTAAAACTCCTAAAGCAAATCTTTTTGTAATTTCTGGACAGAATTTGAAATTCTTTGAAAAATGTTTTTTTAGAATTCATGAAGAAATCACTAGAAAACTATCAAAAACAAAAACTATCTTCGAGTAATTTTTCATGCAAAAGTTTCTGAACGAATACATTGTGGAATTTTCGGTAGTATTTTAGGAGAAATTTCTGGGGGATCTCAGGAGGAGGATGCTCAGTTTTTGAAATCCGTGAATATGTTTTTGTAATGAAAAAACATCCATAAAAAAATTTGTAGACTTATAGTCTTCAAGAATTACTTGAAGAACCCAATGAAAAAGAATCATTGGAATCTTTCTTAAGAAATTCGTGATGGAATCAATGCAAGATTTCATTTCACGTAAAATCCTTGAAGAACCTAAAGTAGTATATAGAATGGTTTCTGCATAAATATTTGTAAAAAGTTCTGCAGAAAATCATAATTAAATTGGTGGAGAAATGCCAAGAAAATTGTTCTTCAGATTTTATGATTTTTGGACGAATACCTGTACGGTTTTTTAAATAATTTGTAGAGCATTCCAAGAATTATAACTGGATTGTCCTTTAAAGTGGCCGCTGGAAGAATTCCTGAAAAAATGCTGAAATAATTTATAAATTTCTAGACTCCGGAAAAATATAAGGTATCATATGTGGAATTGTTTGAAGAATTCATAGTTGAATCCACTTTGTATCCTGGAGAAATTACACATAAATATCAGGAAGGTTAACCCACCGTCGGTCGCCCTAGTGTACTGAGTACACGCACTTCGCGAAAAGTCGAAAAACACGTTGAAAATCCCTTCAAATTGATCCGGGTGTTGGTCCTATTCCAAGATCTACTCTTCTTCTTGCTTGTAAAGAAGAAATTTTTCGAAAAAATCAACGAAAACTATTCGGAAACATCGTGTTTTTAACCTAAGTTTTTAGGCGTGTACTCAGTACACCAGTGCGACCGCTCGTGTAACTTTTTTTTACCGGGCCCGTCACACGAGCGGTCGCATCGTGTACTGAGTACACGCGGAGCAATTTTGATTGTACATCCAAAGCTAGGCAAGATAGAATATGGATGTCTTCGACAAATTTCTTCAGTCCAACTGTACCAATTGATCAGTGGACAGAAAACACTTTGAAAACATCCTCATCTTCCTGTGGCCATCGGATTGTGCCCCTGGGGAACCGATGTAGTGGACATTTCGCAATGCAACATCTCGTACACAAATATCTCAGGATCTAGATTTTTTAGCAAGATGGTGTCTTCGACAAACACAGCTAAAAATATGTTGTAAATTTAAGTTTATTTTCATGCACATATTTGGAGCATCAAAATAAACCTAAATTTCAACGACCAATCCATTATTTTTCAATCGAATTCACTTCAAATTTACACGATCATGTAATATTCAATCATTCTTAGTTGAAAATTGAATGTATATTCATTTAATTTTACATGATGCTGTAACAACACACGAATTTGATTTATTTTTACAGTAGACTTAAGTTTACATCACATTGAAAATTAAATAATTTTTTCTGTGAAGTTGTTCAGTAGGTCAAGGACTAACATTTGATAGGCTGCTTGTTTCGAAATTCTGCCACCAGATGGTGCTAGTGAGCATTTAATTTTTCAAACACCGATATCTCAAGATCCTGATTATCTAGAAAGATGATGTCTTCGACAAAGTTGTTTAGTAGGTCAAGGACTAACATATGATAAGCTACCTAACAAGGATCCAGATTTTTTAGAAAGATGGTGTTTTCAGCAAAGTTGTTCAGTAGTTCAAGGGCTACCATGTGATGATCTTCTTGATTCGGAATTCTTTCAATAGATGGCGCTAGTGAGCATGATATTTTGGGAACACAGATATCTCAGGATCCTGGTTACCTATAAAGTTGACGTCTTCGACAAAAGTGTTGAATATTTATTTATTTATTTATTTAATAGGTCAAGGTCTAGCATGTAATAAGCCACCCAACTTGAAATTCTATCAACAGATGGCGTATTTTGATCGCGAATATCTCAGGATAACGATATTTTAGCAAGATGGTGTTTTCGGCAAAGATGTTTAGTAGATTAAGGACTAAACATGTGATGTGCCGTTTGATTCGGATTTCTTCCATAAAACGACGCTGAAGATGCAATTTTTCGAACGCAGATATATTTGGATCCTGATCGCTTAGAGAAATGATCCTGAGATATTTTCATTACTAATAAATATTACCCCTTCGGCAAGGTTGTTCTAAGATGAAGGCCTGCAAGGAACCTCAAGTTTTAAAATTCTTTCAACTGGTGGCGCTATTCAGCATGCATATATTGATTGCTAATATCTAAGGATCCCGTTTGCATCCAAATATAAACTTCTGGGCTCAAAAGTTCAGTAAGTCAAGTACAAACTTGTGATGGGCCACACTTGTTTGGGAACTCTTCCACTAGATGGTGCCACTGAGTATGCTATATTTTCAACCCAAATATCTAGGATCGTGATTGCTTAATCATGAAAATGACGTCTTCAACTAAGTTGTTTATTCTGTCCAAGACTGATGCATGTTTACCATGTAATAAACCGTGTGATTCGAAAACGGTGCTCTTCAGCATGAAAATCCCATCAGAATATACTTCAGAATTTCATGGACAGTCAAATTTCCAGTCGATACTCAAAAGATCATCGACTCATGGGACAGATATTGTTTAGAAAGCTAATAAAAGGGAGCATTATAGTAATTATGATTTTTTTTTGTTTTAAGTATGGTTTCATTAGTCGATATCGAACTATGGAACATCGACTAATACAGGGTAGCACGTGATATTTTTCTGCTATCAAACAGTATAATTCAAGCACATTGATTGGTTTACATAATGCGAATAATAGACTTAAAACTGGTGTTAGACTTAATACACAATGCTTTTCATTTTTACTTCCATTTGAAAAAAAAAATGAAAAGGCCTATCAAATATCTAATGAGCCTTTGTACGTGCCATAAATTCTTTTGTTCTCATGATTTTTACTGTGCACCGTGTGCTGGTGCTGTCTCGCTCTCTCTCACGGGCAACTTGAAAAAAGAGCGCACAGTAAAAGTCAAACGTTTTATAGCATGCATAGGCTTATGAGCCAGAATTTCGAAACAAGCAGCCTATCAAATGTTAGCCCTTGACCTACTGAACAACTTTGCCGAAGACACCATCTTGCTAAAAAATCTAGATCCTGAGATATTTGTGTACGAGATGTTGCATTGCGAAATGTCCACTACATCGGTTCCCCCGGGGCACAATCCGATGGCCACAGGAAGATGAGGATGTTTTCAAAGTGTTTTCTGTCCACTAACCAATTGGTACCGTTGGACTGAAGAAATTTGTCGAAGACATCCATATTCTATCTTGCCTAGCTTTGGATGTACAATCGAAATTGCTCCGCGTGTACTCAGTACACGATGCGACCGCTGGTGTAACTTTTTTTTGAGCGACTGACGGAAGGTTAACTTGTGGAATTTCTGGAATATCCCTGTCGGAATTATTTTAAGAATAGGTTTTAAGTTTTATACATGAATACCAGGACAGTTTAAGATAAGCCCATGGAGCAATTATTGGCGGAATATCTGGAGGCATCTTCAGAATCCGTCGAGAAATTTCGATATCGATTTATGACTGTATTCAGTGATAGTAAATGCTTGAATTGCTCTGATTTAGTATTGGTAGGTGTTTGAATTTTGAAAAATGTTTATAGCAGTTCATAAACCATGTTTTTAATAAAAATTGTAAAAATAAATGGGGTCAAAAAAAGTTACGTTATATCGAGGTAAAAATTACGTTATATCGAGTTACGTTATAAAGAGGTTACGTTATATCGAGGTTACGTTATATCGAGGTATTACTGTACTGATATCCTAGCTATCGATTGCACTTGATAGATTGTTAAAAGATTTATTCTGAATGGATATATAATTTTTCATATAATCGAAAGTCGGTTTTCTGTTTTGGGGTAACTTTGATAATGAAGTATAAATCGAATGGTAAAATCTTGTAAATTTTTAATATTTGCATAAAAATCGTCAAATGATTTGATTCCAATGAAAATATCTTTGACATGCAGTGTCATACTAATATTTTTTAGTTTTGCATTCGTTTTTCTTAACTGATTGACAGAAACTTTGTTATTTCGTTCAATATGTTGGTGGTCTCGCACTATCAAAGTTACCCGCATTATCAAAGTTACCTCGTTTTACGGTACTGTAGAATAATTGATGCAACAGTTGTGCAGATATCACGGGGTTAGCCTTGAGATTATTGGCTAAAATGCGATCGACCTCTGGGCAGAGTTGCTCGATGTCACATCAACAAGACTATGGATATCACTGATGGGTTAAGTTTAGCTTTAAATTAAGCAGATAAAATGGCAATTTATCACTACGATATTGTCAACAGTGTTGCAATCTATCTGAAACTATGTGTTGGTCACTGAAAAACATTAATAGCATGGATAATGACCACGTGATCACTCATTCTGCAGTGATTTTGATCTAGAGTGCGATGTCGCATCACTGCTGTTGGTTGTCAAATCAAAGTGATATCGATAGCTCACAAGTGATACTGATAGTTTTAGACCATCAGCCATCAGCTGATATGATTGATATTAGGCAACTCTGCCTCTGGGGCTCTAGTTGACTTGATGCGTCGGAAGATCGTTTGCGTCTCAAGCACTGAGCGTCAGTCGAAGTCGAGAATGGACAGCAAATTGGCGATATATTGTTGGAGAGATTTTATCAAGTTGATTGATGTAGAACCAAATAGGTAATGGTTAGTTTTAGCTGCCTAGTGGTGCTAACAGCAATGGTTTGGATTTCCGAAAAGGGAAGACCCCAAACATTACTATTTTTTGTGCTCCAAAGTTTAAGAGACACATTGAGGATAAAGACGAAAAATTGTTAGTTTAGCCAGTCATCAAAATGGCCGGAGAACGATGTAAGATGGCATTGTGTAGTAGAACATTAAGTGGACGATGAATCTGGGAAAGCACAATCATTTAAGGAAGTCACTGTGATCATTCAGATGTTGGTCCAAGCTCTGCGATTCTAGTTTTAGTTGTAGTGGTATTGAAGTTGAAGCCCTAGTAGATTCATCGAAAGTTGTTGAGCATCTCGGTTTGCCTACTATTCTTTAGCATATTGTTTTATTAGGTTGAACACAGTCTACAGGCTGTTCAGGATCGCCCTGAAGTCTTTGATGCATCATTCGGTTGAGAACGTGGGAAGATGGCGAAGATGACCAAGAAGTGAAGACATCTGTAACTTGGAAGATCGCACAAAGGCGAGAAAGGGATAAAGATGTGAATGATTGCTTTGATTGCAATTAGAATGTCTTGTATTACAAATTGTTCCAGATGGCTTGTGGGACAATCGATGACCTTTTTTCGGGTATAATTCGAAAAGCTATATCAATGTAAAAATAATTATTCAACATTTTGCATTGCAATTAAACCCATCGAGTAAATCTGTGTAATGTCAATTAATTCACAAAACCATAATCAGTGAAAACACCGTAGCCACATGTTTCAATTTTGGAGAATAAATCACGGCCACCAGATCCAGGTGCAAATTTATCACTTCAGGAACCATTCATCAACAGGTCCCGAATGAGACTCGAAATCCGTGTCAATGAACGGTGCCAAAATTTACGTCCCTCGCTGACCACTACCATTGTGGATGGCGCCCACCACCGTTCCCCTTCAGGCTTGTTGAAACATATCTCCAAGCGGCGATCAAGCAGTCAAGGTTAATATTAAATTTGTTTAAATTATCAATCAGCTCACAGCTGATTTTTTTTTCTCGTGCTATTCCATCATCCCAGCTCACAGGGGTAATCGTGTATTTTCTACATGCATATGCAAAATGTATGTAGGGTAGATGTACCAGTGCTTGCCACCGTAAGGAAAACTTTTTTTGTAATACATTTGAATATATATATTTTTTCAAAGTTTAATCACCGAATGACTTTATCGTAATGAGCTTTTATTGGCTTTTATCGGTGAAAGCGATACTACTCAAAATGGAAGGGAGCAACGAAAGTAATGAAAGAATATGATGGATAGAATCGCAAGCGAGCGACGAGAGAAATGAATAGAAGCTGAAAACTAACAGAGGGCCATATATGAACAACACAATCGAAGCGACAAATCGTTGCCTAACGTTTTCACCGATAAAAGCCAATAAAAGCCCATTATGACTTTTGAATATTGTCAATATGTAGAACGAAAGCCTTCAACCCATGTTTAGTAGGAAAAATATAAGAGCAGGCCAAAAAACTTGTTTTTGTGTTTCAAACTGATGTGGCGAATACTGGATCACCTGCACCAGTATTCGCCATGTTTTTAATTTCGATTCCAGAATAATCCATTTACGTTGGTTTCTTTTGGAAGGTAGCGAATTTGGTAACACTATAGCGAAATGAGGTGCAAAGAAACAAATATTTTATGGATTTTTTTTCTCAGAACATTTTGAGATTTCTAAGAATGTTTACAAATCATTTTCACATAACTTTATGTACACTTATTGGTTGATGCCTATTTGAGAGTTACGATGAAAATCGTTTCTTGGCATAATACGGTATCTTCTCAGATCATCAGTGCATTTTCCTAGTTCACTTATGCATTTTTTTTTCGTTCTGTAAACACAAAATAGTCGAATCCAAGGTATCAATTAATCTTGGTCGAATCAATCCGTAACAACTTTGTTATCATAAATTAGGTTACTAAGATTACAGATTAATTCGCAATAAAATATATTCACTCACATTGTATACCAATTTTGCTCCACTTTTGTACGTATAATGCCTTATGTCGACATTTTATACGGAATCTTTGCCCACATAAGCATCAATATAATGCAAAAGGTGATTTCGTTATACATACATTCTGGATTCTTGAGCGTATACAATCTTGTATAGCAAATACCGGCGCATCCTCCCTAGAATACTCAACGTACGATACGTTCACATTAGCGACCGGCTGTTGGAGGTCGAATGCAGTGTATTAAATTGCCGAAAATATCATTATTCGTATGTTTTTGGGGTTGTCCGCTGCTAGCCACCACCACCCAGACAGGCCGCAGTCCATCCCACAAGAACGATTGTTGTGACGCCAGATAGTGATGTCATTGAATGCCGGCGAACGGTGTGGATGATTTTTTTTGGCGTTGCATTGGAGTCAGACTTCGGTGTGCCGAAATTTGTAATTAATCACAAATTTGTCACGATGATTCGGTCGGTTCCGAACCACCACCGATGGTCAGGTAAGATGAATTTCGTATCGTACTTTTCTGCTGCGCGTACACAGATCTTTCTGCTGATGGGTGTTTTAAAACGACCAATAGCAATAAAACAGTACTTCTCAACAAAAACGATACTCTACAGTGCTATATTCTAAACCTATTAATATCTTGTTGGATCCATGTTTGGATCCGTGTCTTGGATTTTTCATTGGACCCGTTGGCGGAAGCTAACGGAGGTAATCCTTGTTGGACACCGTCTTGGAAAAAATACTCTTAGACTGCTTCGTTCTAATATTCATTAAATATGGTTGCAAACAAAAATAAGGGCGAATAACTGAATTCAAAACTTATAAAAAAGTGTTTCATACTTATAATAACACATTTTTATTGTGTTAACGCTACGTTTATGTTATTTTCAAACAAACTATGGATGGTTCGTCACTGAAAATGTCGACTTAAACCCTTGTTTATTGTTCATATAATTTTAATATAAGATGCAGAGCCCTTTGGGTACAAGTCGTTTTTTACCTCGTATAACCGACCCTCACTGATAAACACCCTTCCCGTGTTGATTGTTGAGATGCAGAGGTACTCTCGGTCTCTAGAATCAACAATCACTACACACTAGCATTACTTCTCCATCCCAAGGACTGGGCCGACGCCGTTATTGATAGATAATACGAAATCTGCTAAAATGTCCACTTCAAGATTAAGCGGTAAGTTCCATACCTTAGTCATTTAGATCGGAGTGCAATTCTTACAAGGTACGATCAATCGTGGAGTAGCAACCATTGACATACAGTCTAAGCTATTCTATGTTGTAGAAGTGTCTTGACGAAAGTAACTTTCCAGGAATATGGAAGATCCAGAAGCTGGTAGTGCTGCCAAATTCAAAGAAGCCACTGGGATAGCAATGGCAAGAAGACCAGACGGAATTGCGCCGCGATCAGAGAAGGCTAGATCCTCCTTCAGGGACTAGGCCGAGTAGTTCGAACATCACATAGTCTGGGTGATAGGTAGTCGGGGCACCTCCGAACCAGAAGTCTTTCTCCACCGGAATCGCAGGACTGAGCTCGGGGTTGGTGGTCTGATGACTACCGCTTCTGCTTCATAAGCAGAAGGTCATGGGTTCAATCCCAGGCCGTCCCCTCGTCCTTTGTAGTTGTATATCTCTCACTAGCTTCTATCTTCCATTCTAAATCTATCACACTCATTCGTTCTTAGCAAACGCTAGAACCAGAGACGGTCAAGGTTTCCCTAACGCTTCCATTCTTCCACGCGCATGCCTTTCCTTACGCCTGATACATAGGCAGTCTGCTAACCACAAAAGCAAACTTCTCTGCCCATGCCTTTCCCCCCAATCCATACACTCCCGTATGAACTGGCTTAGATGCAGTGGTATATAACGGTCTACGTGGAAGCCAGTATAATACATCATCAATTCCTTCCCCTTCCCCACATTGGTCTGCATTCTGACGTGGCAGGCACCATTGTAGAATAGAAGATTACCAGCACTTATACACTGAGGATGCCTGTTAGTCCCAAGCAGTCATTCGGTTGGTTCCTTGTGTAAGTGCAGCTGATCTGGCGATACTGGAGTAGCATCCACGGGCGGCCAATCCAGCTCAAGCTCAAGCTCGGAATCGCAGGACTGAGCTCGGCACCTAACCGACCAGCATCGAGTTAACGGTCGGATTAAACTAGATCTGTCATCGGGAACTGGATGCTTAGACCACGAATTAGCATCGGAAAATGGTCGTCGGGGCGCCTGTAAACCAGAAGCGTCAACATCTGCCCGGATATCATCGATTCGGAAGATCTTCTGCCGCCGTGGAAATCTTTGTCGGAGTAGGATAAACGTCAGAGCACCATCAGTGAACCGGAATTGAGTGACCGACTTCGGAACTCTAACGGCCTAACACTGAGTACGAAAAACGCGTCACGTTACCGCTTTTGGAAGATATTCCTTCGTCGGGGCACTCTCCATCGGAGTAGTATCGATCACGACCAAGCGCTGGCTTTGAGTCGTCTGGCGCTTCAGTCACCTCTCAACCGGAATCACAAGATCGACCTACGCATCCAACCGGTCTGCCCGAAGAGCATAACCAGCAACGCAATAGAGCTAACCGAACCTACAAGCACAGAAGCATTGATCATAAAAAGGCTTACATGGCTTAGGCATGTTGCCTGCCCCAAAATGAAAGTGACGTTGTAGAGACAAATCGCAGCCAGAGCAAGAAGTGATGAAAAAGCGTAAAGGCATCAACAAGCCCTCGGGCCTCATTCGTGGATTGGGGGCGGGCTCTTCGACCCCCTTCTATTGGGAGTATTCTGTCAACTGAGGGCTTGATTCTACAGTTGTTTGTGAACAGGTGCGGTAAATGGCTGGGCATGGCGTACCATTGGTACCTCGCGTACCTGCAGGAATAAAATAGACCCCTTTGTGTGGTCCTTAGCCTCTTGCCCAGCAACTCCTATCCCTACCTCCTCGTGGTACTGGCCGGGGTACGAGTAACCTTGGGGAAGATCGGGTAACCAACTCGGTGGGAACTTTGGTCGTATGCTGACAGGGAAGGGGGGGTTTTGCTTTTGGTTTTGCACACTTGGAGCGTCTGTACTCCATGTTAGGATAGGCTGACCATACGTACCGTATTTGACGGGACAGTACCGTTTTCATCACCTTGACGAGCTGTCCCGTCGTTTTATGCAAAATGCTCGAATTGTCCCGAATTTTGGGATTTGAAGAATAGGCACTATAGTAAAAAAGAGAAGCTTTAAAGACCTATCCATTCCTTGTTGGCCTGACGGTGACCGAAAGCTTAAACGAACAACCAGTGCACACTGGTCCAGGAAGCTAATTTAGGCGGACATGAGAGTGCGCATCGTACCTTCGTGCTGTGCGTACACGAATTCTCTCTGCTCTTGGAAGTTTTCTTAAAAACTACCTAAAGCAATAAAACATTACTTTTCAGTGCTACAAAAACAGTACTTTTCAGTGCTAAAATTAAAAACGGTACTTTTCAGTGCTACTAAAACAGTACTTTTCAGTACTATTTTTTCTACTATTGATCCCTTTACGATCCTTCGATTTTTCGTTGGACCCGTTGGCGAAAGCTAGCGGTGGTAATCCTTCTTGGACACCGTCTAGGGAAAAAAACCTCTTGAAGGTCACGTCTTCTTTCGTTTATTCACTAAACATGGTTGCAATTACAAACAAAAGGAAGGGTGAATCTCTGAATTCACTACTTCCTTCCAAAAAAGTGGGTTTTAAAACTGTCACTACACGTGGCAAGAATGGAAGAAAGGACGCTTCCCCGGAATGCGAAGTTTCTTCCAAGGGCGAAATGAATAATTGTATCGAAATGAGCAATCAGTTCGATGCTCTAGACAAATTTTCCGAACACCAAATCGAAGCAGCCTCTAGCCCAGGCTCTTTGATTCAAGTGAGGAAGCAAAGAGTGCCGCCTATCGTGGTCAGTTGTTCCGAATTTGGGGGATTTAGGCAGGAGATCTTGAACTCCATTAGGGGAATCAAGGTTTCCTTCCAAATCGCAAAGAAAGGAGACTGTCGCGTTTTGCCGGAAACTCTTAAAGATCGTGAACTTCTTCTCAGACATCTTGAAGAGAAGAAGCACAAATTTTTTACTTATGACGACAAAACTGAACGTTTGTTCAAAGTTGTCTTGAAAGGTCTCTCAAGTGACTATAAGTCACCTGAAGAGATCAAAAATGGAATAAATGATTTACTTGGATTTTCCCCAGTCCAAGTAATCATTATGAAAAAGAGAACCCAATCTGGCATTGTTCGGAAAGGGCTTTCTCAAGAATTTTATTTAGTTCACTTTAACAAAAAAGAACTAAATAATATTAAAGCTTTAGAAAAAGCAAAACTTTTGTTTGATGTCCGTGTGACATGGGAACATTTCCAGAAACCTGGAGGAAATTACCAGAACCCCACTCAGTGCCGTCGGTGCCAAAAGTGGGGTCATGGTACAAAAAATTGTCGCATGGATGCTAAATGCATGATTTGCGGAGGTTCTTCTCACGCCAAAGACGTTTGTCCAGTGAAGGAAGATACCACCAAATTCATATGCTGTAATTGTGGAGCTAACCATAAGTCCAATTTTTGGAATTGTCCTTCACGCAAAAGGGTCATTGAGGCTCGTGCCAGGCAGATGAAAGATAATATCCGTTACGATAACGGTCGTTTCCGGAATTTGCCTGGTAGAGTATCGAACAATGCTCATTTTTCAGTTAACGATCGCTTGATCATGAATCATACCCATCAGGAAGATCATAATCATGCTCATTCACAAACTAATTTTAATCCGTCGGGTAGCCGTTCGAATCTTTCAATTTCGAATGTATCTACCCACGGTAAATCCTTTGCCGATATCGTAGCAGGTAATTTGAACTCTTCCCCTATTCGTTCCATGGGTACCCATTAGTGTGGGACAAAATTTAGATTCTCGCTCCAGTCCACTTTTTGGATTGCTTTTAGGTCCCATGACAACTGTGCAAAATTTCAGCTCGATCGGAGAAACTATATTTTAGCGCCAGCCGTTCAAAGTTTGTATGGGATTTACTATGGGAAAACTTACTTTTGCAAAGAAAAATCGCCAGAGGTCGCCCATTGACCTCTATAAAAATTCTGAACAAAGACCTCGATAGGTATTTTTACGACGAAGAATATTGCCAAAGACCGCGAAACAATCCGACACTTGTGAAAAAAGTTATTCAATGAAAACCTTTTGGCAAGGCGACGTTGATTAACACGTAAAGGAATAACAATAATATCAAAATCGGGCAAAATTTCCGAATAGTCTATGCTTAATAACTTTTTTACAAGCATCGGATTGCTTTGCGGTCTTTGGCAATGTTGTTTATCGTAGAAATACCTATCGAGTTCTGTGTTCAGAATTTTTATAGAGGTCAATGGTCGACCTCTGGCGATTTTTCTTTGCAAAAGTGAGTTTTCCCATAGTAAATCCCATACAAACTTTGAACGGCTGGCGCTAAAATATAGTTTCTACGATCGAGCTGAAATTTTGCACAGTTGTTATGGGACCTAAATGCAATTCAAAAAGTGGACTGGAGCGAGAATCTAAATTTTTCATATAACCGTGTCCCAGGCTAGTACCCATTCTACTTGTTTCAAATCAAATGGAAAAAACCCTACCGCCACAGGTAACTCCTACCCCGCTTCTTCGTCTACCGAAAATTCCAATAGGAAATCGTCAGATGATATGTCTGCCTCTGATTTTTATTTTCTAACTGAACAATTGAATCTCATGATTGATGCAATGTTCAAAGCCACCACTATGACTGAAGCAGTCCAGGTTGGTGTAAAATTTACTAATCAAATTGTTATTGGATTACGTTTTTCTAATGGATCCAAATAATAATTTAAATATTTTAAATTGGAATGCTCGTTCTCTGAATGGTAAAGAGGACGAGCTGTTTAATTTTCTAACGGTTAATAACGTGCATATAGCAGTTATTACCGAAACGTATTTAAAACCTGGATCTAAACTCAAAAGAGATTCTAACTTTTTTGTTTATCGTAATGATCGACTTGATGGGGCATGTGGGGGAGTTGCAATCATCATTCATAGGCGTATAAAACATCAACTGTTTTCATCATTTGAAACTAAAGTTTTTGAAACTTTAGGTGTTTCTGTTGAAACACAGTTTGGTAAATATACTTTCATAGCTGCCTATTTGCCTTTTCAATGCTCTGGGCAGCAAGTTAATTTGCTCCAAACTGACTTGCGTAAATTGACTCGCAATAAGTCAAAATATTTTGTCATTGGTGACTTTAATGCCAAACATCGGTCATGGAATAATTCTCAAAGTAATTCCAACGGCAGAATTTTATTTGATGAGTGCTCTTCAGGATATTTCTCAATTCAATACCCTGATAGCCCCACATGTTTTTCCTCTTCTAGAAATCCATCTACGATTGATTTGGTCTTAATCGACTCTAGTCATCTTTGTAGCCAACTGATTACTCATGCTGATTTTGATTCTGATCATGTCCCTGTTACATTTCAAATATCCCAAGAAGCGATTCTCAATCCTATCAGCTCCACTTTCAATTATTTACGAGCCGACTGGAATATATATAAAACGTATGTTGACTCTAATCTTGATGTTAACATTTCTTTAGAAACTAAACTTGATATTGACAATGCTCTTGAAAATTTAACAAATTCCATTGTTGAAGCCCGGAGCATTGCAATTCCAAAATGTGAAGTAAAATTTGAATCCGTGATTATAGACGATGATCTTAAACTCTTGATCCGTCTTAAAAACGTGAGGAGAAGGCAATTTCAACGCACTCGCGATCCTGCTATGAAAATTATATGGCAGGATTGAAATTATATGGCAGGATTTGCAGAAAGAAATCAAGAAACGTTTTGCTCAATTAAGAAACAAAAATTTTGAAAACAAAATTTCTCAATTGGACCCTGGCTCTAAGCCCTTTTGGAAATTATCTAAAATCTTGAAAAAACCTCAGAAGCCAATACCGGCATTGAAAGAGGAAAACAAATTATTACTAACTAATTGCGAAAAAGCTCAAAAACTTGCTATGCAGTTTGAAAGTGCGCACAATTTTAATTTAGGACTTACTAGTCCAATTGAAAATGAAGTTACTCAGGAGTTCGAAAATATTCTCAATCAAGAGAACGTTTTCGAAATTGCCTGGGAGACTGATTTGGAAGAAGTGAGAACTATTATTAAAAAATTCAAAAACATGAAAGCTCCTGGCGATGATGGAATTTTCTACATCCTCATCAAGAAACTTCCAGAAAGTAGCTTATCATTTTTAGTTGATATATTTAACAAATGTTTTCAATTAGCATATTTTCCTGACAAATGGAAAAATGCTAAGGTTGTTCCAATTTTAAACCCAGACAAAAATCCTGCAGAAGCTTCTAGCTATCGTCCAATCAGTTTGCTTTCCTCCATCAGTAAACTTTTTGAAAAGGTTATTTTGAACAGAATGATGGCCCACATCAACGAAAATTCAATTTTTGCCAATGAACAGTTCGGATTCCGCCATGGACATTCGACCACTCATCAACTTTTACGTGTAACAAATTTGATCCGTTCCAACAAATCTGAAGGCTACTCTACTGGTCTTGCTCTTCTAGACATAGAAAAAGCATTCGACAGTGTTTGGCATGAAGGTTTGATTGTAAAATTGAAAAACTTTAATTTTCCAACATACATTGTTAGAATAATTCAAAGTTATCTATCAAATCGTACACTTCAGGTTAATTATCAGAACTCCAGATCTGAAAGACTTCCTGTAAGAGCTGGTGTTCCTCAAGGCAGCATTTTGGGACCAATATTATACAATATTTTCACATCTGACTTACCTGAGTTACCTCAGGGATGTCAAAAATCTTTGTTTGCGGATGACACAGGCCTCTCCGCCAAAGGTCGAAGCCTGCGTGTCATCTGTAGTCGATTGCAAAAAAGTTTGGATATTTTTTCTTCATACTTGCAAAAATGGAAGATTTCTCCTAATGCTTCCAAAACTCAACAAATAATATTCCCACATAAACCAAAAGCTCTTTATTTGAAACCTTCAAGTAGACATGTTGTCACGATGAGAGGGGTTCAAATAAATTGGTCAGATGAAATTAAGTATCTAGGGCTCATGCTAGATAAGAATTTAACTTTCAAAAATCACATTGAGGGCATTCAAGCCAAATGTAACAAATATGTAAAATGTCTCTATCCCCTTATTAATAGAAAATCAAAACTTTGTCTTAAGAACAAGCTTTTGATATTCAAACAAATTTTCAGGCCAGCCATGTTGTATGCTGTACCAATATGGACTAGCTGTTGTAATACCAGGAAGAAAGCTCTGCAGAGAATTCAAAATAAAATTTTGAAAATGATTCTGAGGCTTCCTCCTTGGTATAGTACCAATGAGTTACATAGGATATCCAATGTTGAAACGTTGGAACAAATGACAAATACAATCATTCATAATTTCAGGCAAAAATCGTTACAATCTTCTATTGCCACGATTAATGCGTTATATGTTTAGGTTAAGTTAGGTTAAGTATATTAAAAACGTTTTTTTTTCTCTCTTATAAGCAGATGAAATCAACTCACCTGTAAAAAAAACTGAACTGCTCCGGCAAATGAAATGTAATATGTTGTTAACAAAATGTTAATTAAATCTTAAATTTGTTTTACCAAATTAGGATGATAGTGTTGTCTATTAACACAGAACACCTAGATATAAGAAATGAATGTAATGTTTGGAATGATACCGTAATTTCGGGTGAATTTGATCATTTTCACTATTTTTCTAGTCTGTTTTCTATAATGTTAATAATGCCAAACAACTAAATGCAGGAAAATAAGTACGAAGGTGAGCCACATCGACTTATGTACCGAAATTTTCTAACAAATGTCATTTTAGTGTTAACAAACATCTCTAAAAAAAAATCAGAGGATCTCATTTCGGGGTGAAATTGATCACTTGTCAATCCCATTATTGTTAGTTTTCAAAACAACTCTATATGATGAATTGGAGCTCCCTGAATCCGAATATGCTTGTCAAATTCTTAACAATGCAATATTTATATAAAAAACAAACAGATAAATTTCAAGAATAGCGCGGAAAACGCCTAAATGTATGCAATTTCCTAAGGAATTCAATGATATCTAATAGAAATTCAATTATTTCAACCATATGAGCTAATTGGTACGAGTTTTGGTGATGAAATCTGGTTTAGGGATATATCTCAAGCATCCTCACAAACTTTCAGGTTTATACCATGTTCAAATCCTTGCTTATGAATAGAAGTTCATAGGTGTTTGTCAATACTGCACCGTGCATGATTTTGAAATTTTACATTATTTTCATAGTAATAAACATTCTTTAACGCAAAAAACTTCACAACACACAATTCGACAATAGTCACGACAAGCAACATTCATTTACTGCAGCGCACATTGATATTTGTGCTCCATTGCGAATAAATAAAATCGTGTGATACGATGATCAATTTCACCCTCCTGATCAATTACACCCGATTTTACGGTACTAATAAAGAAATTAAAAAAAAAAAAAAGGCGGACATGAGGTTTTTGTCAAGATTTATTGATTTTAGAGCCATAGTTTCTTCTGAGAATATGTTCAGAATTTTCAATACTACAAAATGTACGGATCAAACAAATTTTTACGATGATCGCAAGAGTGACGTATACGCCAACTTTTTTTATTTTAACGAATCGTAAGTTGGTATGTTAAACTCACAAAAGTCATGGCTACCTAAGCACATCAAACCAAAGGTAACACGTGTATTCATGTAGAAAGATAAAGTACATCGTTTTTCAGTTGTTTTCGACTAACTTGGAAGCTTCTGCAAGAAATTCATCGTCTTCTCCTCTGTCAGTATTTAATCTATTCCTAAGCAAGATCACCGGGTTGGAAGTCAATAAAAGCCGTATAAAATACATCTACAAAATTTACAGTCCGATTGAATACTGTGGCATGATTTTCCCAGAATTTTCTGATGGATTTATTCCGCATTTCTTATGCATCTTCGGCGACATGCCGGACAACATCACTCCATGCAAAAGTAGATTTTGCACCGTTGGAGAGAGTACGTACCAATCGTAGAACTGGCGATACTAACAGTACGTTTCTGACAAAACCTGTTCAAATGCTTCCTCGTTAATCTCCCGCTTAAAGTTGATTACTTTGAAATGATTGAGATCCGAAAAAGGAGGTACTTCCCGTAAAAAGTGGCGTGCCGTGTTACGATCATTTGAGTTCCTACCAGCTGGAAGAGGTTCGTTCAGTCTCAGCCCCAACCTTCCTTTGAGGGCTTTTCGTGGCGATCCTTTAGAATGCTGTTACACTTACTGATACGCCTACAACTATTGCACGGAAGTGGTGTTGTCCGGCATGCCACATTACCAAAGAAAAACATGAAGCGTGGAATCCATCAGAAAATTCTGGGAAAATCATGCCACAGAATTCAATCGGACTGTAAATTGTAGATGTATTTTATACAGCTTATGTTCACTTCCAACCCGGTGATTTTGCTTAGGAATAGATTAAATACTGGCAGAGGAGAAGACGATGAATTTCTTGCAGAAGCTTCCAAGTTAGTCGAAAATAACTGAAAAACGATGTACTTTATCTTTCTACATAAATACACGTGTTACCTTTGGTTTGATGTGCTTAGGTAGCCATGACTTTTGTGAGTTTAACATGTACCGTAATTTCGGGTGAAATTGATCATTTTTCACGGGTTTTCTAGTCTGTTTTCTATAATGTTAAAAATGCCAAACAACTAAATGCAGGAAAACAAGTACGAAGGTGAGCCTCATCGACTCATGTACCGAAATTTTCTAACAAATGATATTTTAGTGTTAACAAATATCTCTTAAATAAATAATCAGGAGGTCTCATTTCGGGGTGAAATTGATCAATTGTCAATGTCATTATTGTTAGTTTTCAAAACAACTCTACATGGTAAATTTGAGCTTCCTGAATCTGAATATGCTTGTCAAATTCTTAATAATGCAATATTTATATAAACAACGAATAGTGAAATTTCAAGGATTACACGGAAAACGCCTTAATGTATGCAATTTCCTAAGGAATTTAATGATATCTAACAGAAATTTATTTCAACCATATGAGCTGATTGGTACGAGTTTTGATGATGAAATCTGGTTTGGGGATATATCTCAAGCATCCTCACAAACTTTCAGGTTTATACCATGTTCAAATCTTTGCTTCATAGATAGTTTGTCAATACTGCACCGTGCATGATTTTGAAATTTTACATTATTTTAATAATAATAAACATTTTTTAACGCACAACACTTCACAACACACAATTCGACAATAGTTACGACAAACAACGTTCATTTATTGCAGCTTACATTGATATTTGTGCTCCATTACGAATAAAAATAATCGTGTGGTACGATGATCAATTTCACCTGCTGATCAATTACACCCGATTTTACGGTATGACTATTCAATAAATATGGATTTTTCTCATATCGTCTGTTAGTAAAATCGATTTTAAACGAGATAGAAAAATATCATCTCCTCCAAATTTTGCTCACAGGTAATTGAAAGACTGCAAAATCATTTAGTGGAAAAATATTTTTTTTTAGGTGCTCATAGTTGAGATACAAGGCATACAAAATAGCTAATTTTAAGAAGAAAAACTCAAATAACATGAAAACCATAAGAAATACAACTTTGGTATGTTCAGTAAAGTTGTAGCAAATGATGAGTATAAAAACTTTGTAGAACATAGTAGGCCAATAAAACTAAAAAATAAAACACTTAAGAGCAAAAAACGATTTTTTTTAAATACTTAATTATCTCGGCTCTTAAGCAAAACCCATGAAAAGTTCGTTCGGCAAAGTTTTTTTCTATGATCATTTGCTACAACTTTGCTGAACATACCAACGATTCGTTAAAATAAAAAAAGTTGGCGTATACGTCACTCCTGCGATCATCGTAAAAAAAAAATTTTGATCCGTACATTTTGTAGTATTGAAAATTCTGAACATATTCTCAGAAGAAACTATGGCTCTAAAATCAATAAATCTTGACGAAAACCTCATGTCCGCCTAAATTAGCTTCCTGGACCAGTGACAACATCAAACAAACATCGATTCATTTTCTTTCTGAGGAAATCGACTTGAATAAGATTGATCGTTCGTTGGTATTCGTGGCTCTTTGTTTGTAGACCTCTACAAACAATTTTTATTAAATTTAAGAGTTTAATCATCTATTTTCCAAGTAGCATCAGTGCACTAGCATCCGCTCATGCCCCTATTTACGTTCACTAATGTAAAAATTGATTTTTCGTGTCAAAAAACAAAATTCTAGCAACATTAACTTTCAAATGAAGTCGTCTGACATTTTCATTTGATAAAATAATTTTTTATATTGAAAACACAAGACCTCGTGAGCGGCTATTGGATTGCACTAGATTGTTTTGTATGTTCCAATAACCGCTCATGCAAAACATAAAACAAAATTCTAAAGAAATGTCGATTTTAGTATAGTTTTTTCATTGCAGTTGTAGCTATAATTTGACCATAAAAAATATCAGGATATACCACGAAATTCAAAATAATGCATTTTTTTAGAAAGTTCGTCACGAAATCATTTTACCGTGATCGGAAATAAGAACACCTTGTTACGGAATACAGATCTTCATACGATATTTTTTATTAGACTTGAAATATTTCTGATAAAATTAAATACCTTCATAAAACTGTTATTGAAAATTTTATATAAAAAGACTATATTTTCCGAACACTAGCCTAAAGTTGAGCCTAAAATAGACACAAATACTCAAATTTGTGCACAATCATCAATATCCCGTTTTACTTTGAGCTTTCAAATAAACCTAGAAGCACTAATATTGAGAAAAAGGAAACAAAGACAAATTACTTTTGCTGTTTAATTTGATTAAACATATATCGAATTAATCTTCTAATCAATTCATCATTGTAAATTGTATTGAAGAACAGTTCTGTTTTACTTCTAATATGCATTCGATTGGATTGTTTGTTAAAAAGTGTATTTTTCAATACAATCATGAAGTATTACAAAAATATGTTTATAATTTGATCACCATAATGTAAACATTTTTATTCAAATCAAGATAACTCAGCTTTTAATTGGCTGCATTGAAATGTGTTACGAATTATGTTTAGAGATAAATTTATAGATATGCCCTTTCTAAGAAATCTATCTATATGAATAAAAATGGAGTGGTGTTTGTATCTCACAAAATGGCTAGAGAACGGATCAACGGATTGGTGTAAGTTTTTCACTGTTGCACTCGACAAGGGATGCGACGTGTTCGTGCGACGGAAAAGTTCGGAAAAATCTCCAGAGTAATCGGGAAATCGGGAGAAGACTAAAGTGTCAATTTATATGGGAGATTACATGACGTTTTACAATAGCCTACTTGATGGCAATACGAAGTTTGCCGGGGCCACTCACTGAATAAGGTTCTAGGTTCTTAAGTGTTTATTGAATCATACACAGATGTAAGGTATTATAGGCTTTGCATAATTTACGTATTTTAAAATTGTCCCGTTTTGTTCTTTATTTGTCCCGTTTTTATTCGGTTAGCTTATGGTCAGCCTATGTTAGGAGCGGCTCACAACAGCGTCTGTTCCCCATGTCAGGGGCGGCTGATCATCGTCCAAGTGCCAGAGAAGGACTCTAAGCCAAACTGCGCACTATGGCCCTCCGAACATTTAGGGGGAATGGTCCTCCGGAAATCTAGGGGGTTGGTGTCAGGCCCTGCAAGCGAACCGTAAAAACACATCAGCACAGGAACGTCAACGATAGAATACGGACCGGAACAATCGGCAAAGACCAAAGCGACAAAAAACGAATAGCGATTGGAAACTCGGTACGTGGAACTCCAAATCTCTCAACTTCATTGGAAGTACTCGCATACTCTCCGATGTACTGAAAATCCGCTGATTCGACGTCGTAGCGCTGCAGGAGGTGTGCTGGACAGGAGCATTGGTGCGAACGTTTAGTGGTTATCATACCATCTACCTGAGCTGCGGCAACACACGCGAGCTGGGAACAGCTTTCATAGTGATGGGTGATATGCAAAGGCGCGTGATCAGGTGGTGGCCGATAAATGAACGAATGTGCAAGTTAAGAAGCAAAGGCCGATTCTCTAACTTCATCATAATCAACGTGTCTAGCCCACACTCCGGAAGCACTGATGATGACAAGGACGCATTTTACGCGCAGCTCGAACGCGAGTACGACCGCTGTCCAGGCCACGACTCAAGATCATCATAGGAAATTTGAACGCTCAGGTTGGCCAGGAGGAGGAGTTCAGACCGACGATTGGAAAGTTCAGCGCCCACCGGCTGACGAACGAGAACGGCCTACGACTGATAGATTTTGCCGCCTCCAAGAACATGGCCATTCGTAGCACCTATTTTCAGCACAGCCTCCCGTATCGGTACACCTGGAGATCACCTCAGCAGACAGAATCGCAAATCGACCACGTTTTGATCGATGGACGGCACTTCTCCGACATAACCGACGTCAGAACCTATCGTGGTGCTAACAATGACTTCGACCACTACCTGGTGGTGGTGAAACTGCACCCAAAACTATCTGTCATCAATGATGTACGGTACCGACGCCCGCCCCGGTACAATCTCGAGCGGCTGAAAGAACCGAATGTCGCCAATGCGTACGCGCAGCATCTTGAGGCAGCGTTGCTGGATGAGGGCGAGCTCGATAGGGCCCCTCTTGAGGACTGCTGGAGGACAGTCAAAGAAGCCATTGACGACGCTGCCGAAAGCATTGTCGGATATGTGGAACGGAGCTCAAGAAACGATTGGTTCGACGAAGAGTGCGAGGAGGTTTTAGAGGAGAAGAATGCAGCGCGGGCTGCAATGCTGCAGCATGGTACGCGGCAAAACGTGGAACGATACAGACTGAAGCGGAAACAGAAAACCCGCCTATTCCGGGACAAAAAGCGCCGCATGGAAGAGGTGGAATGCCAAGAGATGGAGTTGCTGTACCGTTCTCAAGAAACGCGGAAGTTCTATCAGAAGCTCAACACATCCCGCAAAGGCTTCGTGCCGCGAGCTGAGATGTGCCGGGATAACGATGGGAGCATCTTGACGGACGGACGCGAGGTGATCGAAAGGTGAAAGCAGCACTACGATGAACACCTGAATGGCGCAGAGAACACAAGCACAGGAGGTCAGGACAACGAAGGCGATGGCTACGTCAGCACAGCGGACAGCGGAAACCAACCAGCTCCCACGATGGGGGAAGTTAAGGATGCCATTCATCAGCTCAAGAACAACAAGGCCGCTGGCAAGGATGGTATCGGAGCCGAACTCATCAAGATGGGCCCGGACAGATTGGCCGCTTGTCTGCATCGGCTGATAGTCAGAATCTGGGAAACGGAACAACTACCGGAGGAGTGGAAGCAAGGCGTTATATGCCCTATCTACAAAAAGGGCGACAAACTGGAGTGTGAAAATTATCGTGCAATCACCATCCTAAACGCCGCCTACAAAGGGCTATCCCAGATTCTCTTCCGTTGTCTATCACCTATAGCAAACATGGATTAATCCAACTCTAGTAGCATCCATGTACTGAATATACTCATCTTACACAAAACACGCTTGTTATGCACAGCACGATTCTAGTGCTGCTGGCGATGGCCGATGATGATCTTCAGCTTCTTGAGTAGTTTAACAATAGGGTAACGACTGTTTATTTTGTTATCAAACGCTAACAGTTGGCGTCAGCGGCAAAAATTACAGACAACAACCTTTCGAACATTCAGTTTCTCTTACCGGCCGCCGAGCGGCGACACTGATGTTTGTATTTCTCTCACTGATCGCGCTACGCTGCATTCTCAAATTTCTCAAACTTTCAACACAAGCGCATGGAAGAATGGTAGTCGGAGAACTGTCAAAACATATGGAAAATAATGAAAATCGTAAATTGCTTGCAGTTAGGAAACTGGATCAAAAAAGTAGTGTTTAGAAATCAAGTGTAAAGTGAATACATTACTTTTTGTGTTTAGTTCATCTTCCGTGGTGCTTTCATTGCTTCAGGATTTCGTTTTTACTACCACTGAAAAAGAGCCAACTATTGCCTTTTCAGTTTTGAATATCGCCCTATTGGCCTGAAAATTTCTAGCTTCGGTGATTGCACCACAACGGTTCATAGTGGAGATCATCATCGGCCATCGCCAGCAGCACTAGAATCGTGCTGTGCATAACAAGCGTGTTTTGTGTAAGATGAGTATATTCAGTACATGGATGCTACTAGAGTTGGATTAATTCATGAATTGCTACAACGATTCTCTGTGAATCTCTTAATAGTTTTCCATGCATATTCCAGATATTTGTGAAGAAACACTTCCCTCGAGTCAAATTGAGTTGATAGGATTCCATAAATTTTAAAAATTTGCTGAACTTCCGTAAACATAGAGATTTTGCCAACGTTTGTCCTACGTTTTGAATGTGGACGCAATTCTGTATAATATATATAAAAAAATATAAATATAAAAAAATATATAGCCACAATCATTTTTGTCGAAGACACCAACTTTATATATGTCATGTATTCTCAAAGATTTGACTTGATTCAATTTGATGGGTAGAAACTTGCTGGGAGGCCTTCCTTAGCCGAGTGGTTAGAGTCAGGCTCTGTCCCAGTGAGGACGTTATTACCAAGAAGAAGAAAAACTTGCTAAAAATAGACTGTTAGAAAATGTTCATATGACCAGGATAAATTCCAAAAGGTAGAAAACTAATAACAATTCCTTTCTAGATAAACCAGTCCAAAATTTTTCCAACACAAATTATATGAGTTTGATTACTCATAATAATGCACAATATTTAAGATCACAGAAAGAAACGTTGAATATATTAATATAGATCAATTAAATAAACAACTCGAGACCTTTTGTTTGGAAACCATCTTATTCTGTGCTATTCATATCACATATTCATATCATCATAGGATCATAACTATTTGGAGCACTCATAATACGACTGTTGTCCATCATCGTCTTCCTATGCTTTGCCTCAATGTTACCCAAAGCTACTTTATTGATTTTCACAACCAACGTAGGAGGAAATAGCTTCTGCCACCGCCACACGCGTTATTGAAAACAAACAACAGACCGGCCAAACATATGATCGGTCCATTTGTCACGTGGCTGATGCGCCGATTCAATATTGGAGAGTGACTGAGGGCAATATGTAGGAGTGCGGAATCGATTAACTGATTAATAGCGATTACATGTGCGGTCTCTATCTGTTACAACGCTTGGTTGATTCGATAATCCGGTTTTATGCTTTGACGAATTTACGAATAATTTTTAGCGCGTACTGGTTTTTCTGAAAATATGATGTTATTGTTGTTTTTGGGGTGAAACTAGCATTCCGAGAAGTAATAATGCTGATGGCTTTATACCAAGTGCGTGCGGTATGTTGTTGGGTGCAAGGCAATAGGCTAACGGCAGCCAAATTAAGCAGCATTGAAAGAAAATTTAAAGCCTTTTATCCAGAAGGAGCTAATACAATAATTAGATATAAGATATCATAAAAAAATCTTTTTGGGTGAATTAGTGATGGTAATCCATTTTCTTAGGGCATGCAAATGTTTTTCCCCATAGGTCAGCCCCTTGTTCGTGTGTGGGTCGTGTACGAAGAGATATCGATGTCGTGCGTTCGTGTGCTTGTGACCATCGGGCTCCCCTTTGTGTGTAGTCTCTCTGTAGTGAGCAATGAGCACACAAGCCTGGACATAATGACCAAGGGGAAAGGGGATACCAAGCGAATGAGTGTGTTAATGCTGGGATCAGAACTTTCCTGTCGGTTGTTTAATAGATTTTTCATAATTGTAGTTTTTGGGGCTAGGAGATAGTTTTGGCGGCATGTGCTGCTTTTTTTGGGAAAGAGTACAATGTCAGTTTCGATAGGACACGTTGATTAATTTCTATTGCTATTTGTTACTTTGTGTTTCGATACTGTTAGGATGAAAGTCATTATTTGTAACGTACAATCAATTTAAGACAGATATGCAAAAAATTTAAAATTTGATGTTTAGTTTTATGTCATGGAGGGAATTTGGGAACAATTTTTAAAAATTAATTTTGAATTCTCTGCAGAGCTTTCTTTCTGGTATTGCAACAACAAGCTTATATTAGCACAGCACGCATTATGACCGGCCTGAAAATTTGTTTGACATTCAAAGGCTTGTTCTTAAGACAAAGTTTTGATTTTCTATTAATAAGGGGATAGAGACATTTTACATATTTGTTACATTTGGCTTGAATGCCTTCAATGTGATTTTTGAAAGTCAAATTCTTATCTACCATGAGCCCTAGATACCTAACTTCATCTGACCAATTTATTGGAACCCCTGTCATTGGGACAACATGTCTACTTGAGAGTTTTAAATAAAGAGCTCTTGGTTTATGTCGGAATATTGTTAGTTGAGTTTTGGAAGCATAAGGAAAAATCTTCTATTTTTTTTTTATTTTGAAGAAAAAATATCCAAACTTTTCTGCAATCTACTACAGATGACACGCAGGCTTCGTCCTTTGGCGGAGAGGCCTGTGTCATCCGCAAACAAAGGTTTGCGGTAACTCAGGTAAGTAAGATGTGAAAATATTGTATAATTGGGGCCTTCCTTAGCCGAGTGGTTAGAGTCCGCGGCTACAAAGCAAAGCCATGCTGAAGGTGTCTGGGTTCGAATCCCGGTCGGTCCAGGATTTTTTCGTCATGGAAATTTTCTTGACTTCCCTGGGCATAGAGTATCATCGTACCTGCCACACGATATACGAATGCGAAAATGGCAACTTTGGCAAAGAAAGCTCTCAGTTAATAACTGTGGAAGTGCTCATAAGAACACTAAGCTGAGAAGCAGGCTCTGTCCCAGTGAGGACGTAAATGCCAAGAAGAAGAAGAAGATTGGTCCCAAAATGCTGCCTTGAGGAACACCAGCTCTTACAGGAAGTCTTTCGGACCAGGAGTTCTGATTAACCTGAAGTGTTCGATTTGACAGATAAAAAAATAAAATAAAATTAAAATTAACAATCAAGCCTTCATGCCAAACACTGTGGAATGCTTTTCCTTTGTCTAGAAGAGCAAGACCAGTAGAATAGCCTTCAGATTTGTTGGGACGTATCAAATTTGTTACACGTAAAAGTTGGTGAGTGGTCGAATGTCCATGGCGGAATCCGAACTGTTCATTGGCAAAAATTGAATTTTCGTTGATGTGGACCATCGTTCTGTTCAAAATGACGGAAAGCTTCTGCAAGATTTTAAAACTTATACAACCTTTGCATTTTTTTTGTCAGGAAAATATACCAACTGAAAACATTTGTTAAATATATCAACCAAGAATGATAAGCTACTTTCTGGAAGTTTTTTGATAAGGATGTAGAAAATTTCATCATTACCAAGGGCTTTCATTTTTTTTTTCATAATAGTTCTCACTTCTTCCAAATCAGTTTCCCAGGAATTTTCGAAAACGTTCTCTTGATTGAAAATGCTTTCGACATTCTGGATAACTTGATTTCCATTTGGTCTAGTGAGTCCTAAATTCGTCCTAAATGCGCGCTTTCAAACTGCATAGCAAGCTTTTGAACTTCATCGCAATTAATTGGTCATAATTTGATTAATTCTTTCCATGTCGGATTTTTTTAGCCGAATGCGAAATGTTATTTCCAAAATTAGGTAAAACGTTTTTTTAATTTCTCTTTGCAAATCCTGCAATATCATTTACATAGCAGGATCGCGAGTGCGTTCAAGTTGCCTTCTCCTCACATTTTTAAGACGGATCAAGAGTTTGAGATCATCGTTTATAATCACGAATTCGATTTTAGTTTCACATGTTTGGTATTGCAATGCCCCTTGCTTTAACATTGGAATTTGTTGAAGTTTCAAGGGCTTCGCTATCCCATGAAGTGAATCTCAATCCTTCATTTGAAAAGCAACAGAGACATAATCAGAATAAAATTGAGTGCGAATAACCAGTTGGCTACAAAGGTGACAAGAGTCGATTAAAACGAAATCAATCGTAGAAGGGGTTCTAGAAGAGTAAGAACATGTAGGTCTAACAGGGTATTGAATTGAGAAATATCCTGAAGAACATTCATCAAATAAAAATAATTATTAAATAAATATCCAAACTTTCAAATATTTTGGTTTCAAATGACGAAAAGAGTTTATGTTTTATACGCCTAAGAATGATGATTGCAACTCCCCCCATGACCAATCAAGTCGATCATTACGATAAACAAAAAAAATTGAATCTCTTTTGAATTTGGATTCAGGTTTCAAATAAGTTTCAGTAAAAACTGTGTTCAAGCGCGAACTATGCCTAGCTACGTTGGGCTTTCTTCGCTGCCTTTGGCAGCCACTAAAAATGTACAAAGTCCGGCAAAACACGTGAGAATTAAATGACCAAAGGCTTGGGACGCCACACCACGCCTTCTATAAGTGTAGGCCACTAATACTCGTCCACCTTTCCACTAAGGTTGGACGGGGGACTTGTGATTTTTCTTACTTCATCGAGATCGAAGAATGAACCGACACAGACCGACCGTACTACATTCGTTTCGTTTGACTTTCTATGTATAATATACCTACGACAACTGAGCCTGCTACCTATTGTTCACAGACTACTCCACAGACGGTGGACAATGGCTATTGTGCGCATGAGCGCTCGTCTCATCTTTCTTTATTTCTATCAAATAGCCATTATGCACGTAATTCGTATCGTATCGACGTAAAGCGAATCTAATTCTATTGAACACGGAGGAGTTCCAAACTTCAGTGTTGGATGAGTTCAGCGTATCGGTTTGTAGATGAGCATCGATACGATCGCTCCGTCGTAGATCCTCGTCAAAGGCCGGGAACAAAAGGGAAGACCAGGTAGATCGTACGACACAGTGTAGATGTATTGGAACCAGAATTAATTGTACTAAGCCAAGTTCTCCATTACAAGTTACTCTACCTGCATCGCTTATATGGTTGGATACGGTGTTGGCAGTAGAGCGATCTTCGCTACCGCACGAACAATGTCCTTTACCGGTGCTGTCCGGAGTGTGACTACTCGGATGACACCATCCTTCCCCGAATAAAGACTTTGGTCATCGCACTCGACTCTTTGAAGACGGCGTGATGTGGAATGTAGCAGTGCGGTTGATTATCGTCGAGCTTCTTCATGTGGACTAGCTGTAGGTACCTACCTTGATACCTTGATGGCTACAGCGTAGCGTCACGCCATTACTAGGCGTATTGTAGAGCTCCATCTTCGTCGATCTTGGGCGAAACTTCTCCAGTTGCCCCGAACGTTTAGGGTCGCCAGGTCCTCTTCCAATGCGTACAGCCAGCGTATTCGTGGTCTTCCCCGAAGGCGCCGACCTCTACCTGGTTCCCTGCTGAATATTATTTTCGCAATTCTTGCTTCCGACATTCGCACTAAGTGACCAGCCCACTGAAGACTGCCGTATTTTACACGTTTGATAATATTCGCATCTTGGTACACTTGATACAACTCGTGATTCATGCGTCTGCGCCACACATCATTTTTGAGTTTCCCACCGAGTATTGTCCGCAGCACTTTACGCTCGAAAACATCGAGAGCTTTCCGGTCTGATTCTTTCAACGTCCACGCTTCGTGCCCGTAGAGAGCCACCGGAAGAATCAATGCTTTATACAGGACGAATTTTGTTTTCGTTTGCAAGCTGCGGGACCTAAGCTGGTTACGCAGTTCGTAAAAAACCCTATTCGCAGTCACAACACGTCTTTTCACTTTGCGGGAAACGTCGTTGTCACATGTCACAAGTGTTCCAAGGTAAACAAACTCTTCAACAACTTCAAACACATCCCCATCAAACACTACCTCAGCACCTAGACCACCATGCCTGACTCTATCTCTACCTGCAACCATGTACTTCGTTTTGGTAGGATTAATGGTCAGGCTTATCCTCACTGTCTCCTTCTTCAGAGGCACGAATGCCTCTTCCACTGACCTGCGATCGATTCCAATTAGGTCTATATCGTCCACAACTCCAAGGAGCATGCGCGACCTTGTGATAATTGTGCCATTTCTCTGAACGCCCTATCTCCTAACAGCACCCTTAAGTGCAATGTTGAACAGTAAATTCGAAAGTGCGTCTCCCTGCTTCAGCTCGTCTAACGTCACGAACGAGGTTGACATCTCGTCTGCGATCCGAACACTTGATTTCGAACCATCCAGCGTAGCACGTATCAACCTAATTAGTTTCGCCAGAAAACCATGTTCAGACATTATCTGCCACAGCTCATTTCTTTTCACTGAGTCGTACGTCGCCTTGAAATTGATGGTAAGTCTGCAAGTTAGACTCCCGAAATTTATCTAGAATCATTCGCAAGCTAAACATCTGGTCCGTTGTCGAACGGCCCTCACGAAAATCAGCTTGGTATTCGCCGACGAAGGATTCCTCGAGCGGTCAGCCGAATTCAGCAGGGTGATTCCTCTGTAATTGGCACACTCCAGTCTGTGCCCTTTCTCGTAGCTTGGGCGTATAAGGGGCGTATGAGCTGTAGGTATTCGTCCATAAAACGGTGGTACGCGTCCTTGGTTGTAGGATCACACTCATAAGACGGCGATCTGCGATTTCCCTGGAGCTTCCTAAATAAAACTTCAAGATTGTCGGTTCGAGAAAGCCTGACAAAATGCCTTCCAGACGGATCACGAGTAGTTGTTGCTGAGTACCTGACTAGAGACTTGTATCAAAAATATAATAAAATTTTATCAGAATATGATATGCATATCATATTATGATATAATTTTGTTAGGCTCCGTTATCCACAGATCATATTGAAACATAAATATAACATAATGTGTTTTATTTCCCTTTAAGATATTTTTTTGTTCATTTTTAACAGCCTTATAACAAAATTAAATAGATAGTTATGCATTTCAGTTATATACAATATTATCTTATATCGAACAGTTTTATAATTTTGATAATTTGTTTGAACGTTATAACTTGGTTTGATATGTTTTGATATAATTAAAACACATTTTGTTATATTTATGTAACTGCATCAAGTTTATAACAACCTATGTTCGAAAAAAACCTTATCACATTATAACATGGGCTGATATAATTTTGTTATGTACCGTCGTTGGGGGTGACAATGGGTCAAAAAGGGATATGTGCGATTTATTTTTTGAATAACTATCGCAATTTAACTCCAATAAACTTCAAATTTGTTGTGTACGTACTTTAATGGTACATTAACAACTGTTCAAAAAATTAAAGACAAATATTTATTCACAGCGGCACCACAAGTGAATGAAAAATGACCCAATCTCACCCCATAGAGGGGGTGACATTGGGTCACTGTAATTGAAATAACTTGTTTTTGAGAATATGATTTCAAAACCATTCACAGCTGAAAAATATTGACAAAAAACAATGCAAACAAAACAAAAAGATATCTAAGATGTTTCACTAGTATGATAAACCCACTTAAAAGAAAGATTATACTGAAAATTGAAGAGCTATGAGAAAAAATATGTAAACCCAACATTTTTCGTCAAGTTTACATAAATTTTCTTGGTTTTTCCCTCAAATTGTCTTCAAAGTCTCATCCCCATTGCTATAAAGCCCATTCAGTTTCCCCAAAGGTGTACTGAAATAGTGATTATTTTAAACCTTCGCAAATAGTTAAATTTCGGTGCGACATTCCACGATCAATAAATTCCAGGCAGAAGTTGACGTCATAATCCCAGTATTTCAGCGATCCAACTCATTTGTACTTCCGTGAGATATTTCTATAATATGAAAACACTGATAAATAATAAAATTAAGAAAAAAAACCCTTTTGATAAAAATTTACGATGATGCTGCGCACGAAACACAGTTGCTGGTTTGAGAAGTTGAAAACGCCTAAATGTATGCAATTTCCTAAGGAATTCAATGATATCTAACAGAAATTCAATTATTTCAGCCATATGAGCTAATTGGTACGAGTTTTGGTGATGAAATCTGATTTGGGGATATATCTCAAGCAACCTCACAAACTTTCAGGTTTATACCATGTTCAAATCCTTGCTTATAAATAGAAGTTTATAGGTGTTTGTCAATACAGCACCGTGCTTGGTTTTGAAATTTTACATTATTTTCATAGTAATAAACATTTTTTAAAGCAAAAAACTTCACAACACACAATTTGACAATAGTTACGACAAACAACGTTCATTTACTGCTGCTTACATTGATATTTGTGCTCCATTACGATTAAATAAAATCGTGTGATACGATGATCAATTTCACCCGTCTGATCAATTACACCCGATTTTCCGAGTTATGTTTAAGTTGCAATTATTCAAAAAATTACGAGGAGGAAAAAATATTGAGATATTCCTGGAGTAGTTTTTCGAACCAAAAATGAAGAGAGGATATATATCAAAATATTATTTATGGAAGAATCCTGAGATAACCATTCGGAAAAGTTATTTCTAGAACCTGAAAGAATATTTGATGAAGCTCCTGGAGATTTTTTTTAAAGAAGTTCAAGAATAAATTGCAAAATCTGATGAAAATTTTCTTCAAAAAATTCCCAAAAGAATCGTTAGTGCGGTTAAAAAAATCTCTTGTGAATACTTAGACGAATATTTGGTAAATTTTTCGGGAAAATCTTAGGGAAACAATAATATAATTGTGTAAATTGTCTTTTAGAAAGAACAGTTGAACTATTTCGCTAGGAACTTTGTAGGAAAAATAGAATTCTTTAAATATTTGTTAGTTACTACACTTTTTTATTCAATTTAGGGAAGAGATTATTAGAGTATATTTAAGATTAAAAAAACTACTTATTGAACTTTAACACTTCACTTTTTGCAAAAAAAAATAAAATACTAAAATCACTAGTAAGGCTAGCAAATACCTTGCTCGACACTGAAGAAGTCTGTAAGTCGCAGACAAAATAGGCATATCTGTCAAGATAAGCAACATATTAGAGTTTAAAGGTATTTGCTCACCTCTCACTAGTAATTTAAGTATTTTATTTTTTGCAAGAAGTAAAATGTTGAAGTTCAATTAGTAGTTTTTTTTCTCTCATTTCTAAGTTAGGCATTTTTGAAAAAAAAAATCTTAAAAAATATTTTCGAGACAGTTTTGACGAATGCGGCATGTTACTTCTTGATTTTAGAGAAATCCAAAAAGTAATTATGTATAAAAAATGCTGATAGATCTGCGGAGATTTTTTTTTGAGAAATTATTAAAAACATTTTCCCAATTGATTTTTTTTTGATTGCTCATGAAATTATTGTGGAATATTACGAGGAGTTCTTGGAGTAACACCAATTATTTTTTCTAGGAAGTCTGAATAATTTTTGCTACGTTTTTTTTAACAATCCTGTAGAGAAACTTTAGGAAGAATTTCATAAGAAAAGCTGTATAAACTGTTGGCGAACTCTCTGAAGAATTTGTTGAATAAATTCTTGCTTGGTGATCTTGAAGACGTTTTAGGTAAAACTCCTAGAGTTTTTTGTACTATTTTTTTGGGGAAATCCTCAGTTATTCCTGAAAATCTTAAACAAATCATTAATGAACAAAACTGGAGGACACTTTAAACTAACAATTGGAATTTATATGTTATAAGTACGAAGTAAGAACCTTCCAGGAGAAATAATTTGAAGAATTTCTAAAGCATTCTCTGGCGGAAATCTTCATGAGATTTTTAAGCAAATCGATAGAATTTTTCGAGAAATTTTCTGGTAAGATCAGCAAGTCTGGGAATGCTGTTCCAAATTAATCCCAAGAAGAACACAGTGAGTTCTCGCAGAAATCACTGAAAAGTACGCAAACAATCATGAAGAAATTCCCGTAGGAATTCTCAGAGGAATCTCTTTAAAGCACATGGTTGAACCTGAAAAAAATCGTGGAAAATGACAAAGGACATTCCTTGTGAGTTTTGTTTGCTTTGAAGCATTTAAGTTTTTTTGGATGGATTACAGAATGAGTTTTTTCAGTAGCGAAAATTGAAATTTACAAATATGACTGATGTTCCACGAAATAAGAAAAAATAACAAATAAATAAAATTAATACAAATCTGTTAAAACAACGACATTTGTGAGAATCTTGATTATTGCGACCGACATTACTTCTGTAAAACAAGTATTTACCAGGCCCCCCCTAGGCTCCCACCAGAAAAAAAATCCTAGCTACGCCAATGAATGTTAGATGTAAGATCTTTCGTAATTGTTTTCTACTCCCAGGCACGCGAAATGGATTAACCATTTCACCTTTGGATGAAAGCGGGCATTCCTAAGAAACTTCCTTTCTTTCATTTTTGCTAAAATAACCTTTTCGGAAGAAACTTTTGTGAATTCAGAGATTCACCCTTCCTTATGCTCAAAGTTGCAATCATGCACGGGTAGAAATCAGAATCCCAAAATCATAATTATGCATCCTGATATCATTATTCCAGACTGTTTCCATCTTATGAAAATAAACCTAATTCGAACTTTGTCAGAGCGAGGTTTAAACCAAGAATCTTAAGATTGAGAGCCCCGTACTTTACCAGACTACCAATTTGTCGTGTTGAAATATGGGTGATCGATACAAAAGACTTGAAGCAAAGCGAACCGCTTAGTGTTGCCACTCTGGATGCTAGGGCCTGTTCACAAATTTCATAACGCTGAAGGGGGTGGGTGGGTGTCCTCAAAATGTTACAGCTCATTCAAAATTTGTGAAACACTCAAACAAAAAAGCGTTATGAGGAAGTAGGTGGGTATCCAAAATGCCAATTATTGGCGTTATGAACTTTGTGATGATCCCTTACGCTTATGAAGAAACATGATTGTGACTCCTGGAACCGTGATTTGTCTTCCTGATATAGTATCGAAGCCAATTTATGAACGGCTTGTAAATCATGATTTGGGAATCCGATTTCTATCAGTGTGTTCTGTGAATGAACGAATGAAGAAATGACCATCTAAGAGGTTTTTTTGAAGACGGTGTCTAAGTAGAATGAATCCAGTTAACTCTCGCCGACGGGTTCAGAGAAAAATCGAAGGCACGGATCCGAACAAGGGTCGAAAATGAATTAATAGGCTTAAAAGTAGCTCTGAAAAAAAACTGTTGTGTTTCTTAAGATAGTTATCATAAGAGAGTGTTGGAAGGTCCAATCTAAAAGTAAACCTATGAAACTTTATAACAAAACGCCATTGAAATTACGACCAGTGCCACGTGAAATGAACACGGCCTTGCACTTTCAATATGTGTGTCATATCAATTGTATCGACTTTCAATCATTTTCCTCCTCAGCCCACCTACTCGCGCTTTCTCCCTAGCCAGAAAGTTTATTCATTCGATTAAAGTGACATCGGATCGAACCGAAACGTATCTAAAATAAAAAGAAACACATCGCCATCATCGTCCTCCGTAGCTACAACCCAAGCCGTGTAGTATTGATTTTTCTTCACGTATGTCCTCCACTCGGCTTGGCTATGGCGAGCTTCTGTCCCCGCGTGGTATTCGCAGCTGATCGGTAAATAATACAAGCAGCCGTCAGTGTAACAAACAAGCATCGTATTTAAAAATAAAGAAATCGCTTTGTTTGCAGCCCCAGAAAAATCCCGTCCACCGAAAAAAAAAGTAAGACTCACAAAGCCAAAAAAATAAGACCCCCAAAAGTTGCATTCGTTACCCCAGCGAGTAGGGGTGAAAAAAAAAATCCTGTCGGACCGTGATTGAGATCCCTTTTTGTCTTTTTTACAACCGTCTGAAGATTTCAGTGCGCAGAATCCGGATTTTTTTTTTCCTACGATTCAATCCCACAAAAAAACACCTCACCCCCTTTTTTCCGATCCGGTTTCACTGTATAGACACGCGCTTACTCTCGGTTAAAAGAGGGGTTTTTCTTTTTCTCGAATTTCACATCCAAAATTAGAGAACGAAAGGATGTGCGCACACATGGAGGAAGACGCTTGGATGTGTGCGTGAGAGAGTGAGCGAATGGCCGAGAGATCGAGGATCGAAATCATTAACCGGATGTTTTATTTGGGGATAGGAAAATTGCGAATATTTCTGTGTGAGGGCACCATGAGCGTTGCCAGATGCCTTGCCGATGAAAAAAAAACATGTTGTTGAAAAAAACCTAATGTAATGTTTGATTTTCAAAATAGTTACTTCATGATAAACTTCTTAGTACATCCTTGAAGTTCATCAAACAACTAGATCTTAGAGGGATGTAGCAGAAGCTCAACGAATCCCAGAAATTGCTTCATGCCGTGAGTTGGAATGTGCAGAGGAAAGATGGAAGCAGCACTATGATAAACACCTGAATTGCGTAGAGAACACAGGCATATACATTCAGGACAGCGAATCTGAGTGCACCATCAGCTAGAGACGTTCCGATACTTGCGATATATCGGAATATCGATATTTTGCTTTCGATATTCGATATTTTGGTATCGATGTTTCCTGTATATCGGTGATATCGATATTTCCTTCCGATATATCGTTAACCAAATTTGGATAACAATTGTAGGGTTTTCTCGAAATACAATTAATTTTTAAATAACTGAACTAATTGGTAAGTGAAAATTGCTATATAAATGATACATAAGAGGTTGTTCATGTATTACGTGGTCATTTTTTGAGATTTCCAGACCCCCATCTCCTCTCGTGGTCTTTTGTCCCCATAATTTTGTGTATATCGTGTGGTAGGTACGAAGATACTCTATGCCCTGAGAAGTCGAGAAAATTTACAACCCAGAAAGCATCCACGAACCCACGACCCACAGCTTTGTCTTACTGATACGGTACGTGTTTATCGCTACGGCTATCTTTTCTTCGCCAGACTTTCCTCGTGGTTTATGGACGACCCCAAAGAAAGGACGAATGATCTTCGGATTAAAGTCCCTCTCAAACAACAACAACGACCCCAAAGAAGACATTTATTTCACTATCGATCAAGATACCGGTAGTATTGGAGGTTCTAAGAATTGTTTGCGAATCGTAGGAAATTAAACTTTAGGTAACTGAGCGGTATATGAATTCTGCACCCTTCAAAAATATCATGTGATATTACGATATATCGATATTTTGAATCAATATATCGGTGGTATCGATACTTTGATTCGATAATCGTATCGAATCAAATATCGATACTTCGCAGTATCGGAACGTCCCTACCGTCAGCACGAAGTACAATGAAAATCAATTAGCTACCACGATAGGAGAAATCCAGTCGGATTTCTTGGAGGAATACATAGAAAAACTCTTTATTTCACTAACTGGCTACGTCCATGACGGACACTGTCCGAATTTGAGTTTTCGATTGTCTGAATTCGCGTGTGCGTGAGTTCGACGTGTTCAGTAGCCTTCGTCCAAGGCTCTCTCCGCCGTTGGGGTGAATGGCTTGGCCGGTTGGTTTTGGGTGAAGGATTTTCATCACCAGATGCAGGGAAAGGAGTCAGATATCCGTTTCGATTTCAATCCACCGAAGACGAACGTATACATAGAATGCAATTACTTCAACGATGTGTGCGATTTTACGTGTTCGGAAACGACTCGCACGAACTCCCGAAGGCAAATGTGAAATGTGTCGTTGTTGTCGGTTGACGTCGAGAGTTGAGTTGACGAGCGGCCGGACGATTTACCGTCGGGAATGCTTGGCATCAGGGCTGTGCATTTTCGAAAGCATTTTGTGAAACACTAAGGCTTGGTTGTGTCGTTTCGATGGTGACGAACAACTGCGTCGCTCCGTTCTTCGTTCCACACTCATTCGTTTCGTTATCCGAATTGAAAGCAACGAACAAGAAAGGTGAAATGAAAGAGTAAGAATTTCGTTTCATTTAATTTCATTGAAATCTATGAAAATGTTATAAATTGCATTTCACCATTTTTTTTGCAATGTAATTATGTAACTTGTGGAGTAATTAATTAAGATAGAGAAACTATGCGAGCCACCACGTCGTTCATTTGAATTAATCAGCTCCTAAAGTTAGGGACTACCGATTGAAAGACTAGCTCGCTGCGGTGAGGCTCCGATTTATGACGCGCGACGCACAAGCAGCACAAAAGAGATGAGAGACTACGCTTGCTGCGATGAAAGGAAAGGTTCGTCGGATTGAAACGAAACAGTAGAGTTTCAATTGAAAGGCAAGCTTGAGTCAGTCAGTTGGGGACTGAAAATGCTTTCAATGAAATGAAAATGTACGGCCCTGCTTGGCATCAGGCTTCATCTCTTGCTTGTTCAGCGCTGAGTATGACAGGCAACACAAAAGTGTAGTTCTGTGAGACACAATGCGTTCTTAGCGTTGACCGGCTGTCGAAGGATCGATTACACACAGAACGTGGGAGTCTGCGCAGAAATAATTCAGATGCTAGTTTCTATTGAGACGTGTTTTGGTGTATTTGTGGAAATACTAAGTATTGCTAAGCTTTGGATTTTATTTTTGTCAAAAATCATGGATAGTACTTTTTATGTTCAAAAGATTAATGAGAATTTACAGAATTTCCGATGTCCGATTAAATAAAATGCAGCCTAGAGTTTTCAAATTTCCCGGGATTTGATTTCCCGGGAAACGGGAAATAAATTTGCCATTTCCCGGGAAATTTTCAGAAACGTGAAAATAGAGCAAATTTGATGATTTTTTTTATTATTGTTTTTTTTTGTAAAATTTTTTTGTTCCAGTAAACTTGTATGGTACCTACATTCTCGTTTTTGGAGGTAATTTATTTATGTTTCTCAAAAAAACTGTTAATTTCGTTGTGTACGCTAGGCTTGAGAACAACACAAATTATGATATTGAGTCCATGTGTCTTGACAAATCGTATGAAGTTCAAATGAAATGTACAGTACAGACTCGATTATCCGGGATTCGATTATCCGTAATTTTGGACTCGACTATCCGGAGTTTGTTCTTTGATATTTTTGTTTTTGAGATTTTATGCATAAGTTTGATATAATTTGGTATTGCAATATACAATATGAATGTTTTTGCAGCTTTGGATGTAGGTGAAAAGGGGGTTTGAACAAGAGGTTTTTTGTGTGCCGATCAAAATAATTCCTACCCAAGACTCCTAATGTTCCTAGAAATAATTTCTGGCTATGCCACTGCATTATATAAATAAAACAATGATTTTATCATAGATAATATTTAAGTTTTTTTTTCTTGCTGATTTTAATTTTTCTTTTAGTGATTTGATTATTAGGAAGATTCGATTATCCGGAGTGAAAAAAAATCGATACAACGGATAATCGAGTCCGACCTGCACCAACATTAAATCAAACCTTTCAAGCACTAGAATAAAAACCAACTAGAGTCTAACGTTGGAAAAAGTAACAGTTTTATCCATGAAAACTTTATAAGCATACTCAATTCATGGATGACCCCTCGAAAAATCCTGTATTTTGTATAGCATATAATCCATTTTGAAAAAAAAAAACATATCATCAAAGAGCTATCCATTTTATCAATAACTATTTGATTACGATAAAAAACAACAAATCAATATCGAAGTATAACTAGTGATCTAGTAGGGTCATTGGTTAGAATGAAATGAAAAGTAAATTATACGATAGTTTTGGTTTGAAAATGAATGGTCAATACTTTTGTAATAGTAATACCCGGGAAATACGGGACTCCCGGGGAACAGGAAATCATTTCCCGGGAAACGGGAATCCCGGGAAATGTTCCCGGGATTGAAAACTTCAGCCAGAGCGAGTGGGCACGGGTCAGGAAATTTTTATTACGAAAAGATCCTGGACTGACAGGGAATCGAACCTAAGCACCTTCAGCATGATATTGCTTTGTAGCCTCAGCTATTATTAGCGCCTTTATTAGGGAGATTTTCAATTTTATGGTAAGTACATCTCTGTAGGCAGTTAATAGCTATGAAAGTACACGTAACACACTAGCTGAAAGGTAGGCTCTGTTTCCGTAGTGACGTGAAGTCATTAGGATGAAAAAATATATATATTTTTTTATTACAACATAAATTAATAGAATGGCCTATTTTTAAAAGAAGGAAAAATTTATTCAATTGATCACAGCAGCTTTAAATCAATGAAGGACTACCTTGGAAGAGCAGCCTAACCAATATAACAACAAGACTCTTAGAGAACATTGTGTTGTTCAAAAAATTTAAAATTCCTTGCAAAAGTATAAGTGATAGTTTTTTTCGGCAATAACTCAAAAGAACAACCTGTTGCAGAAAGAATGGAGTAGTAGTAGGAGTATTTTCGTTAATTTTGTCTCTATTAAACGACCCTAGATTTAAGCATAAAATGCTCAGGAGAAATTTTTCTCTTAGACCCACACAGGGGTACAGTATCAGATACATTGAACTCATTTTCAACCATGATTTGTAGAACTAGCAAAGAAATCAGCATAGAATCTAACCACAAAATTGGTGCAACCAACTCCTATAACCCGATTGTGAGTTTTATGTGGGTGTCCCGAAGATCGTTATCTTAAGGGTCCGAATATATGGCGCCGTGACCAGCATGATCCGAAGAAGGCTTACCGGAAACTGGCGCTCAAGTAGGGTAACTCGGTGTAAAACGCCACAACGGGGCAACACGCCCCTCTTCATTTTCACAGGATTGAGGCTTCTTTTACACGTAAATATGATCACATATCTTAAATATTCGCGAAAAAATCGCGCATATATGTTTTTGAGAAGTATTATCAATCAATATAAATTCTAAAAACATCGAAAATCAGGTTTTTTGTTTGAATTTTTGCTTCTGATAAGCAAGCCTCAGGGCATTTTTTACTATTGTACTTATTACAAATTTACTGGAAGACGAATGCTAATGGGTCCCTTTTAAGATTAGCAGGTGGTGGAATTCTCCTTGGAAATATTTCTACAACGCTGTGGACCTTTTTTTCTATGGGAGGGGCATATTGCCTGGGTTGTTTTGAAACGTAAACATTGGGACCGTTTACATAAAAACATCTTCAACACTTTTTTGAAGCAACCTGGAAAGATAAAATTGCGTGCAGAGCACGCCCAACTAAATAAGGAACACCTTGACAAACAAAACTTAAGAAGTGAGGTATTTGCTACTGCGATAGAGCAGTACTTCATTAAGGGGCGTATTAGGGAAACTGGGGGTAATATGCCCATAGGGGGCAAAACGCGCCACCCTCGATTTGGACGAACGATGTGTTTTAGAATGCTTTTTTCCACCCTAGATCATAGAAAATGGATAAATATGCTTCTCTTAATATATTTTTATGTGTTTTTCTCAAGAAAATCGTAAAAAACGTATAGATACGTTTTTCGCCTTTTTTCGTTGCAATTTTGTGCGATATTCAAGGTCATTTTTTAGGTAGATAAATAACCAAATGTTTGAAACTATCGTTGAGAGCCAACTTGTGCACTGTCAAAGTTTGTATTACATGCAAAAAATATGTTCAATTTGTCCTTAAAAAGCTTATTGAAGGACCTAAACTTTAATCAACTCTGGGCCAAAACGCCCACCTCTATTTCATAACACCAAATTCTTCCAAACGAAATACCACGTTGAAGTTTCGCACAAGTTGGAACCTTACAAATGTACATTTTTCGCATCAACATGTATACTATTATTGAGCAATAACATCTGAACAAACGCCCGGATGTATGCAGCCTATAAACAAGCATGATTGTGTGCGTACGTTTACAGAACGGCTAACAGGGATTGAATCATGAGAAAATTGAGAGAATCTCTCACGTATCGCTCTCTGTAACTATCATAACATGCTGCACATTATGAGAGACTGTTTATCGTATACTGCTACAAGTTTGATCAGATTGGGGGGATAGTAGTGGATGATAAAACCCCTTTAAACATGCTCCAAGCCTGGGGGACACTGTTGTTATTGGAAGTTCGTGGATTGTTTATCGTGCCAGTAAAGAAAAACACCTATCCCCAACGGTAAACAAGCGAGAAAAATTGATTTTATCATCGCTCTCTCGTTGGGGCTTTCGCTCGCTGCTTCCAATTATCAGACTTGTTACACCTTGCGATACAATGACGATCGTGGACCGCAACAGATGGGATGTTTTTCTTTGCTTGCTTTGATCGTGCTTCATTCTCAAATGAGAGCGAATTCTGCAACGCCTGACGGCTAACGCTTTATTGTTCAACATGCTAATGCGAAAAATGTGCATTTGTAAGGTTTCAATTTGCGCGTTACTTCAAAGTGGCATTACGTTTGGTAGTATTTGAATTCAAACGGCTGATTTGGAGTTATGAAATAGTGGTGGGCGTTTTGCCCCAACGCACAGTGGTTCGACCAAAACCTCAAACTTTTTTTAAAATAGCTGAAATCATATACAGTGGGATTCCATTTTTGGCGACAAAGTTGAAATTTTCAGTTGCCAAAAACGGAACCGTGCCAAAATCGGAACCATATTTTAAATTTCCTTTTTCAACTATTGGTTTTGAAAACATCATTAGAATGTTAATACCGTAAAACGGGGTAACTTTGATAATGCGGGTAACTTTGATAGTGCGAGACCCACAACATATTGAACGAAATAACGAAGTTTCTGCTAATCAGTTAAGCAAAACGAATGCAAAAGTGAAAAGTATTGGTATGACACTTCATGTCAAAGCTATTTTCATTGGAATCAAGTGCATTTGAGGCTTTTTATAAGAATATTAAAAATTGACACAATTTTATCATTTTCGAAACGCTTACAAACAATCTGTTCTACGATCACTATTTGACGTAGTTTTGAATAGTTGGCCACTTATCTTTGATAGCCTAGTTATCATAGAACTTGAATACGGTCTCAAATCTCTTAGCGAGAAGCATTTTCACAAACTGGGACCATTTTTGTAATCTAAGTCAGAAATTTCCATATAACGTTAAACGCCTAGAGGTATGCAATGCCCTGCAAATGTTCGTTATTCATTCAATTTTGTTCGAATCATACTCCATTATCAAAGTTACCCCAAAACAGAAAACCAACTTTCGATTATATGAAAAATAATAAATCCATTCAAAATAAATCTTTTGCCAATCTATCGACTGCAATCGATAGCTAGGATGCCAGTACTTGTTTTAAAAATATAAATTATTATTCTTTGAAACAGCATGCATAAATATTCAAGTTTTCTCCGAAAAAACTATCAAAGTTACCCCGTTTTACGGTACATCATCTTTATGGGATCATAAGGCATCGAAACTTCGGAAAGGTTCACTTTGAAGCATTTTTCGTAGGGTTATACTATGCTATGAATCTATAGCCCCGTAATGTTAATTCTTGCAAACGTTCTACATACTTTTTACGCCTCAACGTCTTCAATGATTTTTAGAAGCTTTATGTGCACTTTTCGTATAAGTGGGCCATGTAAAATCAATAATCGCATAAGTGACCTTTATTCAAGAACTGGACATTTTCTGTTTTATTTTACAAAGACGTGTTCACGAAACAAAAGCGCTTTGTATTGCAAAACGACATGAGCTTTTCTCTAATTTAATGAACTTTTGGACTTCAGCGTTAAATTTGATAAAATTCGGTAAGTTTAGAATTGCTCCTCTAATTTATGTTTCTGATAAAGTAAAGTAATTCATAACGATAATGAATGCAATCAAAAGGGCAAACATAAACATGAGACGATTCATAAATGCGACTTGTAATTTTGTAGAATTTAATTTTTGTTTGAAATAATTTTCAATTGACCTTGATATGTGTTTCACACCTACCTTCTGAAATCAACGGAAATTTGCAGGATCCTGTTATGAAACCTCAAGAGCCTGATAGAAATCTTAAGGTTTTCATAAGGGATCTTCCATAAAATGCTAGGGCACTGAAGTATCTTGCCAGACATCCGTAGGATCTCGCGTAGAATTCTCAGGATCTTACTAAGGATTTTGCTAGGAATTAACATCTTGGAATCCCGCTGCGATATTGCTGAAAATTCTCAAGTCTCTGATGGAAACTTTCACTGGCACACATCAAATTACTCTGGAAACCTTTCCAAAAACCTCGAACTTTCTCCGCAAATAATCAAAATACCACAAGAAATTCCTCTTATCCTCTTACAGGATACCTTAGAAATCTTAAGAGTTTAACAGGAATCACAGGATTTCGGACATAATCCTCCATAACCCATCCTTGGGATCCCTCAAAAAACCCTCAGTGTCCACTTTGAAATCTACAGACATCCTTATGAATCCGTTCAAATTTCTGAAAAGTCCCCTAAGAATCAAGAATCTCCTAAGGATTCTCCAGAGTACAATTAGGATACTCATAGACTCAGCTTGTAAGGAACATTTTGTTTATGTTGAACCCGTATCCTTGATTTACAATCTTGTACAGAATTCATGAACGATTTGTTCAAACAAGCTGTTCCGAATCTGAAGAAAAGGTTTTTTTGTGTATCGCCTACTGGCAGACTCAAGTAGGCTGGTCACTCATTATGAATGCCTAAGAAAAAATATTGGTGGCTAGGTATCTCAACTTCTTTGGTGGAGTTTATTGGCCTCATGAAACGTTGCGAATGCATGCAGTGGAATCCCACTGTTTTTGACATATTATATGCCATATAGAACAATTATGGACTTTTGATTTCCATGTTTTCTTGTTTTGGACTGATAATTAGAATATTAAGGTTTGGATAATACATATTCACCTTTTTCAATCTTCCATACAAAATGATCAATTTGGGCCGGCTAGCTCTCAGTTATTTATTGACGGATTGAAATGAAATTATTACAGCATGTCAGGCATTACTAGAATTTCATTATATATTTTTGAGTAATTTATCCATGCACAACTCCAATAGTAAAAACAACTAGACTAAAATGAAATTTTTGACAAAACATTTTAAACTATTCATCCAAAGATATGGAAGCAAATATCAAATGGTCTATCGCAAGTTTTCGCAAAATAATTTTCACCCTACTTGGAAGCTCTTGTTTTTAGCTTTCGAATGAACTTATTCTCATCGCGGGCTGTCAATGTCTTAGTGTACTTTCATACAAAATAATATGTTTTTTGAAAAATTTTAACTGAAAGAGATTTAACTTTGTATGAATTTAATGAAAATTTTTATTCAACTCAGGTTTACTTTATGCATATACAAACAACTTCTCTGAAGGTACCATCGGCTTGAGCTCTCTTTAAATTCATAAATAGCTTGTGAAAGATGAATCGCAAATACTTAAAAAAAAATATGTACACGATCCACTCAAGGACCTATATAAAATTCAAAATCCAATGAATCTGCTTCAAACTTTGTATTTGAACCACAGAAGTGTTATGGAAATCGGGAAAAATATTATCGTAAAATCGGGTGTAATTGATCAGAAGGGTGAAATTGATCATCGTATCATACGATTTTATTTATGCGTAATGGAGCACAAATATCAATGTAAGCTGCAGTAAGTGAACGTTGTTTGTCGTAACTATTGTCGAATTGTGTGTTGTGAAGTTTTTTGCGTTGAAGAATGTTTATTACTATGAAAATAATGTTAAATTTCAAAATCATGCACGGTACAGTATTGACAAACACCTATAAACTTCTATTTCTATGCAAGGATTTGAACACAGTATAAACCTGAAAGTTTGTGAGGATGCTTGAGATATATCCGCAAACCAGATTTCATCACCAAAAATCCTACCAATTAGCTCAAATGGTTGAAATAATTGAATTTCTGTTAGATATCATCGATTTCCTTAGGAAATTGCATACATTTAGGCGTTTTCCGCGTAATTCTTGAAATTTAACTATTCGTTATTTATATAAATATTGCATTGATAAGATTTTGACAAGCATACTCGGATTCAGGGAGCTCAAATTTATCATGTAGAGTTATTTTGAAAACTAACAATAATGGCATTGACAAGTGATCAATTTCACCCCGAAATGAGATCCCCTGATTTTTTATCTTAGAGATATTTGTTAACACTAAAATGACATTTGTTAGAAAATTTCGGTACATGAGTCGATGAGGCTCACCTTCGTACTTGTTTTCCTGCATTTAATTGTTTGGCATTGTTAACATTATAGAAAACAGACTAGAAAAACCGTGAAAAATGATCAATTTCACCCGAAATTACGGTACTTTTCGGATAAAACAACTTTGGGGCCTTCCTTAGCCGAGTGGTTAGAGTCCGCGGCTACAAAGCAAAGCCATGCTGAAGGTGTCTGGGTTCGATTCCCGGTCGGTCCAGGATCTTTTCGTAATGGAAATTTCCTTGACTTCCCTGGGCATAAAGTATCATCGTACCTGCCACACGATATACGAATGCAAAAATGGCAACTTTGGCAAAGAAAGCTCTCAGTTAATAACTGTGGAAATGCTCATTAGAACACTACGCTGAGTAGCCGGCTTTGTCCCAGTGGGGACGTTAATGCCAAGACGACGATGAACTTTGATTTTTGAGGTTTTAGCCGCCTTTGGACAAACGCAACGAGTCGATTAAAGTTTAGGTCCTTCAATTAGCCTTTTAAGGACAAATTGAACATTATGTTTTTGCATGTTATACAAACTATGACAGTGCACAAGATGGATCACGGCGATAGATTCAAAAATTTGATTACTACCGACCTCAAAAATAACCTTGCATCCTTCATCGCGCAGTTATGGGATCAGAGCGGAATTACGGCTCCAGTCATTTCTTGGGTCAAGATATGGATGCAGCTCTTGTGAATAGCGGTGCAAGGATGCGATCACCCGTTGTCCCACGAAAATGGACCGAGTTATAGTTATGTACGCATCCTCCAACCCCTCGACAACTTGAGCTCCAGTACACGTAGACGTCAGCAAAGTACGCGCCAGCCGAAATCCATCGTTAGTACCAAACACGTGGAGACATCAGTGATCCACTTACCGGCCAACGGTCAGCCACGGGTACGCTGATGTTGCAAGCCACATCCGGCCACTGCTATTGCATCAACCAGGAGGAATCCGAGGAGTCAGCAGTTCGTCGCCTGCCAAGGAACAAAGGCCAGTCGACGCCACTTAATCGATCCCGCTGAGCCAGCAGTTTCTAGTCCAGGTGGTGACAGGTTAAGAGACAGGTAAATTCAGAAAGGAAAGTTAGTTAAGATTGTGAGTTAGGAGCGACAAGTCGCAGTGTCGTGTACTTTGTAAAACCAAATAGTTAAGTGAATGAATAAAAGGTAAAGACTTAGTGGTTTTTTAAGTCTTTGATGACAATCAATACATAAGTGGCGCAGTCGTTCGGAGCACTCTACGGTGCTGAATAAACCTGACTAGTTGAGAAAAAGAACCAAGTATAACAAAATTGATTTGACAGCTGCTACGGATTGATTCGACTTACTTCGTACGATTATACGGGACGAAATCGAATGTACATCCGAACTCATAAAATGCCGTTTTATGCGAGGAAACTCATCGATAAAACGATTTCATCCACAATGTAGTGCGGGTGTGATGCAATTTATGTAAATAAACGACTATGTTCGTAATCTGTTATGCGACTTCTGATTGTCTGGGAAGCGACAAGCATCTCGAGTTTTATAACTTCCTTTCCGTTATGACCTATGAGTCCACCGAAGGAGGCCTAAGAGACGACCATCTATATAATTAGTTTGTGTTTTTATTCATGAGGTAGGTTTGTAGAACTATCAGAGAAATCAGCATAGAACCACAAGATTGGTGCAACCAATTCCTGTAACCCGATTGTGAGTTTTGTGTGGGGGTTCTGAAGGTCGTTATCTTAAGGGTCCAATCAAACCTAATTCAATTGATTGTATTGAAATGGAAGAAACATCTCTGATCAAATAAAAAGCAGATCACTAACAGGAAACATACGGAAGAAGGAAAAATCCCGAGAAGCATACTCACAAGTTGTCATCAGTCCCATATATAGTATAGTTAACCATAAGATGAACGATTCGGAGTAATGGCTCATTCGGAGTAATGGCGTTCGAAATAATGACACATTAGAGGTAGTGGTGTTCGGGGTAGTGACATTCGAGGTAATAGCGTTCGGGGTAGTGGGTGTAGCACTTTGACCATTAGATAAATAATGAGATACGCTACCACTATGACATTAAGTCGCTGTCGAAGTATACCTGGCCATACGGTTGGTTTCCAGTGTCCGCTGTGCTTACGTAGTCATCAGCGCCACTCAAGTCCTCATTGTTATGCTGCTTCCATCTATCGATCACCTCAGGTCCGTCTGTCAAGACGCTGAGTTCTGCATTCCTGCACATTTCGGTGCGCAGCCTGGTGGAACATCAGACTTTTATGAGAACGATACAGCAACTTCATTAATCAGTATTCCACCTGTTTCATGCGCGCTTCTTGCCCATGAATTGGCGGGTTTGCTGTTAATGCTTCAGATGATTAAATAACGAAGCCAAACCCTAACTTTTTTTTTGGGAACACGCCTGGAGAACCAAAATGCGCTCCGCGTTGAAAATTTGATCGATATAGCACCACCGGCAGCCTTTTAAGGCCCAAGTAAAAATGGTGCAAAAGTCAAAACTGAAAAAGCAGTTTCCTCTTTTTAAATAGACAAATCGAAGAAAATAAAAACACACAGCTCTTTTATTTGACAAATAAAAAGGCTGTTTTTATTTTCATCAGTTTGTTGTTTTAAAAAGAGAAAACTGCTTTTTCAGTTCTGACTTTTGTGTCATTTTTTCTTGCACCTTAATGTTTTCCAGCAGTCCGTAATTGCCCCATTGAGCTCTCATTCTCATCCGGCAACGCTGCCTCAAGACACTGCACGTACGCGTTAGTGAAGTCTGGTTGTTTCAGTCGCGATAGATTGTACCGAGGCGTTCGTTGGTACCGTACTTTGTTGATGACAGATAATTTTGGGTGCAGTTTCACCATCGCAGTTACTATTTACGCAACCTAGGTTCTAACGCCGGTTGTATCGGAGAACTGCCGTCCATCGATCAAAACGTGGATGATTGGCAATTTTGTCTGCTTTGGTGGTCTTCAGGTATGTTTAATCTTTAGGAAATCTATCAGTCGTAAGCCGTTCTAGTTCATCAGCCGGTGGGCGCTAAACCTTCAAATTATCGGTCTAGGCTCCTCCTTCTAGGCAATTTTTACATTCCGTTATCTTCTATCCAGATAGTCACAATAGACATTAGTGTTATTGTAGCCACTTCCTCCAGAAGGGAGGTTATACCGAAGGTCTCCTGATGAACTTATCCAGGGCAAAGCATCCAAATGTAAAAATCACAAGGTAGAGATTTAAGGTTTTATGCAGGCTATCGACATGTAGGAGACACCATATTCTATGGTGACAGAGGACTCGATTGGCTTGTCAGAGGGATCGGGTCCGAGACATCCACTCTACTGTCAATCGGTGTAGTTGATATAGGACATATCCAAGGAGAGAGCAAGAAAGTCATATTAACAGATTACTTTATTTGGTAATCAACAATTTACAATTGTTGTATATGAAACCTAGAATACCTCAAATGCAAAAAGATCAACGACCAAACTGGGATTCGAACCCACCACCTTTGCTCTGGTTGTTCAGCGGTGAGTTATCCGCAATGGCTAGTTGGGCTTCATTATTCCCACCAAACTATTATTTAGAGATTATAATAAACCACATTCTTGGATACCTCTCTACTGCATTCCCCATTGCAATATCAAAAACTTGTAATCCTTTTTTTCTCCGTTCGCTGGATGACAGTTTTGCGTCCCCGAAAAGCCCTCATCGGCATTGTTTTCTCCTCGGATGCCAAAACATAGGCATTGTGCAATATCTCTGCCGAAAAATAATTGCCCGTGTCTCGAGCGCCGTGGTCTGTTCGTTGCTCGGCCTATTGTTGGAAACAAAACGCATTCATCAAACCCTCAGTCAAATTGAGTTTCCTGCTTGATAAGGGTATGCGATATGATTTTTTTTTGTGTCTATGCGAAACGAAACGAGAAAAGAAATTCCTAGCTTTGTTAGTGATGTATCCTCAGATGGCCCATTTTTCTATTTATGACGACAAAACTGAACTTTTGTTCAAGGTCATCTTAAGAGGTCTATCAAGCAACTATAAGTCACCTGAAGAGATCAAAAATGGAATAAATGATTTACTCGGATTTTCCTCAGTTCAAGTAATCATTATGGAAAAGAGAATCCAATCTGGCATTCTTCAGAAAGGGCTTTCTCAAGAATATTATTTAGTTCACCTTAACAAAAGGGATCTAAATGATTTAAAGCTTTGAAAACAGAAAAACTAGACATGTTACATTTCCAGAAATCTGGAAGAAATTTCCAGGACCCTTCTCAGTGCCGTCTGTGCCAAAAGTGGGGTCATGTTACCAAACATTGCCGCATAGATGCTAAATGCAAGATTTGCGGAGGTTCTTCTCACGATATGGGCATCTTTCCTGTGAAGGAAGACACCATAACATTTTGTATGCGCAAATTGTTAGGGCAAACATAAGTCTAACTTTTGGGATTGCCCTTCGCATAAACGAAACGATTCTCAATCCTATTAGCTTCTCTTTCTATTACTCACAAGCTTGTCTGCCTTTGTAGTGCTGTTAAAAAGCCTATATGCTTTTCTGATGCTGATATGGGGTTCTTTTTAGTACATATGGTTCTTGGATGAATGATTTGTAGAAATACCGCATACACTTACCGCTTACGCCGTGTCGTTCGTTGGCTAGAAAAATTGCGAAAAAAAAAGTGTCTCCAATATTGAAGCGCGAAATGAAAACCCTGTGTGCATGCAAAAGCAAAGCGCATAGGTGCATCGATGCATCCGTGACGTTGGCAGTGGCAACGGATGCGCGGTATAATTTCACAGGATTCCTTTTGATCTGAATGGAAAAAAGGATAGCACCCAGTGCCAGAGCCAGCGGGTGGCTGAAGTTGGCGCCATTCAAGCGTCATTGTATGTGTGTGTGCACGCTTCAAAACTGCATTCTGGGCTGCATTCAATGCATTCTGCCCAAAAGTGCATCATCCTATGTATTCCAGGCGCACACCACCCAAACCCATCCCAGAGGAGTGCGTAAATGTCGAATGTATGTATGCGCTGGGACACGACGAGTTCGGTTCGCTCTTTATTAAATGCATTCCACAGAGCGACATTTCTGGCAAAAGGCCTTCGCCCGCACAAGGGTTTCGTCGTTGTCTATCCCCGGGCATCCACCGAGCGTCTGCATGTAGTCATAGCGATGCCAAACGGAACTGCAATAGTGCATCGGGAACAGGAAGCGTATGGGTAGTGGTAGGGCTGTAGGAAGGGGGTGTGTGAAGGCTTATAACAAATAGTCGCATTGCTCTGTTCCAAGTTTGCGTTTAAGGCCCAAGTCAGTGGCGCGTCTGAAATGCGCGCGGGCTACTTTGATCGCAATTTTAACAAATTTGACCACTTTTTTCAAAATTCTAAACTCACTTGTCTCTTCGAAATTAAATGGAGATTATTTCTTGTGAAGAAACCATGTTCATAAAGTTATTAGATTTAGCTGGAATGTCTTTTGAGTGGTAAATGAAATGCCGAAAATATAAGACATTGCTTACTATTTCATCTGATAGAAGCTGTTTGGGGGCATATTTTGAAAATTGGAAAACATCCATCGATAGATATTTCCTCAAGGATTATTCCTGTAAAAAAATATTTCCAATAAAATTAGGCAGGAATACGGGAATGTCTTTTAAACGCGATTTAAAAATCATCATTTTTCTCATAAAATTAGCCATCAAATTGCCAACGATAGCCATGCAACGATCGATGAATCAGGCATAGTTCATCCAAGTGGGCAAAATGAATTCTAGGAGTAATCCACGTTGCAGCTAATGGGAAACTTTCTGGTGGTTGATGAGTTTTGATGATAGAGATATTTTGTTTCTTGGATAAGTACAATTTCATGGTGAAAGTTCATAATGATACTTATTTCACTACTGGACTATCGCAAAAGTTTTTACAAGTGCGGGAACGCTAATGAAAGTGCGCGATGGCATCAAATCGAGTCAGTTACTTCAGCGGGATTATTCATCGCAGTCCAAAGAATAAATGATCTGAAGACACCACTATGATTCGAAGCAATCTCGCACTTTTATTCCCAGTTCAGCAGTGAAAGAAATATACAACAACTTGATAAAACTTTTGCGCGAGTTAGAATTGATTTGACGCTTCCACACTAAAGGCCCAAACGCAATGATAGCGGAACGGCAACGGAAAGCGGAACCGGTTCGCCAGCATGAACTACAACAAGCTTGTCGACTCAGTGTTAGTTCAATTTCATTCGTTGTCAGCTCAACCGAGATGGTGTGATTAATCCTGGCGAACCGGTACCGCATTCCGTTGCCGTTCCGCTATCATTGCGTTCGGGCCTTAATTATGATTTGCATGAGGGAACATATGTCAACAATATATAAAATTATGTTTGATAAAACCTGATAAGGAGGTGTTGTTATGCTCCATGCTTATTTGAAAATGATGAGTAAACTACCTATCTAACTGATGCTTTTCTGAAATAAATTTGACTGCTCCAATTGCAATACTGAAATTATATGAAAATTCGCATGCCCACCCTAGCCGTTGAAGAAATGAACCGTTACTCTTTGAATGTGGCAAAGGATGGCATGGATGGTGGGTGCGCTCGTAAGACATGCAGTTGTTTGCCCCAAGATTATTTGGTTTTCTAATATGAAAGCATACATTTTTTTATATACTAATGAATTGCTGAGAAAATTTGCAATCTATTGGTGCTAATTATAAGGCTGAAAAATAAAATTCATAGCATACTTTTTCAATTTCCATTTCATGCGCAAACGATTTCCGCTGCAACAGCAGCGGGCCGTGGGAAGAAGGAATACGAAAAACCGACCAACAAGCGATAAATGAAATGTGTTCATCTAACTGTGAGTCATTTTGCTAATGATGTAGGATGGGTGATCTGTTGATATTGATATTGGTATCACGTGTTGATTACTTCGAGCCTCGAATTCTTGGATCAATTTTAATTTTATCTGCAAATTGTTCTGAACAAATCTTCTTAATTTTGTTGAATAAAATATATTGGGGGATTAGAGTTTTCTAAATTAGTAAATAATACGTCATAAGTCATTTTTAATTTCAGAGCGGTCGGTTCTCAGCTTGCTCCTGGCGATCAACATGCTCGTGCTGTATGTATCAAGCGAGCGTGCTTGTGCGGAATGTACTAAGTATACGATGCAACTGATCTTGAATTAAATATTTCATATTACAATTGGCATTGGAAATTCCAAGTAAATATTTGTATCTCATGGCTTTCTAAGTGGGATGCCCGAAATTCATTGAAAATATTCTAATTGTTTGTGGCTGAGAACTTTGGACAGACAATTTGAATGTGATTATTGGGAATTTGTTGAATATTTTCCAATTACTGGTAGACACTGAAAAAGGCTGCAATATGAAAAGATGATTGCTTAAAAAGTCTTTGATAAAGTGTACAATATTTTGAAATACATCGAGTTGAAAACAAACAAAGCTATGACAAGAACACTATTTGTATGACATGTTGGTTTATTAAAATAAATCCTAATAATATTTGAGATTTTTATGGAATAATTTGAATATTTCCGAATACCTGATGACAAATGGGTATTCCAGACAAATATTTGAATGAGATGAGGAGCTTTACCAACATTTTGAGTAATACATTACATTCAAATGAAATAAGGGTTTCTAAAAAAAAACGGTTCAATGTATAAACGAAATGAGTATTTTCTAGTAAACTCTCGAATATTTGAATGCTCTCTCGAAACATTCGCAATTTTTCAGCAACTTAGAAATACTTGTGTTTTGTGGAATTCTTTAAATTATTCTGAATATTTGATGGCGATTGAGAATTTCTGACTTATATTTGAATGAGATTAGAATATTAGAAAATTTCTGAAAAAATAGAGTATCTCGTCAGTGATATTTGCATAAAAGGAATGTTTTAGAAGAAATTCTGAAGTATGCATGATTGAGATAAGTATTTTTTTAATGCAATTTTAAATAAGACGTCTCAATATTATATGAATATAATTAAATAAATTATTTAAACAATATATGCTCCTTTTTTAAGAATTGCCGCTGAATGTTTGACTGAGATGAGAATATTTTGAAAGACTCCGGAATAATTCAGTTATTTATGAAAATTTTGAATATTTCTGAATATTCGATGTTATTTGAGAACTTCTGGCAAATATTTTAATGCGATGAGGATTTTGAAAAAAATTTAGTATGACAAAATATTTAAATGAAATGAGTTTCTCGTGAATAATATTCATATATGGTTTCTGAATGAAATTTTGATAAATGTATGAATAAGATGAGTATTTTTATTTCACTTCAATATTTAAAATATCATGGAGTTCTTTGGAAAAAATCCGAATTATCGATGGCAATATAAAATTTCTGACAAATATTTTAATGAGATGAGGATTTTTACGAAAATTCTGAGAAATATGAGAATGCGATAAGTATCTCGTAAACAACATTCGAATAAGACTGAATTTCTAAAATAAATACGGTATCTTGCATGAATGATACGAGTGTTTTCTAAATAACTCTCGACTATTTGAATGATCTCTGGAATCTTCCGCATATTTTCGAATATCTGCGAATTTCAAAGATTCTGACAACTTTTTCAATAAGATAAGAATATAAGAAAATTTCTGAATAATAGGAGATAAACATCTCGAAAGTAATATTTGCATATAAAGAAGTGTTTCAAAAGAAATTCTGACGAGAATGGGATAGATGTTTTCTCAATATAATTTCAAATGATATGAGTGTCAGAAAATTTCTTAATAATATATGAATAAGATGAGTATCTCATGAATGACAATTGAGTTATATGCTTTTTACAGGAATTCCGCTAAATGTATGACTAAGATGAGTAATTTTTTAATTACTCCGGAATACTCGAATAATTTATGAAATACTTTGAACAGTCACGAATTATCGATGCCATCATGCCAATCGAGAATTTCTGACAAATATTTTAATGAGAAGAGGATTCCAAAATATTTCTGAAAAATATATAAATGTGATGGGAATCTGTAAATGATATTAAAATTATAGAAAGGTTTCTTGAAGAAATTCTGAGAAATGTGTAAATGCGCTGAGTATTTTTTCAGTAACTTCTAAATTCTTGAGTGTTTTGTGGAATTCTTCAAATTACTCTGAATACTTGATGGTGATTGAGAATTTCTGGCATATATTTGAATAGAATATTAGACAATTTCTGAAAAAAAATTGGAGTATCTCGTCAGCGATATTTGCATAAAAGGAGTGTTTTTAAAGAAATTTTTGAAGAAAGCATGAATGAGATAAGTAGAGTATTTTTATAAATCAATTCTAAATAAGACGAGGATACTAGAAAATATCCATATAATATATGAATAACATGAACATCTTGTGAATGATATTCAAACAATATAAGTGTTAAATAACTTCCGCTGAATGTGTGACTGAAATGAGAATCTTTAAATTGACTCCGCAATATTTTAGCAATTTATGAAAACTTTGAATATTTCCGAATACTCCATGCCTATTTAGTACTTCTGTTAAATATTTTAATAAGATGAGGATTCCAGATAATTTCAGAAAAAAATATATGAGTGAAGGGGCCTAGATAGCCGTAGCGGTAAACGCGCAGCTATTCAGCAAGACCAAGCTGAGGGTCGTGAGTTCGAATCCCACCGGTCGAGGATCTTTTCGGGTCGGAAATTTTCTCGACTTCCCAGGACATCAAGTATCTTCGTACCTGCCACACGATATACGCATGCAAAAATGGTCATTGGCATAGTAAGCTCTCAGTTAATAACTGTGGAAGTGCTCATTAGAACACTAAGCTGAGAAGCAGGCACTGTCCCAGTGGGGACGTAACGCCAGAAAGAAGAAGAATATGAGTGAAATTTCTCGTGAATGTTATTTATATACGATAAGGGTTTCCTGATGAAATTCTGATGAATGTATGAATGAGATGAGTATTTTTAATTGACTGTAATATTTGAAATATAATAAAATTTGTTGAAAAATCCGGTCTTGATAGCAATTGAGAATTTCTTACAAGCATTTGAATAAGATGAGGATTCCAATATCTAAATAACATATAAATGAAATGCGTGTCTTGTTATTTGAATTACATAATGGTTTCCTAAAGAAATCCTGAAAAATACATGAATGAGATGAGAATTTTATCAATGACTCTGGAATACTTGAGTGTTATATGAAATTCTTTCAAGTGTTCCGAATACTTGATGCCAATTGAGAAATTCTGACATATGTTTGAATGATATTAGGATATTATAAAACTTCTATTTTATGCATAAAAAAAGTGTTTGACAAGAAGTTTTGAAGAATGCATGCATGAGATAAGTATTTTTTGTTTCATTTAATTTAAAAAAAAAATCTAGAAAATGTATTGAAACTATAGTAAAATAAATATCTCGTGAATGATATTCAAACAATATAAGTACTTTTTTTTCGAATTTCCGCTAAATATGACTGGGACGAGAATCTTTTCAATGACTCCGGAATATTTCAGTAATTTATGAAAACTTTGAATATATCTAAATTTTTTATGCCAATTGAGAACTTCTGGCAAATATTTTAATGAGATGAGGATTCTAGAAAATTTTAGAATATAAGATATATAAATGAGATCGTGAATGATACTTATATACGATAAGGGTTTCTGAATGAAATTTTAAAATGACTTTAATATTTAAAATGTTCTGGAATTCTTTAAAAAAAATAGAATTCCAGATGGCAATTGAAAATTTCTGACAAATATTTGATTGAGAAATGTAAGAATAAGATGAGTATTTCGTAAATTGCATTTGAATAAGATAGAATTTCTGATAAATACGAAAGAAAATATTCTAAACAACTCTTGAATATTTCAATGCTCTCTGGAATCTTTCGCATATTTTTGAATACCTGGGCAGTTTTTGAAAATTTTCTGAATAAGACTATGACATTAGATAATTTCTAATAAGCATTATTAAGTTATATTTGCACACGGGAAGTGTTATTAAAGAAATTCTGAAGAATGTATGAATTAGATAAATATTTTTTTAGTTTAAATTAAATTGAACTGAGGATACTAGAAAGTCTCTGTTCAATATATGTATATGATAAAAATCTCGTAAATGACATTTGAACAATATAAGTGGTTTTTTAAAGAATTTCCGCTAAAATATATGACTGGGATGAGAATCTTTAAAATGACTCCGGAATATTTGAGTAATTTATAAAATGCTTTGAATATTTCCGAATACTCGATGCTAATTGAGGGCTTCTGACAAATATTTAATAAGATGAGGATTCAAGAAAATTTTAGAAAGAAAAAACAATAAATGAGTTGAGTATCTCGTGAATGATATTCATATCGACAGGTGTATCTGGTTGAAATACTAATGAATGTATGAATGATTTAAGTATTTTTAAATTACTTTAATATAAGAAATATTATGGAATTCTTTGAAAAATCCGAATTATAGTTAGCAATTGAAAATTTCTGACAACTATTTGAATGAGATAAGGATTCCAAAATATTTCTAATATATAAAAAATGAGACAGAGACGAGCCTACCAACGACTGAAAGCCTTTTTAATAAAGATAGATAATGAAAGTCGAAATGAGGTTTCCACCTTATAAATTATATTTGAATTAGATAATGATTTCTCATAGAAATTCTGAAAATTGTATGAATAATGAGTGTTTTTCATTGACTTTGGAATACTTGAGTGTTTAGTGCAATTCATTGAATTATTCTTTTTATTTGATGGCAATTGATAAATTCATGTTTTGAATAAGATTAGGATTTTAGAAAATATCTGAAAAAATTGGAGATAAGTGTGAGTGATATTTGCATAAAATAAGTGTTTTAAAACAAATTCTGCAGAATGCATGATTAGGACAACTTTAACCTTAATTCAATTTCAAATAATACGGGGATACTACAAAACATTTTAATAATATATTAATAAGAGTGAATGACATTTAAATAACATAAATACTTTTTTAAAGTAATTCTGCTGAACGTATAACTGAGATTAGTAATGATTCAGCAATATTTAAGTAAATTATTAATTACTGTGAATATTTCCAAATATGCCTGACGCCAATTGAGAACTTCTGAAAAATATTTGAATAAGATGAGGATGAAAGAAAATTTGAGAAAATTATTATTGAGATAAGTATCTCGTGAATGTTATTTGAAGGGTTTCTAAAAGAGAATATGACAAATGTATGGATGCGATTATTTTTTTAAGACTATGTAATGCTTAAAATGTTATGGAACTTTTTGAAAGATCTAAATTCTCGATGACAATTGCGAATTTATGACAAATATTTGAATGAGTTGAGGATTCCAAATAATATTTCAATGAAATGTGTATTTTGTTAATGACATTTGAGTGATATAATTGTTTCTAAACGAAATTCTAAAGAATGTATGAATGAGGTGCAATATGTTTCAACGACTCCGAAATACTTGAGTATTTCATGTTTTTTTTTCAAATTTCGTACAATTTTAAGCAATTGAGACATTGGAACATATATTTGTATGAATAAGTATTGTCCTAATTCAATGTTATATAAGACAAGAACACTAGAAATAAATTTTCGATATATGTTCGATTTCTCAATAGCTTAAAGTTTTCGGAATTTTTAAAAGTACTCCATAAAACACTCAAATATTCCGGAATCTTTGAAAAATTATTCATCTCATGCATACATTTTTCAAAATTATTTAAGATACCTAAGACCTTAAGATACCATTATATGTTGGATATACAGTATTGGGAATAAAAAAGTAAACAAATGCCAATTTTCAAAATGGTCATGTTTGGAGGTATATAGCTCTATAACGTGAATTTAGCAGCTAGTAACGTGAATTTAGCATTTTCATTGGATTTTGAAATTAGTAAACACATGCTCAAATGTAGACGGATTAAAATTGGAAATAAAAAAGTAAACAACAACAAGGTCTTATAACTTAGGAATGAAAACAAATATGATTTTTTTTACCAAATTAGGTTTGTAATCCGGCACAGTCCTTACACAAAAAAAAAACTATGGGATGATTTTGTAATATATATCTGTTTTAAGTTGATTAACATTGATGTTGTTTACTTTTTTATTTCCATTTTAAAACCGTCTGGAACTTTAAGACATGTGTATAAAAAATGTTAAAATCCAACAAAAGTAGTAAATTCACTTTATGTTTAGTTCACCACCGCAAATTCATACCATTCGGATAATTGCACACCGAACTACCGACCTTCATAACAATTGACGTCTTATTTAAAATTGAATAAAAAAAAATACTTATCTCATTTATCTATTCTTCAGAATTTATTTTAAAACATTTCATTTATTCAAATATCAGTTATGCTCAATTGCGATCAAGTATTCAGAATAATTTAAAGAATTCCACAAAACACTCAAGTATTTCGAAGTTACTGCAAACATACTCAGTGCATTTATATATTCCTCAGAATTTCTCCAAGAAAACTTTATATAATTTTAATATCATTTACAGTTTCCCATCATATTTATATTTTTTTCAGAAATATCTTGGAATCCTCATCTCATTAAAATATTTGTCAGAAATTCTCGATTGCCATCATGCCATCGATAATTGGAAACTATTTGAATTTAATTTATGAAATTTCGAGTATTCCGGAGTCATTCAAAAAATACACATCATGGTCATACATTTAGCGAAATTCCTGTAAAAAGCATTTATATTACTCAAATGTCATTCATGAGATACTCATCTTATTCATATATTATTAAGAAATTTTCTGACACTCATATCATTTGAAATTATATTGAGAAAATATCTATCCCATTCTCGTCAGAATTTCTTTTGAAACACTTCTTTATATGCAAATATTACTTTCGAGATGTTTATCTCCCATTATTCAGAAATTTTCTTATATCCTTATTGAAAAGTTGTCAGAATCTTTGAAATTCCCAGGTATTCGAAATTACGCGGAAGATTCCAGAGAGCATTTGGGAGTTATTTAGAAAACACTCGTATCATTCATGCAAGATACCGTATTCATTTTAAAAATTCTGTCTAAGTCGAGTGTTATTTAGGAGATGCTTATCGCATTCTTATATTTCTCAGAATTTCGTAAAAATCCTTTCTCGTCTTATATAACATTGAATTAAGACAATAGTTATTCATACATATATATGTTCTAATGTCTCAATTGCTAAAAATTGTACGAAATTTGAAAAAAAAACATGATATACTCAAGTATTTCGGAGTCGTTAAAACATATTGCATCTCATTCATACATTCTTTAGAATTTCGTTTAGAAACAATTATATCACTCAAATGTCATTAGCAAAATACACATTTCATTGAAATATTATTTGGAATCCTCAACTCATTCAAAATTTGTCATAAATTCGCAATTGCCATCGAGAATTTAGATTTTTCAAAAAGTTCCATAACATTTTAAGCATTGCATAGTCTTAAAAAAATAATCGCATCCATACATTTGTCATATTCTCTTTTAGAAACTCTTCAAATAACATTCACGAGATACTTATCTCAATAATAATTTTATCAAATTTTCTTTCATCCTCATCTCATTCAAATATTTTTCAGAAGTTCTCAATTGGCGTCAGGCATATTTGGAAATATTGACAGTAATTAATAATTTACTTAAATATTGCGGAATCATTACTAATCTCAGTTATACGTTCAGCGGAATCACTTTAAAAAAAGTATTTATGTTATTTAAATGTCATTCACTCATCTTATTAATATATTATTAAAATGTTGTGTAGTGTCCCCGTATTATTTGAAATTAAATTAAGGTAAAAGTTGTCATATTCATGCATTCTGCAGAATTTGTTTTATATCACTTATTTTATGCAAATATCACTCACACTTATCTCCAATTTTTTCAGATATTTTCTAGAATCCTAATCTTATTCAAAACATGAATTTCTCAATTTTGATGGCAATGGTATTTAGAATAATTCAATGAATTGCACTAAACACTCAAGTATTCCGAAGTCAATGAAAAAACACTAATAATTCATACAATTTTCAGAATTTCTATGAGAAATCATTATATAATTTTTTGTTTTCTTTATTAACGAGATTTTTAGCCCTGGGCTAGTTCATCTCGGGACCAACTGCTTTACTTCCCTTCCGAAGGAAGTCGTCACTATAACTTTTATGTCATAAGTGACTATCTCGGGGATGGGATTCGATCCCAGGTCCTCGGCGTGAGAGGCGAGTGTTCTAACCGCTACACCAGGTCCGTCCCCTACAACATCATTATATAATTCAAATGAAATTTATAAGGTGGAAACCTCATTTCGACTTTCATTATCTATCTTTATTAAAGAGACTTTCAGTCGTTGGTAGGCTCGTCTCTGTCTCGTTTTTTATATATTAGAAATATTTTGGAATCCTTATCTCATTCAAATAGTTGTCAGAAATTTTCAATTGCTATCGATAATTCCGATTTTTCAAAGAATTCCATAATGATTCTTATATTAAAGTAATTTAAAAATACTTAAATCATTCATACATTCATTAGTATTTCAACCAGATATACCAATCGTATATGAATTTCATTCACGAGATACTCAACTCATTTTTTTCTAAAATTTTCTTGAATCCTCATCTTATTAAATATTTGTCAGAAGCACTCAATTAGCATCGAGTATTCGGAAATATTCAAAGCATTTATTAAATTACTCAAATATTCCGGAGTCATTTTAAAGATGCTCATCCCAGTCATATATTTTAGCGAAAATTCTTTAAAAACCACTTATATTGTTCAAATGTCATTAACGAGATTTTTGTCATATACATATATTAAAAAGAGACTTTCTAGTATCCTCGGTTCAATTTAATTTAAACTAAAAAAATATTTATCTAATTCATACATTCTTCAGAATTTCTTTAAAAACACTTCCCGTGTGCAAATATTACTTACGAAATGCTTATCTCCTATTTTTCAGAAATTATCTAATAGCTTAGTCTTATTCAGAAAATATTCAAAAATATGCGAAAGATTCCAGAGAGCATTGAAATATTCAAGAGTTATTTAGAATATTTTCTTTCGTATTTAATTCAGAAATTCTATCTCAATCAAATGCAATTTACGAAATACTCATCTTATTCTTACATTTCTCAATAATATTCAAATGTCACAAATTTTCAATTGCCATCTGGAATTTTAATTTTTTTTAAAGAATTCCAGAACATTTTAAATATTAAAGTCAATTTAAAACTTCATTCAGAAACCCTTATCGTATATAAGTATCATTCACGATCTCATTTATATATCTTGTATTCTAAAATTTTCTAGAATCCTCATCTCATTAAAATATTTGCCAGAAGTTCTCAATTGGCATCAAAAATTTAGAAATATTCAAAGTTTTCATAAATTACAGAAATATTCTGGAGTCATTTAAAAGATTCTCGTCTCAGTCGTATTTAGCGGAGATTCTAAAAAAAGTACTTATATGCTACTTGTTCTTAATTATGAATCGTGGTTTACGGCTAACCAGCCGAGTGTAAGTTTAATAACTACCGAAAAGCTAAACATTGCATATAATTTGCAATTGGATTAGATGGACAAATTGATGTGAAGATTTACGAAAAAGTTACACGTCTTCTTATTTTGTTTGAATATCTTTCACGAGATATTAATTGTATTCATATAATATCAATACATTTTCTAGAATTATTTTTAAATTAAATGAAACAAAAAATACTTATCTTATGAATGCATTCTTCAAAACTTCTTATCAAACACTTCTTTTATGCATAAAATAGAAGTTTTATAATATCCTTATATCATTCAAACATATGTCAGAATTTCTCAATTGGCATCAAGTATTCGGAACACTTGAAAGAATTTCATAAAACACCCAAGTTTTCCAGAGTCATTGATAAAATTCTCATCTCATTCATGTATTTTTCAGGATTTCTTTACTAAACCATTATGTAATTCAAATAACAAGACACGCATTTCATTTATATGTTATTCAGATATATTTTGGAATCCTCATCTTATTCAAATGCTTGTTAGAAAATCTCAATTGCTATCAAGATCGGATTTTTCAACAAATTCCATTACATTTCAATTACAATACATTCAATACATTCATCAGAATTTCATCAAGAAACCCTTATCGTATATAAATAACATTCACGAGAAATTTCACTCATATATTTTTTTTCTGAAATTATCTGGAATCCTCATCTTATTAAAATATTTAACAGAAGTACTAAATAGGCATGGAGTATTCGGAAATATTCAAAGTTTTCATAAATTACTAAAATATTGCGGAGTCAATTTAAAGATTCTCATTTCAGTCACACATTCAGCGGAAGTTATTTAACACTTATATTGTTTGAATATCATTCACAAGATGTTCATGTTATTCATATATTATATGGATATTTTCTAGTATCCTCGTCTTATTTAGAATTGATTTATAAAAATACTCTACTTATCTCATTCATGCTTTCTTCAAAAATTTCTTTAAAAACACTCCTTTTATGCAAATATCGCTGACGAGATACTCCAATTTATTTTTCAGAAATTGTCTAATATTCTATTCAAATATATGCCAGAAATTCTCAATCACCATCAAGTATTCAGAGTAATTTGAAGAATTCCACAAAACACTCAAGAATTTAGAAGTTACTGAAAAAATACTCAGCGCATTTACACATTTCTCAGAATTTCTTCAAGAAACCTTTCTATGATTTTAATATCATTTACAGATTCCCATCACATTTATATATTTTTCAGAAATATTTTGGAATCCTCTTCTCATTAAAATATTTGTCAGAAATTCTCGATTGGCATGATGGCATCGATAATTCGTGACTGTTCAAAGTATTTCATAAATTATTCGAGTATTCCGGAGTAATTAAAAAATTACTCATCTTAGTCATACATTTAGCGGAATTCCTGTAAAAAGCATATAACTCAATTGTCATTCATGAGATACTCATCTTATTCATATATTATTAAGAAATTTTCTGACACTCATATCATTTGAAATTATATTGAGAAAATATCTATCCCATTCTCGTCAGAATTTCTTTTGAAACACTTCTTTATATGCAAATATTACTTTCGAGATGTTTATCTCCTATTATTCAGAAATTTTCTTATATTCTTATCTTATTGAAAAAGTTGTCAGAATCTTTGAAATTCGCAGATATTCGAAAATATGCGGAAGATTCCAGAGATCATTCAAATAGTCGAGAGTTATTTAGAAAACACTCGTATCATTTATGCAAGATACCGTATTTATTTTAGAAATTCAGTCTTATTCGAATATTGTTTACGAGATACTTATCGCATTCTTATATTTCTCAGAATTTTCGTAAAAATCCTCATCTCATTAAAATATTTGTCAGAAATTTTATATTGCCATCGATAATTCGGATTTTTTCCAAAGAACTCCATGATATTTTAAATATTGAAGTGAAATAAAAATACTCATCTTATTCATACATTTATCAAAATTTCATTCAGAAACCATATATGAATATTATTCACGAGAAACTCATTTCATTTAAATATTTTGTCATACTTAATTTTTTTCAAAATCCTCATCGCATTAAAATATTTGCCAGAAGTTCTCAAATAACATCGAATATTCAGAAATATTCAAAATTTTCATAAATAACTGAATTATTCCGGAGTCATTCAAAATATTCTCATCTCAGTCAAACATTCAGCGGTAATTCTTAAAAAAGGAGCATATATTGTTTAAATAATTTATTTAATTATATTCATATAATATTGAGACGTCTTATTTAAAATTGCATTAAAAAAATACTTATCTCAATCATGCATACTTCAGAATTTCTTCTAAAACATTCCTTTTATGCAAATATCACTGACGAGATGCTCTATTTTTTCAGAAATTTTCTAATATTCTAATCTCATTCAAATATAAGTCAGAAATTCTCAATCGCCATCAAATATTCAGAATAATTTAAAGAATTCCACAAAACACAAGTATTTCTAAGTTGCTGAAAAATTGCGAATGTTTCGAGAGAGCATTCAAATATTCGAGAGTTTACTAGAAAATACTCATTTCGTTTATACATTGAACCGTTTTTTTTTAAGAAACCCTTATTTCATTTGAATGTAATGTATTACTCAAAATGTTGGTAAAGCTCCTCATCTCATTCAAATATTTGTCTGGAATACCCATTTGTCATCAGGTATTCGGAAATATTCAAATTATTCCATAAAAATCTCAAATATTATTAGGATTTATTTTAATAAACCAACATGTCATACAAATAGTGTTCTTGTCATAGCTTTGTTTGTTTTCAACTCGATGTATTTCAAAATATTGTACACTTTATCAAAGACTTTTTAAGCAATCATCTTTTCATATTGCAGCCTTTTTCAGTGTCTACCAGTAATTGGAAAATATTCAACAAATTCCCAATAATCACATTCAAATTGTCTGTCCAAAGTTCTCAGCCACAAACAATTAGAATATTTTCAATGAATTTCGGGCATCCCACTTAGAAAGCCATGAGATACAAATATTTACTTGGAATTTCCAATGCCAATTGTAATATGAAATATTTAATTCAAGATCAGTTGCATCGTATACTTAGTACATTCCGCACAAGCACGCTCGCTTGATACATACAGCACGAGCATGTTGATCGCCAGGAGCAAGCTGAGAACCGACCGCTCTGAAATTAAAAATGACTTATGACGTATTATTTACTAATTTAGAAAACTCTAATCCCCCAATATATTTTATTCAACAAAATTAAGAAGATTTGTTCAGAACAATTTGCAGATAAAATTAAAATTGATCCAAGAATTCGAGGCTCGAAGTAATCAACACGTGATACCAATATCAATATCAACAGATCACCCATCCTACATCATTAGCAAAATGACTCACAGTTAGATGAACACATTTCATTTATCGCTTGTTGGTCGGTTTTTCGTATTCCTTCTTCCCACGGCCCGCTGCTGTTGCAGCGGAAATCGTTTGCGCATGAAATGGAAATTGAAAAAGTATGCTATGAATTTTATTTTTCAGCCTTATAATTAGCACCAATAGATTGCAAATTTTCTCAGCAATTCATTGGTATATAAAAAAATGTATGCTTTCATATTAGAAAACCAAATAATCTTGGGGCAAACAACTGCATGTCTTACGAGCGCACCCACCATCCATGCCATCCTTTGCCACATTCAAAGAGTAACGGTTCATTTCTTCAACGGCTAGGGTGGGCATGCGAATTTTCATATAATTTCAGTATTGCAATTGGAGCAGTCAAATTTATTTCAGAAAAGCATCAGTTAGATAGGTAGTTTACTCATCATTTTCAAATAACCATGGAACATAACAACACTTCCTTATCAGGTTTTAGCAAACATAATTTTATATATTGTTGACATCTATTCCCTTGTGATAATATTGCTAATAGTGGGAGTTCATACCCGGAGGACAGCGAGATCTCTTTGTCTCTGGAAGTTGGTATTGAACTGTGGTGGTCGTGCATCAATTTTGTATTCGTTGGCAATTTGCAATAGAATTATTTACTGAATATTTTTGACGGGATATTTGAATCCTTGTAATGCAATTATGAAGTGGCATTATCCTATATTTGCATTCTATATATGATAAACCATATCATGCATGGTGACTTGGATTGCTATATAGAGGGATTATAAATAACGAAAAGTTTATTATTTTTAAAGCTAAGTGGTACTGGTAGATTTTTAAATATTGTGGATAAACATTCATAATATTATCGCATTTTCTCATGTGGAGGATAACAATACTTTTTCCGGTAGAGAAATATTCCCTCGCGCATGTGGTAGTAATTAGTTCATTTCGGTAAAGATGTTCATTCAATAAATTTCAAATTGTCGGTTGATTCCAGATCCTCCACTGACTTGGGCCTTAATGTTTCCAGCACAGTTTTTGCTGCATTTTTATCAATTGACTGTTGATATATTCCCGAAAACAGTTATGTTGCAGTAACAAATATTTATCCTCAGCTATCTTAAGATTGCTAATCGTTATGGGATTTCTGTTTCTTGCTTTTTGTAAACGGTTACGGAGGTAACGGAACGAATTTCTTTAATCAAGGCAATATTTCGTCAAGAAAATCCTAAGTAATTTTTCTAGTTTAGTTTCATTTCAATGTTGGCATTGTAAAAATTCATGCAAAACATGCTAGATAAAATTCAGCTCATAAGTTTCCCCTAACGCGCACCTTTTCGAGGTGCGTTATAGGGTAAGATCTACCATATTGTTCTCTTTTTGTATATGTTCTTGTTAATACTTATACGTTATGGTCGGAAGAGTAGAAGAGAGTAACAAGCCACTAAGGTCGAAGCGGGAAGATGACTTAGTCAGCATCTGAGCATCTGGTTTCAATTCATGAGACAAGTTCTTTCCGAGTTCAAGTGCCTTTTTTCGATATCTAGGAGGTAAACGATTCCGAATCAGTGGAATAGCAAACCTCCTACTATCTCAAATAAGCTTCTTGTTTCAAGGAATCTAATTGTTTTCTTTAATTTAGTGTTTTTTAACTTATAACTAGTTCAACACTCGTCAGGATAGGTCACCGGAATAGTGCCTCAAAAACGAAGAAGAGGACCTTTAAGGGATGCTCCTTTCGAGCCCTGCCAAAGGGGTAAAACAGTAAACAGTCTTGACTTAGTAAAATGTCGGAGGCCGAAACTCCCAAACCGACGCCAAGGTTGGATAGTGACCCATCGGTGTATCGTTTTTCGTGTCTCCGTACCAATGCCACTAGTGGGGGGGGGGTCCACGTTGGCGGAACGTACACGAATTCTCTCTGCTCTTGGAAGTTTTCTTAAAAACTACCTAAAGCAATAAAACAGTAATTTTCAGTGCTACAAAAACAGTGCTTTTCTGTGCTAAAATTAAAAACGGTACTTTTCGGTGCTACTAAAACAGTAATTTTGACTACTATTTTTTCTACTATTGACCCCTTTACGATCCTTGTTTGGACCCGTGCCTTCGATTTTTCGTTGGACCCGTTGGCGAAAGCAAGCGGTGGTAATCCTTCTTGGACACCGTCTTGGGAAAAAACCTCTTAGGAGGTCTCATCTTCTCTCGTTTATTCACTAAACATGGTTGCAACGACAAACAAAAAGAAGGGTGAATCTCTGAATTCACTACTTCCTTCCAAAAAAGTGGGATTTGAAACTGTCATAAAACGTAGCAAGAATGGAAGAAAGGACCTTTCTCCAGAATGCAAACTTTCTTCTAAGGGTGAAATGAATAATGTTAATAATTGTTTCGAAATGAGCAATCAGTTTGATGCTTTAGACAAATTTTCAGAACACCAAATCGAAGCAATCTCTAGCCCAGGCTCTTTGATTCAAGTGATGAAGCAAAGAGTGCCGCCTATCGTGGTCAGTTGTTCCGAATTTGGGGGATTTAGGCAGGAGATCTTGAACTCCATTAGGGGTTTCCTTCCAAATCGCAAAGAAAGGAGACTGTCGCGTTTTGCCGAAAACTCTTAAAGATCGCGAACTTCTTCTCAAACATCTTGAAGAGAAGAAGTACATTTTTTTACTTATGACGACAAAACTGAACGTTTGTTCAATGTCGTCTTAAAAGGTCTCTCAAGTGACCTAAAGTCACCTAAAGAGATCAAAAATGGAATAAATTATTTACTTGGATTTTCCCCAGTCCAAGTAATCATTATGAAAAAGAGAACCCAATCTGGCATTGTTCGGAAAGGTATTTTTCAAGAATATTCTTTAGATCACTTTGACAAAAAAGAACTAAATACCGTCAGACGGGGCTATTTTTGATTCCGGGGGCTACTTTGAACACTCACCTTTGGTATTTATTTGCAGCGTAAATTATTAACCAATGTATACTCTACCACTAGGCATTATTTGTTTTTTGAACAATATCAACAATAAGAAGATAAACAAGAAAATATTTCAAGAAAGTCAGAATAAATATTCTCAAGGTATAAAACATTGGCTATGCAAACATTGTTGGAATTTTTCCCATGTCGTGGAAAGTTTTTGGGAGCATCACAAAACTATCAAATGGCCAAGTTTCATAAAAATTTTGTGGTTTGTTTTGCTTAAAATAGTTGTTTTATTAAAATAATTGATCAAATGTCTTGTTTTTAAGACTTTAAATTTATTATAATGTTTTGGTTTGTATATTTTAAAACTTAAAAACATATTTGGGATAGTGAATAGACATGAAACACACATTTGATACGTATCAATGACAAGTTCACAAAATCATCTCTAAAAAATATTGTCCGTCATATTTTACATGAATTTGCAGTACAAAACAATTGCATCCTTCAATTCCTAAAATAAACTACTCTTAAGCCAGCTCTAAACTGCTAAGAAGCTAAAACCATATTACAAAAGCAAAGTTTTACTTCTTTACGACCTTGCAAAACTTTACTTAATAGATTGCGTTGTTGATGAAAATTACTTTTTAGTTACAAGAATTAATGTGATCCTTCTATGTATCGGTCATATAACAGTAAGAATAGAAAAGACAATTTTTGTACATAGCTCATTTATCATAGCAGTACCTAGTAGTTACATCGTTCGTTTATGTCAACTCAAAAATCAAGCATTCGTAACTGATAGTTCCATTTAAGAGGAGAATGAAAGTTTAAGTTTCATACCGCAAACTAAAAATAGTGAATAGCATGTTTCGCAGAAATTTGTTATATATGAGTAATTGTTTCGAGCTTTGCAATTTTTTAAATTATGTGTATCAATGAAAAACGTTCAATAACATCACAATGGATCATAATCTACAGAATCAGTTTGAAATTTATAAGAAAAAAACATTTCATTATCAAATTGTGAAAATGTCCAAAGTAGCCCTTTTTTGTCTAGCAGGATACACTTTTTTTGCTATTCAAGAATTTTTGTTCTTTCAAGATGGATTTGCCTCATATTTTGGATATTTGTTACGTACATACACAACTTAAATATATGCAAGAATTATCAATATCTATCCAAAATTCTAAGAGTTACAAATCCTCAAAGTTGAATAATGTGGAAATAATGTCAAAAGAAGCCCCGTTTGATGGTAATATTAAAGCTTTAGAAAAAGCAAAACTTATGTTCGATGTCCATGTGACATGGGAACATTTCCAGAAACCTGGAGGAAATTACCAGAACTCCACTCAGTGCCGTCGGTGCCAAAAGTTGGGTCATGGTACAAAAATTTGCCGCATGGATGCTAAATGCATGATTTGCGGAGGTTCTTCTCACGCTAAGGACGTCTGTCCAGTAAAGGAAGATACCACCAAGTTTATACACTTAAACCTCAATTTACGAAGTCGTTTTTTACGCTACCTCAATTTAAGTCACTTTTTTTACGAATAAACTCAATTTACGTCACTTTTTTTACGCAGTGCGTAAATTGAGTTTTGACAATTCTGTGGGAAATTATTGATCTCCGGTTGGGAAAAACCGTTGGAAACCCACACAATATGGGTATTTTCAGAACGGGCACGACGAGGGAATGATATAAAGCGATGTCCGACGCCATTTTGGAATCCAAAATGGCGACCTTTGGTTTGGGGAAACCCATACAATATGGGTATTTTCGGAATGGGCACAACGACGAGATGACAAAAATCGATGTCCAACGCCATTTTGGAATCCAATATGGCGACATTCGGTTGGAGAAAATAGTTGGAAACACATGTAATATGGGTATTTTCGGAACGGGCATGACAAGGGGATGACGAATATCGATGTCCGACACAATTTTGGAATTCAAGATGGCGACCTACGTTTGAAGAATATTGTTGACAAAAATCGATGTCTGACGCCATTCAAATTCATTCACCAGAACCTCAATCAACGAAGTCTGTTTTTACGCAAATTCAATTGACGTCACTTGTTTAACGAAGTCAATTCATAAACATCAGTACAGATCAGTACATTGATCCTGTTGCTTATATTAAGGCGAAGTAGGCGGACATTGAAAATTGTAGTGGGCATCGATGATTGTGGCCGATCCGTCTTACGATTGCGAATGAAAGAAAATCACTAGGTTTTGCACTGACATTGCTGAAAATGTATCATCATATTTTCTGTATGTAAGCGCAAGTAGTGATACTTTTATGAATCAATATTACTTAAGATTACTGAGTTTTATCACTTTGAAATTGCAATCTGCAAAATCAACTTGGCTACAAAAACGAATGACGGGCTACTTAGCCTTAAGAGTTTAGATTTTATGCTATATATAAGTATCATCAATGTACAACTACTTAAGTTTGTAGATACTCAGGCTTATAAATCGTGGAGTCCTTGGAAGTACAAAAATATCGACACAACTCAATACAACACTTCGTTTGCTAATATGGAAAGTAAAAGGCTTTTGCAATATTGAAGAACTATCTGTTGATTATTGGTTACGCTTGTATATCCTAATGCCCATATTCAATAGAGATCTTAGAGGATCAAGGATATCCGCACAAATTCATACAATTCACCGTTTACCTACAGGAATGGTAAGGGGCCTTTGGAGTATTTGAAAACTATCTTCTAATCACTTATTATGGCCGTAGATCTAAAGGCTTTTATTCAATGGAGTCCTTGGAGCACCAAAAACATCCGTATAAATCAATAAAATATTCCGTTGACTTGAATGAATGGTTAAAAGACTGTGCCATATTCAAAAAAAAACTACCTATAGACCATTGATCACGTTTGTAGATTCAAGGGCCTATATTCAATGAAGTCTTTGGAGGACCTAGGATATCGGTACAAATTATAATTTTACTGCTACATATAGATAAGGGCCTGTGCCATATCAAAAAAGCATCTATTGATAATTGGTTACTCTTGTAGATCCTAAGACCTATATTCGATATAGATCTTGGAGGACCTAGGACATCCACACAAATTATTACAATACACTGTTTACTCACAGGAATGATTAGGGGTCTGTGGAGTATTTGAAAATTAACCTCTAATCTCATATTACGGTCGTAGATCCCAAGGCCTGTATTCAATGGAGTCCTCGGAGGACCTAAAATATCGGCACAAATTATTAAAATACTCATTTTACTACTATGAATAGATAAGGGCCAGTGCCATACCAAAAAAACATCAAAGAATCGCTAAATATGCCAGTACATTACAGGTATATATTCCAGGAAGTTTTTGGATGAACTAGAACACCTATTGTACTCATTTAATTACCAAAACTTGGATCTGACTATACAAATGCTTCTTAAAAATATAACAATCTTCTAGGGTCTAGTATTGTGACACATTCTTCTACATAGAAATGATAAATTGATCTCCGTTAACTCATGTAGAATTACATGCCCAAACTCTAAGAGATCTTGGAAGATCTTGCAGACATTCTTGCCTGATTTAGAACCCAATGTATTAATAATATGTCAATGGTGCTAAAGGAACATGTTTTTTCTAAATAATATAAATTAATTTCATACAAGTAGACTCCAAGCGGAAAAATTTCTTTTTTCGAACTGAGCTCCCTCGTTTTACGCACCAACTCAATTTACGCACCTCCGATCTAGTTCGTAAATTGAGGTTATAGTGTATGCTCAAATTGCGGGGGCAATCAGAAGTCCAATTTTTGGGCTTGCCCTTCGCGAAGGTGAGTCGTCGAGGCTCGTGACAGGCAGATGAAAGATAATATCCGTTACGATAACGGTCGTTTCCGGAAGTTTCCTGGTAGAGAATCGAACAATGCTCAGTTGACACTGACACTGAAGAAGACTGCAAGTGGTAGTCGAAATACGCGTATCTGTCAAAGATAAGCATTTAGGAGCGGAATTAAAAGGTACACGGTACTCCATCTACCCTTGCTATGCAGTTTGAAAGCGCGCACAATTTTAGTTTAGGACTTACTAGTCCAATTGAAAATCAAGTTACTCCGGACTTCGAAAATATTCTCAATCAAGAGAACGTTTTCGAAAATTCCTGGGAGAGTGATTTCGAAGAAGTGAGAATTATTATTAAAAAAATTCAAAAATATGAAAGCTCCTGGCGATGATGGAATTTTCTACATCCTCATCAAGAAACTTCCAGAAAGTAGCTTATTATTTTTAGTTGATATATTTAACAAATGTTTTCAATTAGCATATTTTCCTGACAAATGGAAAAATGCTAAGGTTGTTCCAATTTTAAAACCAGACAAAAATCTTGCAGAAGCTTCTAGCTATCGTCCAATCAGTTTGCTTTCCTCCATCAGTAAACTTTTTGAAAATGTCATTTTGAACGTTGATGTTGATCTTCAAAACGCCTTTCCTTGCTCCTCCTAGCTTTAAGTCCCCATAAAATCTAATCAGATGCTTGTTCCAGTATATGAAAGTTGGTTGGTCGATTGCTGTGCAGTGCGATATCAAAGTTCACGATGTGAATAATGATGTTAGGCCGCGAGCAGCTCAGACCACTCGCTAGTCCATATAAACCTCCCACATGTACTCACTCTCTCACAACCAGACATATTCGCGCGTTTGCGTTATGTTCTTCAGTGCAGTGATACTCACACGCAGTTCGCGGAAATATTAATTAATTTTTACCTTTTTCTCTTTATCTCGAAAATAATCCACCGAAGGTCCATATCAATCCTCATCTCGCATACATTCCCCTACGACTTGGTTTCGAAGTTCCATTCGATTCAACACGCGCACATTATTCTATGTTTTTGCGCCTGAGTCGTGACTGGCAGTCATTATTATTAGGTTGATGGATGATCGATAAACTAAAGCCCCCAAAATATGAACTTGTCCAACCAGCCGAATGCCGAGCCCATGCAGGAAAGGGGCTTACGTCACTTCCCTCAATGCAACTTCCTGTGCTCGCGGTTTTTCACCCACTGAACTGCCGAACAGTTGAAATTGCGAGTGCACTTCCGAACTTACCGGAGATTAGGATTAGTGCGAGTGCATGTGATTTGTTTTTGGTCATAATTGAATTTAAATTGGGAATGATTTTTAAAGCATGCATTGCTCGTACGGTTTGTGCTGAAGTGAAATTCGTGATTTGTAGGAAACTGGCTGCGGATTACTGGTAAATGTTTAATTAGGATTTATTAAATTACGTTCAATTCAATTACCAATTATATGACCTTCTCGATACTTGAAAATTGATACAACACTGAATGAAGAAGCTTTTTCTATTGGTTCGTTAGGCGACGTTAAATCTTCTTCAACTGCAAAAATGCAATCTCGATGCAGTATGTCAAAAATTACGGCCTCTCTCTAGTTCTCAACTGAATTGAAGATGCTCCTGCAAGTGATCCACATAGCTACACGCTGTGTTTTGTACACTTTACAATATATTTTTTATGGTCAAGACTCCGCTAGATACCTTTTTCAAGTTTGCCTCCAAGTATTATTCATTTTATGTGAGTTTGTTTCCAATGTACCATTTTCACAGGTATTTATACACTTGACATACCACGATAAACCGCCAGAAAAAAATCCTAAATCTAAACAACTAGAAGGTCTCTTGGATATAATTGATGAGCGTAGTTCTTTCACTGAGCTAAGCAAGGCAAAGCAGGCAACATTATATTTTGTAATAATTCGTATAACCTTTCATTCCGCTGTAACTCAATTCAAAAGTTCATGCAAATCAATTTGTCGAATTAAATTACTCCCACAATGATCAGTTACCTCATTATCAATAAATGCACTTTAATGACCTTCAAATTATGATTTTGCTCTGCCCGTCTGGCCAGATCAACACCCCTTCCGAAAGTCAACGTCACAACGTGTTGCATGCCCAAAACCATCCATCGCCGAAAAAAAAGACTACCAAAACAAACAACCACCCGCCAGAGTTTCATTGAGGAACATCCGAGCCCACATATTGAATGAAATGTCGCATTATTTTTATTTTTTAATTATACATAATAATCTCCAAAAAAGGACCAGGAAAAAATTACTATGCTACGAGGCTGGCACATTACTCCCTTGGATTTCATCCACCCGCTACCCTCTCATATTTTCGTCCCGGTTCGGGTTGCAGTTTGTTTTTATGACCGCTATTTTTCCAGTTGCTTCATAGCCGAAAAAGTGCATATGGAGGCGAGTCGAGGCCACACTTCCGAATGGTGGGTGGTTTTGGTGGCGGAACGTACTTTTTTTTCGGGATGATTAAATTTTAGCCACTCGAAAACAGCTGTTGGCCTCAAAATGGATCGTCGTCAAGTACATGGGCTCCAAATGCGTTGCGGTGCCGGTTTAATGACGTACACTTGAGCGTAATTGAATTCCTAATGGGTACTGTGAAACGGAGTATTTTTGATAGTGCGGGTTCATCTATCTTCTAGCTTCTCTCAGAGTGCAGAAATAATCTTATTTCCGTGAAAAAGTTATCAAAATTACCCCGTTTTACGGTACTGAAAATGCACGAAGTTCAATTATATTTGTTGACCAATTGAAAACTAATGTTGCACAGATGCGAAGGCATATTCATTATCGACGACGGCCCGTGAACCAAAGCTCTAATTATGTGCACAACCACCTACTCATTATTTCAAATTAGGATCCGATTGTGTCGCTATCTGCCGGTGAAAAGCTGAAACTGGTCGAGAAATTTATCTTCTTTCACCCTGAAACAAGCTCAACAAAAAACCAACCCAAGGAAAAAACCTGCCACCCACCCACGAGTTAGCGGGGGCGAGTTTTTCTCGACTCTGACACAGACTTTGTGGGTAAATGCTCGGCATCCCTCAACGGCGTCGACGGTGGTAAGGTACCCCTTCACGAACGACCGTCGGAAAAGGACGGTGAGCGAGCATCACATCGCTGCTCTGGGTAGCATCGTCGTTACCCTCGAAGCCGACGGTGAAATTAAGTCTGTGAGGGTCCAGTCGCGTCCGATACAAAAACACTTGTGAGATGTTGAAGTTTGTATAGAGGAATGGTTGTGTTTTATAACATACCGAGAGAGTGTATCTGCGCTTGGAGTAGATATGTCATACGGTGGTAGAATGACTATTCTACACACTTTGAGAGGTTGTATTGGTACAAGGTGTACAAGGGGTACGAGGGGCTTTGCAATTCGACTTTTAATGTGAGGTATTACAGAACTACTTTTGTTATAATTAATTCTAATATTATTTCAATTGATAAAAAATAAAACAGGTTTAGTGGAAATTCAAATTGGTTTGCAAAAAAATAAAAATATGTTGTTGAAAAATTCCAACAATATAAGTTATATTATTATATAATATAACAATATAAGGTTTACTATAAGTAGATGTTCCATTACTCGATGTTGTTTCAAGGAACCATGCACAAAATTTATCCACTAAATGAGACATTTTCTCATAAAAACTTATAAATTGGGAATCAAGAAAACAACCATTGAACCATTGAAACTATTGAGAACCAGAGCTACAGGTCCAGGGGCCTTCCTTAGTCGAGTGGTTAGAGTCCGCGGCTACAAAGCAAAGCCATGCTGAAGGTGTCTGGGTTCGAATCCCGGTCAGTCCAGGATCTTTTCGTAAAGGAAATTTCCTTGACTTCCCTGGGCATAGAGTGTCATCGTACCTGCCACACGATGTACGAATGCAAAAATGGCAACTTTGGCAAAGAAAGCTCTCAGTTAATAACTGTGGAAGTGCTCATTAGAACACTAAGCTGAGAAGCAGGCTCTGTCCCAGTGAGGACGTAAATGCCCAGAAGAAGAAGACGCTACAGGTCCAAAGCCCTGACAAAGGTGGATGGTTGTGATGGCTATGACCGTGGTCATCATGTAAAGAACAAGCGGGCAATGCTGCATCGTGTCAGCACCGAGGAAACAGCCCCTCTAGCACGATATAGGTAGCGCAACCCTGGTTAGGTGGCCTATCGAAGACTCTTCACCAACCAAGAAAGGCAAAAGTAGAGCAAACGGATTGATTTTACGGCAACAGACCCGGCAACGAATAAAGGACAACGATTGGAAAGTTGGATCTTGGAACGTGAGAACTTTGAATGAACCCGCGCGTGTTGGGCTCCTAGCTCGTGAACTGCGGAATGTCAGCGTGAACGTGGCAGCTATCCAGGAAATACGATGGCCGAGAACCGGAGAACGCGAATTCCGAGCAATGGACCCCATCGCCAACACTTCATTCAAGTACCACATCTACGTGGAGTTGGCTTCATAGTAATTGGGAAGCAAATGAAGCGAATTATTCGGTGGAAATCGGTAAGCGACCGAATCTGTGTGTTGAGAATGAGGGGCAAGTTCTTCAACTACAGCCTGACCAGCATATATGCGCCAACGAACGATAAGCCCGATGACATGAAGGATGAGTTCTATGAGAGCCTGGATAAGGCGAGTGTCCAAAACAAGATGTCAAGATAGTCATCGGCGACGCAAATGCGCAGATCGGAAAAGAAGATTTCTTCCGACCCGTCATTGGAACGGAAAGAATTCATTCCGTTACCAATGATAATGGCCTGCGGCTAGTGACTTTCGCTGCTGCTAGAGGTATGGCAATCAGCAGTACTTACTTCGCACGAAAGAATATCCGCAAACACACCTGGCGACACCCGAGTGGAGATGCCTGCTCCCAAATAGACCACGTGCTGGTTGATGGGCGACATTTCTCAGATGTCATTGATGTCAGGACCTTCCGAGGCCCTAATATCGACTCAGATCAATATCTCGTTGTAGCTAAAATTCGGGCGCGGTTATCCAGCGCCACGAGTTCCACAACAAACAGAACGCTGCGCTTCAATATACAACGCTTGTCGACTGATGGGGTAGCTGCTCAATACCGTCAGCAACTAGACGACCAGTTGGGAAGAATCAACGTTGCTGGAGACGTCGACAGCCTGTGGGACCCTATCCACGAGGCTGTGACAACAACGGCGCGGGAAGTGATCGGCACTGGTCAACGATGAAGACGAAACGGCTGGTTCGATGAAGAGTGCCAGAGGGTAACAGACATGAAGAATGTCGCCAGAAGCCGTATGCTTGTGGCCGGTACCCGACAGAACAGAGAGCGGTACAGGGCAGCGAGAGCCGAAGAAAAGCGAATCCACCGCAGAAAGAAAAGGCAGCACGTAGAAAGTGTGGTAGCTGACGCACAAGAAAGCATGAACCGGAATGATATGCGGAGATTTTATGCAACGGTCAATGGTGCGCGGCACAATCCCGTACCAGTGCCCGCCATGTGCAATGACCGAGAAGGGAATTTGCTGACCGATAAAACGGCGGTGGCTGCAAGGTGGAAGGAGCACTTTCAGCAATTGTTGAACGGTGGGAATGGAAATGTAGCGAGGAACAGGATGAACATAGATGATGACGATCAAGCTGTGGACCCACCGCCAAGCTGGTTTTCGTGAGGGCCGTTCGACAACGAACGATCCTAGACAAATTCCGGGAGTATAACTTGCAGACTCACCATCTGTTTATTGATTTCAAGGCGGCGTACGACTCAGTGAAAAGAAATGAGCTTTGGCAGATAATGTTTGAAAATGGTTTTCCGGCGAAACTAATAAGGCTAATACGTGCTACGCTGGATGGTTCGAAATCAAGTGTTCGGATCGCAGACGAGGTGTCAACCTCGTTCGTGACGTTAGACGGATTGAAGCAGGGAGACGCACTTTCGAATTTACTGTTCAACATTGCACTTGAGGGTGCTTTTAGGAGATCTGGCGTGCAAAGAAATGGCACTATTATCACAAGGTCGCACATGCTCCTTGGCTTTGCGGACGATATAGATCTAATTGGAATCGATCGCAGGTCAGTGGAAGAGGCCTTCGTGCCTCTGGAGAGGAAGACAACGAGGATAGGCCTGACCATTCATTCTACCAAAACGAAGTACATGGTTGCAGGTAGAGATAGAGTCAGGCATGGTGGTGTAGGTGCTGAGGTAGTGTTTGATGGGGATGTGTTTGAAATTGTTGAAGAATTTGTTTACCTTGGAACACTTGTGACATGTGACAACGACGTTTCCCGCGAAGTGAAAAGACGTGTTGCGGCTGCGAATAGGGCCTTTTACGGGCTACGTAACCAGCTTAGGTCCCGCAGCTTGCAAACCGAAACAAAATTCGCCCTGTATAAAACATTGATTCTTCCGGTGGCTCTCTACGGGCACGAAGCGTGGACGTTGAAAGAGTTGAAAGGACGGAAAGCTCTCGGTGTTTTCGAGCGTAAAGTGCTGCGGACAATACTCGGTGGGAAACTCGAAAATAATGTGTGGCGCAGACGCATGCATCACGAGTTGTATCAAGTGTACAAAGATGCGAATATTATCAAGCGCGTAAAATACGGCAGACTTCAATGGGCTGGTAACTTAGTGCGAATGTCGGAAGAAAGATTTGCGAAAATAATATTCAGCAGGGAACCAGGTAGAGGTCGGCGGCTTCGGGGAAGACCACGAATACGCTGGCTGTACGGAGTGGAAGAGGACCTGGCGACCCTAAACGTTCGGGGCAACTGGAGAAGTTTTGCCCAAGACCGACGAAGATGGAGCTCTACAATACGCCCGGCAATGGCGTGACGCTACGCTGTAGCCATCAAGGTATCAAGGTAGGTACTGTCGTGTCGATCAGCAATAAGTAATTTTTGTGCATGTAGCTTCATCATATTTTTTATGAATCATGATGCCATGATTCATAAACGACGACGGGCAAGACGACAAATATGCATTAGTGATACAGTAGCTCCATCGTGATAGATTTGTTATGTTAACTTCGAATATCCTGGAAAACACAAAAGCACGTCTGAGAAGCATATAATAGAAAGAGTCATTGACTGGCATTGACAAACTATTGTTTGGCACTAACGATTCTGAAACTGTCAAATATGGTATGAAATCTTCGAGCTGTTTAGTGGAATACCTATAAGTTGGTGAAAATCTGAACTTAGTACTATGCCATTTAATGCCACTAGAGTTTGTATCCTTTGACAGATACGCGTATTTCGACCTAAACTGTAAGGCCGTCTTCAGTGTCGTGTACGGTCGAGTCTCGTTCCTCGACGCAGGAATATCTCCCGAAACCGGTAACGTTACGCGTTGTTCTTATATTCTGTTGTTGGCCGGTATAGTGCCAAAGTCGGCCCAGTGATTCTGGTTGAAAGAAGACTTCCGGTTTCGATGACTCATGCCGGTGACTCGCTGCGGACTACTCAGAATAGTCCCCGAATGCCGTGTAAAGTGTACTGCGATCTGTCAAACTTGGGATCCTTTTGAAGTACCAAGGGATCAAATACAGTACTAGAAGGTGTACCCAATCTGATCCTGAGTGGGACAAGCCTGATCCTACTCCGACGGCGGACGATTTCCTGATTCGATTCTATCCGGGCAGATTCCGAGGTCGGTCCTGCGATTCCGGTGGAGGAAAACTTTCGGTTTACAGGCGCCCCGACGACCATTTATCATTTATTTGTTTCGCGATCTACCCAGCTAGTCTCCGGCGGAGAATCTAGTCTACTCCAACTCGATGGTGGTCGGTATGGTGCCGAGGTCAGTCCTGCGATTCCGGTTGAGGAAGGCTTCAGGTTCACAGGGGCCCCGGCTACTCATCACCGATACTACGTGATGCTCGAACTAGTCGCCCTAGTCCTCGACGGAGGATCTAGCCTACTTCGATTGCGGCCCGACATCTTCTGGTCTTCTCGCCATTTCTGTTGGACCGACGACATGATATGCATTATCGCTCTGTTCATTACGTGCCACGTACTTACGTGTTGACACATTTTCTGTACGATGTTGTCGTGGTTTAAATCTCCGTCGCTGCTTCCGAGCATTACGCTCCGAACTTCGGCGTATGTTGGACAGTCAGAAACTATATGTTGTGGTGTCTCCTCGATGTTTGGGCAGTATGGCGACTCTGCGTGTGATGTGGGGTACTAGAAGGTGTGGTTGAAGCATCAAATTCGTATTTGTGATATCTTCAGTTTTGAAGAGGTAGTTGTGCGATGCCTACTCCAGCTAGCCGAAAGTTTACGAAGCTGCCGAAGAAGACGTCATGTCTGGTAAACTTGGAAAAAAAATAACTGGCTTGTCGTCACCATCGGCTGATCGTTTTTTTACATCTTTTTCGTGACTAATTCAAACAAACACATAGGGTGTCAATGCTAGTAATGGACCCCTTTCCGCAATGATATCTTAGGGCGGATATACGTTTTGTGGAGTCTAACAACAAGTTCAATGTCTTTACTTCATTGTACGCCTATGAAATATACAAAATCATACGATTTTCCCTGAGAAATATACATTTGGAAAACTGTTGTCCAAATGCCTATTATGGACCCTCCCGGGGTCATGAAATCTGTATTTATGCGCCTCAAACCAAATATTTTGCCTGAAACTGCTGACTAACAATGCAATCGAAGTTTCCCTGGTGAATTTTCATAGGAATAAGGTTGCTTTGAGTGTTAATTTTATGTTTTTCTGTGGGGGGTCCATAATACTCAAAGGGTCCATAACCGGCATCGACTCCCTGCTAAGAACCGGACCACTTCTATACAACATAGAATTCGCGCCTTTCTTGATAAACAAATTTTCTGTATTTAGTAAGAATTATGATCAGGATCTTATATATAGAATTCAAAAACATTTCTTCAGAATCTCACTCATTATTGAGTTTTAAATCTTTAAATCCGTTTGACGTACCTAATGGGTGCTTTACAGGTAGCCTGAAAGAGGAAAACAAATCTTTGACAGAACATTTAAAAACTTTCAGAATGTGAACATTTTGTAAGCATACTAATCCTCGTTGAATAAATCTAAGGTACATGCAACTTCAAAAATATTAAAAATTTTATATCTTCAAATTACGTTGTTTAGGTCAAATGTTGAACTTTACGAAAAATATACACGTGGTTTATAAAACCAAATGATAATTTATAAAATGGGATAAGGTAATGAAACTATTCTAAAAGTGATATTTTCAATGTCCAGCAGGTTGCCCACCTTCTTTTTGTACCTCAAAAACAAAATGAATAGCTCCATTCGTTGACTTTTGTCAGGTTTCACGCAAATTTGTTTCTGCGATTGGACCCACAGTACAAAAAGGTTGGGCAGTAGGCCGTCCCTTATTTTTCGAAAAAAAAAAATCAAGTAAAAAATTTAAGTACGTACGTGGACGCTAAATGCCGCCCCTACGGCACTGAAGGTATTAGGCGCGTGATGACCCTGTGTGAAAAATCGAGCATGAGTACGATAAGCCACCAGTAACAAATTGTCATGCGCGCGTTGATAATCAGCATAGAAGTTTGTTTTCTTTGGGATGATTCCTGCCTATTGGGCAGGCCTGATCCCAAGTACCTACAAATACATTTTGTTCAGCATACAGTAATTTTTTTTTGTATTGGAAGTGTTTGTGTAATACAGGTCGGACTCGATCAATTGGAGTTTTGATTTTTTTTTTCACTCCGGATAATCCAGATTATCTGTTTTCGTGGTTTTATTTATATGATGGAGTGGCGTAGCCAGAAATTATTTCTAGGAGCATTAGTAGGGACAATGGAAATTCGCGATTTGGCCTTAGCCGCGAAATTCCGAAAATCCCGCGAAATGCCGCGATATTTGTTAAATTTAGAGAATTCATATGACAATTTCAGTAAATCTAGGATATTTGCTTATGAAAATAGGTAATTCATTTTTAATTCGTGGATCTATCAGAAATGTTCTAATTATTTAGTTTCAAGTTGGATGGTTTTCTGGTTTTCTTGTTGTGTTTTTAATTTTGCATCTATAATATAATATTAAACTTATAATCTATATTTGGAAAACGAAGAAAATTGTAATAAAATTCCGTTAAGTTTACACATATAAAGAATATTGCCATTGTAAATATGCATTTGCATGTTAAATATGGTCAAAACTATGGGACCGTGACAAAGCCGCGAAATTTTGATTTTATTGCCCGCGAAATTTCTAAAATTTTGCCGCGAATTTTCATTGTCCCTAAACATTAGAGAAGATAAAAAAAAACATTTGTTCGCCCCAGCCCCTTTTCAAACCCTCCTTTACCTACTTACGATCAAAACTGCTGAACCATTCATATTGTATATTGCAATACTTAATTATTTCAAATGTAGCATAAAACTGAATAATAAGAATATTAAAAAGCATACTACGGATAATCGAATCTCGGATAATCGAGTCACCGAATAATCGAGTCCGACCTGTATATAACATCTTGTGTTATATAAAAGCTTCAATACAGTAGACAAATTCCGTCCAGAATGAGTCGAAAAAAATAAATAAAAATCGCGCTTGATAGACTTCGGTTTGGATTGAATTTTGCACATGTATTGGTATGGTACAATAAGTGTTTTCCATAGAGAAATCGATCATTTTGAATCGAGAATTGTTTTGAAAATGGCCTATATATGTTTGCATACAACTTATTTGAAAAATTCTAACTCCAAAACTGTTGATTTTAGAGGAAAACGTTCTATGAAGAAGTTGTAGTGAACCGTTTGGACTATCAGAAGAAATATGTTCTGAAACAAATATTTTATTTATTTTCATAAAACATTCGAAAATAAAATTTAAATTTTAAATTACAAATTTACAACAAATAATCTTGATAGTAAACAGATGTTTGGGACAAAGCTTCATGATGGAGAAATTTTTGATAAAAAAAGGTTTTTCTAATAACAACTTTTGACCGATTTTCAAAAGTTTGATTTTTTGTCAAAATACGTACTGATGATACATTAAGAATCTTGAAATTATTCTGAACCATAATGATTATCTTGATTACTTCTCTAGAAGTAGTCATTTCCGAATCATCTAAAATTTCATTCAATAAAACTTTGTCCCATACATCTGTTTTCTATCAAGATTCAATAGTGAAAATTAAAAAAAAAAATGCCGATGAAAGCTTTAAATCTCAATTTTGAAGGTGACATAAAACGATGTTCAGCTGTTATAAACTTTACAAAACTTTACACCTATAGAACTGGAAACTATTTACGCACTTCGCACGGCTTTTCCACACTTTTGCAATCAACACAACGATGCAACAAAAATTTTATGAAAATATAAAAAAAAGTTTCCACTCAGTCTCGAACACGCGACCTTTAGGTTCAGAAACCGACAGTTTATCACTACACCATCAAGTAACATACAGGGGAGATTGTTTGCACACATTGAGGGCGTTCAAGCCAAATGCAATATATATGTAAAATGTTTCTATCCCCTTATTAAAAGAAAATCAAAACTTTGTCTTAAGAACAAGCTTTTGATATTCAAACAAATTTTCAGGCCAGCCATGTTGTATGCTGTAGTTGTTGTAATATCAGGAAGAAAGCTCTGCAGAGAATTCAACAACAATAACATTTTGAAAATGATTCTGAAGCTTCCTCCCTGGTATAGTACCAATGAGTTACATAGAATATCCAATGTTGAAACATTGGAATAAACATATTTCAGCGAAACACTTTAACCAAATCGCCATACAAAAACCGAGTGTTCGGAATATGAGTCTGTTTGGAATTTGAGACAAAACGGTATTTTGTTTCCATGCTTTTTCAAGAACTTCAAGAACATTTATTTAGGTGGACCATACTACCCTTATCTACACTAGTGAAAGTAATTGTATTTTTTTTTTCATCATGGATAGCTCATCGTCGAAATATTTTGATGATTTATGACCATTAACTATCATTCTGTTGATTATCAGTAGTGTACTCACACTGAAAGTTTGTATACCTTCATTTTTTCCTTTTTTCACAATTTCAGAAATCATTAAACTTTACAATGACTGCATTTCACCACAAGATGTTTTTAAATGGGATTAGAATACTTTTACAATACATATTTTATATCAATCCCGAATAGCATCAAATAAAATTGCAAAACAAGTGCCACTGTATAAGAAGCTTGCATTTTTGTCGACAAACAATCTCCTTTTTTTTTTGAATTTTTTATTTATATCATGTAAAACATTACGTCCATTTCTTATATCTAGGTGCTCTGGATTATTAGACAACATTTAAGATTTTATTAACATTTTGTTAACAACATATTACATTTCATTTGCCGTAGCAGTTCAGATTTTGTACAGGTGAGTTGATTTCGTCTGTTTATAAGAGAAAAATAACGCTTTGAATTTACTTAACCTAACTTAACCTAAACATATAACGCATTAATCGTGGCAATAGACGATTGTAACGATTTTTGCCTGAAGTTAATAATTATTTTATTTGACATTTGTTCCAATGTTTCAACATTGGATATTCTATGTAACTCATTGGTACTATACCAGGGAGGAAGCTTCAGAATCATTCGGAATATGAGTCTGTTCGGAATTTGAGACAAAAAGATGTTTTTGCGTTAAAATAATACTGAACAAGTTAAAATTAACATTTTTAACGGTACACCCAACAGCTAACAATTAGGCTTTGTACGAAATCAAGTTATCCATTTACAATCGCGTACAAAGACAGTCGTAACTTATAGGATTTCTAATTGGTACCAAAATATACTTTTTAATAACCCGACGACATAAAAGTTTAAAGCGAAATTCAAACTTCTTAAAAAGCTTCAAGGAGAACCATGTGTACAGGATAAAAAGAATGTTAATCCGATCCAATTGAAGGCAACATGATTTTATGCATGTGTCATTATAGAAAAATAGTTTAGCTGAGTATGCATATGTACCAAGCTATCATCCCAAAGTACGCCCTCAGACAACTAAAACCCGTCAGTTAGAAATCCCAGAAGAACAAAACCACCGTACCAAACCTGACAAACTTAACAAAAAGAGGTTTTACCCAATGCATTTGATTTGCTCAGGTTTGGTTTGTTTGCAAACTAACGGCATAGTGGATGCATGTGCCTATACCGGAAAACGGTTTCGTTTTCGGAAGACTCCCTTTCAGATTATGGTGATCCACATTACTCGCGTTTGCCCTCTGTCGTCTATTGTTGGCTGCATGCGGTTTTGCATTGCCGTCCTCGTCCACATAATGCTAAGGTGCAGTTGCACTTTGATTTTGCGCCTTGCCATTTGGTTTGTACGGTGCTCGTCTCTTAACCAGAAGGTGACCACCAGCACAAGCCCATTCGTGTTTGTTGTGGAATAGAACGGTCTCTCTTGTGCGCACAACCTACCATCCTTAACACCGAAGAAGGATGCATAATCCACCGTTCCAAATGTAGTCTGAACGATGTTTCGTTGTTTGGTGAAGAATGTGAACCCAAATAGAGTCGTATCTAGGAGTTAGTAGGCTGATACTGGTAGTCATACGTTTTAATGCTCATTAGACTAATACATGGGTCCCATAGTAGAAATAAAAAGAAAAGTGAATTAGGTATTTTAATTACTTCAGAACCTGAGATTTTATTTTACCAACTGGTAGCATAATGTTGCCTGACCACAACTTTATTTATAAATTTTATGCATTTCCAAATCACGAAAAATAAACGAAAATTATTCAAATGAAGCTTCGCTTGTTGGAAGACGGATAACACAACGACAGCTCACTTTTTATCACAAAATTTGAAGCTTTCGGTTTATCGTACACAATTTGTTTTTAAATTGCAATGGAGACCATGGGTCGAAGTTTTCCTCATTTCACCGCTTTAGTTTTTTGATACAGAAAATATTATTGAAACTAAGCATGGAAAACTGTGAGAAATATACATTTTCATCCGATATTACGACACATATTGTATCGAGTCTTAATCCGATTGTGAATTTTGTGTTGGTAATTCTCTCGACTTTCTTGGAGAATGTCTCTGATTCAAGTGACACAATTTTTAGAAACGTTAGTGAATATTTTAAAAATAAGGCGTAGTCACGTACTATATGAAGGCTCCTCTCGTTGGTAAAAATCAAAACTAGTAAAGAAGATCCGAATGAATTGAAATGTAAAGCTGATTTTAAAAATGAATAGCATCTCATCAACTAGATGGAATTTATCTATACCGGAAAATTGCATCAGTCTAATAAAGCTCGAACTAGAACGGCCACCGGGTGATTGATGACTGTATTGAAATGTGACGGATAATTTATAACGTGATGACGGGCAGAGAGTCGACCAACGACGACGATGACGAGATGGTTCTCGATTCCATTCTGTGCGCTGCGCTGGTGGGGGTCACTGTACGATGCACAGCGACAATGTTTTGATGTCCTTGGTTTGTTTTGATTAAATAGTACTCTGGCAGCAAAGGAGGGTTTTGGTTTGGATTCGTAACGTAAATGCTTGTTTGATGGAGACGTTTTACTTTGATTGATTTTTTCATTGTATAGATATATGGGATTTCGAAATCTCATTTTTCATAGACAATGAATCTTAATTTTAAAAATTGATGCAATGTTCAAAATCAGCACTAGTTGGTGTGAAATTTACTAATAAAACTATTATTAGAATACGTTTCTCTACTAAATCAAAATATTTTGAATTGGAATGCTCGTTCTTTGAATGGTCAAGAGGACGAGCTGATTAATTTTCTAACAAATAATAACATACACATAGCAGTTATTATTGAGGGGGACAATCCCATAGTCCTATGTCATTCGACCTAAGCGGCGAAACCCCTTCGCGCGCATTTGTGGCCAGCAGCAACAACAACATTGGTTGAAAAAACGTTTCTGTAAGAAACACGCGTTTAAATAAAACTAAATTTTCTTTCGCTTTGGAAGTCAGCGTCCATTTATTACGTATTGCTAAAATTGGCAATTTTGGCAAACTCGAATACATTTACAACAAACCGACCCCAAAAGCGATTTGGCTAGCGCTGCAGCGGATTTTCGAATGACGGTGCATTGCTGGTCACTTGCATCTTAAGAAGCAGCTGATTACTCGTCGGCAGAACGGCACAAGGCTGCAAGAGCACTTATCCGGTTCAACCAGATCGTTCGGGAATACAAATCCTCCGATGTTATTGATGATCTCGATATCGTCTGTCATCTGCTGTTGACGTTGAATCAAGCGTCAGACGTACGCGACGGTTGAGACAGTCATCGAGACGAAGCCGGAAGAGGCATTAACGCTGGAGTTCGTGAAGTGTCGATTACTCGACGAAGAAACGAAGCGGAAGAGTGGAGATGTCGAGTCCCTTTTGACGAAGCTGGATGAAGCAGTTTTCTCCGGATCGCGAGCTCGAAATCTATCGAAGCAGTGCCGAAGTGTTTTGGCTGCAGCCAAGAGGGACACGTTTATCGACGAATGGAGTTGGTTCATAGTAGTGTATCTGATGAGTTCCAAGGACTAGGTCACCAGCAAGGAGTTCAAGGAGTTCGAAGCCTACGTGTCGTTGAACAAGATCTTGCGTTTCCGCTTTGACAACGACGGTGAATACAGAGCTGGCGCATTCCAGAAGTTCAGCAAGGGGATTGGTATTCAGATTGAACACTCCGGAACAGAACGGCATCAGCGAACGTATGAATAAGACGCTAGTCGAGAAGGCGCGAGAAGGCTGGAAGATTCCGGAATCGACGTTTGTGTCAAACCACAGTCCAGCGAGTGCTCTCGACAGCAAGAAAACCCCGTTCGAAGTATGGGAAAGACGTAAGCCGGATGTGCACAAGCTGCGAGCGTTTGGAGTGGATGTCTACGTGCACATTCCAGAGGAACACCGGAAGAAGCTGGATTCGAATCATGGCGAGGAGTGTTTATTGGTTATTCTCATAATGACTACCGCGTATGGTATCCAAGGCGAACGATCCGTTGCAGTCGCACGCGATGTGGTTTTTGTCGAAAGTGGTAGAAGCGATGTTCCCCTGGTTCGGGAGAGTTCAGCAAGTCAAGACTACATTCGTGTGCCGGGTATACCGGAAAAGCTGACGACGAGAACGAAGTAGCTGCGGAAGATGTCGGGACGAAGAAAATTTCGATAGATGTGCAGAGGAAACCATGTAGAGGAAAGATGGAGCAGAAAGCACGATGGAAAACGATCAGGAAGATGGCGAATGGCGGGGACAACGTTGTCGAAGCCAGAACTCACGGCATACGGAATCTTACTTACTTACTTATGGGTCCTGGGCACCCATTCTGGTGCATAGGGCCGACGTGAAAGATTTCCATCCTGGGCGATTACCAGCTATCGCCTTGACCTGCGGCCAGGTCAAATTGCCGTTGACTTCTTTTATATCTTTGTTGAGGCTGCGCCGCCATGATCCTCTGGGTCTGCCTCAAGATGATGTCCTGCTGGATTCCATTCCAGCGCTTGTTTGCAGATTTCGTTTCCGCCCTGACGTAGAGTGTGGCCGACCCACCCCCACTTTCGTTGTCGAATTTCGGTTTGTATCGGTTGCTGGTGGCACCGACGATGGAGGTCAGCATTAGAAATCCAGTTGTGTGGCCACCATGCCCGAATTATATACCGCACGCATCTGTTGATGAACACCTGCAGCCGTTGAGTGTTCTCCACTGATACACACTACGTTTCACTGGCGTATAACAGCACAGATTTGACATTGGAATTGAATATTCGATTTTTAGTGCGTTGACTAATCTGACTGTTCTTCCAAATATTTCTTAAGCTCGCAAAAGCAGCCCTCGCCTTCTTGATCCGTGCACCTATGTCGATCTTGGTACCGCCGTCAGACGCCAGGTGGCTACCAATATATCGGAAGTTTTCGACGTTCTCCACTGTTTGCCCGGCTACTGTAAAGCTGGAAGGGCCGGCCATGTTTACTACCAACGATTTGGTCTTGTTAACATTGATGTTGAGACCTGCCGCTGAGGAGCGTGCGGCAAGATCGTCTAGCTTACTCTGCATATCAGAGCGCCGTTGAGCTAGTATAGCAATATCATCAGCCAAATCGAGATCATTTAAGTGCTCCATAGTAATAGGCTGCCACAGCAGCCCACGGTTTTGTTCACGGTCAATGGCGCCTATCAGGATCTCGTCAATTACGATGAGGAACAGTAGTGGTGAAATTATACATCCTTGCCTCACTCCAGCTACAACCCGGATGGGTTCATACAAGACCCCGTTGAGCAACACTCTGCACGTAAAGGCCTCGTACTGCGCTTCGATGAGGCCAATGATTTTCTCAGGAACACCCTTGCGTCTCAGGGCACCCCACATATTTTGGTGATTGAGTCGGTCGAAAGCTTTTTCGTAGTCAATGAATACCATATACAGGGACTCTTGGAATTCATTGACTTGCTCGAAGATGATACGGAGCGTGACAATATGGTCCACACAGGATCGTCCGGCACGGAATCCCGCTTGCTGTCGACGGAGAGTCGCATCGATCTTCTCCTGGATCCGGTTTAGGATCACTTTGCATAGAACTTTGAGAACAATACATAGCAACATGATGCCCCGCCAATTATCGCATACAGTGAGGTTACCCTTTTTGGGTACCTTCACTAACACGCCTTGCATCCAGTCGGCCGGAAAAGTCGCGGTGTCCCAGATATTGCGGAATAGTTGATGCAACAGTTGAGCGGATATTGCGGGGTCTGCTTTGAGCATCTCGGCTGATATGCGATCGACCCCAGGGGCTTTGTTGGATTTCATACTTTGGATGGCTGTTTCTATCTCATGCAGTGATGGAGCTTCGGTGTTAACGCGACTAATACGCCGAACCCTAGGCGGATCATGCTGAGGTGTTGGTGGCCGGGTTGACACTTGGAAAAGTTGTTCGAAGTGCTCAAACCAGCGTTGTAGCTGGTCAGTGGGGTCGGTTAACAGTTGTCCAGTCGTGTCTTTCACGGGCATCGTCGTATTCATCTTTGCCCCGCTAAGGCGTCGTGAGATATCGTAGAGAAGACGAATGTCGCCGGTTGCTGCGGCTTTCTCACCTTCGTCAGCAAGGGAGTCCGCCCACGCTCGTTTGTCCCGCCTACATGAGCGCTTAACTTCCCTTTCTAGAGCCGAGTATTGTTGACGAGAAAGTGCCTTGGCTCCTCTGGTTTTCGCCCGCTCTATCGCGACTTTGGCTTCTCTCCACTCCTCTATCTTCCTCCAGGTTTCATCGGTAATCCACTGTTTTCTCCGAGTGCGTAGCTCACCCAGATTATTTTCGCTGGTAGTGATGAAGGCATTCTTGATGGCGGTCCATTGCTCTTCTACGCTGCCACCTTCCGAAATATTAGCAGCACGAGTCTCCAGTTCTTCGACGAAGGACCTTTTCACTGTGCCATCTTCCAGTCGGCGTGTGTTAAATCGACGTCCGACTCTTTTATCCTGACGACGAATCCGCGCAATGCGCAGACGCACCTCGCCGATGAGGAGGTGATGGTCGGATGCGATGTCAGCGCTACGTTTATTCCGCACATCAAAAAGGCTCCGTTTCCACTTTCGGCTGATACAGATGTGGTCAATTTGATTTTCGGTAAAACCGTCACGGGAGACCCACGTGATCTTGTGAACCGGACGATGGGGGAAGAGCGATCCCCCGATCACCATGTCGTTATTGCCACAAAACTCTGCCTACAGTTCTCCGTTTTCGCTCATTTCTCCGAGACCATGGCGTCCCATGACAGGCTCATAGCTCGAGTTGTCGGATCCGATCTTCGCATTGAAGTAGATATTGATATCACCCTTCGGAATCTTATCCACGACAGCATTGAGTTGACTGTAAAAGTTCTCTTTGTCCTGCAATTCGGCAGCATCGGTTGGCGCATAACATTGGACTATGGTAAGGTTTCGGACCCGTGTTCTAAATCTGGCGACGATTATTCTCTCATTTATAGGCTCCCACTTCATAACGTGGCGTAAGCTTGGGCGCTGAGCAAAAAACCAACCCCACGGTGCCGAGGAGCGTGTTCACCTCGCAGGTCAGAATATAGCAGAATCTGTCCCGATGGTATTCTGTGTTCTCCAAAGTTTGGCCAACGGACTTCGCTCAATCCTAGGATCTCCAGCTTCATGCGACACGCCTCGTTGGCGAGATGTGCCAGTTTACCCTGCTGGGCTAGGGTTAGTACGTTCCATGTTCCACTTCGTGTCCGTTGTTTCGCGCTAAAAGTCGTTGCCGTTAAATCAGTTCGTAATCTTTCTCTATCGATTTCTTGAACATTTTTTTATGTTTCGGGGACAGTAGGTTGTTAGCCTAAGGTTCCCTATCCGCCGTGATCGGCTGCCATCTTAGGTGTAGCTTCCGGGGAAGAGCATTTCTTATTCAGCCGCTGGACGCCAGACAGACGCTGTTTGAGTCGCACCTCCTTGGTGAACAGACGCTCGGTTGACGTACCTCCTCAATCTAGCTGAAGTCAGAAGGACTACAGGACCCAGGCTGCACTACCAGCTAAGCACGCAACTCTTAGCTGGCGGTCATTTGTCATCCGTCGACCCGTGGAAGCATGAGGTAGGAACTTGTGAGGATTCCGTCGACTCACCATTTTGCAGCCCATACGGAAAGCACTCCGAAAAGTACATCCAAGTCAGCCTCCAACGTGGCAACGGGACTTCGAGATGGATTACAACGGATTTGCTCTCGGTGCTACCAGCTTCGTGGAGAATCTTCCGAGTTCGCTGTTGGAAATGAAGCAGCAAGGTGATTGGCCGAAGTGGGAAGTAGCCGATCGAGAGGGAATGGAAGCCTTGGGGAAAAACAACACCTGGACGTTGACGAAGATTCCAGAAGGTTGTGTACCGATTACCTGCAAGTGGGTATTCCGGCTGAAGCGGCTCGTAGCCCGCGGATTCACTCAAAGGTTTGGATTCGATTACGAGGAGACTCTACAGGGATTTCTCTAGAGATTTTCCAATGAGTTTATTAAAGAGTTGTAACAGGAATTCCAGTGATTTCTTCTTAGAATCCTTCGGTAATATTTTTAATGAGATATTTTTCAAGCGATTCTTCGTGATCTTTCCCCAGTAATTCTTCCAGGATTCTACTGGGATTCTTGCAGAGGACAATTTCTTTTAGGATTGCTCCAGAAACTCATTCGAGGATGCATTTCGTCTATTCCACAGGTAGTCCTCTCGAAATTCCTCTAGGAACTTTTCCGAAGATTTCTTCATATTCGCAATGAATCGTTCCAGAGATTCTACTAAGAATTGCTGTAGGGATTCCACCAGGAATTTCTCCTGGAATTCTACAAGTAATTACTTCACGAATTTCTAAAGGGATTCCTCAAGATTTTTTTTCCTAAACATTCCTAGTGATAAAATAAATCGCTACAGGAAGTAATTTAAGGATTTTACAACTTCACAACTATTATATCTAGAGCATTGTTCTGGGTCTCAAAAAAATACCTTCGGGGTCCTTTCCAATAATTCCTCTAGAAATTCTTCCAGTGATTCCACCATGAATTCCTCCAGGAATTTTATCCGAAATAATCCCAATTATTCTTTTAAGGATTCCTTCAAGAATTTTTGTAGAAACTCCATCCATGAAGTTTTTTTTGGAGAAATCCGTAGATAAACTCCTGGAGAAATACTTTGAAGGATTCCAAGAGAAATTCCATGAGGAATCTGTAGAAAAAGTATTAAGGAATACCTGTAGAATTTACGGAGGAATCTATAGAGAAACTTCTGGGTAAATCCTGGAGGAATCTCTGATCAAATATCCCGAAAAAGTTTCTGGAGGAATACATGGGAAAATTTCTGGAGGAATTTCTGAACAAAAAAATCGCCAGGAGGAACCATGAAATGGCTTTTCTGGAGTTATCTCTGTAGAAATTCCTGAAAAAATTGCTGATAAAATCTCAACAGAATTACCTGGGTAAATTGCTGAAGGAATCCTCGGAGACATCTTTGGAGAAATCCCTGGAGAAAATTTCAGGAGTATCCTTGGGAACAATTCTGAAAGAGAGCGAGAGATAGAGAGAGTAGAGACTTTGTTGGATTAATATATGTTTTTTTTCTGGGTAAATCCTTTAACAAATTGCCAAATTTATGAAGAATAACCTGGAAAAATCTCTGGAAATTTTCCTGGAGGAATCACCGGTGGGGTCTCTGAAAAAAATCTTTAGAATAATTACTAGAGTAATGGAATAAAGCTTTATCGGAACTAGTCTTGCAAAGACGGTTGTGATTGAAAGTTCTTCCTAAGGGAATCCTTAGAGATTTTTTTTTTTTGACAAATTTCTTGCGAATTAAGTTGAAGAATTCTTGGAGAAATAGATACCTACTATAGAGATTTGGAGAAAATTATGAATAATCGATCTACTGGGTGGCAATACAATGTTAGCCTGGTCAATTAGTCGAAAATGAAATCCCGTGTTTTTTTTTTGTGAAAATCTTCAATAAATTTCTGGAGAGACATTGGAAGGGATCTGAAAAAGTTCCTGAAAAAACGCTGCAGGAATTATTAACCTTTCTAATGCAATAAGAAAAAGGTACATATTATGCATTAAAAGTCAAAAATGACCAATGACTTTGAAACGCTCTCAAAACTCTATTTTTGAACCGATATTCATTCTTTTGGCTTTATAGGAAAAGTATGGATCCATACAATAAACTTCTGAACAGTGTTTGTGGGTATGGTCATTGTGGGCACAATGGCACAAGGACACCTGGAACCTGTAGTTTATACGCATATATGGTTCAAATTTATTGGTTTTTCATTTCGATTTACAAGAGCATCAAGAGGACCAACAACAAGATCAGGCTGGATTTGGTCGGAGTATTCAGGAACCGGTTCACTACTGTGGTATGGACATTTTCAGACCATCATATAGTTCTATTATTTGCGACAGCTCAAAAATCCATGCCAAAAATCTAACATAAAATTCTCCTTTTTGTTTCAGGTGTGACGTTACAACTAGAGGATAGAACCTGCTTCCTAGCTTATTGTCCTTATGAGAACTTCTACAGTTATTTACTCAGAGTTTGCTTTGCTGATTCACCATTTTTGCATGTGTGTATCGTAAGGCAGGTACGAAGATACTCTATGCTCTGGTTAGTCGGCAACATTCCCAATCCAAAAAGATCCTCGACCGGTTGGATCCGAAAAAAATCCTATAAGGAATCGGTATCATTCGATGTATCATAATTCATGTCTTTTTAATCTTAGAGTAAAACGACATTTTATCGCTGATAAACCATAACTTTTGAAAGCAATTCAAATGGGGCTCCAGGTGTTCCTTCACGAAAACCTCCAGGGATTCCTTCAAAAAATCCTCTCGAAATATCTCTAGAGACACTTCCAAAGATGTCTCGGGGAATTATTGCGGAGATTCCTCCAGGGATTTTATCAGAAAATCCTCCAAGATAATCTCTACCGCAATCTCTATAGGGATTCCTCCAGGGATTCCGCCAGGGCTTTGCCAGAGATTTCACCATGAGACATTTTAGACCGTTTCTGATAGCGCTCCTTCGGCAATTTTTCTTAGGATTATTCCAGGAATTTTTGCAGGGATTCTCTACTGGGATTCCTTTATTTAGAGTCTTAAGTTCCTACATTATATCTCCAGTGACTCCAAAATCTTTACTGGGACTCGTCCTGGAATTTCTCCAAGGATTACTCTTGAATTTGTTTCAGGAATACTCCGGAATGTTTACTGATATTTCTCCAGGCATTTTTAAAACGATTTATCGTTTTATTGCTTCAGAGGTTCAGAGACTTTCAGAGACTTCTCCAAGGATTCCTCTTGGAAAATCTCTATAAAGATTCTTGCAAAGATATCTTCACCAGCAACATACATGTTATAATTGAGTATTTTCAACTGATATATAACCAAATTTAGTCATATATAAGTTGATAATACTAAATTATAACATGTGTGGTGCTCGGGCAATGCATTCTCAAGGAATTGTTCCAGGAGCTAGAGAATTCTATCTCTTCAAGCATTACTCAAGATATTTCCCTAGTGATTTCTCCAGAGTTCCCTCCGAGGATTCCTCCACGGAAGCATACCGAGATATGCCCAAGTATTCATTTCGAGATTCTTTCAGGATTTATTTCGAAGATGTTTCGGGGATTCTCCCATGACTTGCTCCAGAGATTTTACAGGAATTCCTCCAAGTGGTCTACAACTCACGAATTGCACAATGGATTCCTCAAGAATTCCATACAGTAATTCTACTACATTTACTACCAGGAAAATCGCTACATGACTTACTCCAAGGATCTCTCCAGATAATACAGGGATTCTCCTGCATTTATCGAGAGATTCGTTCTGGGCCTCCAAAAAAGCATCCATGGATTCCTCTAAGAGATTCTCTTGGAATTCTTCCAAAGATTCTCCCATGATTTTCTGCCGGAATTTCAACAGAAATTGTCCCAATATTTTCCCAGGAATTACATTAGAAAAATGCATGCAAAAATTCCTCAAGTAAAATCTCTACATCAATTCCTTCCGGAAAATCTCTTCATGGATCCCTTCGAAGAATTCAACTGGGATTTCTACAAAAGTTTCTCAATGGATTCCTTAATGACGATATCCAAAGGGTGATTACTCTAGGGATTCCACCAGCATAATCTCTACAGTGATGCTTCCTGGGATATTTCCAAAGGATTCCTCCAAAGATGCCTCCAGGAGTCCTTCAGTAATTAATCCTTCCTACAGGAGTTTCTCCGGAGACTCCTCCAGGGATTACTCCAGGAATATCTCTACAGGAATTCCCGCAGAGATTTCTCCCTTTTTTTAGAAATTCCTTCAAGGTTTCAGAAAATCTTTAATAGTTTCCTCTTAAAATTGTTCCTGGGATAAGCTGGTAGGGAATCGACTGTATATTTTGATGAAATGTGCTTTTCGTCTGCGCAGTCTTTATTATAAAGAACGTTTAAAAAAACAAAGACTGCGTAGCTGAAAAGCATGTTTTATGTTCAAGAGATTTTTTCAGGAATCCCTTTCTTAGCTCATACAAGAATTTCACCAGGATATTTTTTTATAAATTTAACCGAGTATTCCTCTAGATTTTTAAGATAATTTAAGGACTTTAAAGGACTTCTACTCAAAATACCATAGAAATTGATTCAGATTGGGTATTTTTGAATTCAACTCTTGCTCCACCAATGGGGTAAAAGCTGGTTTAAGACAATCAATTTTAAAACTTTTTATAACTAAAAAAGGGATATTTCATACATTCTTCAAGCAAAATTGTAGTCAATATGGTGAAGGCCCATTGTGCAGTATTCATGTTGTATTGAAGTGTTTTTATTTAATATTGATTAAACCACTTAGTTTGAGCTTTTGACCCACCTTATTCGTGGGATGACTAACAGGCTCTTGGAGTACTAGATGAATAAATAAATTATTATCCAACATCTTGCTCATTTCTTTATTGAAATGCTTTGAAGACATCTTCAAAGGTATATCCCAATGGTTCACTTAATCCAAAAATATCGATTTCTGTCGTCCCAGAACCGAAGCCTCAAACAAAGCAACAACCGAGCAGAAGAAAAACTCCGGTACGAAGCAATAACAAAAAAATCCTCCATCCACCCACACATCGGGCACAGGAACGCTTAAATTTGTCATCCATAAAATCAATAATAATTTGTACACCCGGCCAGGAAAGCACTCGGAGCATCTTTTTTATTATTTTGCTTTTCATCCCTTCCGCCAACGCAGCTGCAATGCAAACATCCACTTTTCCACCATCCTCGTTTCCACCTGTATTTCCACGAGATTCAAATGATAGAGATAGAAAAAAAACCAACAGTAGAAGCAAAGAAAAAAACATGCACGGCATAAAAAAATGCAAAACAATGCGCGATGAAAATAGAAAATCATTTCGAGTAAAAAGAAAACAATTTTCGGCATGGTATTACTAGGGTTTTGGAAACCCAAAAATGGGGAGAAAAATTTCTAATTCCCTTCCTGGATGATTCGAAGAGTGGACGACAGGTGCACTGCAGTGGAAGCCTGGAGAATGAATGAAGGGAGATTATTTTCGACCAACTCGTGTCCTTTCCAGGGAGGGCGGAAGCACCACTGGAATGAGAAAATGAGATGTTTAAAAGAGTGCTACTTTACAAATACGTGCATAAGCTGGTGAAATGGAAATATATAAACGTTTTGGGAAGTGATGTCAGTTTATTATTCAGTTATTTCGTCACACGATATTCTCTGATGATACACTATCTTACTATACTGGAATACATTTTTGGCGTACAATGCGTTTATCGAGTAATATCGTTTATCGAGGAATATACCACAGATCGCATCACCAACCTTAGGTGATTCAATATTTTCTGACATTGACAAAAAAGCTGAAATTATGAAACAATACGATATAAAATCAAGTCAGTTTTAATCACTTGCTTTGAAACATGAAACTTGGGATGTACTCTGACATAGAACTCTGATAAGAAAAATGTCTATCTTATCCACGATTGATCAAACAACTTCCATCAAAATAATCTGAATTATAATGAATCCATCTTCCAAAACATTCTTCAACTATTCTCCCTGCCAGCACTGCTCATTCAAGTCCCTTTTGCAAACAAGTCACTCTTCAAAACTCCTATTTACTTTCATCGTCTACCCTTCGATCCCACTTCCAAGTAAGTCTCCATCTCATCCCACTTTCGGCGATTCTATCCGTCCGTATTACATACTCCGATTTCCATCCCAACCATGCATCCAACATTTAGCTACATCTCGCGAGGAAAAAGCGCGCAAAAATTCCACCGGGAAAGCGAAACTTACCCAAGCACATATGACGACACCAGCATTAGCGTCTGCAATGAGAAAAAAGAGTTGCACAAAAATAAAACTCCCTTCCCTGGTCCGGGCTGAGTAACAGAAAGTACATAACCTAACAAATTCACCATAGCAGCAGCCATACACAAAAAAGCTCATGTACCAACCGACTACACAACGGTCGGTATCTACTATTTCTCTCGTTTGAAAAAAGTTCCTCTCCTGCCGACGACCTCCAACAGTCCGAAAGTGCCACGGAGCACTTCTTCGAGTTTGATCCCATATCCGCCCGGCCAGGAGCGTTCGGTCTCGAGTGGATGGATATGTTCGACGCGAAACTCACCATCCACGACTTTCATTCCCTGCTATATATTATTTTCACAATTATTTCTTTCGACATTCGCACCAAAAGACCAGCCCACTGAAGTCTGTCACACACATTATTCACACACTTAATAATATTTGCATCGTTACACTCCTGATACAACTCGTGATTCATGCGTCTGTGCCACACGCCGTTTTCTAATTTTCCACCCAGCACTTAACGCTCAAAATCAGCAAAGGCTTTTCGGTTTGCCTCTTTCAACGTCCACATCGTGCCCCACAGTAAAAATCAATGTTTTATGCAAGGCGAATATTATTTCCAAGTGCAACTTTCGCGCCCTTTGCTGGTTTTGTAATCCGTAAAAGGCCCTATTCACAGCCACAATTCATTTCTTCATTTCGCGGGAAACGTCGTTGCCACATATCACAAGTGTTCCAAAGTAAACAAACACTTCAATAACATCAAACACTACCTCAGCACCAAGCCCACAAGGCCTATATCTCTCTGTACATGCAACCAAGTTCTTCGTTTAGCTGAAATTAATGGACAGGCCTATCCTCGCTGTCTCCCTCTTCAGAGACACGAAGGCCTCCTCCACTGACCTGTAATCGATTCCAATAAGGTCGATATCGGCCGCAAAGCCAAGGAACATGTGCCACCATGTGATGATAGTGCGATTTCTCTGTACGCCAGATTTCCTAATAGTACCCTCAAGTGCAATGTTGAATAGTAAATTCGATAGGTATCTCTCGTCGGATAGCAATTTGGAGGTCGCATTCGATGGTCACACCGGAACACAGCAAGAGTCAGAGGGAGGCAAACAACATGACCAAAATGCAGCGGCTATGCGAGAGGAGAATCGGAGTTATCTGAGAGAAATCAAGGAGCTCAAACATTCTTTGAATCAGTTGGTGGAGAAGTTTAATTCAAGACAACCCCTTGACGACGTCAGTGTGGACGAGCGCGATAATACTTGGAGCAGCGCGACTGAAATCGCAGGACCTTCTAAATGTACTGGCAACATACGATGGGAGCATATTCAACCTTTCCCAAACGATGTACCAGCGATGAATTGGTTCGACGATCGGAGAGAAATAGACAATCGCCAGCGCACTTGAAAAGCTACGTTCGGGTAGCGGAACATCAATAGCTGAAAATAAAAACAAATGACGTTGTCTTTGGAATCCCTCAAACGAAATAAACGAATGTTGAACTTACCTCAATACCTGGAATAAATCAATCCGAAATAAGCTTTGAAACTATTTTTACTGGGAAGCAAACGTACCTACTAATCGGAGCTACAGTTAGAAAAGCGTATGTTTTTTTTTCACATCCAACTCCGGTTGCCCCCAGCTTGCTGCGATAGTTCAGAATAATGTTATGACGTTTACATCATAAGTGTCAAATAGCGCGTGCAGAATCCATCTATACATCAAAATGCAAATCCCCTTCAGAAATGATTAAATCTCCAACACGGAAAAATATTAATTACAGAAATATGCACGAAAAACAAATCGATGTTAAAAATGACTATTTTAGTTGTCTGATTGATGATCTATTTAGGTCTGATGATATATTTAGGTAAATCGTTTTAAGTTTTTACCCGCGATTAGGTAGTTCAGCTGTTCTGCCGCTCCCGCTAAGGTAATGTTGCATAAAAAGAGCGAGATGTTCTGACTTAGTCGAAGAAGTCCGCGCGAGAAGTCAAATCTAGGTCGATTTGTGGTTCCGTGAAGTTGCTCAACTGAACCCTTCAGAAACATTCTTGCACTGAAATCGAAAAAGACCCATTTTTTTAAAGCCTTATTATTCTTATGAGTTTTTGAAGTGGAGGGGAAATGTGTGGTACAACAAAATTGAGTCGACAACACTGTCGGTAACGGCTCGTAACGCGCTCTACCTCGCTTGCATATCCTTGATGAGTTACCATCGCCATACTTGCATACACGTTCATGCAAGGCCATGCACAGCGGCTTTCAGTGTTTGGCAGTGAACGAGGTAAGACCCCATCATACGAAGTACAGCGCGTTGGGTGATTCCTTAGTTTCCTAGACCCGAAAATTGTACAATTCCGAATGCTATCTTGAGCTTTAACTACCACACTTTCTTCATGATGCCTCTATGCGGTGGATTCGCTTTTCTTCGGCTCTCGCTGTCTCTGTTCGGTCGAGTATCGGTCACAAGAATACGGCTTCTGGCAACGTTCTCCACGTCTGTCGCTCTCTGACACTCTTCATCGAACCAGTCGTTTAATCTGCGTCGTTGACCAGTACCAATTACTGCTCGCGCCGTTGTTGTCACAGCTTCATGAATAGGGTTTCATAGGCTGTTGACATCTCCAGCAATGATGTTTTTTAACTACTCGTCTAGCTGCTACATCTGTTGACAAGTGAGTCAATATTAAGTCCCCAGAAAGTCCTGACATCTATGACATTTGGGTGTCGCCAGATATGTTTGCAGATATTCTTGCGTGCAAAGTAGGCTCACTCCGACATTCCACAGTTCATGAGTCAGGAGCCCAACACGCGTGGTTTAATTCAAGGTTTCAACGTTCCAAAATCTGACTTTTCAATGCCCTTGATGTGTGGCCGGGACTGTTGCCGTAATCAAACCATTTGCTCTACTTTTTCCTTTCTTTGTTGATGGAGAGTCTTCGATAGGCCACTTAACCAGGGTTGCACTGCTTACATCGTACTACAGGGGCTGCATCCTCGATCCTGGAACGATAAAGCGTCAACCGCTAATGAATCACAAGATGACTACAGTCAGAGCCATCATAACCATCCACCTTTATCAGAGCTTTGGACTTGCAACAAAAGGAACGGTAAATGACTTGGCATGGCGTACCATTGGTGCCTCGCGTACTTGCAGGAATAATATAGACCCCTTTGGGCGATTCCTAGCCTCTTGCCCAGCAGCTCCTGTCCCTACCTCCTCGTGGTGCTGGCTGGGGTACGAGTAACCTTGGAGAAAATCGGGTAACCAACCTCGGTGGGAAATTTGGTCGTATGCTGACAGGGAAGGAGGGGTTTGCTTTTGCTTTTGATTCTGAAAACCTGGAGCGTATGTACTCCATGTTATGCGCGGTTCTACACAACGCCTGTTCCCCATGTCAGGGGCGGCTGATCATCGTCCGAGTTCCAGAGAAGGACTCTAAGCCAAACTGCGCACTATGGTCCTCTGAACATTTAGGGGGAATAGTCCTCCGGAAATCTAGGGGGTTGGTGTCAGGCCTTGCAAGTCAACCGTAAAAACACATCATCACAGGAACTTTAACGAGAGAATACGAACCGGAACAATCGCCAAAGACCACAGCGATGGAAATGGACTAGCGATTGGAAACTCGGTACGTGGAACTGTTAATCTCTCAACTTTATCGAAAGCACACGCATATTCTCCGATGTACTGAAGATCCATGGTTTCGGCATCGAATGGCATCGATGGTCCGAACGTTTAGAGGTAATCATACCATCTACCAGAGCTGCGGCAACACACGTGAGCTGATAACAGCTTTTATAGCGATGGGTGATATGCAAAGGAGCGTGATCAGGTGGTGGCCGATCAACGAAAGAATGTGCAAGTTGAGGCTCAAAGGCAAGTTCTTCTACTTCAGCATCATCAACGTCTACAGCCCTCACTCCGGAAGCACTGATGATGACAAGGACGCATTTTACGCGCAGCTCGAACGCGAGTACGACCGCTGTCCAAGCCACGACGTCAAGACCATCATAGGCGATTTGAACGCTCAAGTTGGCCAGGAGGAGTAGTTCAGACCGACGTTTGGAAAGTTCAGCGCCCACCGGCTGACAAACGAGAATGACCTACGACTGATAGATTTTGCCGCCTTCAAGAATATGGCCATTCGTAGCACCTATTTCCAGCACAGCCTCCCGTATCGGTACTCCTGGAGATCACCTCAGCAGACATAATCGCAAATCGACCACGTTTTGATCGATGGACAGCACTTCTCCGACGGCACTATGGTGACGCTAACATTGACTCCGACCACTACCTGGTGATGGTGAAAAAACAACTATGTACGGTAACGACGCCCGCCTTGGTACAATCTAGCGCGACTAAAACAACCACCAATGCGTACGCGCAGCATCTCGAAGCGGCGTTAGCTGATGAGGAGAGCTTGATAGGGTCCCTCTTGAGGACTGCTGGAAGACAGTCAAAGCAGCCATTAACGACGCTGCCGAAAGCATTGTCTGATATGTGGAACGGAGCTCAAGAAACGATTGGTTCGACGAAGAGTGCCATGAGGATTTAGAGGAGAAGAATGCAGCGCAGGCTGCAATGCTGCAGCACGATACGCGACAAAACGTGGAACGATACAAACTGAAGCGGAAACAGCAAACCCGCCTATTCCGGGACAAAAAGCGCCGTCTGGAAGAGGTGGAATGCTAAGAGATGGAGTTGCTGTACCGTTCTCAAGAAACGCGGAAGTTCTATCAGAAGCTCAACACATCCCGCAAAGGCTTCGTGCCGAGAGCTGCGATGTGCCGGGATAAGGATGGGAGCATCTTCACGGACGGACGCGAGGTGATCGAAAGGTGGAAGCAGCACTTCGACGAATATCTGAATGGAGCAGCGAACACACGTACAGAAGGTCAGGACAGCGAAAGTGATGGCTACGTTAGTACAGCGGACAATGGAAACCAAACACCTACCACGATGGGGGAAGTTAAGGATGCCATTCAACAACTCAAGAACAACAAGGCCGCTGGCAAGGATGGTATCGGAGCTGAATTCATCAAGATAGGCCCGGACAGGTTGATCGCTTGTCTGCATCGGTTGATAGTCAGAATCTGAACAGCTACCGGAGGAGTGGAAGCAAGGCGTTATATGCCCTATCTACAGAAAGGGCGACAAACTGGAGTGTGAAAATTATCGTGCAATCACTATCCTAAACGCCGCCTACAAAGTGCTATCCCAGATTGTCTTCCGTCGTCTATCACTTATAGCAAACGAGTTAGTGGGAAGTTATCAAGCAGGTTTCATCGACAGCCGCTCGACAACGGACAAGATCTTTTCCGTGCGGCAAATCCTCCAGAAATGTCGTGAGTACCAGGTCCCTACGCACCATTTGTTCATCGATTTCAAGGCGGCATACGACAGTATTGGCCGTGTAGAGCTATGGAAAATCATGGACGGGAACAGATTTCTCGGAAAGCTCACAAGATTGATTAGAGCAACGATGGCCGATGTGCAAAACTGCGTGAAGATTTCGGACGAACACTTCAGTTCGTTCGAGTCTCGGCGGGGACTACGACAGGTCGACGGTCTTTCGTGCCGGTTGTTCAATATTATGCTTGAAGGTATCATGCGGATAGCCGGACTTAACAGCCGAGGCACGATTTTCACGAGATCCGGACAATTTGTTTGTTTCACGGACGACATGGATATTATTGGGAGAAAATGTGAAACGGTGGCAGATTTGTTCACCCGCCTGAAACGCGAAGCAACAAGAGTCGGGCTAATGGAGAATGCGTCGAAAACAAAGTACATGCTGGTTGCAAGAACATAGCGCGACAGGGCCCGCCTAGGTAGCAGTGTTACGATACGCGGGGATACTTTCGAGGTACTCGTCCACCACCTTCGGATCCTTGTTGACGTCTGACAACAATATTAGCCGGGAAATACGAAGGAGCATCATCAGCGGAAGTCGTGCATACTGTGGGCTACAGAAGAAGCTGTGGTCAAGAATGATTCACCCCCGCACCAAATGCACGATGTACAAAACGCTCATAAGACCGGTAGTCCTCTATGGGCATGAGGCGTGGACTATGCTCGAGGAGGACTTGCAAGCTTTTGGGGTTTTCGAACGCCGAGTGCTAAGGACGATCTTCGGCGGCGTGCAGGAGAACGGCGTATGGCGGCGAAGGATGAACCACGAGCTCGCTAGGCTCTACGGCGAACCCAGTATCGTGAAGGTGGCTAAAGCTGGAAGGATATGCTGGGCAGGGCATGTTGCAAGAATGCCGGACAACAACCCTGGAAAGATGGTGTTCGCTACGAATCCGGTCGGAACAAGAAGACGTGGGGCGTAGCGAGCTAGGTGGATTGACCAGGTGCACCAGGACATGGAGAGCGTGGGTCACAGTCGAGGATGAAGAGAAGCGGCCACGAACCGAGTGAATTGGCGAAATATTATTGGTGAGGCTTTATCAAGATAATTGATGTAAAGCCAAATAAGTGAGAATTGTATGATTTTCTAATAAGGCCGGAACAAATTTAAAATTTTTCTTTTGTCACACTACCCCCCCCCACCCCTTCAAAATTTTCAAAAAGTCAGAGGGGGGAAATAAATAAAATGTTTTATTTTCAGTGATGATTTCCATTATTTTTTCGTGATTTTTGCTAGTTTTAAATCTGTTAATGCTTATAAGTTTTTGTTGAATATTTTTCTTTTAAAATTATGTACCACGCAACGTAACTCAACAATTTTCTTTTAAAATTATATTTACGCTATTTTTACCTTAAAGGTAAGTATGCACTTCAACAGAAATGTAATCGTCTATTTCGATGCGTGGGAAATTTCTTGCAAGAAATTCTCAAGAAAACATTTTCTTTGATCACAGTACGCTGTTGAAAAGAAGTGTTAATTCAAATGGAGCTCGCTGTATAAAATTTCTCGACCATTTCACGTGCAGCACTTTTTACTTTTCTTGAGCTGAACAGCATAATTAGCTTAACAGTTTAGCCTTGCAGAATGAAATATTTCAGTGATTTTCTAAAAACCTTCAAAGAACGTCTTGTCAAATCTATAAAAATTGAAAGCGCAATCATCATCCACAAGCTGCGTATCGAATGTGTAACTAGTCTAGTAATAGTCTTCGTTGCGTTGTGTAAACTTTATGAATTTATTTTTCGTTATATATAAATAAAATATTTTTTATAAGGAAAAATGCTTCATAAATATAATGTGGATGAATGTACATTAATTGTCATCAAAGCTGCTTTTCAGAACACATTATCTCACATTCGCTAACGTTTCCAAAGAACTTCACATAAGTGGGCGTGGAAAGGCAATACATTGCCAGTTTTTTTTCAAATCTAGTGAAATATTTTTACAATCACAAGGATATAGCATACATGTGATATCAAATCAAAACAATCTAAGTTTAATTTCAAATGCAGTTGTTTCTAAGTGCAACATTTTCGCACTTTTCCCAAAATTGTCACTAGTTGAAACACAATTTTAAAGTTGGTTTTGTTAATTTTATCAATTTAGAATTTTCTCTCACCGAAACAAGACTTCGGGTGCAAAACTTAGAGATTGTTGTTACTAAAATTCTAATTATGAAAAATGTTATACAATGCATGTTATGAAAAATAGAAAAAAAAACGTGATAATAGTTTAAAACATTTTGATTGGCGGGTATACGCTGCAAAATATAGCAAAATATGAGAATAAAAAATGATAAATTTACCTGAATTTCCATTTTATTCCATCGACTCATTTTGATGGAAAGTGACAAAAGAAGATTTTAAGATTTGTTCCGGCCTAAATGAGATTATAAAAACATTGCAAAAAAAAAAAAAAACGCTGCCGTTGAGCAAACGATCGATTTTGAAATAAAAATATATTTTTTGTTCTGTGCAAGAAGCGTTGATGGAAGAGAAACTCAAAAAAATGGTAAGAAAATAAAATATATGAATTGTTAAACATGTATTTACTCCACGAATATTTCATAAACTTTCCTAATCGCGAATGTGACTGATAATTCTGTAAACTCTTCAAACTTCCCAAATGCATTCCAATCTTAACTAAATATTTGAGGGTGCTGGGTCATTAGGCCGAAGTACTTAAGGCTGAAGTTTGTTAGGCCGAAGCTGGTTGGGCCGAAGTTCGTTAGACCGAATGAGTTATAAACGGAGAAAAAATATCTTTTAATAAAAGGAAGAATAATTTTTGATTTCTGTTTAGTTTTGAAAATTTCGGCTTAAAGAGACAATAACCCATTCAGCCTAACAAACTTAGGCTTAAAATATTTCGGCCAAACGTTCTTCGACCTAATGGCCAGACACCACATTTGACCTCATATTGATTTGACTCTCATTTTTGTATAAATTATTAGACGAAAATATGTATGAATACATAAATGAAGCCAACTAAGCTTATCTCTTTAGCTACAATAGGATGAGTATGGGAGCATGAGATAAGCTTCCTTAGCCGAGTAGTTAGAGTCCGCGGCTACAAAGCAAAGCCATGCTGAAGGTGTCTGGGGTCGATTTCCGGTTGGTCATGGATCTTTTCGCAATGGAAATTTCCTTGATTTCCCTGGGCATAAAATATCATCGTACCTGCCACAAGATATAGGAATGCGAAAATGGCAGCTTTGGCAAAGAAAGCTCTCAGTTGATGTGGAAGTGCTCATAAGAACACTAAGCTGAGAAGCAGGCTCTGTTCCAGTGAGGACGTTATGCCAAGAGAAATAAGAACAAAAAAAAAAGAATAAGAGATAAGCTATGTAGCAGTAATTCTACATAAGATAAAAATCTCAATATGAAAATAACAAAAAAAAACTGATATAAATATTCCCAACTGCTCGGGTCCAGTCCAGGAGAATACGATTACGGCATAAACGACGACGACTTCCATCACCACCACCACAACCACCTCTACCTCCATGATGGCCGGGTCGGGATGTAGGTGGAGCTTAAAAATTCTCTTTTTTCTATTCCCACACAGTTTCACCGATGATGATGATGACGACGACGAAAGCGGCAGCGTTGGCAGAGACGAAGAGAACCATTTGCCATCCAGATGAAAGAGAATGTGCGGACTTTTTTCGTCCTTTTTCTATTTATTTTCACCCTCTTATTTTTCTCCAGATCACCACCACCGCCACCAACGTTTCCCGTTTTCAGTTGGTCGCAAGCAGCACCGCACCCGACAACAGCTCCAGGTGGTCAGCAGCATGGAATCTACTTCGGCTGCCACCCGCCTCTTCCCGGGTGATGGGTTTCCGATAGGGTTACCATATTTGTCAGAGCCAAGAAGAGTACATTTTTAATACTCTTCGATAAAGTACCGTATTATGTGGAGATTTTGTTGAAATAATCCATTGAAATATGTCAATGCATTTCTAGGAAAAAACGATCATATGCATCATAATGCATTGAATGCTAATGTTGATTCAAAGACTTGTCACGATTTTGAATTTAATTTATTTTCAATGTTATTAATTCAAATGCTTATTATTCATTTTGTTCGGAGTTTGATTTCAGGTGTTTGGAATTTGAAGCAATATAAAACTATTAAAACTGATTGTTTATACTCTAACTTATTGTGAAGCTCGGAATCGATGTTGGCAAGTGGGAGCTCCACGAAAAACCTTTCATTCCATTCTGACGTTACTATAGGAGTGAGGCGTCAAAGTTGTGCCATGCCTACTAGATCGTTTGATGTTCGATCCGCTGCTACATTCTCGGATATCTTTCAACAGGCTTTTGATTGTCAGCCATCATAACAGGGTTGGAAGACAAGATCTATGACAATGTTCATTCAGTACCACACATCCTCCCTCTTCTCAGGAAAAAAAAATTAAGTGATGAGTTATCACATCGTTTTCGTCATCACGAAAGCTTTTAGGAATTCAGGATATATCTTTCACATCGCTAAGAACTTCCCCGATGTATACTGTCTCATATCTCAACTGTTCACTTGTACATGCGACTTGGAAACATTTTTCCGCTGTAGGATACGGTGTTGAACTTATTGATCGGTTGAATGTCGTTTCATTCATTAGAAACGGCAAACTAATTCTATGCAATGACATCTCTAAGACGAACTAATTTTGGACAAAATATTGCTATTAATAAACGCATCAGCGTTTGGCTCTCATCTTGTTGTACATTCAAACCACCGTACTTTCACGGAAATACTCACTCGAAGACTTGTTTGGCTGTTGTTACTTGTTTTGATATAACATACCTTGATCTACTAAGTTACTAGACATCATTGGGCTTACATATATTATTCTATAGATACATTTTCGACCGCCAGTCGCGCATGCATGTGAGCATCACTTTTATTAGGAACCAATTTGTGACCACTAGTCGCGATAGCAAGTGTACACCACCATTGCTTAGAGCAAATATACGACCACTAGTCGAGCTTAAAACATCAATAATACTTGATAGGAACAAGTATACGACCACCAGTCGAGTTAACAACATTAATAGCAGTTACTAAGAACAAGTATGCGACCACCAGTCGCGGTAGCAAGTGTACACCACCATTGCTTAGAACAAATATACGACCACCAGTCGAGTTAACAACATCAATAGCAGTTACTAAGAACAAGTATGCGACCACCAGTCGAGGTAGCAAGTGTACACCACCATTGCTTAGAACAAATATACGACCACTAGTCGAGCTTAAAACATCAATAATACTTGATAGGAACAAGTATACGACCACCAGTCGAGTTAATAACATTAATAGCAGTTACTAAGAACAAGTATGCGACCACCAGTCGCGGTAGCAAGTGTACACCACCATTGCTTAGAACAAATATACGACCACTAGTCGAGCTTAAAACATCAATAATACTTGATAGGAACAAGTATACGACCACCAGTCGAGTTAACAACATTAATAGCAGTTACTAAGAACAAGTATGCGACCACCAGTCGCGGTAGCAAGTGTACACCACCATTGCTTAGAACAAATATACGACCACCAGTCAAGCTTACAACATCAATAATACTTGCTAAGAACAAGCATACGACCACCAGTCGAGTTAACAACATCAATAGCAATTACTAAGAACAAGTATGCGACCACCAGTCGAGGTAGCAAGTGTACACCACCATTGCTTAGAACAAATATACGACCACTAGTCGAGCTTAAAACATCAATAATACTTGATAGGAACAAGTATACGACCACCAGTCGAGTTAACAACATTAATAGCAGTTACTAAGAACAAGTATGCGACCACCAGTCGCGGTAGCAAGTGTACACCACCATTGCTTAGAACAAATATACGACCACCAGTCAAGCTTACAACATCAATAATACTTGCTAAGAACAAGCATACGACCACCAGTCGAGTTAACAACATCAATAGCAATTACTAAGAACAAGTATGCGACCACCAGTCGAGGTAGCAAGTGTACACCACCATTGCTTAGAACAAATATACGACCACTAGTCGAGCTTAAAACATCAATAATACTTGATAGGAACAAGTATACGACCACCAGTCGAGTTAACAACATTAATAGCAGTTACTAAGAACAAGTATGCGACCACCAGTCGCGGTAGCAAGTGTACACCACCATTGCTTAGAACAAATATACGACCACCAGTCGAGCTTACAACATCAATAATACTTGCTAAGAACAAGTATACGACCACCAGTCGAGTTAACAACATCAATAGCAGTTATTAAGAACAAATACGCGACCACCAGCCGCGGTAGCAAGTGTACACCACAATGGAACAAGTATGCGACCACCAGTCGAGTTAACAACATCAATAGCACTTCATAGAAACAATCATGCGACCACCAGTCGCGAAGGCAAGTGTACACCACCAATGCTTAGAACAAATATGCGACCACCAGTCGCGCTAGCAATATCAATAACATTGATTGATAGGAACAAGTTTGCGACCAACAGTCGCGTTAAGGACATATTTTGCAATCATTTGTCGCGTTAGACATTACTTTTATATTGCAACCACCAGTCGCTTTTAGGGACATTTTTTTTATTGCAAACTCCAATCGTGGCAAGAATATTTATTTTTATTGCAACCTGTCACGTTAAGGACATTTTTTTTTGCATTGCAAACACCAGTTGTGTTAAGGACATTTTTTCCATTGCAACTACCAGTCGTGTTAAGGACATTTTTTTATGCATTCATACATGTTTTTTTTAACATGGTATTTATTTAGAACTAATAATGAATTGAGCAGATTTGAATAGTTTGGATCTCACCGATTATCGACACAAAATTCACAAAAAATTACCGATTCAGTATGCTTCACACTTAACTTGTAAACATTACTGGATACACAATGTTCTGAAGCAAATAGGAAAGAAAACAATCATGTGCACTATTGGGCAAATTTGACCAAAACATCGATAATACTGAATCGATTCAAAATCGATACGTCGAATCGTTTCGTTTATTCAATCGAATCCTTTGTATCCATTTTTTTTTAATCGATTCGATTTTTTTCAATCGTAAGCAAATTTACAAGAACAACGGCTCAAATTAAGACCAAATCCCTTGAATTAGGATTTCATGTAGTGCCAACATAAAAATATCGATTAATTGGAACGAAAAATCTACTTTTGGAACATCAATTCAAAATCGCCCATGGCTAGGAAAATTTGCACACACTAACATTCAAATATTTTCATCGAAGTAATCTGTTTGAATTCAAAAGCAAAACAAAATGTTCACTTCAAAGCCTGCATCGCGCAACTCAAATAGTTGAGGTGATGCTGGTGTTCAATAAGAACAACAACAAGCACAGAGAGAAACATTGCTGCTTCAACGAGTAGTGAAGCGGCTAATACATATTCATCCCGAGCAACACACATGTTATAATTGAGTATTATCAACTTATATATGACTAAATTTGGCTATATATCTGTTGATAATACTCAATTATAACATGTGTGTTGCTAGGGATGTCATATTTCCTCTTCAATCAGTTTTCTCTTGTTCATAGAAAAATAGCACATTGCTGTTTACTTACAGATATATGCCTTTTTTATCAGATTCAAACTTCACTCCACAATCACTCTGAACACATATTTTCACACGCGGTTTAAGAAGCACTCGACACAAACACATTTTCTAGTGGACACTCCCGCTTGTTAACGAATCCAGGCACTCCAGGAACACGAAATATTATTTAAAATTCTGGCAGGATCGCCAAATGTGAAGCTCGGAATCGATGTTGGCAAGTGGGAGCTCCACGAAAAACCTTTCATTCCATTCTGACGTTACTATAGGAGTGAGGCGTCAAAGTTGTGCCATGCCTACTAGATCGTTTGATGTTCGATCCGCTGCTACATTCTCGGATATCTTTCAACAGGCTTTTGATTGTCAGCCATCATAACAGGGTTGGAAGACAAGATCTATGACAATGTTCATTCAGTACCACACACTTATCACTTGCGTAATCTTTATTTGTTCACAGTAATTCATCATCACACTAATTGCGCTAAGTTAAGTCCGTTGATTCAGATATTGACTTTATGTAATCAGCATTGTGAAATGATTTACATTTCGAATAAAATTAAATAAAATACTTCTGCGGTATATTGAACCATAGTTTAAATGAATTTAATATAAGTTTAAATATAGAGCATACTATGTAAAAATAATGATCTACAAATGCTGAATGTAAAAATAAACATATAGGAACAAATACTTGTTTCCAAAAATTTGACAGATGTAAACCTGTTGGAGTTAGAGTTTAGGTGTTTTTAAAACAATATTTAACGCTCCATATAATTTTTTCATCATATTGTTTCAGACTGCAGTAATCTTTATAGAATTTCTAGAAGTACTCTTTTCTAGAAATTCTATAAAGATTACTGCAGTCTGAAACAATATGATGAAAAAATTATATGGTGCGTTAAATATTGTTATTCAGTCAAAAACAATGGTACTCAATTTTCCAGAACAAAAATGAGCACATGTAATCAAAACCGAATACTGATGGTAACCCTAGTCTTCAATGTGTTGGTCTGCGTAGAATTTTTAGCAAAAGGATGCGAGAAGGAGTGAGGCGCTTAGGGATAGAGGAAGAGTGCGTGAATGTGGAATTTATATAAAAGAGTACCCTCGGAACATGACCAAGCAGGAGTTGTCGGGGACGCAAACGTCAACGGATACCATGATGATGATGATGATTGCGGATGACGATGACGACGATGTCAATGATGGCAGTGACGGTAATATGAGTGAACGGAAAATCAGTCACTCGTTACCATGCAGTCGAAGTGCATGGAGAAGATGATGTCGATGACGGTCAGCTCGGTCTGATGGCATTGATGCGAGGTGTAATGTCTATAGCAAATAATTTGGCTATGTGGATGTATCGAAATATAGCTGGGTTGTTTACTGATACATGATTACGTTGCAATACATGATTAACCTTTGACATGTGTTATTGTTTGCAATTTTTAAGCATATTGTTGAAGCTCAAAGTGTTAATGCTTTAAATTTATTTAAAGTTTTTCAACAATCTATTAGTTTCAATTCTATTGGACACTTCGTTTGGACATCGCTTACACATTGATAATTCCTCCTGAGATTCAAGATTTCAACTAACACATATTGACATTCAAGAATATTTCACGTGAATCATCGTCATTCTTTAAACTCCAAAAACAACTTTGTTTTTGTTGTAGAATAGAAAATAGTTGGACGGATCCTGTCCCTTAAGTGGAGGCGATCTGCGTATATACGCTCTTAAAGGGTGTCCGGCCATTTGAACGAACGCCGTTTGACCGAACGCCATTTGGCCGAATGCCATTTGGCCGAACGGGTCGTTTGGCCGAATGCCGTTTGGCCGAATTACGAACAAAAAAATTATCAAATTACTACAACACTTATGTGTAAGATTCTTAGGTGTTACCCAATAATTGATCCGCTAATTAATTGACTTTAATGATGTGACGATACGTCATGTTTGTCATTATATAAGAGCTCCAAGAGAATGATAAAATCAGGGAGGTGGCAAGAGCCAATAATTACCAACCCAACATCAATTCAAGAGATTTTTCCTTCTGCTCATAAGCTGTTTTTTCTGTTTATCCTCCAATATTAGGATTGCAACGTGTGAACAGAGCTCTGCATCGTTGCTTGCGTATAGCAGTAAACCGATTGACTCGGTAAACAATTACGTGTAAAAAGCTCACAGTTTCTCCGTTGGAAAAATAAGAAGCCAAAACTCGAGGGATCGAAGCAATCCAGTCCTGCAGCAGGACTAATAAGTCGTGAACCGATTTAGTTACTGTCAAAAGCTGACTACAAACACAATGCAAAAATTCTGCTAGCAGCTATTACCGCTAGCAGAAAAGTGAATATTTGCTTACATTTAGGATGTTCTTCTTTCAACACTTACTGTTTGTTGAACTAATATTGAAGAGCCAGTTATGTGTATATCAATGATGATTAACCTTCTTTAAAAATAAGTTGAATAAGTTCTTTGAAATTCAGCTGCGAAACTCACTTACATGCTAACTGTAATTCACTATTATTTCCTATTTCGGCCAAACGGCATTCGGCCAAATGGCATTCGTCCAAATGACACCGAACCTCTTAAAGCTGCAGTTGAACTAAAGTGATACATCTCGGAATCCAAAGATGGCCGTCACAATGGTCGATTTGTGCCCCAAAGGCAACTACCCAACTAACAATTTTAGCGCTATAAGCCAAGATTATTTGCTTTGTGCTGTATAACAGTTGAATTGAAGCAGCGAACGCAGCAAAAATTGAAAGCTGTCAAAAATAGAACTATTAGCGTTAATACAGCTGTAACGCAAATGTTTTGCAGCTACAAATATTAGCTGAATAAACTTCGTCAGTTATCGCTTTTGCAGCTTTCACTAAGCTGTAACTCAACACCGTAAAAGTAGCAACCTTACGATGTGGAATAAAAGTCCCTATCATTAATCCGGCTGCTTCTATACAATATGATTTGTTACGCTGCTCAATAATAATTAAGAAGCGCTTCGTCGTCAGGTATACAGCGTACATACAGCTGTAAGCTGTAAAACAACAACTTGTGGCGCATCTATTGCAATTCTATTAACTAATGTTAATTGAAAAAAACTCTTATACTTAATTTTCGAAGAACCTATTCTGGAGCAGTGACCATCATTTAACAGAAAAACGAAATTTCCGCTAGTTTTTCACATTTTATTTTTCACGAATTTTGTAATTTGCTCGCCGAACAAAATCAACAGATTTTCACTGTCTGCTCCCGTCTGCCATTTTATGCCAAATTGCTATCTTCCACAAGCCGGATCCACCCTCCGGATCCTGCCAAAATTATTCTCCGTGGATCGCGCTTATATAATGAACTGTGGATAGGTTCCGCTTCGCACTGCCCTGCTTCCAGGGTACCTTCGTTTAGTGGTACTTGTAGTTCCTGTGGTGCTTCAGTTTGCCGATGACCTGGAAGAACGGGACAATTCCCCTCCGTTTGGGTTGCCATCTCCAAAAGGCACGGCTCACGGCTTCAGCTGCAGCCTAGGGTTCTTGTCACGGCGGCCAAACCAAGCACCAAATTCGTTCAACTTCACCTGGTCCAAGGGCGTATCCAGTTTGCCGTAGTAACGGGCAGGATCGTAAGGTCCGTGGATCTTCGAATTGTACTTCGCCGGAGCCGCCGGATAATCACCAAAAACCATCGCGCACTCTTTTCTGCAGCAGTTTCACTTTTCTTTATCGAAGAAGATTCCGCAAATGGGAGCGCAAACACAGCCTGTTGGATGTAAACATTGCGTTTGACGTTTCACACTCTTTTACAGCCAGATGAAGTGGAGTAAACGTGGCTATTACATTTTTTACCATCATTAAAACACCATATATGAACCGTTTTCGATGTAGAACAAAACGGTGTGTTTTCTTTGCCTTCGATATATACTGTGGTGGCAGCAGGACAGCGTCGAGACTTGTGGATGCAGAGGCCGTGAGTTCGATTCTAAGCGGTGGCAGGTACTTTAATTGAGTAACATTGGGATCATTAAATTCTCAGACACTTATGATATGAATTCCGGAAGCTTCCGGAAATAATATTTAATCCATAATACAGGGAAGCTGTATAAAAATTATTCAACAGTTGCGAAATAGTTGAAAAAGCGCCTTCCGAAGATGTTACACAGCTACTTGTCGTATAACTGTCGAGATAGAGCAATGATCGGTATGTATAAGAGCTGCCATCACAGCTTAAAAATAGCTGAGTAGATTCGCCAGATTTGTTGGTAAAAGGATCGCATAGAAGCTTTTGTCCATATGTACAGCGCCTTTACTCAGCATTAAGCCGTATAAAGAGAGCTTAGAGAATGTTTACATTTGCAATAAATGTTAGTTGGGTAGACTGGAGAAATAGTTGACAAACGATTCTGATCTTCTTATTTTAAGCTTTCTGCTAGTGCACAAAGCCAAAATAAAAATTGCACTTTCGTTGGATGGTTTCTTGGCGAGATTCGTGCCTTTGATTTTCCATTACAATCTAATAAGATCGATTCCAAACTGTTTCACCTTAAACGTCCAAATTGCAAATTGCACACGTTCGTTCAAATATACCCAAAATTGAGTAGAATTCAATTCACTTCGGAACAAAGTGGAACTGCTCAAAAATGAATAATGTAACTGATACTCACTTTAGAGTAAAATCATGTGGTGTCAAAATTGATTGTACCCCGTTTGGCATAATGACCGTTTTGTATAATGGTTGACTTAGAATGAATATCGGCATTTTTGAAGCTTTTACCGAGATCAACACCACCGAGCTCATAGCAAAAACTTTTGGTAGGTTCTCAACAAGCGTGGTGTTTGTTCAGAGATTTTTCAAGCTATGAGTGTCAAAATTGTTGTGACTTTAGACAGCATTGCTTAATAAAACTCGTGACGTCTGGTGGAAGATCTTTTCGGAAAAATAATTTTCTCTTTATTTCAGAACATACAAACTGGCAAAGAAAGTTCGCTGTTATTAATAAAGGGAACGCTCATAGAATATTTCGCTGCATATCAAGCTCGGTCTAAATTTGGACGTAACACTTAATAAAAATTACTTGATAAAAGAAGACCCAAGAAACAACTTTTGCTTTAAGAAAAGTTTCTCAAAGCTGTTTTAGTAAGCTACTAAGCAACTAGCGTTGCTTAATGATTGACTTAGTTAACATTAAACTACTATTCAAGCCTTATTCGCCCAGAAATGGAGAATCTATTCAACAACAACCATTGTATTAACGTAATTTAGTACATGTTTATTCAATGACCTTACACCGGCTGTTAAACAGTAGTAACATTATAAATGGACTTTATAATGTTTATTCAACATTTAATCCACCAGGTATACAGCGAACATCCAGAGATGCTTATTAGGCGTTTGTTTGACAGGATTTTATGACGTGTTATTTCTAAATTGTCGAAGAAAAGTTCTAGATGCCATTATTAATCATGATAACTAGTGTACAAAATAGTAGACTTTGTTCAGCATTCGTTCAACAACAACACATGCTGAACACAGTCTGTTTAAGTGTTTTGTTATACTGAATTGGACATCATATTTATTTATAGAATTAATTGTATAGACATACATAAAGAGGTTTGTTCGATGTTTCTTCAATATTTACTTTATAATGGAAATAGCAAAAACATTGGTAGTTATTTGCGCACTTTATTAAATACTCGTATCTGGATGCCTAGGAATTTGACGCTTGATTGTTAAATTTCAATTAATCAAACATTGTTGCGATGTCGGGGCTCGAACTCAGGACCTTCCGATTTACAGACGCATGCATCTCCACTGCTCCAACCAAGCTTATATAGATCAGCAGGTTAAGAGCAGTATTTAAAAATAATATGATAATCGAACAGATTATCTTACATATGTTGTTAAAACATTGTCTAAGTATTTTACTTGCCTTCGGTGTATGTAAACATCATTGTTGAACATTGCATGTAAAAAGGTCTCAAACGCAAGCTTTAGCAGATGAATAATCACCTTATGAAAATATGTTGTTGAATTAACACTGTACAAAGGCTATTTTTGGAATGAAGGCGATCATAAGTAATAAGGACTTCTTCAACGTTTCTTCCACGATTTAGTTATTACTCGTTATAAATCCCTGTTAGACAAACGCTGAACAAGCATTTCTAAATGTTCGATTGTGTAATTGTTGAATACACATTGTAGAGTCTATTTAAAAAGATATTACCGTTTAACAGCCGAGGTAAGGTCATTGAATAAACATCAACTATATTACGTTAATCAAATGGTTTATTATTGAATAGATTCTCCATTTCTGGGCGACTGAAGCTTGAATAACAGTTTTATTTTTACTAAGACAATTATTAAACAACCAATAGCTGAATAAATCAGCTCTCAGAAACTTTTCTCAAGGGAGAAATTGTTTCGTGGTAAGTTGAACAATACTTGTGATTGAGAATTAGAATCTTGATCGGTAATAATGGTTACTACCAAATTTCTGCAATTTTTGAACAACGATGAGCCTCCAACTATGTTTAAGAGCTTTTATATTAAGGGTGGTTGAAAAGTTGAATTCAAAGCTTCTCAATACAAACATATCATCACTGCCGTTTTGGCCCATTTAAGTATTGTTGAAAAAGTGACGAATCAAGTGTTGCTAAAAATTGTAAAAGCTTGTTATTCAATTATATGTCGCATATGGAACAACAGAGTCCGGATCTATAGAAACAGCTCATCTTCAATTATAACAGAGAGGCTCTTAGACAACCAAACTAAATTATCAACCAACGTTGTTTCAACTTCAGTTCGACTTACTATTAAAATTCCATGAAAGTTTGGAACTAAAGCTCTGCTATGAATATATGCAACATTTGATCAACACTTTATACAACTTATACTTTTGTTCAACTACCACGGCTGTTGTAAAGCTTTAGTTAAGCATACAAGTTTATTAACCTTCCGTCAGTCGCTCAAAAAAAAAGTTACACGAGCGGTCGCATCGTGTACTGAGTACACGCGGAGTATTTTGATTATAAATCTAAAACTAGGCAAGATAGAATATTGATGTCTTCGGCAAATTTATTCAGTTCAACTGTACCAATCGGTCAGTGGACAAATGAAACTTTGAAAACATCCTCACCCTTCAGTGGCCATCGGAATGTGTCCCGAGGAACCGATGAAGTGGACATTTCGCAATGCAACATCTCGATCACAAATATCTCAGGATCTAGATTTTTTAGCAAGATGGTGTCTTCGACAAAGTTGTTCAGTAAATCAAAGACTAACATGTGATATGCTGGTTGTTTCGGAATTCTGTCACCAGTTGGCGCTAGTGAGCATGTAATTTTTCAAACTCGGATATCTCAGGATCCTGATTACCTAGAAAGATGCGGTCTTCGACAAAGTTGTTTAGTAGGTCAAGGACTATCATATCATAGGCCATCTAACTTGAAATTCTGCCATCAGATGGCGCTAGTGAGCATGCAAATGCGGCTTGCAAAGCCATTGTTTACCAATGTCGATGTGCCCTTTTGAAATGTTTGTCCAGAATTGTTCAAGTACAGTGCATCGGCTGGTTTTAGTGGGTCGTCGTTGGTGCGGCAACCCCATACTGCCTGAGTTACCTTCTCAGTCGTCTGTTTGCAGATTTCCCTATTTTAAACAAATTCTCAGGATAGCGATATTATAGCAAGATTGTGTCTTCAGCAAAGCTGTTTAGTAGGACAAGGACGCAGATATCTTTGGATCCTGATTCCTAAAAAAATGATCCTGGGATATCCTCATTACTAAGAAATATTACATATTCGGCAAAGTTATTCATTAGATAGAAGCCTAAATGGGAAGGACCTCAAGTTTTAAAAATCATCCAACAGGTGGCGCTAGTGAGTATGCATATTTATGATTAATTATATCTGAAGATCCCGATTATTATTATTAGTATTATTATTACTTGTTTTTAATTATGAATCGTGGTTTACGGCCAACCAGCCGAGTGGAAGTTTAACAACTATCGAAAAGCTAAACATTACATATAATTTGCAATTGGATTAGATGGACAAATTGATGTGAAGATTTGCGAAAAAGTTACACGTCTTCTCAGTGAGAATCGAACTCACGACTCCCCGATCTCTAGTTGGGGCGCGGTAACCACTACGCCATGAGAGGACTCATGAACGCAGAAGTTAACCTGAATTCGATTTCAGCTCAATAATCACGTGGTCCTCTTTCGCAAAGTGCACCTCTTTCGGAAGAATTAGATGCCCATCCAAACACAACGCTTTCTATATATATCCAATGCCTAGCCCGAGAGCGCATTGTTTTTTAGGTATAGGAATAGCACACTACACTAGCCAGCAACTGCGCTGGCTGAGGTTTCTATTGTGTGGGCTTCCAATGGGTCGCGACGTTCTCAAACGACCGGTTACGGAACATGAGTCCGTTGCTCGATAAATACTTGTTTTTAATTATGAATCGTGGTTTACGGCCAACCAGCCGAGTGGAAGTTTAACAACTATCGAAAAGCTAAACATTACATATAATTTGCAATTGGATTAGATGGACAAATTGATGTGAAGATTTGCGAAAAAGTTACACGTCTTCTCAGTGAGAAGACTTTTTCGCAAATCTTCACATCAATTTGTCCATCTAATCCAATTGCAAATTATATGTAATGTTTAGCTTTTCGATAGTTGTTAAACTTCCACTCGGCTGGTTGGCCGTAAACCACGATTCATAATTAAAAACAAGTATTTATCGAGCAACGGACTCATGTTCCGTAACCGGTCGTTTGAGAACGTCGCGACCCATTGGAAGCCCACACAATAGAAACCTCAGCCAGCGCAGTTGCTGGCTAGTGTAGTGTGCTATTCCTATACCTAAAAAACAATGCGCTCTCGGGCTAGGCATTGGATATATATAGAAAGCGTTGTGTTTGGATGGGCATCTAATTCTTCCGAAAGAGGTGCACTTTGCGAAAGAGGACCACGTGATTATTGAGCTGAAATCGAATTCAGGTTAACTTCTGCGTTCATGAGTCCTCTCATGGCGTAGTGGTTAACGCGCCCCAACTAGAGATCGGGGAGTCGTGAGTTCGATTCTCACTGAGAAGACGTGTAACTTTTTCGCAAATCTTCACATCAATTTGTCCATCTAATCCAATTGCAAATTATATGTAATGTTTAGCTTTTCGATAGTTATTAGTATTATTATTTTCGGATAAACGGTTCACTAAATCAAGTACAAATTTGTGATGGGCCTCACTTGGTTCGGAATTCTTCCGCTAGATGGTGATACTGAGTAGGCTGTATTTCCAACCCAAATATCTAGGATCGTGATTGGATAATCATGAAAATGATGTCTTCAACAAAGTTGTTTATTTTGTCCAAGGCTTAAGTATGTTTAACATGTTATAATCCGTTTGATTCGAAACTATGCTACCAAACGGCGCTATTCAGCATAAAAATTCCATAAGTAAATACTTCAGAATCTTAACTGCATTCAAATTTCCAGTAGATATTTAAGGGATCATCGACTAATGGAAATATTGAGTCATGGAACAGATATTCTTTGGAAAGCTGATTGATGGGTGCATCATAGTAACCATGATTTTGTTTCAAGTATGGTTTCATGAGTCGATATCGAGCTATAGAACATCGATTCATGGAGGTTTGATAGTATTTAGAAATATGGCGTTTTCTGTTCTCTTTACAAATTGTGTTGGATTTTTCTTGAAACAAATTTTTATAAAATTCGTCCTCCTTTTCATTTTAACATATTTTTTTTATAGAATCACTTTCCGAGTTGTGTCTTCGTTGAGTCTAGTACATGATATTGAAGACGGAGACCAAAGTACGCGTATCTGTCCAAGGATACACACTCTAGTGGAATTGAACAATACAGTACTAAATTCAGCTTTCATTCACTTTAAGGTATTCTACTACACTACTTGAAATTTAAGATTATCAAGAAAGTAGGGTTTATCCACAGAATTTGTTTATTTAGAGAAGCGCGAATACTGGAATCAAAGAACTGTCAAACGCGGTTCCAATCGAGCAATAGGTCTTTTCACGAGATGTTTCAAATAAACTAATTCGGAAGGTCTTTGACAGTCTTGTATGGAAATGACGGTCCCGTGTATACACCAGTCCTCCACCGATAGAAACGAATGGAAACACGGACCTTTCTCATGAAAAGGCCTGTCTAATGGGCGGCAGAAAGCCCAAATGATCGGGAACTCGAGATTATGCATTAGAAAAATTTGAATTGGGACCTCTAGCGTAGCCTGATGGAAGTACATCTAGCATCCCCCTGTATTTTAAATTGAATGAGGAAGAACTTTGAGTAAATTTTACCCCTTACACGTTGGCCCGTGATATACAAAATAACTTGATCAAAGACGCCATCTTTCTAATCTAATTTTATTTTCAAAATGAGAAATATTGATATGTTTGAAAATCCAATCTCGCGCATCTTCCTTACCATCCTTACCATCAAGCATGGGAAAATTCACGCTACCGATAAAATATCTGCAAAGTATCTGCTGCCACCGAATGTTCAATGACTGCCGAACGCTAGGTTGAGCGCAATCCCGACGAATCGTAAACGATTGAGATAAACCGAAAATGAAAAGATATACGGCGCGGAGAGAGCACCTATCCTCTCTTAAATTGGAGACACGAAAGAACGCGTTCGCCATTCGATCACTGAAAGCCTCCTGCGAAATGTACAGATTTTGCGTTCACTGAAACATTTCGCCTTGTGTATTACCAGTCAGTGAACGCCCTTCAGCTCTCAAATACGAATGCCACTCGTGCGGAATCGAAATGTAAAGAATCATTCGCTACAGCAATCGGATACCTTCGGCACAAGGAGTCGGTAGAGAATCATTCTGTTGCCGTTTTTGTCTAACTTGTCGCTCGGCGAACAAGAAGAAAGCGCATTGGAAATTGAAACACTCAGCTTGGTCGGAGAAACGGCATTTTCGCTCTTGACCGCTTGTGGATGTGAGCAAGAGAAATGCAATATTCGAGTGAATGTTTCCCATGCTTGCTTACCATAAAAATAGTGTTCTGTGAAATTTTTAGCTTTTCCGGTGGTGATTCAAAGGTGGCCCAAAGACAATGTAGGTTTATATGGAAATTACTATGCAAAATTTTTGAGAAATGTTCCAGACACGTTAGTACTGTAATGTAAGTACAAATTTATCATTCCATAGTGAAAACTCATTCTTCAAACCCTAATGAAGGATGTTGCTGAAAAAACAAATCCCTTTTGAGCTAAATTGTTTGGGAATTTCTTTTTAATGTTTGCAGGGCTATAATCCCGTATGAAGCTAAATATAAGCAAACAAACTCATGAATATCTCTTCTCCTATCCGTTGGAATGAATTTATCTCTTCAGCAAATTACTTTATTATAGTTTGAAGAATGAGTTTTTACTCTGTGATGATAAGTTTGTACTTACAGTGTAGTATTAACGTGCTTGGAACATTTTTTAAAATTTCTCCATAGTAATTTGCATATAAACCTACATCGTCTTTGGGCCACGTTTTAATAACCACCTAGAAAACTGTAAATTTCACAGAACATTATATTTATGATAATTATAGTAACGAACAAATGCGAGATTGAATTTTCAAACTTTTTTATATTATGAACCGCTCTAATAATCATTAACACCGTGTTGTGGAAAAATTGCGAATCAAACGTCACATCACATGTTTAGTCCTTGATCTACTTTACAGCTTGCCCGATCAAAATACAGCATGCTCACAAGCGCCATCTGGTAGTAGAATTTCAAGTTGGGTGGCCTATCACATGGCATATCACCTACTCAACACTTTTGTTGAAGACGTCAACTTTCTAAGTAATCGGTATCCTGAGATATCTGTGTTCAAAAAATGGCTCACTAGTGCCATCTGGTGAAAGAATTCCAAATTAAATAGATCATCACATATTACTCCTTGAACTATCGAACAACTTTGCCAAAAACACCATATTTCTAAAAACATCGGGATCATGAGATATTCGTAATTGAAATATTGCATGCTCACTAGCGCCATCTGATGGCAAAATTTCAAGTTAGATGGCCTATGATATGATAGTCCTTGACTTACTAAACAACTTTGTCGAAGACCGCATCTTTCTAGGTAATCAGGATCCTGAGATATCCGAGTTTGAAAAATTACATGCTCACTAGCGCCAACTGGTGACAGAATTCCGAAACAAGCAGCATATCACATGTTAGTCTTTGATTTACTGAACAACTTTGTCGAAGACACCATCTTGCTAAAAAATCTAGATCCTGAGATATTTGTGATCGAGATGTTGCATTGCGAAATGTCCACTTCATCGGTTCCTCGGGACACATTCCGATGGCCACTGAAGGGTGAGGATGTTTTCAAAGTTTCATTTGTCCACTGACCGATTGGTACAGTTGAACTGAATAATTTTGCCAAAGACATCAATATTCTATCTTGCCTAGTTTTAGATTTATAATCAAAATGCTCCGCGTGTACTCAGTACACGATGCGACCGCTCGTGTGACGGGCCCGGTAAAAAAAGTGACACGAGCGGTCGCACTGGTGTACTGAGTACACGCGTAAAAACTTAGGTTAGAAACAAGAAGTTTTCGAATACTTTTCGTTGATTTTTTCGAAAAATTTCTTCCCTACAAGCAAGAAGAAGAGTAGATCTTGGAATAGGACCAACACCCGGATCAATTTGAAGGGGTTTTCATCGTGTTTTTCGAGTTTTCGCAAAGTGCGTGTACTCAGTACACTAGGGCGACCGACGGTGGGTTAATCGCCTACAATTGTTTCTTGGGTAAGCTGAGTAGCCGGCTCTGTCCCAGTGGGGACGTTAATGCCAAGCAGAAAAAGAACGTTTCAAAGAAAGGTAAATTTTTGCTACATAGATCAAAATCTTCAATGCAAAATTTATTCCAATAGTGAAACTGAAAAGAAGAAATAATATATGAAAGAAGGGTAATTTCTGGATAAATAATAAAATACTATTGGCATTAACTTTTCTAATATGCTTTAGTTTATTTAAAAGCATATTGATTGTCGAATAAAGTGAAATTTTGTGTCAATCGACTGCAAAACATACTTGAGTTCATCAGAGAGATTCAATAGAAACGTAAAAACGAATGTCATATTAAGAAATTCTTGGTTTCAGACTCATTATGCCAAACAAATTTATGCCAAATGACCTACCACCGTCAAAATTACAGTAACACTTACTCACTTTGTTTAATTGAAATTGACTAGATTTTACTCATTTAAAAAAAAAAATCACTGGAAATTATTTTATTATCTCATCTAGAAGAAGAAATATAAAACAATTAAAAGCTTAACAATTATTATATTGAGGGCCGATTTCTTAACCTTCGCTTGAGCCGAAAATTACGTTTCCCCATTTGGTTAAGCTTGTATCGAGGTCGTTTTTGAACCCAAGTTGGAACTGGCAAAACTTGTTCTGAAGCATAGTTTCAGCCCCAATCCAATTCAGGTTCGACCAAAATACAATTTGCTTGACGTTTGTTTATGTGTTGATCACCGATCCAGTTCCTAAAAACGAAAACGACATAGGTTTAAGCGTTGTGTTTGGATGTGCATCTAATTCTTCCGAAAGAGGTGCACTTTGCGAAAAAGGACCACGTGATTATTGAGCTGAAATCGAATTCAGGTTAACTTTTGCGTCCATGAGTCCTCTCATGACGTAGTGGTAACGCGCCCTAACTAGAGATCAGGAAGTAGTGAGTTCGATTCTCACTGAGAAGACGTGTAACTTTTTCGCAAAACTTCACATCAATTTGTCCATCTAATCCAATTGCAAATTATATGTAATGTTTAGCTTTTCGGTAGTTGTTAAACTTCCACTCGGCTGGTTAGCCGTAAATCACGATTCATAATTAAAAACAAGTATTAGATTAGATATCTTATCCAAATAATTCCATTGTACACTATTTTCATTGAATCTCTGAGAATAGGTCAAAGAGGGAAAAAGATAAAGCAAAAGGTGACATGTCATTTATGAAGAAGGGAAAATTCTCCATTAATTGTCGACTGAATGACATTGCAGTTCAATTCAAGTAAGAAACCTACAATATTTCTTTTAGGCAAAAATTGTTCCTAACTGCACGCTAAAAAACAAATAACATAGAATTGAGTACGTTTCATACCAAATGGATCTTGTGGACCAACACAAAAATTATGTAATTTTCACATATTCTAAAAAGTCATTCCTGTGCTGAGCAAAATAGTCTGAAAATCAAATCATAACCAAATATAACTGAACGAAACATAGATTATATTAGACAATAAATCAGAAGCCATCTCTGTCTTATCTGAAGCAATGCACACATCGCAAAAACTGATCAAAAGCCAGCTCCATACGGGTAATGAAAGACAATCTCGTCATTAAATTATAATCTAAAAGAAAACGATATTTAGTTGCCTTCCAGCAACCCCTGGCATAGATGGTGCCTTTAGCCATGAGCCCATTCCTACATAGCCTTCCATTGATCCCACTCCTCTTTGTCCACAAATCCCATCCTTGATACGGCACGCATGGCACACATACGAAGCACCCTCAAAAGCAGCTTCACTTTCTGTGAATAGCGCCTCGTTAAAGGTACCTCTGAACTCTGGCAGCGAGCACTGACTGACTCACACACACTCGTCCTCCTGCCTAGAGATGAAGGTGGTGGAAACCGACGACGGTCCAAATAGCCAACACGAACGGTCGGAAAATGCGAAAAAGAGTGTTCATTACTTGAACCCACGCATGGCCACCGGGCCATGGCTGCCGACCATGGTCCATGGCATTATGATGGCGACCCGGCCTACATGACGACGGGTGGCCTGACCCGACTAGCAAATAATATCAAAGTTGTATCATAAATGTGTCATGTTGAGATTGTACCAGAATATATTCTCCTTCTGCTCATTCTGGCGTTACATCCCTACTGGGACAGAGCCTGCTCCTAAGCTTCTTAAAAGCATTTTCGTAGCTGTTAACTGAGAGCTTTTTTGAGCTCAATTTTGCATGTGTGTACCATTCCCTGGGAAGTCAAAAAAATTTCCTGAACGAAAAAAACCACGACCCCTCAGCTTAGCATTGTTGAAAAGCTGCGCGTTTACCTCTACGACTACGACTGAACAATACATCAGGTTATCATTCTGTTAAGTTCAGCTGCTCGGGTTTGCATAGGCAAAACTTTGTAGAAAATGGACGTCGACCAGTACGACTGGTTGGTCGTCCGTCGTTGGAACTAAGCGAACGGAGAAACGTGCGTGAGATTCGATTATGATCGGACTTGGCTCAGCTCATATGAGCTTCGGTCTTTTTGCGCGATACGGGCTGCACAATTTAGTGCTGCTGTCGGATAAGGGTATGCGATATGGATTTTTCCCATGCCGATACGAAACGAAACGATACGCGGAATATCTTGCGCTGATAATGACGAAACGAAACGAAATTTAAAAATGTTCCGTGTAACTCGATACGAAATCGAATATCTCACGGAATTTTTCGAAACGAAACGAAATTTTTGAATTTGTTTCGCGGAATACACGTTTAAGTTTTTTTTCTTGTCAAAAGCTGAAAATTTGACAATAGGCATAAATACGTCTTTTTAAATTCTCTACTAAATGGAAACCTTAGCGTTGCTTAGCGGAATCCTTACATGTTTTGGTAAAACTCTTTGCTGTTTGTTTGAAATCTTCTTAATAACTTTATAAGGTTTCATTTCAACATATCTGAGACTGAGACTGAGTGGGTTTAATTTATATGTAGGGGAACTGGGGGTAATATGCCCATAGGGGGCAAAACGCGCCATGTGTTCTAGAATGCTTTTTTTCACCCTAGATCATAGAAAATTGATAAAAATGCTTCTACCAACAAATTTTTCGCTGTTTTCGTTGCAATTTTGCGGGATTTTCAAGGTCAATTTTTAGGTCGATAAATCACCAATTTTTTGAAACTAAACTGGGTCGAAAAGCAGTTACAAACATTCAAAACAATTTCAAAAATATTGAGAGGAGTCCAAAATTAATTTGATTTTTAGAAACGCCTTACAATTTTTTTAATCATGTGGATATGGTAATATATAAAACGTGGAATAATGATATTCATTTTTTTTTTTGCTGTACTTTATGCTTTGTGGCTTGAATGAATTTGATTGGGGACACTTTTCGATAAGTGATTATGAAAACACTAAACTGAGAAGCAGACTCTTTCCCAGTTGGAACACAACGCAAGAAAGAATAAGAAAAATAAGTAGAACAGAGGAATCACTGGAATATTTGCTTTAGTATTTGCTGGAGTATTGAATTGAATTAAATTTTAAAAAAATCCGTCAACACATACCTAAGAAATCAATAAAGATAAATTTAAAAGAACTGCAAAAGTAATAATCTCCAAGAGATATTGCGACAGCAACTTTACCAGAATTGCCTGTTGGGGTAATTTAGAAGTTCCTAATAAATTTTCTGGAAAAGCCTAGCGTAAACTGTGAATTAATTCTTGGAGGGATCAAATCTGGATGAAAGCAAACTTTTAGAGTAAACCTTGTAGAAAATACTGAAGGTATTTCTATTATTTTGTAAAGCAAAACTGGAGAAATGATCCTATTCCAAAATCTGTGAAGGAATTTCTGGATTTGGATTGTTTATATTATCTCACTTTCAGGTTCTTTGTTTAAAACTGACTACAAAATCACATTTTCACTGAATTTTGAGCCTCGAGAGTATTTTAAAATATATTTGAAAACTTCGAAAAAAAAGTTTTGAACCTGGACTACATAGCATAGAGGAACCGCAAATAAGATTGACAAGTTCACCCATGTTCGTTCAGACAATCCGTCTTTCAATGAGCTAAATTTAATGTTTGGCTTATTTTTTTTTTTTTGCGCTTTTCCATTGTGAAATACCCTAGGTACCCCACCAAACTTGAATCTATATCCGGAATCAATTTTGATGGTGCATGCAATGCATGAATCAAATTTAAAACTGTTTTGTGATTTTTCCTAAAATAAATCTTCAAAATCGATCGATAGATGGCGAAACTAGAGAATTTTGAAACTTGATATAGGTATTGAAAAGGTTAAGACCTTTGCCTTGCGGCATTTGGCTTCTAATACTTGTAATGATATATTATCAACATTCGCATTTTTTTTTAATTGGGGGTCGTGAGGAAATTATTTCACGTTATAAGAGGAGAGAGGAGTTGGTGGTGTGGTACAGCGTGAATAAACCTAGATTCATTTTTCGATATAAAATAATGTATGCTTCTTCTTCTTTCTGGCGTTACGTCCCAACTGGGATGAAGCCTGCTTCTCAGCTTAGTGTTCTTATGAGCACTTCCACAGTTATTAACTGAGAGCTTTCTTTGCCGATTGACCATTTTTGCATGTGTATATGGTGCGGCAGGTACGAAGATACTCAATGCCCTGGGAATCGAGAAAATTTCCTTAACGAAAAGATCCTCGACCAGCGGGATTCGAACCCACGACCCTCAGCATGGTCATGCTGATTAGCTGCGCATTTACCGCTACGGTTATCTGGGCCCACGAAAAAAATAATGTATGCATCTTCCCTGTTTAAGGTGAATATAAACCGAAGGCATACCTCAGAATTTCAAGAGCACAAATCTAACTAACCCGACAGCGATTCATGCTGAACACTTGATTGATTGGTCATCGAGTAACCAATCGATAGATTTTTCAGCTTGAATGGACGTCTGGTTCTTTAGATTTGTGCTCTTGAAGATTTGAGGTATGGCTTTGGATCACCCAAATCAACGCGATTTTTACGGCGACAGCGACAAACAATCGCTGAGATTTCGCTACTACATGTAGAGTTTTATGACTTAACAACGAAATCGTGGCAGTGCGCATCGTACCTTCGTGCTGTGCGTACACGAATTCTCTCTGCTCTTGGAAGTTTTCTTAAAAACTACCTAAAGCAATAAAACAGTACTTTTCAGTGCTACACAAACAGTACTTTTCAGTGCTAAAATTAAAAACGGTACTTTTCAGTGCTACTTAAACAGTACTTTTCAGTACTATTTTTTCTACTATTGATCCCTTTACGATCCTTGTTTGGACCCGTGCCTTCGATTTTTCGTTGGACTCGTTGGCGAAAGCTAACGGTGGTAATCCTTCTTGGACACCGTCTAGGGAAAAAACCTCTCGAAGGTCACGTCTTTCTCGTTTATTAACTAAACATGGTATCAACAACTAACAAAAGGAAGGGTGAATCTCTGAATTCACTACTTCCTTCCAAAAAAGTGGGTTTTAAAACTGTCACTACACGTGGCAAGAATGGAAGAAAGGACGCTTCCCCGGAATGCGAAGTTTCTTCCAAGGGTGAAATGAATAATTGTATCGAAATGAGCAATCAGTTCGATGCTCTAGACAAATTTTCCGAACACCAAATCGAAGCAGCCTCTAGCCCAGGCTCTTTGATTCAAGTGAGGAAGCAAAGAGTTCCGCCTATCGTGGTCAGTTGTTCCGAATTTGGGGGATTTAGGCAGGAGATCTTGAACTCCATTAGGGGAATCAAGGTTTCCTTCCAAATCGCAAAGAAAGGAGACTGTCGCGTTTTGCCGGAAACTCTTAAAGATCGCGAACTTCTTCTCAGATATCTTGAAGAGAAGAAGCACAAATTTTTTACTTATGACGACAAAACTGAACGTTTGTTCAAAGTCGTCTTGAAAGGTCTCTCAAGTGACTATAAGTCACCTGAAGAGATCAAAAATGGAATAAATGATTTACTTGGATTTTCCCCAGTCCAAGTAATCATTATGAAAAAGAGAACCCAATCTGGCATTGTTCGGAAAGGGCTTTCTCAAGAATATTATTTAGTTCACTTTAACAAAAAAGAACTAAATAATATTAAAGCTTTAGAAAAAGCTAAACTTATGTTCGATGTCCGTGTGACGTGGGAACATTTCCAGAAACCTGGAGGAAATTACCAGAACCCCACTCAGTGCCGTCGGTGCCAAAAGTGGGGTCATGGTACAAAAAATTGTCGCATGGATGCTAAATGCATGATTTGCGGAGGTTCTTCTCACGCTAAGGACGACTGTCCTGTGAAAGAAGATACCAGAAAATTTCAATGCGCCAATTGCAAGGGCCCTCACAAAGCTAACTTTTGGGAATGCATTTCACGCAAAAGAGTCGTTGAGGCTCGTGCCAAGCAGATGAAGGATAATATCCGTTACGATAACGGTCGTTTCCGGAATTTGCCTGGTAGAGTATCGAACAATGCTCATTTTTCAGTTAACGATCGCTTGATTAGGAATCATACCCACCAGGAAGATCATAATCATGCTCATTCACAAACAAATTTTAATCCGTCGGGTAGCCGTTCGAATCTTTCAATTTCGAATGTATCTACCCACGGTAAATCCTTTGCCGATATCGTAGCAGGTAATTTGAACTCTTCCCCTGTTCGTTCCATGAGTACCCATTCTACTTGTTTCAAATCAAATGGAAAAAACCCTACCGCCACAGGTAACTCCTACCCCGCTTCTTCGTCTACCGAAAATTCCAATGGGAAATCATCAGATGATATGTCTGCCTCTGATTTTAATTTTCTAACTGAACAATTGAATCTAATGATTGATGCAATGTTCAAAGCCACCACTATGACTGAAGCAGTCCAAGTAGGTGTAAAATTTACAAATCAAATTGTTATTGGATTACGTTTTTCTAATGGATCCAAATAATAATTTAAATATTTTAAATTGGAATGCTCGTTCTCTGAATGGTAAAGAGGACGAGCTGTTTAATTTTCTTACAGCTAATAACGTGCATATAGCAGTTATTACCGAAACTTATTTAAAACCTGGATCCAAACTTAAAAAAGATCCTAACTTTTTTGTTTATCGTAATGATCGACTTGATGGGGCATGTGGGGGAGTTGCAATCATCATTCATAGGCGTATAAAACATCAACTGTTTTCGTCATTTGAAACTAAAGTTTTTGAAACTTTAGGTGTTTCTGTTGAAACACAGTTTGGTAAATATACTTTCATAGCTGCCTATTTGCCTTTTCAATGCTCTGGACAGCAAGTTAATTGGCTTCAAACTGACTTGCGAAAATTGACTCGCAATAAGCCAAAATTTTTTGTCATTGGTGACTTTAATGCCAAACATCGGTCATGGAATAATTCTCAAAGTAATTCCAACGGCAGAATTTTATTTGATGAGTGCTCTTCAGGATATTTCTCAATCCAATACCCTGATAGCCCTACATGTTTTTCCTCTTCTAGAAATCCATCTACGATTGACTTGGTCTTAACCGACTCTAGTCATCTTTGTAGCCAACTGATTACTCATGCTGATTTTGATTCTGATCATGTCCCTGTTACATTTCAAATATCGCATGAAGCGATTCTCAATCCTATCAGCTCCACTTTCAATTATTTACGAGCCGACTGGAATATATATGAAACGTATGTTGACTCTAATCTTGATGTTAACATTTCTTTAGAAACTAAAATTGATATTGACAATGCTCTTGAAACTTTAATAAATTCCATTGTTGAAGCCAGGAACATTGCAATTCCAAAATGTGAAGTAAAATTTGAATCCGTGATTATAGACGATGATCTTAAACTCTTGATCCGTCTTAAAAACGTGAGGAGAAGGCAATTTCAACGCACTCGTGATCCTGCTATGAAAATTATATGGCAGGATTTGCAGAAAGAAATCAAGAAACGTTTTGCAGATTTAAGAAACAAAAATTTTGAAAATAAAATTTCTCAATTGGACCCCGGCTCTAAGCCCTTTTGGAAATTATCTAAAATCTTGAAAAAACCTCAGAAGCCTATACCGGCATTGAAAGAGGAAAACAAATTATTACTAACTAATTGCGAAAAAGCTCAAAAACTTGCTATGCAGTTTGAAAGTGCGCACAATTTTAATTTAGGACTTACTAGTCCAATTGAAAATGAAGTTACTCAGGAGTTCGAAAATATTCTCAATCAAGAGAACGTTTTCGAAAATGCCTGGGAGACTGATTTGGAAGAAGTGAGAACTATTATTAAAAAATTCAAAAATATGAAAGCTCCTGGCGATGATGGAATTTTCTACATCCTCATCAAGAAACTTCCAGAAAGTAGCTTATCATTTTTAGTTGATATATTTAACAAATGTTTTCAATTAGCATATTTTCCTGACAAATGGAAAAATGCTAAGGTTGTTCCAATTTTAAAACCAGACAAAAATCCTGCTGAAGCTTCTAGCTATCGTCCAATCAGTTTGCTTTCCTCCATCAGTAAACTTTTTGAAAAGGTTATTTTGAACAGAATGATGGCCCACATCAACGAAAATTCAATTTTTGCCAATGAACAGTTCGGATTCCGCCATGGACATTCGACCACTCATCAACTTTTACGTGTAACAAATTTGATTCGTTCCAACAAATCTGAAGGCTACTCTACTGGTCTTGCTCTTCTAGACATAGAAAAAGCATTCGACAGTGTTTGGCATGAAGGTTTGATTGTAAAATTGAAAAATTTTAATTTTCCAACATACATTGTTGGAATAATTCAAAGTTATCTGTCAAATCGTACACTTCAGGTTAATTATCAGAACTCCAGATCTGAAAGACTTCCTGTAAGAGCTGGTGTTCCCCAAGGCAGCATTTTGGGACCAATATTATACAATATTTTCACATCTGACTTACCTGAGTTACCTCAGGGATGTCAAAAATCTTTGTTTGCGGATGACACAGGCCTCTCCGCCAAAGGACGAAGCCTGCGTGTCATCTGTAGTCGATTGCAAAAAAGTTTGGATATTTTTTCTTCATACTTGCAAAAATGGAAGATTTCTCCTAATGCTTCCAAAACTCAACTAATAATATTCCCACATAAACCAAAAGCTCTTTATTTGAAACCTTCAAGTAGACATGTTGTCACGATGAGAGGGGTTCCAATAAATTGGTCAGATGAAGTTAAGTATCTAGGACTCATGCTAGATAAGAATTTAACTTTCAAAAATCACATTGAGGGCATTCAAGCCAAATGTAATAAATATGTAAAATGTCTCTATCCCCTTATTAATAGAAAATCAAAACTTTGTCTTAAGAACAAGCTTTTGATATTCAAACAAATTTTCAGGCCAGCCATGTTGTATGCTGTACCAATATGGACTAGCTGTTGTAATACCAGGAAGAAAGCTCTGCAGAGAATTCAAAATAAAATTTTGAAAATGATTCTGAGGCTTCCTCCCTGGTATAGTACCAATGAGTTACATAGGATATCCAATGTTGAAACATTGGAACAAATGTCAAATAAAATAATCAATAATTTCAGGCAAAAATCGTTACAATCTTCTATTGCCACGATTAATGCGTTATATGTTTAGGTTAAGTTAGGTTAAGTATATTAAAAACTTTTTTTTTCTCTTATAAGCAGGTGAAATCAACTCACCTGTAAAAAATCTGAACTGCTATGGCAAATGAAATGTAATATGTTGTTAACAAAATGTTAATAAAATCTTAGATTTGTTTTACCAAATTAGGATGATAGTGTTGTCTAATAACACAGAACACCTAGATATAAGAAATAATGAATGTAATGTTTGGAATGATACTAATAAAGAAATAATAAAAAAAAAAAACGAAATCGTGGAGAGCCTTAACTCATTGATGCGTGCTATTAGTTTTCTCTTCTATTCTCCCGCTGTTCTTATGCAGAGTTAAAAGTGACGTCATATCGGGAAAGCAAGAGAGAGAACTAATGCGCGCATTAATAATCTGCATCACCTGAGCAACTCCAGAACATCAGGGACTCACGCTCAGCCGCTTTTTTGGAAATTTGTGTACAAACAATTTTTGCGATATAATAACGGATTTGCTCAAAAGGACACGCGATGTTCCCCGGAGGAAACCGTGGTTTTGCTCTCTTCATTCTTATGGAAGATTGCGGTAGTTCATCAAACGCAGTTGTTCCTTTCCTGGGCTATTCGCCGCGAGGAATTTTGGGCAAATGGGCGTTTTTGGAAACTGTACAACGACAGTGCAGTTTATCATATCCTGCGGACCAGTCAATACTACAGTCATTCCACAGTTATGGATAGCACACAGATATGGATCAAAGTTGGTTTATACGGCGAATATCTCATCAAATTGAGTAGCAATTACGCAGAACCCATTTTACCTACGCGAACCGTAAATCTATACAGCATCGCATTTAACAATAACATGCTTAACACATTTGTTCCATTTGTAGGAAATAAAATGTCATACATATGCCTAGAAGCGTTGATTCATATTTGTGGGGCATTGAAACCCATACCACAGTTATGAATCTAATGTCGTTTTCGTTTTTAGGAACTGGGTCGGTGATCAACACATAAACAAACCAATGTCAAATAAATTGTAGTTCCGTCGAACCTGAATCGGGTTGGGGTGGAAACTGTGATTCAGAACGGGTTGCGCCAGTTCCAACCTAGGTTCAAAAACGAATTCGACATAAGATAAGACGATTCCTAAAGAAACGCCAAAACGTATGCTTTCACTAGCACACCATTCGTTTGGCTCGCAGATAATTTGCTGTTATAGTGTTCTGATCCATGATATGAGTCGATTTGATCCATAATACGGACCCATTTTTGACTGTAGCTGCTAGGAGTAGAAGCGAACGCTTTGCTTTTTTTGTTCGAAATTAAACTTGAATTTCGCGAAATTCCGTTTTATTCCGTTTGTTTTCAATTTTCCGTGGAAATATTTTAACAATTTGGCGAAACGAAACGAAATAGCAAAATACAAATTTCGCCAGTGCGAGTTCCGTGGAATTCCGCGGAATTTCGTTTCGAAGCGTATTTGACGGAATCATTCGGTATTTCGCATACCCTTACTGTCGGATAATGTGCCGGACGATGGGTTCGAACTCTTGTCCTTCCTCGTCGGGGTCAAGCTTCCCACGATGCAATGACGGTGATGAAGGGTGCTAGTTCTCGATAGTGCTAATCTGATGGGCCTTTGACAAGTGTGGAGGACCAATTGGGGAGGATGATTTTGTTTGCATGGTCTGTGGATGATTGAATATCAAACCACAGATGCAGCGCATGTCGTGATGTTTGTTTGGAAAATTAGAAGTTATTTGAGTATTCATATAGGTCTAGTGAAGCTAATCAATTATTCATCTGATGTTTCCAAACTAATACAATTTGAAGACATACAATTGCGGTTATCAGGAATGATTTAAACAAATGTAAATAATTATTTCAAAACTAATGATCTAGTTAAAATAGTTCTGTAGCTTTTGGCCCAGATAGCCGCAGCGGTAAACGCACAGCTATTTAATAAGACCAGGTAGAGGGTTGTATGTTCAAATACCGATGGTGGGGCGTGGGGGATCTTTTCGGATCGGAAATTTTCTCGATTCTCCAGGGCATAAGAACGCTAAGCTGGGAATCAGACTCTGTTCCAGTTGGGATGTAATGACAGAAGAAGAAGAAAAAGAACTTTTGTCAAAGTTGAATTCAATTTTGATATTGAGTATTGTTCTCAAGGGCGTAGCCAGGTATTCCAGCCAGGAAGGGTGGGCGACAATTAAAGTAAATTTATTTCACATAAAGACGATATGTGGTCCCGTAACACAGGTAGATTACATTTACGTGGTGCGTTACGAGTTAAGATCTATCGAGGCAGCAGGGACCAAAGTCCAGGGGCTTAATGCCCCCCCCCCCCCCTTCCCTCTAGGATCTCTGACAACAAAATCGCCACACAAACAGACAAGGTATGGAACTTCCGGTTCACTGGCGCTCCAACGACTCAAGCCGGTGATTCACAACGGACTAGTCCCCGACGGTGGATTTATCCTACACCGACGAAGATTTCTCCGACGGCGGAAGAGCTCCCGAACCAATGCTATCCGGGCAGATGCCGAAGTCGGTCCTGCGATTCCGGTGGAGAGAAGCTTCCGGTACACAGGCACTCCGACGATCATTTGCCGGTGCTGCTTCGCGATCTACTCAGCTAGCCGATGGGTCCATTTTCCTTTCTTCGCGCAGTCTCACTTGGACTACCGCCTCGTTATAGATCCGACCCTGGCGATCTTCCGTACGTTTCTGACGTGTCTTCGTTGGCCAAAGTATTGTAAATTTATTTATTTATTTATTTATTTATTTATTTACTTATTTATTTATTTATTTATTTATTTATTTATTTATTTCCAAATTCAACGGACATCATGGGGTCTAATTGAACTATAACTATACTAGCATTAAAACTAAAATGACAAACAAACAACGGCAATACAGTTAGATAAAGAACGACTATCGCAGACTCATAATAACATTATTAGATAAATACGCAATTACAAATTCGTAGTGAAACACATTGCGTTTGTTCAAACAACATAGACGTCTCTTCATAACAGTGGTTCCCAATAATTGTTGCGAAATTCTCTGAATTGGAATCCACTAGGCCAAGTGCCATTCGTTTAAGACGAATATCGATCCCGATTTTGAAAGATATAAAAGGCATTGAGATTGTGTCCTTCCATGCTGAAACTAACTTCTTAACAACTATATCATCGGTGCCTAAAGCATTGGAGGCCAATTTAAAAATTTCTCGTTCATTCACACAGTTTTTGATTCTAGATAGACAAAGCCAAAAACGTTCGTTTGTAGACCTCTCTTCCACAATTGTACGGCTCAGATGGTTTGCAGCTTTTGTGCCCAGTTGGGTTTCAGGTAGACATTTCAACGACGACACAGCAGCAGGGCGATTTACGATCGATGAATCCATATTCTTCTTTTCGTTGCGAGAGGGAACGGCAGTGGCATTCAGTGATGGAAAGTGGCGAACGCTTCATCTGAACTGGAACAAAAACAAAACCAAACGCTCCCGAGCGTCAGAGCGCTGGCTTACTCGCATCTGTCGACTCCCGAGTAACTGAAGCTAAAAGTGATTCGCGAACGTGTTCGGAGCTGCTCAGAGTCATATTGTGCTTTTGGGAAAAAAGCTGCTTACCCTCCGAGATTTATGGTTTTCAAGGGCTTTAGACTACAAACTAGTAGCTTACTGTCGATATGATGCTTATACAATTAATTTGTTTGTCAAAACCATAATAAATCACACCTTGCTCGGTTACTCGCGAGTAAACGCTCGCGAGCTTGTTGCTACTTCTTTTTACATGTTCTCCCGAGCAGACGGGTGCGGGCTTACTCACACCTAGCCAGATCCCGAGTCTGTGATGTTTGTTATGCGTTAGTATACACTCGTGAGCTGCTTCGTGATGCGAACTTTTCTAGCACTGGTGGCATTTGCGAGCGTATGATGAATTGATACTATCTGCTTTTTCAATTCCGCAATTTCATCATCAATGCGAGTAATTTCTTCAGATTTTGGGGATTTCGCTTCAGAATAAACTCGGTTCAACAGCGTACTACGGTTGTTTCGTTGGTTGGACATCAAATCGCTGCATGAGTTGCACATCCACCACAAGTTGCGAAATTTTTGATAACGTATCAATTCTTCGGTATTCAGTTTCGCACAAGAAGCGTGAAAAACTTCGTTGCAAAAACCCTCACAGCCAATGCAGTTTGAACGGGCGATGGGTTGTGAGCATTGTTTGCACTTCGAGAGACTGTCTTTGAGAGTGTTTTCATCCATATTGAAACTGGATCACTAGCTTTGCATACAAGCTGTTTAATTGAAATTACGGATCTTATATAACAAATATCAAAAGAAACTTGAACGGTATCACGAGAATGATCAAGTAGGATAACTTTAACTGTGCTCAAAACAATATTTAAATGGCGATCATACCGGCTACAGCGCATACAACATCTGACAATATCGTTCTATACGCACTCACGACTCGCACTGCCATCAGCCGAAACGCTCTGTTCAGCTTTTCGCGGTTCCACTTTTTTTTTCTAGTGCCTTGCCCCAAGCAGGAACTTCAAACCTCATTATCAACGTTAGCCTAGCAAACGCGTTGTACTGCTGCATGGGCCGCCTAAGTTTGGCATGATTCTCGCTATTGCATTCATTGCCTTCTCGGACTTTTGCATGCGTAATCAACGTGGCTGTTGAAATTTAGCCGATCGTCGATCATTACTCCCAGGTGCTTCAACACGCGCTTCGGTGCAATCACATACCATCCGACGTCCGACCTTCTCTAAAAGCCGTTCTTCGCTCCCTAATCTCCGATTCCGTCCCTGCTCTTTGAGTCTGCCTTCTGGCTCTGAGACAAGCAGTGCCAAACGTTCTAAACGTGTCATTCCACCAGTAAGCTTGTCGCCGTTTGTTCCTCGGCTCCAGTTTTCGCGACATAATTGCGTCACAAGCCGTTATCATCCTTTGTGTTAGCTCGGTGGCATCGATATCCTCGTTATCGACGCCTTGACGCAGTGCTTCAACTAGTAGTTCCTTGTTAAAAACATTCGTTTTCCACATTCGCTCGCTAGTTATTCTTCCCATTGTTGGCGCAGGGTTCCGTTGACCGTTGCGATACCGTCGCTGTGGCTATATCCGTCACAAAATCTCCAATTCATATTCGCCGACACTGCAGGACTGCAAAACGTAACGTCAATGATGCATTCCCTTCCGTTTCTCAGAAATGTGCTAACGGAGCCTCCATTGCACAATCGTACATCTAATTTCGCTAAGGCTTAGTGGCCATAAGAGATGATCCATCAAAATAAACATGTAGCGGAATGTGAAGGAGAGGCTTCTGGGCTCATGACTAACCGGCTAAGGTTCCCGCAAAGAAAGAAGGCGATCAACATCAGCTTAAGTGAGAACAGTATGGGCCAAAACCTAAACACTGTGACGATGACAGGCGCTGGCTGCTCCTGTGCAACATGTGAGGTGATTAATGGCCCGGGAGTAACTCGATGTCATCATCGAGTTTGTTAAAAGCAAAAGCAATATTAGGGGTTCCTGGGGTAATATGCACTGTTGAGGCAAAACGCACCACACCTAGTTTCCCATGAAAACTACGTTTTCACCCCAAAAAAGTAATGCACCCTATTACAGGATTACGAAATTTGACCACCCTATGATTTTGACAGGTTTATGTTTTGAAATAGCGTCATAAAAACAAATAAACAAAATCGCACAGTTCACATGTAATTTTGTCGGGTCGTTCGCTAAGCTTTTATTGATATAAATTTTACTTGATTCTATGTAAATTTTCATCAAGTAAGTTGATTAAAGCCCAAACTGAACGTTGGAATTCAAATTTCAGGTGAGTTACGGTTTTTTGTGCTAAATTGAACAAAATTACTTTTTCCCACCGAGTGGGGCAAATTGCACTCCAATACTCGGGGCAAAATGAACCCATTGGTAAACAAACTTCATTTTTTGTTCGTAGAAATGGTCCGTAACTACGTTCGGAAATCAAACCGCCGTGCGTGGTCAGTAGAAAACTTGCGGTTGGCAATATCTGCTGTGAAGTGCGGGATTTCAAAGTGCCATGCTTCTCGACAATACGGTATCCCGAAGAAAACGCTGCTCCGGTATCTAGCCAAAGAAAGATTCCCAACGGCTGCTGCACGATTCGGAAGTTTCGCAACGGTGTTCACGAAGGAGCAGGAGGAGGAACTGATGGGATACGTTTTGTATATGAGTGAATGTTATTACGGCCTTACCCAGCGGGATGTAAGAAGCCTGGCTTTTGAGCTGGCTGAATCCAATGGAATTCCACATCCTTTCAAAACATCTGAGCGACTAGCGGGCTACGACTGGCTGAAGTGTTTCCTCAAACGGCATCCGGATCTTTCGCTACGTCTACCCGAGAATACTTCCTTGGCACGGGCAATCGGATTCAATCAATCTAGTGTGAATAAGTATTTTGATCTTTTGGAGCGCATCTTTGCCGAGCAGCAGTATCCGGCTCACCGAATCTGGAACATGGACGAAACGGGATTTTCTACGGTAAGAACTGCTCAAACCTCATGAAATGGTTGATTTAATGCTTGCGTCGTTATAGGTTCAAACGAAGCCATCGAAAATTATTGCGAAAAAGGGTCAGCATCAAGTAGCGGGAATTTCATCCAGTGAGCGAGGCGTGAATACTACGGTAGTTATGGCCATGTCAGCGTCCGGAGAGTTTTTGCCTCCAATGTTCATTTTCGCTAGACAGCGAATGAACGACGCTCTAAAAGCTGGAGCACCCGAAGGATCGATATTTGCGTGCAACCCAAGTGGCTGGAGCTCAATCACTACCTGTGTGGAATGGTTTGACCACTTTTTGTCATACACTCGCCCGACGATTGATTCACCGATCTTATTGATATTGGATGGACACTCGACTCATACACGGAATTTCCAAATGCTCGAAAAGGCCAAACGGAATTTTGTACGAATCATTTCGATTCCACCACATACTTCGCATAAAGTACAACCCCTTGACGTTGCTATGATGGGCCCACTCAAGTCACACTATGGAAAGGCGGTTGGAAATTTTCACAAGCAAAATCCAGGTACGAACAAATTGAAAGAAATTACAATTTATTTGTCTGATTGCTGAGATATGACCTCTGAACCTACAACGTTCTTTTTCGGGGGTTGACCATCTTTCTTTAGCCCCTAATGAATCGTCTACCATAATATGACTATGTGCGTCAATTTTCTTTAATTTTCCTCAAAACAGCATTACACAGCTTTAAACAAAAAATCATATTTGCAAACATTCGTCCAAATGCCTAATTTTTTACCAACCTAATCATTGTGGTCCAAAACGATTAGGTAGGTAAAAAATTATGCATTTGGACAAATGTTTGCAAATATGATTTTTTGTTTTTTTTTTTTTGTTTTAAGCTGTGTAATGCTGTTTTGAGGTCAGCATCGTCTACGCTTTTATTTCATAGTAGGTGTAACGCTTACTGAAATATCTTTCTGTATATTTTTAGGGAAGGCAATTACTGCATACAACATCAGTGCGTTGGTCAATCAAGCTTTTGTTAAGTCGGCTAGTGTACAAGTTGCTCAGAATGGATTTCGCACTACGGGCATTCATCCTTTCAATCGAGATGTATTCACCCACACTGATTTTACTGCAGCGAATTACCTTCAGTTGACTATGAATGAAGTCTCTGAGATTCCCGGAAAATCGATAAGCCTGCCTGAGATCAATGAGCACGATCAGGCCAATGACAATGTCGGTTTTGTTGATGTTCAGAGTGCCATTAATATTGATCAAATCGACGAGAATGAGTATTATGTAATTCGCAGTAACGGGGATATCATCATTGGTCCAATTTCCAACCTCGAGTACTCATTCGCCGAGCAACAACCTGAGCAACAACCTGATTCATTTAACGATTGCGCTCTAATGGATGACACCTGTCAGGATTATTACTTGTCGATTGCTGGCCAAAATGATGACATGTCACCTGACATGGCTGTTGAATTGCCCGAAGTACCGCTGGAGCTAATGGAGAACCAAGAAAACGTGTCTACACACCACCAGGAAGCAGTGGGAGGAAAGAAGGAAGAACGCAAGATCCTAATCAGCAATCTTTCAACAGAACCAACTTCAGATGCCGAGCCTAAGCAGAACAAAAGAGAACGCTGGGACCACAATTTGAAGAAGCCGGCCAAGAACGAAACGAACAGTCTGAAAAATTTCATGATCTCTCCCCGATCAGTGGCCAAAAAGCTGACTGTGGCACGTCCCATGGTCTCCTGTCGAAAGAAAGCTGGCACAAAAAAGGAACAAGCTACTGAACTGACGTCATCTCCACATCGTAAGAAACTGATTGAGTCATCTGCCCTGAAGGATATTTCGAATATCAAGAAAACAGCCCGCAAGCGTACAAATCGTAAAGCGAAGGTATTGGCCACCGATGTTGTTGACGATTTACTTTGCAGCACATGTGGAGAAACATTCTCACGTTCAGGAAACGGAACTGGTTGGTCCAAGTGTATTACTTGCCAAGATTGGTTCCATTTTACATGCGCAGGCAACACAGAGAAGTGCAGTTCGTGCAAATAGACGGGGTTGCACACGCGTCTCATGAACTTGCTTTTTTTCTTATTCATTAAACTCTGTATGAATTTTGGAAATAAATAAATTCGATGGGTTATCAAAATTATTACAGGTTTAGGGTAAAGAACTACTTGAATACTTCCATAATTTCATTTGGCCTGAGGGTCTGAAACATTGCAGAAAGAAATACTTCAATACGACGCATATTGCGGCCGAACGTTCCAAACGGCTCAGCAACGTTTAGAGTGAATAAAATATGCCCAGAATAAGATCCGGCTCCCTAATACCATTAATTTGAAAAAAAAAAAAAAATGTGAATTTTATAAAACAAAGCAATAATTTCACGAAAATACGATGTTTATGCAGTGTTCTATTGTTATGGTGCGTCTTGCCCCTTTATTTTGGTTCATCGTGCCCCTTTGTTGTAGTGCATATTGCCTCCTTGTTGTAGTGCATTTTACCCCGGCAGAAGTGCATTTTGCCCCGTAATAACAATGATTCGTTGGAATGTAGTACTTTATAAAAACACTTAATTTGTTGAATTTAACGCATTTTGATCAAAATTACTTGCATGCTGTTGGAGAATAGTTATTATTGAAGTATTTGTGCGTGTTGAAATTATGAAATTATGGTATTTTTGCAATAAATTGGACCATTTTCCTTAACTGGTGCATATTACCCCAGGAGCCCCTAGCAAGGACTTGAAAACAAATTTACTGAAATTCAGACAATCAAACTGCGTGGTCTTCCTTAGCCGAGCGGTTAGATTCCGCGGCTACAAAGCAAAGCCATGCTGACGGTGTCTGGGTTCGATTCCCGGTCGGTCCAGGATCTTTTCGTTATGGAAATTTCCTTGACTTTCCTGGGCATAGAATATTATCGTACTTGCCACACGATATACGAATGCAAAAATGGCAACTTAAACAAAGAAAGCTTTCAGTTGATAACTGAGGAAGTGGTCATAAGAACACTAAGCTGAGAAGTAGTTTCTGTCCCATTGAGGCCGTTATGCCAAGAAGAATTAAATAATTGGTACTTTTTTCCCAACTGTTACACCTGTTTACATTAAACAATTTTATCAAATATTCGCATTATCTTAGAATCTTAAGCATACTGATTTCATAAAGTGTTTTTCAAATCTATATAAACACATTGAATAAACTGAATCCACAATTGTGAATCATGTAAGGCTCACGTCGACATTGAAAAATCAAAGAAAAATAAATAATCAGTATATTTGAGTGCAATCAACCTAGTCAACATTTTGGTTGGTATAACTTTTGTTATACATCATTCTATATGAATCAATTCAATCGTATAGAATGCACGAAAAGGCTATATACCTACCAAAGTGGAGGCTATATGCGTACTTGGCACGACTTTTTCGGACTTTCTGCGATCAGATATACGATGCCACAAAATTTGGATGAAAATAAAAAATAAAGTTTCCAGCAAGTCTCGAACGCGGGACCTCTAGATCAGAAATCAGGCACCTAACCACTGTACCACCAAGGCTTACATATTTGATGAGTGATTATTTGCCAATAATAATACATGTTTCATGTACAGCGACACATACTTTGTTGTTCTTTAAGGCCCATCGCCAGCAGATAGACAAAGTTTGGATGGCAATTTTTGCTAAGTTATTGCGATTTCATACGATGCTTTCTGGATTGATATAAGATCTGTCAGTTTATATAACATAACGCGATTCTATGTTGCACTATTTACGACATGTTTTGTTGTCAACACAGTTTGTCGTTTATGAATCGTATTGGGGATTTATATACAACTTGTATTGACATTGATAACGCTCAATATGGCATCTTGTGTGTTTGGACGCATGAATATGTGATTTTGGATGCACATTCTTATACGATACGTGGTTCACTGGGAAAATGATAAGGTTATATTAGGTATATGCTTCAATCCACAACAACATTTCCCGTTAAAAACCATGATAAAATTCACATTTTTTACTTATTTGAAAAATGTTCGAAACCACAATTTATGAATCAGCAAAAACCAGGTCCACAAATATGAATCAATTAGAACACAATTTATGAATCATCTGATGTTTTTATTTTTTCATGTACCAAAATGTAATCGAGTCCAAAATAGCTCTCACTACTTGCATCCGATACCGATTCTGACCCCCAATACCATGTACAGTGGAGGGTCTGTGTCAGATTCGGTATTGGGTGCCTCAAAGGAGCGGTCATATAGAATACTAAAAATTAAACAAATAGATTTCACAGAGGGTCTCATGTTCATATCTTAAATACATCATCAAGGCAAAAATAATTCTGTAAATTGTGAAATATTAAAAATATATTTCTGTGTATTTATTTGGGGAGATTGGTTGGAGTTGGTATGAAAAAGCAATCAATTTTATTGTCAGATTATACTTCTATTTGTTTTGGCGTTAACTACGTCTTACGACAATATACTGGGTGTCAATTGAAAATCTAAAATAATGCGACCGTCATGATATGATGTTAGATTTCGAACTATAGGAAGGCTGCAATTATGACAATCTACTAAAATTCAAATGTACAAAATCACTTGACTAGTTAACGTCATGCAGTCGTGTCTTATACACAACCCCCTCTGATTTTTTTTTCAAGAATGTGAATCATGTAATTTAAACATCAATGAAACTTTAATGTATGCGATGAATGTTTTTCTTGAAATTCTGCAATTCATGTATCATGTAACATACAATAATAGTTTACTCAGGAAAAAAATGAAAAATATCAGATCAACTGACTCAAAACCTCCGAAAAGTATAATTCAGTCTTTGAACTTTGCTGTTACCGTAACTATAGTTTAGGAATTGGCACAGAAACAAGTTCATTCTGTCAACCGATTTTAATTTTCAGGAATGGTTTAGTTTTATTCTTATCGGTTGGTCCCAACTTGCATCCACGTTTTCCACGCTTAAGCTGTTTCTTAGTTTTGGCAGTTTTTGCATTTTCTCTCTCCGCTTTCTTCATTTCATTTTATTCAGCCTTCTGCCTCTTTTTCTCGATCTTGTCCAGTTTTTGTTCTTTCTTTTGCTTTTCTTTTTGTTGTTTTACCATTTTTTGTTTTTCAATTCGTGCCTTCTTTTCAAGTTCTTCTTGTCTTTTTTCCGAATCCTTCTTGTTATACCATTGCAGCCATCTGCCACTTGTGGCGACGGATGGTACATGTTCTTGCTTGCGTCTTTTGCTGCCGTTGATTTTATCATCAACTCTTCTGATTGTTTTTCAGTGTATCAATATTAGCTGATACGTTTCCAACATCTTCAGTGACGTTTCCACCACTTACTGGACTTACTGCAAGTATATCAGTCTTTGAAAACTCCACACTGTCAGCTTGCATAGTACCATCTGTGGGTGTTTCAGGTGCGACGACTGCAAATGACGAATTCGCCCAATAAGTTTTGTAAGTCAGTATTCTTAATGATACTTATGCGAAACATTTTCAATGTTTTGAATCGACTCAATAATACATTCACCACTTTGATCTAAAACAAGATCCATCGTTAGAGTTTGAAATGGATCAAGTGAGATGCTGAGGCCCTCCGATTTGTCCTTTATGTTCTTCCAAAAGTTAAACAGTGACAGTTCCTCTAATGGCCCGTACCAAAAATCCTTGTCTATGTTCAACGAAAACCTGATGAGTTGATCTGCCATGAGCCCAAGCTCAACGTGTTCTAACTGCTTCAGGTAGACATTTTCATTTGGACGCAGGTCATTGGAGACTCGGGGATTTGAATCGCAGGTTGAGTAGCATTAGTTGGTAATCCACTGAAGTTGATTTCGTTAACGTTCCAAGGAGAAATGCCGCAAATTTTGAAGGATTTCTTGAGACAATCCTTAGAATTCGTGAAGTTGTCGATAGTGGTTTTGATGAGTTTCCCGAAATTCAATTTTGTGACCCTTGCGTTGCTGCTACTTAGAAGATGATTTCTGAGGACCTTGAATCAAATTTTTTTGAGTGGACCAAAAAAAAGCCTGTCCAAGGGTCACAAAATCCGTGTTGAATTCGGATACAAAGAGATGAGAATAATGCGATGCTTTACGCAACACTCAGCTAACTCGATGCTGACATGGCTCTTGTGGCCATCTACGAATACTATGACCGGGAATTCGGTTCCTCTGTCAACCAGCCACTTATACAAGTCGTTCACAAGATATTCATAAAACGTTTTTATGGTCTGCCATCCTTCGTCCGATATTCCAACCGACCATCCTTCTGTAATATTATCAGCAATCTCCTTGCTCACTCTTTTCCCCGGATAAAGTATCATTGGCGGAGTTAGGTCACCAGCTGCAGTACTACCGAAAAGCACATTAAAGGACTCTTTATCCGAATTGTAAATTATGGAATACGCATTATTTGCATCTTGGGGTTCGTTGAAAATAGTTAGGTCGATGTTCTCTTCCGCTAGCGTTGCTTCAACTTCAGAGAACCAATTTCGAAGTTGGTGTTCCGTTACCAGCTCTCGATAGCTTGGTAACATACTTTGACTGTATGTTCTTATGCCTGTCCAAGAATCGTTTGCACCAGTTCTTACCTGTAATGAACAATTTAGAAAAAAATAAGGTAATGCAATAAGTAAAGACAGCTGCCTTATTACTTGGGAATGATTGTGGAATTGGACGAGCTTTCCTGATCAGCACTCTCTAAAGCTTCCGGATCGTACTGTTTTCGGACATGCTTCTTTTTAGCACCTTTAGGTTTCATCCTGTAAATGTTGTCAATGAAAACATCGATCAGTTATTGTTTTTTGATCATAGACATTTTTGATTCATAAATTGTAACGCAAGAACTTTTTACCCATATTTTATGGAACATACATTTTACTTGTAAAATCAAGTTTTTAAGTTTTTCAACAGCGTTCCTTTTTCATGAACATGTAAATCATACCTGTAAAAGTGAACTCCAACTATTTTTTTCCTTAGTTACAGCTTCAGAATAATCGCTTTGACGTGTTTTTAACTTAGCGATCCCGAAATCACGCCTTACGCGGGCAGCAAATAAAACAGCAACATCAACAACAGAAAAAAAGGCACTGGCTAATTTTGTTTACAACAGACACAAAAAAGTGTACACCACAAATAATTGTCATGTGATCTCGGAAAGAATAGTTATGCTCTATGGAAAAAAAAATGTTTTTTGCATACAGTTACAATTTAATGTAATAATTTGTAGTTCAAAGCCCATTGATTCATAATTGTGGGTGATTCAACTGCTTGGGGTGACTGTATATACAAGAAAATAATCAATGTATCCGCATCAATTCCCTCCAAACTAAATTAAACCGGTCCGGAATGAAAAATCCAATCCCATAACATTGCATTCAATTTCCAACGACATTCATAGCTGAACGTTGTGAAACATAATTTTCTTTCACCCTCGTCTAACACAGGCCAAACGGCAGCACCCCATTCAACGCAGGATTACCTCACATAAAAGATTTTCAGAAAAAAAAAACTCGATAGAAAATCTCCATATTTTTCTCCAATGGCAACACCCTCACTAACTTAGCCAGAGTGGAAAAATCGGCACAAAAAATGAGGCAAACTGCAAGTCTACTTAATCATGGTTAAAGAACAAGGATGAGCACCCGGGTCCCTCTTCGGGGATTTAAAGGTTCAGCAGACTCGAATCAACTATAGCTACTGCTCTTTGCCGCTTGGTCGATTCTCATTCCTTTCCATATCCAATCGAATCCAATCCGGCACAGACCGGCTAAAGGATGGACCCCTTTAGGATTTCTTCTTCCAAGTACAGAGGAGGAGAGTATTGCTTGGATGCACACATCGGCTTCGACACGGAAGGATTCTCGGTTTATTTGAAACACACCCACCCCCGGTCTGGTCTGGTGGGTTTGAGTTCAAATTGTTCTGCTTGGTCCAGGGTTGGTTCTTAGAAACAGACTCTGATATCGTTCGTTTGCCTTACACATGGTTCGACCCTGATTTATTTTCGCAATCTTTCCACTACCGTAAATTCGGGTGAATGTGATCGGTAGAGTAAATTTGACCATTGTTTTTCTTACAAACCTTAGTGACCATTATCACAAATAATAAGCTTCGAATTAGAATTAGAAATACATACAGGCATTTTAACAGCACTATAAGCACCAAAAATGCAGACACGCCTCATAACAGCATTACCACCGCAAAGAAACCCTATTACTGGTTCGTTAATGCTTCTAAGCCTGATACATACAGGCATTAAACAAGCACTATGTTGGCTCTATAGGGACCTTCCTTAGCCGAGTGGTTAGAGTCCGCGGCTACAAAGCAAAACCATGCGCGAGGTGTCTGGGTTCGAATCCCGGTTGGTCCAGGATTTTTTCGTAATGGAAATTTTCTTGACTTCCCTGGTTATAGTGTATTATCGTACCTGCCACACGATATACGAATGCGAAAATGGCAACTTTGGCAAAGCAAGCTCTCAGTTAATAAATGAAGAAGTGCTCATAAGAACACTAAGTGAGAAGCAGGCTCTGTCCCAGTGAGGACGTTTATGCCAAGAAGAAGGAGATGTTGGCTCTATATTCACAAAAAGAGAATGTTTCAATGCTATCCAGTATTTGACAAATACACCATGTGCTTAGTGTTTTTTTTGTCTTTCGACCTTTTGTCCATTAACCACTGGCAAGAGAGAGCATCAGTACTTACACGTTAGGAATGCTACTGGTCCTGAGTAGCGTCTGTTGGTTAGCTGAGTAAGTACAGTTGACTAAAAGCTTATATAAAATATATTTCTTAATGCATGTAATTCCGCTTAAATTGTAATTAGGCCGAAATTAAAATGTACTATATTCAAATCTTCTCTTTTGATTCGAAAAACAATTTCAAAGTTACCCCGTTTTACAGTATTTCAGTAGTGCTGCTACGATTGAACATTCCTACGGCGAGCGGAGGCAGAGGAAGATTTCGTAGGTTGAGATTTATCTCTTTTGGCATCAGAAGCAGATCTTCGGTCTGGGATCGGGTTTTTCTACCCAATCCCCAACGTCCCAAACCCTCATTACCCACCCAAAGAAGGGGAGCACTGACTGACCACACTACTCTGCTACTTTGAAATGTGAGCTTGAACCCGTGGAGGATGGAGATGGGGACTGGCCAGAAGCCACTAGGAGTTCCGGAATACCTAATGAATATACTCTGACAAGAGCTCGGTTCGCTTGGTCTGGCCTGGCAAAGACTCAGAGGAGGGAAATAAATTATGTTTAAAATTCTAATGAACAAAAAACGCAAAACAGAACGGAGGGAAGCAGGATCTTGAGGATTGGAAATAAGGTGCCAACGTGCCCGCCAGGGAGGGTGGCTGAAAGAAGTTTTATAATTTGAACTAACAAGACCGTGCTGAGTGCGGAAGGAGAAGGGATATGGTCAAGTGGGAGAAGATACGCTTGAAGGTGCATTTTTAATGAAAAAAGATGGCGAAGCGGATCACTGAGTGAGAGGGGACAGGGGATGAAGAACTCTCTTGTATCCTTGCAACTTGGTCTTCTTCTTTTTTTTTCGAGAGCAGAGGATCTAAATAGGACGATATTCTCCGTAGATTGCTGCTGGTGGAAAAAAATCCAGAGCCATTTATCTTACTTTTCGGGGCGGATGAGAGAAAAGTGTCTGAAACAAAAGACTCCACTCGAGAGCGGTACCTGCGGAGAAAAGTTGCCATTTTAATATTTTATTATATTTTATTGTGCTGGTTTATAAAACTTTTCAAATTAAATTTATTCCACTAGCTGGCGTGGGCAGCCACACAGAATAACGGAGCAGAGTTTCGCTTTGCTGCGAATACATCTGAGCCGAAATGGATTGTCAGTGTTGTTCTTTGTCGACACAAAACTAAACGAAAGCAATTTAGAATGAATGGAGGTAGCATCTGGAGCTTCTCTTCTGAAATGTAAAAAGCTATTTTATCTATTCGTTGGAATACTGGCTAGGGAATGATACATATAAGGGTAATTTGCCAGATGTCCTGTGGTAGCACATAAAAGGATATATTTTGAGGTCTGTCTTGTATTTTTCTTTTCCATGCGAAGTTAATTCTACCTTTATTTTAGCATTTTCCTGCAGAAAGCTCACAAGACTGATAAAAGCAACGATAGGTTCCTGGCAGATACTGCAGTTAGTTTCAATACCAACGGGGACTAAGTGAAGTTGATAGACTTTTGTGCTTATTGTTCAATATTGCATTGGTGTTGTGTAGTGCCTGGTTAAACATTTTCATCAGATCCAGTCAATTTGTTTGCTTCGTGGACGACATGGGCATTGTTGGCCGAATTCGCACAGGTACCGTGTTGCAAGAATGTCGGACAACATTGATTCAGTATCAACTATGCCTATTGTTGAAATGATAAAAAAATCTCGCTAATTTATGCTATTTGAAGGCCCAAGCAAGCGTGTTCGATACTACGCGACGCCGAAGTGATTATTTGTGTGAAACCATCAAGTTTATTTAATAGCTTTAATTTCATTTATTTTATTTAACATCTAAACAGATAACACTGAATCAATAATTTTACGCCCCAAAACTCGGTTTATGGCCGCATCTCTCCATTCCTCCAATCTCGCCAAATCGACGCGCACTTGATCCGCCCACCTAGCTCGCCGCGCTCCACGCCTTCTTGTACCAACCGGAGCCGAAGCGAACACCATCTTTGCAGGGTTGCTGCCCAGCATTCTTGAAACATGCTCTTCCCATCGTATCCTTCCAGCTTATGTTACTTTCTGGATACTGCGATCGCCGTATAGTTGGGCAAGCTCGTTGTTCGTCCTTTGCCGCTGGTTGGTTTCCATCGCCCGCAGTACTGACGAAGACATTTCCTTCGTTGTCCAGACATTCATTGCCTGTGCTCTCAGTGTCATTCAGGTGTTCGTCACAATACAGTGGTTCCGCCCATAGGTCATACATCAAAAAACAAAATGTCTTGTTTGTCACTCATATACCTTTCCATGGATCATTTATGATCTCAAGATTGTAAAAACATAAACATTAATGGCGTTCCTGTATAATATTCATAGTAGGGCTATGAATGATGGAGTGTATTTTTCATGTGTTAAAAATACGTTGAAAATTGAGCGATTTCAGCACATTGTTCATTGTCTTTGCAATCCAAAATAAATTGATTTTTCAATCAGTTTAGATTACAGAACCTTAGTACAGATGTATATCTATCATATCCAATACATTTTAGAGTGTTATGTGACATCTAGGAGTCAGTATTGATGTGAGTAATGAGAATAGAAATATACTCACTTGGTAACTACATCACTTTTTTTGAAGTACGTTTTTGAATATGTTCTTAATCACATTTAATCAAACTTCTGCCATCACATGATCATGTTTGAGTAGGAAAATGAACCTGTGAAGGTTCTAGCTGCAAATATTTGCAAATAAGTTAGCAGCGTGCCTTCAAAGTTGTTAGTTTTATCAATAATGGCAATGATAAAAATATTCAAAGAATTTATTACATACCAGTATAATTGTAGCTAACTGGAATGGATGGACAAAATATTGAAATTTTCACTACTAATACTTCAATTCACTATAAATACAATTGCAACATAGTACTTTGATTTAATGAGTAGTTTTAGTGAGAGCGCTGAGAGAACAAAATCCTAATATATTAGTAATGGTACAACAGCCATTCTAATATATATGACATGACTTCCCAAAGTGTGGGAGGAACAAAATGAAAATCTTTTGTATTTTGTACATCAAAACAAGATCTTCAATAAAATTCCAGCATCTATAGATCCAGCGCTAAAAAAATAGGAGGAAGAAAAATATATTAAGAAGCAACAATATAATAACAAATAATCCATTAATTATTTCTTAGTTTTAAGTATTTGAAACATAAGTTTAATTACATTAGATGACATTTGGTTATTTGGTTTTGGTAGAGATTTGATGTGAAATTGGCTTAACCAATTAATAAATATTTCAAGTATTTATTTGGTATATACATCTCCGGCACTTAGAATAGTGTTCAATAATTTTTTATATCCACATACTAAAAACAAGGCTTTTGAGCATGTGAACCAACTCTGAGCAGAAAATCTTCTCATGTTGGAGAAAATAGTCCTGATATATTGCTTTCAATGTAGAGATTTCATGGTCCTTATCAAGATATTAAGTATTTCAGATAATTTTGGACATGAAAGGAGATTTAATTGCATTGTCGCTTTTATGCACTTATATCATTCATATAACAGAGCCTTCGCATTATGATCTCCGCACCCTAATCAGAATTCAACAACAAGCAACAATTCAGAACAAACAACGTCGACAGAGTTTAAACAGTCAAAAATAATTAATTTGGCGATTTCTCATGGTATTTGCCACCGGATATGGAGTAAAATGATTTATGACCGCTTCGTAGAACAAATGGAACCACTGTGCTGTGCAATGCTGCTTCCACCTTTCAATCACCTTACGCTCGTTATACTTGCACATCTCGGCTCGTGGCATGAAGCCGTTGCGGGATGCGTTGAGCTTCTGATAGAACTTACGTGTTTCATGAGACCGGCACAGCTGTTCCATCTCCTCGTATTTCGTATCATCCAGGCGGCGTTTTTTCTCCCGAACGAGACGGGTCTGCTATTGCCGTTTCCGTCTATAATGATCCATATTCTGCCGAGTTTCTTGCTGCAGCATGACCGCCCGCGCTGCATTCTTCTCCTACAGAATCTGCTTGCATTTCTCGTTGAACTAATCGTTCCGTCGACTCCGTCCCACGTATCTGATGTTGCTCTCATTGTCTACTACATCGTTGATGGTTGTTTTCACTGTACTCCAGCAGTCCTCCAGAATGTTAACGATGGATAGTTTTGGGCGCAGTTTAAGTATCATTAGATAGTGGTCAGAGTCGATATTAGCGCCACAGCATTTACCAACCATGAAGTAGTTTATGGAAGAGGCCCAGATAGCCGTAGCGGTAAACGCGCAGCTATTCAGCGTGACCATGCCGAGGGTCGTGGGTTCGAATCCCGCTGGTCGAGGATCTTTTCGTAATGGAAATTTTCTCGATTCCCAGGGCATAGAGTGTCTTCGTACCTGCCACACGATATACGCATGCAAAAATGGTCAATCGGCAAAGAAAGCTCTCAATTGATAACTGTGGAAGTGCTCATAAGAACACTAATCTGAGAAGCAGGCTTTGTCCCTGATGGGACGTAACGCCAGAAAGAAGAAGAAGAAGAAGAAGAAGAAGAAGAAGAAGAAGAAGAAGAAGTAGTTTATGGCTGCTCAGTCGAGAATTGATGATAGATTTGGCGAGCTCGTTCCATGCTTTTATTTTAAATTTATGGATACTTGCGCATTAATCACTGAAAATTATTGTAAAGAGTTGTGTAGAATATTTAAAGTAATTTTTCGTAGGTGTTGGAAAATTATTGATTTTTTAAAAATAAATGAATATTTATTTACCTATTCAGAAATAATCTCAAAATTTTAATAAATCCCAAAAGTCTTCGGCCGTCTTCCAAAAGTGATTGACGTTAACAAAAAAAAAACCCGACCCAGACAACCAAAAAGTACGTATAACGAAATCACCTGGAGGCCATGTATGTGCAAAATTTCACTTATAAGATGTCGCGAAAAGGCCTTCTATGTACAAAAGTGAAGGCAATATACGTGCATACATTATGTGATGAATAATAGCATACAATACGAGTGTATACATTTTCTACCGAACTAATCTGTGATCTTATGTGACTTCTTTTTCTTCTTGGCATTACGTGCTCACTGGGACAGAGCCTGCTTCTCAGCTTAGTGTTCTTATGAGCACTTCCACAGTTATTAACTGAGAGCTTTCTTTGCCAAAGTTGCCATTTTCACATTCGCATATCGTGTGGCAGGTATGATGATACTCTATGTCCAGGGAAGTAAAGGAAATTTCCTTTACGAAAAGATCCTGGACCTGGATTCGAACCCAGACACCTTCAGCATGGCTTTGCTTTGTAGCCGCGGACTCTAACCACTCGGCTAAGGACGGAATTATTGTAAACCATTGATATTCCACTGTACAGCAATTCTAGGACATCGGGTTTGATTATTAGTGGATGATGAGTTTGCATGACATGATGAAGAAAGGTATCTACGGTTGTTGCTTGACGGTTCATTGGGGTACATCGTGTCAAACACTGGAACAAAGTCGTTGTTTTGTGCCTGTTGAAAGTCCATTTCGGCCGTGTTCTTAAGATGGGGTCCAATACCTGATGAACTCGGTATATCTGGGAAAGTTGACGATACCCGACAACAAGGATTCGATCGATGATTGAAGCTAGTTCTTGCCGGTATGTTTAGGCAAGCCACCAAGCCACATTGACCACCTCGCGGAGATAATCAGGGCTATTGTCCCTTGAGACGTTCCGCAGAGGGGTCAACATGGTATGCCTAGGTCTACACGACCCGTTGTTGACAATGCTCCTGTGGTCTGAACTGGTGGTGTCATCGGATGAAATACTACGAGGTTGCATCTCTTCATTGTCTACGTTGTCGTATGAAGAAGCATCGTCGTGAGATAGGGCGTTGAGGGACGCCGACAGCTAGGGTTCGATTGATAATTGAGGCTAGTACTTGTCTGCATGTTAAGGCAAGCCACATTGACACATTGGAGATAATCAGGGCGATTGTCCCTTGAGTCGTTCCGCAGAGGGGTCAACATGGTGTACCTTAGTCTACATGACCTTTCGTTGACTTGCGGAATCTGGTAGCTGAGGCCAGAATGTTGCATCTCTTCGTCGTTCACGTTGTCGTGCTAAGGACCATCATAGTGGAATAAGACAGGATTAAATATCCGGAAGTCACAATATTCGGCTTTCACAGAATATTCGATCTATTGTGTAAATCGATCTCGGGAAAACTTGATCCATCTTGTAAGGTTGAAGGGAGTAGACAGTATGGGTTTGCTTGATAACACTGCGGAACACGTTCTTGTCTCCAGCATCAAAATACCGTTATTTACTTAATTAGGGATAGTTGCATCCTTTGCCGTTTTCAGAAATATCATAGCACGTAATTGAAGCTAGTACTTGCCTGCATGACCATAATTGAGATAATCAGGGCTATTTCCCCTTGAGACGTTCCGCAGAGCGGTCAATATGGTATGCCTTGGTCTACGCGACCTGTTGACGGATATTATATCGGTAATTGCTGAACTTTCCAATTCTTCGTTGAGCACGTTGTTGTAGTTGTCATAGTCGTAATTCATTGTTGAGTTGTGGTCAAAAATGTCGATATTGGGGGGATCTTGTTGAGTGTCCATGTTCATGGCCATGTTCATAGCAGAGTTTTCATCGTTATAGACTGTTTTGTTCGTTAATGAATCTTGGTCCATAATTAGGATTGCATATGGGGTCCACTGTCGTTGTCACATGCCTGAGCGACAAACGTTTTCGCACCTCTGAGGCTAGGGTCAGCTTCTAAAGGTGACGCTTCACTCGATCGTTTATTGCTGCGGCTTTAGATCGTTTAGTTTATTGCTTTGAACATTTTTGTTCCTTTTGTCCTTCGGTGGTGACCTCGACGGTTGATCTTTCCTGGGAATGTGGGTTGCCTGGGTAGCTGATTCACTTGTGATTTGGGCTCCATCCCATTACCCCGAACGCCATTACCCCGATCGACACTACCCTGAATGAGCCATTACACCGAAAATTATGAGATACATAGCCGTTTCTTGTTTTGAGGGCAAAAACGTTGATCATACTTCTATAAAGGATTGACAATTCATGTATGCGTCTCTAATGTAAACTGGTAATAAATGGTGTATTAAATTCATCGTTAAAATGTTCATCATACATTTTCCTATCTTTCATATATCAGCTATCAAAGATGGAAATCTAGTGACCATGATAAAACAAATGATGCATCGTGCTTGTTCTTTATCATGCGATCAATGCAACAACGATAAACCCTTAGTCGTCAAGCCATCACAACAAACTTCGCTCCGCGGAAAATGAATCGCTCGGTATGTGTGCTAACGATCAATTGTTCGCAAAACGAATTCATAAATTTTGGAAGATTTTCACGCTTTCACTCTGCGATATGACCATTTTTAATCCTTAAGTCAATTGTGCATGGAATGGGAGAAAGTTTATCCGTGAATTTTAAATTGATTCGCATTAATCGCAACTTGTTACTATATCCGACAAACCCTTTGTCCTACGACAAACAGTTTATCGGATGCTCGATATATCTATGATTAGCGCACGTGGTGAGATGTTGGAATCATGCTACTGCAAGAGCGATGGCCCTCTTGGACCGTTCAAATACCGTGTTGTTTGTCGTTAGAGCTGATTTTTTCCATCCTTGTCAGCTATTCTTTCGAAATATTTAGTTGGCAACTATCTTCTTCTTTTACTTACTGGAACAGTGCCTGTTTCTCAGCTCAGTGGGCACTTTCGTTGTTCAAGGGATCATTCACAAATTTAATAACGCCAAGATTTGCCATTTTTGAAACCTACCCACACCCTTCGTAACACTTTTTGTATGGAAATTTTACAAATTTTGTATGAGGTGTAACATTTTGAGAACAACACAACAACACACAACATTTTTGCCCCCTCCAGCCTTATGAAGTTTGTGAAAAAATCAATCCTTTTATTGGCTGGGAGCTTTCCTTGTCAATTTACCATTCTTGCACATATACCTCTATGCACAGGGATGTCAAGGAAATATTCAATGCAATAATATTCACAACCGGAGGAATTCAAACCCATACCTTTAACACGGTCTTGCTGAACAGCTGCGTACTCTCCAGTATTTGAACTCATTGGTGGCGTTCATATTGCAATTTTGATATTAACAAAGATTTTTCCTTCTTATGCATAAAGATTATGCTATAGCATCACGTTGTCACAATGATTATTCACGTCAAAGCTGCAAGCATTTCACCAGAAATTTGCCCTTCTTTCTTAAATAGGATGTTCTTTTAATTTTTCTTTAGATGACTAGCTACACTTCAAAGAGAAAAGTTTTTTTTAAGCAAATTATCCTTAAGGCATTCATTGAAGTTAATATTGCTGTCATTCTAATCATAAATTTTCTCTTCTTTTATTTTATTGTACTAAAATAATCAGGTCTCTTGTGGAACTGCTCAGTGCTCACCACTTTGCAGCCATCATCATTTATTCATTGTCTGGAATCAAGCACAACTATTTTTGGGGGATATTTTATTGAAATTCAGCTGAATGATCCTACAAACCAACGAAAGTTTTTACTGTAGCGGCGATCAGAGGTCACCGTTTGTCTAACATGTACAAGTGTAACAGCGTTTCTATGCCACAGCGGAACGATTTTCTATCATATTGGTCTTTGCGGGTTCCATAGAACACCACTTTCAGCGATAATATCAGGTTGATCTTCTATTGCCATCGTTTAAGAAACAAAATCTTTTAGAAGATCTTAGTGCTAGAAGACCTGCATCTAAATAAACTGAGTGAAAGAAGTTGGTAGCAGCGTCCAAAAGGAAACTTTGATATATCCTAATTTTGTGCATATTATAGCTCTGCTTTTTATAATATATTCACCCATCTTTTCCAAATAGGCTGTTCTTTAAAGAATTGTAGTGTGGCTGTGTGAATCTCAAGAAAATTGAAGGATAAATCCAAACGAAACTTAGTATATAAAATGTATTCGCTAAAAATCTTTTTACCTTCTTGTATTGGAAAAATACATTGTTTAGCCAAACTTGTTTAATTCTCATATGGAATGGTACAATTATCTTTCCACCTTCTAAATATAATTAGTCTCAAAATGTTATGCATTCGGGGTAATGGTGATTGGGGTAGTGGCGTTCGGGGTAAAGGCTTTCGGGGTAATGGCGTTCGGGGTAGTGTCATAGAGTCGTGATTTGGGCATGACGACTTATTTTTGGAGTTCAGGCGCGGCTTGTTTTTATTTCTGCTGTACTTCTTGGTGTAGAACACACAGCTGCTGGCGGGATTGTAATTGATGGATTGATTTTTGTACAATTCTTTTGATTGATTGAATCCAGATCTGGCCGTTTGAAGTTCTGCTCTGAGCGCTAGTATTTTTCCTAATTCTTCAGCCGATATTCGGTGTTGTACACAGCTTGCGTATTTAACTATGCTATGCCAGTTTACGAGAAAAACACTCGGACAGCATGTCCGTACACTGTTAGCTTAACACAAGAAGTCTTCTTCATTCTCAATTTCTTTTGGCTTATATCTAGTTACATCTCTTTGCCTTAGTCTAGGTAGGTGATGTCTACGTGCTTTGATCTAGGTGTTTTATAGTTTGGGAAAACATGGAATGGTAATGACTTTGGGTTTTACCTTGCTACGGTATGCATTTTAAAGAAGTAAACACAATTGAAGACGAGCGGTTCCATTTGAATGCGAATGTCGGTTTACTTTTGTATTTTTTGATTTGGCTGAAATTTGGCATATGCTTTCTTTATACCCAAAAATGCCTATTTGCATCATCGGTTCGCCATTACCCTAGCGTTACTTTTGAGAAGGTCCTAAGAAAAAAAGCTTTAACAATTTTCAAAAAATTAAAACTCAGAAACTATTTGTCTGATCGGTTTGGTGTCTTCCGCAAAGTTTTAGGTTATTGTTGGAACTATCTGGAAAAAATATACACTGTAAAAAATATGATGTAACTTTTTTTTTATTTCGAAAATAAACTTAAAAATCCATTTTTTTTCACAAATTGTATTTTTGGTTTTTTGATTTTTTTTTTAGTTTTTTATATGTTGAAGAAGACAAAAAATGGAGTCTTTTGCACAGTGGGTCAAGATGGAGAAATCATGGACAAAAATGTTATGATTTTTAAAACAAGGTTGATTTTTTAATATGCTCTAAATAAACTTTTTGAATGCTTTTCGACCCGATTTTATGAAAGTACGCAAAGTTTGCAACAAAAAATGTATATGAGAAAATTTTGCTAATTGCTACCGTTTTCGAGATACAGCGATTTCAAAATTAAATTTACTGAAAATTCACAACTTTTGATTGTTTTCGGATGTTTTTCGAGTTGATTAAAAAAAGATTTTTTTTTTCTGAAAGCATTTTATTTCATGTTCTTATACAATTATGGAGCGTTCTATTTTTCTACAGATTTCTTACATTTTCATAATGTTTACAATTTTTTTACTATCATTACAGTTTGAAAATTGCCTAACTTCTATTTTATCTACGGAAACTGGAATAAATGAATGGTTTTTTTGTGTTCCCTCCTTGATATGTTCATACTCTGTTGTAGTTGCATAAAAAAAGAAAGTTTGTGTTAGTTGCTCCTCCTTTCGCTTTTGAGTCCAATCAAATAATTCCTTGGCATTTTTGATGGGATGTTCACGTTCTTTAGCTAGACTAGCCCTTGTAGCCATGCGTTTTATTGTCCCCCCTAATGCATCGCAGGGCGCTTTGCCATGCGATGTTGCGAAAAAATGCCATTCAACATCTATATCACAGTTTTTCATAAATTGGCAAAGACTAGAAAAGTTCTTTCTATTTTTATATTGTGATGCAGCTTCATCGGACATGAAATAAATTTTGTTCAAATTTAAGTGCTTTTATTGGCGTATAAAATTAATCATTTTTGAGATAAATAAGTTAATGGATATAGAATCATGAATCGCAAATGGATGAATAGTTGCTTGCTGCGCATTCCAGTGATGACTTAGAACTTCATCCTGAAGTACAAAAGTGTAATTTTCTGAAAAATCATATATAGCTACAAATTCTCTTTCCTGCAAGTTATTTTTTTTTATTTTTCAAAAATGTAGAATGCTCTTTTTAAATTAAATCATGATACCACAATTTTTCTAACTTTTGAATGAAATAGGAAACAAACTCCTCCTTCTGTTTTGTGAACGTCTCTATATCGCATCTATCAGTTGTGACCCGTCGTTCAAAAATAATTTCATCAACAAATTTTTCATACATTTCTTCTAATAACTTTTTTTCTAAGGAAGTTGTGTCAATGCAATTTTCACATCGTTGTAAAAAACAATCTACTGTTGCATTTTCACGTGTCAAACTATCTGCAAACACTTTTGATTCATTAGATAAACCGTATTTTTTAAGCTGTGGGCTATGAGATTCACATTTTCGTGAATGGTACATACACAAACGTTGTGAGTTCCCGAGCTAGTTAAGAGTTTACAGTTTTTAGGCCGAAGTTTAGCAAAGGATGAAAATCCGATTTGTATTTTAGTGTTCAATTCCTGGAATCGGTTGTAGGCCTCTCGCAATGTGGTAGTCATGAGCCTTTTCTGAACAGCTTGGCGTTTTCCGTCCTTCCTAATTGTTACACAATTACGCTGACCAGGCATTGCTCGACTGGTTTCATCATCCTCGTAAAATTGCACAACCGCGTGCTTGATATTATCATCCAGTCCAGTGGTTGTCCTCGGACCAGTAGTAGAATGCATGCCGCTTTTGTTCAGTAATTGTTTTGCTTCCGTTGCCGTGTATAAAGTTGTATCAAATGTGTTCTTAACTGTCTCGGCTGTCCATGATTTAGGCAATACAGTTAAGAGTTGAAATTGCTCTGCCCTTGTCGTCCCTTCACTTGTACACTTTCCTTTGAGCTGCTCAATTATTTCATAGAATTCGCCGGTTCTATTTTCATCCAATTTAGCTTCCTTATTCAGCGCAAAGATGTTTTGCCTAATGCTTTTGACTATCTCGTGATATTTTTTCGTGACATATTTAGTAGAACTTATTTTTGTCTTATCGATCGGCGCTACGAGTATACTTGATATTGACTCATTGAAAATATCGATATTCACTTTTTGGATGTATTCAGGGACGTTGGAATCCGTTGTCTCAATCGATGTTGCTGACGTTGCTTCTAATGTCTCCTTACTAGAAACATTCAAGTTGGAGTTCGTTGATTCCTGAGAGAGAGGAGACAGCTCACTGACAACTGGTTTGTTTTCTTGGCTTCTTTGATTTCTTCTTCTCATGTTTTGGTTGTGCACAATGGTTCGGAGAGCACAAACTGGGTCAAAACTATTTTCACATCCCATTTGTTATCAAAAAGATCATAAAATTAAAAATTTTCAATAGCAATTGGAGTCCATCCGACAATACTTAAATATGCAACTATTTTATATGCGATAGCACAGGAAAACAACCTAAATTTTCAATCACATCCAGTTTTAGTTTGGTTTAATTTTGACGGTTTTTCACGATCTGCTCTTCGAATGTGCCGTTTTCCAGTGACAGTTGATGACAGGTTCCCATGACTTTTGGGAGCTCTCAATCTAAGCCAGCTGTCTCCTCTCTCTCAGGTTGATTCTATTGAAGTTGCTGACGTTGCTTCCAATGAATCCTGACTAGGAATATTCATATTAGAATCCGTTGACTGTATTGAAGTTGCTGATGCTGTGCTTCTATTGTTTCCTCTTCCATGCAAACATCTTCCTCTTTACTACTTGATAAGTCATCACTGCTTGATAATGCTGTTCTTTTGGCCAATTGTAAACGACACGAATCGCAAATTTTAAATTGCTTATTAAGCTGATTTTCATCTGCAAATCCTAGTTCAACTAATTTGGCAATATTACTTTCCGTGAGATTTCGGTAACTTTTTGAACACTTTTTTGAAAACACATTTACACAACCTTTGTTGATGGTGTTCATTTCATACTTCATTGTTCTAAACTATCTTTTATTTTTCACTTGATCATCACTTGCTTGTGTCTTTGCTGCATCAGCTCTTTTTTTATACCAACATGGGTACTTGATTCAACTATAAGGTACGTTTCTGTCCGACCACAAAAATATACCAACGTGCTGTACTTTAACAAAACATACAGTGGGGGAAGTGTATCAGTGGGGTAAGTGGATCATTTGTCAATATAAAGCCTAAATACTTGGATATGTTGAATGTTTTCGCACCATTGCTTCGTTTTAGGTTATATTCTTACGCCCACACTGATACTATTGCAAAACTGGTAATACACGTACACTAACACAAGCAAACTTGTTAGCTGCAAAAAGTAATTAATTTAAAAATTGTTTTCCATCAATCAAAAATCCATTGTATCTCTGTCTAAAATCAAATTCTATTATTTTTTCGACACATGGTGAGCATTTCAGTTCTAATTGAATGAATCACAATGAAAAATATGCCATTTTTATGAATAAATACAAATATATTGGACATGGTACACTTACCCCTACTTTTTAGTGGGGTGGGGTAAGTGGATCCAGAATAATTATCATTTATTGGCAGACGGCTTAGGAGAATTTAAATAAGCTTCAATACCCGCAAATGTTATTTTCCTTTATTTTGTTCCATTCCCAGCTTGAATTTGTTAAATTGGCCATAGAAAATTTGAATTAATCCACCTAAAAGTTCTTTTTAACCTTTCTGGTACAAAAAAATATAAAAAGAATAATAATTTCAAAATTCACACGAAACTTTTCGTGGTTAATCTAAGCTGAGTTGTAAAAGAGCAAAATACACTAATTTTCCAATCGAAAGCATAGTCTCATACATGATTTGACCATATAAATTGTTCTAGACAGATGATACACATATATTCACAAATAAAACAGAAGGATTTCAGTTTGTTATTCAAAAGTGAATGTAACTAATATTTTTAAACCAAGAGTGCTTTTTGAAAATATCGTTAGAAATAATCCTACAATACTTCTGTATAACTTATGCGTATAAATGAATGAATTTTCTCCAAATTTTTCTAGTTACAATGCTTTTTTTTGTTCTTATTAGTATGAACTAATATATACATACTTTTTATTATATTTTGATTAAATAAAGATACTTTTTAATTTTAATGTAATAAAATGTAACATTGCTAGTACTAATAACAAGTGCGAGGGTAATATCATTCTTAATAAACATAATCATACTATATTTGTTTCGAGAACAGATTTTTTTTAATGGTGATCCACTTACCCCACCATGGAGCGGCAAGTGGATTATTTAGCGCAAATTTTTAAGTCTCTCATTCTCAATACATAACAATCAGAAAAATCAAAATAAATGACGATTTGAAGTATAATAGTCCCTTATTTGTTATCCACAGAAAAAAGTTTGAGTTAAACTATTCACGTTAGCTGTACATAACAATGAAGTTAACTACTGATTTTTCTGTATCCACTTACCCCACGGTACCTTATATTTGTTTGAGACAACTGGGCACGTTACTCCTCTACTCATAAAGCTTTTGTTTTAGAATGGAAATATTTCATTATCTTGAATCGATATAAATGCATTTCACGTATTGAATGTTGTATATTCGTTATTTTGTTATTTTTTAACTTTTAACATTTTGATCCATATTTTATTGATAATTACATATCTAAATATCACAATTTTGAAGTTGTGTTTCGTTAAAAAAATAAATAAATCATTTTTACAGGGCACATTTTTTATTTCGCCTCATACAATGAAAAATTACCAAATCAATATTTTTTTCAAACATTTTAGTCAAAATTATCTGCTTTTTAAGACAATGAACAAATTTCTAGGCTTATGAGCCTCGAAAAACATTTGAAAATGACCGAAAATTGAAAACTATATCATAATTTTGTATTAAAATCGCTGTATCTTTAAAATGGTAAAAGTTAGCCTGATTTTCTCGTACACCTTTTTCAATGTAAATTTTGCGTACTTTCACAAAATCGAGTTGAAAAACAATTAAAAAGTTTTTTATGACCATTTTTAAAAATTCACCTATTTTAAAAAAATCATAACTTTTTTGTCCATGATCTCTCCATCTTGACCTACTGTGCAAAAGACTTCATTTTTTGTCTACTTTAACATATAAAAAAAATAAAAAAAAAAAATCTAAAAATCAAAAATGCGATTTTTGAGAAAATTGATTTTTAAGCTTTATTTTCGAAATATAAAAAAATTACAACATTTTTTTACAGTGTATATTTTTTTCCAGATAGTCCCAACAATAACCTAAAACTTTGCGGAAGACACCAAACTGATCGGACAAACCGTTTCTAAGTTACATTTTTTTCAAAATTATTAAGGAATTTTTTCTTAGGCCCTTCTCAAAAGTCAACTCTAGTCAAAATAGTGAGCCGATGATGCAAAAAGGCATTTTTGGGCATAAAGAAAGCATGTGCAAAATTTCATCGAAATCAAAATATATAAGAATGAAATTTGGGAAATAAGTCGTCATTTTCTGTGGAACAGCTCAGATGTCTTGGCAATAAAGACTGTTGGGGTTTTTGAAGCTGTTTACAATTTTATGAGCTGAGGAGTTCTAGCTGTATAATTCGCTACTAATGAATTTATTACTAATGGCTAGTGTGTTAATATGCTACAGTATGTTGTCTGCGTTTTTTGCTCCCTAATTTTCTTGCGAGCCTCGCCGAATGTAATTCCTTGTCAATACGAAGTTTGATAATTTTTTCCTCCTCTGCGTACACTGGGCATTCTTTCAATACACAAGAGTGATTTCCACTACAGTTTTTGCAGAACGGCGCATTAGGACATGCAACGTCATGTCATGAGCTTGTGAACAGTTCAAGCAAATCTTGTCCTGTGTACAGTTTTTCTTCGTGTGTATAAAGTTTCCTCAGTTAAAACAGACCATTGGATTCGGATAATATTTCTGAATTTGAGCTCTCATTAAGCCAATGTATACATATTCTGGTAAAACTATTCCATGGAAGGTGATAATAGTGAGTGGGGTGTTACGAAACTCTTTTCCAAAACGGTTCTTGATTCTCCTCACGCTAAATGCTGAACGATTGCATATTCTAAAACATTGTAGAACATTGTATTGACCTAAATGCGTCAGCAAAAAAGTTTATGTTCTGATCTCTTGAACCATGTGGAACACCCTTATTTCACATAACTGATAAAAATGTCTAAAAAATATGGAAAAACTTTTCCGAAGACACCATAGGGTAAGTGTTCCCTTAGTTGTGGGTGCTCCTATAGTTGCGGTAGTGCCGTTTTCACTGATTAAATTGCATTAGCCACAGAACCGACACTGCCAATCGACGTATTGGCTTGTTGATACACGAAATAGTTGAAAAGAGCGTTCAAATTGCTTTAAAACTGATGAAATATTACTAAAATTACTAAAAATGTTCTCACTTGTACCAATAGTTGCGGTAAAGTGTTCCTATAGTGGAGGATCCCATAAGAAAACCACGGATACTGCAACTATAGGAACGCAAATTAAAAATATACCGCAACTAAAGGAACAGTGTACCAATAGTGGAGGTATTATTTTTCACTGACATGCCGTGGATTACTGCGATGAAATCATTTTTCTCATTAAGTCAATGATTGTTACTTCCCGTTACAACATAAACATGCACATTAACTGCGCTTCTTGAATCTAGGCGGTTAAATGAAGTTCAATCGTGCTTAGTACCTCCACTATTGGTACATCTACCCTATATATAAACTATTTTTGTCCTCCTAGATATGAATTTGGGGCCAATATGCATTGGTTTACGAAACGAAATTAAGTGGAATAAATTATTAACTTGAAAAATATAAGAGATAGGGTTTAGGTGTCTTCTGAACATTTGTTTGTCTGGTCAAGTCGCGTTATATGCAAAAGTGTCCTAAGCGGCAAATTTAATAGCCTTCGAAATTCGTTTTCAAACTTTTTTAATTCGAAAGATAGCGCAACAAAATGTTCTACAATTTTGAAGATTAAAGAAAACATGAAAACTTTGTAGGACATATATATTTCAATATCTAATAGGTTTTACCTCAATACTTACGAAAATATCAATTTTTGAAGCCTAATTTGTTCTAGATATGAGCAAAATACACATTTTCTCTGAAGCACTCATACCTCTGAAATTTTCCTATGATAAGATATAAGCGTTTTTGTAGTTTTTTCATCCACTTTTTCAAACGTAACATTTCAAAATGACGCAAGTGAAACCAAAAACTTCTCCCGCTACTTGAATGAGCATATCTAAAAGTGTATTTTAACGAACTTTGGTATTTTTTTATTTTATTCAATGAATGTTTATAAAAATTTATTCAGAAAATAGATTTTTCCGAATTCTTGAGATTCTCATTCACTTATTGGAAAAAAAAGTCCTACAGTTTTCATATTTTCTGAAGATTTTCATAATCTTCAATACCGTAGAGCATCTTGGTGCGCTATCTTTAGATATAAAAAAGTTTGAGAGCGAATTTTCAAAGCTATGAAACTTGGCGCTAGGGACACATTTGCATATAACGCGACTTAACCAGACAAACAAATGTTCAGAAGACACCAAAACCCTATCTCTTATATTTTTCAAGTTATTAACTTATCCCACTTAATTTCGTTCCGTGGACCAATGTGCAATGGGCAGAGCGACTATCACCCCCAATATTAATAATAGTTTAGCTGCTATGGTACCTGTTTTAGAAGGTGTCGATAAGATTGCATGGTAGTATCCTAACTTCTGATTGTTATTCATTACTCAATACTTTTTTATTCATTTTTATTTCATCTAACCCTTAGCTTTCCCGCAATGTTTAGCTTTTCAGATTCCTGGAAGTTGAAGCAATTGGTTGGTGATTAATCAAACGAATCACTTCTAATGCCATATAATTCATATCACAATCTGGCACACTGCAGGATCCAAGCTGCTGGCTGTATTCAATTTCAAGATGTATGTTTAATACACTTCAAAGCGCTGAGCTCGACTCTGCTCCTAATGTTAATGAGAAGTTTCCATGGCGGGCGGATTTTTTTGCTGAGTTGTTTGTCACTACCCCTTCCACACTCACCTCCGCATCATATCTGGACCGTATCATATAAAATATTTATAAAAGGGTAATTACGCTCGCATTTCTAATGCACAGTAGGGGCGGGCAGACTTGACCGCACCCGCGATTTTCCGCAGAAAAAAATGGAAAGGGAGGCTTCTTTACAAGGATGATGAGCACGCGCTTCCATCTCGATTCGCAGCGCTTCCACGTCAGCAACATACGGTTTCGCTTTTTATTTCCCTCTGCAGATTGAAAGGATCACGATGGGAAAGGAGGACGATGAAGTTGATGAGCACAGCAAAAACAGAGGCTTTACCCTTATTTTAATGTTGAGTTTGTTGTTTTTCCTTTTTTTTTTGACTCTCCACCTCCAAACGATGATAACAAACATTGCCTGGGCGATATGAGATGAGCCTCGTATGATTATGCGAAATGGGATAGCTTTCTCGGGAAATGAGGTCGCAGCTTGAACTCTTTTTGATGGCAAAAGAAAGGAACCCGAATCAAAGCGCCATTACGGAACGAAAGGTCCTCAATCATACTTAGTGTCACATTTACCAGGTTTTTCAAAAGCAGGCGCCAAAGGGATTTTCTCGGATTTCCCGAAGATACGTGTGTTTGACAAAAAAAATTCAATTATTTTGGTAAGACCTTTGGCAAAAGTCTTTTTATGGTAAGGTTTCAAGAATTCTATCATGATGCAATTGTTTATGAATATGCTTGAACAAGGCAATATTTTGAAAATGCAATCGTATATTATCCTTTGTGACAATCCAGTAGATTTTATTTCGTCCGCCAGAGCGAAGGGAGGGGTCGGGAGGGATATGGGCTATACGGTTATGGCAGGCACTCAAGTGAAAGATACTTGTCCTCCCAGCTGAATAGAAATTATCCTACCGAATAGAGCTGACAACGTTCCACTCCGTGTAGTTCCGCATATATTTAGTTTTATGCTTCCTCAAATAATTACTGAGCAAAAATGTTTCCAGTATAATGCAACCACACCGGCACCGGATGTTAGCAGCATTAATAGTTTTCCACCTCGGGAAGCACCAGGCTCCCATTTTGAGCGCGGAATGGCTGCGCAACTTCTTTTGTTCGTCGTCTCGGTGGATCCTGCACGGGTTAGCATTTTCTCGGAAAAGCACAAGCAGAAATTGTTCATCCTAGCGAAAACGCATTATAATTCCGCACCAGACTGCTGTTTAGGGTGGGGCTTTTTTCATTTTTCTAAAAGGCTCAACTTCAAAAAAATGTGTGCTTCTCTGAAACCGAATCATATAAAAAGAGGAAACCTCAAGATATGATTCAAAAGTAATAAGATTTAAAGGTGGTGGAAGCGACTTGAAGGTGAATAAACTTTTGATATTAGGAAAATTCGAAAAATAAGCCACACCCTACACTGCCGTGCTGCCTGCGCAGTTTCTACCTCCCTGAGGCGGAAAAGTCGTTTCGTTTTAGTTTTAGTTGTTGCGGGAGTCGTTTTGCCCACCACCCCTTGGACCCGTAACGACGTACTCAAATCCGGCTTTGCAGTAGCATGTGAAATTAAAATATTTCCTCATACCTACTCTCTCCAGTAGCTCGGTTCGGTGCTAGCCAAGTGGAAGTTAATTTTCTCAACAGCAGCGATGCTGATACTGTTGCCGTAGAAAATGTTAATTTCGACTTGCTATTTTCTCATTACGCTACGGTGGATAAATTGCAATAATCCTGCTGCTGCTTTTACTTTGCTGCGCCGCAAGATGAGATTCGGCCGTAATGATGTTATATGCAACGTGAAATTTCATGACTGCGCCAACTAGTTTGGATTTTTTTTTAATTTTGAGAGAATGAGCATTTATAACGATACAATTCGTAGTTGCTAACTATTTGGTCATTGACTAGAACAAAATGGCAAAAAGATCCAATGAATATAGTTAGGTGGGGCAAAAGTTCGACCTAAGTGGTTTAATCAATATTTTCGGAAAAACTATAACAGTTAAGGTGAAGAGGAACTGAAGCCAAACCTAAAATTTTCAAGAGCATGAATCTGGAGAACCAGACATCCGATTAAGCTGAAAACTTAATCGATTGGTCACTAGTTGGTGGTGACCAATCAATTAAGTTTTCAGCTCAACTGGATGTTTGGTTCTCCAGATTTGTGCTCTTAAAAATTTTAGTTTTGGCTTCGATTCATCTTCATCTTCACGAATCCCCGCTAAGTGAGCTCAATTGGTGATTTGAGTTTTCGAATTATGATTTTCATGACCTGCCCGGAATTCAAATCAAAGTATTCGGAATAGGAGACAAAAGTGAGGAAGCGTCCGGAATTAGAATCATGAGAAAGCTACTCATTTCGATTTGTTGAAAATTATTTAAGTTGCGGAAGCGTATTATTTTTCGAAAAATAAAGCAAAGTGGTGCAAGAGTTTTTTTCCTAGCTCATATCAAAACAAAACTTTTATATGTCATGGAAGTTCGAATGCCTTTCAAGTAAGAGACTTTAACTACAAATATCAAAAATATCGATAAGGATTCGGAAAAGCTAAATTTTTTTTTTTGACATAAAAATTGTGATTTTTGTTCAAATTTTATTGAATAGAATTAAATCAAGATAAAATCTTTTTAAAATTTGTATGTAGAGCTTTTCTAGGTTTGTCATAAAGATGCTTTGAGGTGCATTAGTTTTTGCATAAATGCTTGGAATCAATTTTTGGCCCATAGTGAGGCAAAAGTTCGAATCAGCTATACCCTGCTATACCCGACCTATATAAATGGAATAAAATCAAATAGCCTCAAATCCTCATATTATCTTTGATTTTAGCAAAACTTAGCAAAATTACGCGATAAACTGCTATTTTTGGGTAGGTATATTACAATTAATCCTGTTTTGGGAAATTTTGAAAATTTAGTGGGTATTTTTCTGTGAACAGAGCATAAGTTTATGGCTGGTACTTTATACCTGCCTGTCATAAATGTATCAATATTTTGTGTTTAAGTCAGCCCCACTACGGTTGAACTTTTGCCCCACCTTACTCTAAGGGTTTACAAAGCTGAGGAATCAAACAGAATGATTTATTTTATATGCTCTATGCTAAGTTATACTTCACTGAGGTCTTAAGTGTCCGTAAAATGAATCAGTTCAGCATTTACAATAAAAAATGATCATATTCCATTTCCATTTTGTTCTATGTAATGGAACTTTGACCAAAAATTACAATTTTTAAATCTTAAAATAACAAATTTTTGCCCACCATTTACTCCCATACCAAAAAGCTCTGTTAATGAGGAATCTACGACATTTGGTCGAATGACATTTGGTCGAACGACATTTGGTCGAACGACATTTGGTCGAATGACATTCAGTCGAATGACGTTTGGTCGAAATTACATTTGGTTGAACGGACATTTCGTCGAATGGACATTAGGTCGAAAAGGTTTAGTTGCAACAGAAACCACATGATATTTAGTCGAACCGACATTTCATGGGAAGAATTGTGCTCGTATCTAAATACTATGGAAACAATTTTTACGTTTAGTCTGACTACCGTCGAGAGTAGCATTTTTTCGCTTATACAAGAAATTGAAAAAGTATCAGCCATTTTACCAACAATCTATATGCGGTTAGCAAAATTTTGATATTCAGTTTGAAGGACGCTCTTCTAACGTATTAATCTACCTCTCGCGTGTTTGATGTTTCATGCTGCTTTCTTGTTCGGGTATGTTCTGAGATTCAAGATAAGCTAACCATAGGTAGCACGGTGTGTTTCGTAGAACAACTTTATTACTAAACAAATAGGTAAGTCTGAAACTTCACCACAATAAAGTCTAGGTCTCTGGCATTTATTTGCTGTAAAAACCAAAAAAAAAATCGGTCGGGGAGTCTAGAGTAAATTTTGTTTTGTTTGATTTTGAGAGACTTGCACATATGTTTGTATTTGCGTATCTATGTGTTAATGTACATTAGGGCGATTCAAAATTCAAAAATGTTTGAGAATCCAATCTTCCATATGTTCTTTACCATCCTTACTATAAAACTAGTGTTCTGTGAAATTTTCAGCTTTCTAAGTGGTGATTTAGAGGTGGCCCAAAGACAATGTAGGTTTATATGGAAATTACTATGAAGAAATTTTAAGATATATTCCTAATAGGCTTGTACTGTAATGTTAGTAAAAACTTATTATCCCATTGTAAAAGCTCATTCTTCAAACAATAATAAAGAAATTTGCTGAGAGAAATTCAATCCGACGGATAGCAGAAGAAATATTCATGAGTTTGATTGCTATTATTAAGCTTAACATGGGATTATAGCCCTGCAAACATGTACAGAAATCACAAACTCATTTTAGCCTCATGATGTTGGTTTCTAATCTTTTCAGAAGCACTGTTCCATTCAGAAAATAACATAAAAAATAAAAGATTTGAAATACCATCCAAAATAGCGTATTTTTCAGCACCATTGTACCCCGTTTGGCATAAAGTCGTTTGGCATAAGGTCGTTTGACATAAAGCCGTTTGGCATAAAGTCGTTTGGCATAATGTTCGTTTGGCATAATGGCCGTTTGGCATAATGGTCATTTGGCATAATGGCCGTTTGGCATAACGATTGACTTAAAATTAATATCGGCATTTTTTTCAGCTTTTTCCGAGATCAACACCACCAAGCCCATAGCAAAAAAAAATGTTAGGTTCTAAACAAGCGTTGTGTTCCTTCAGAGATTATCCAAGCTAAGAATTTCAAAAATTGTTGTGACATTAGATAGCATTACTAAAAAAACTCCTGACCGGTCTCTACATCTCAGAACATAGAGTATCTTTGAGCTTGTTGCGATATACATATTTGAAAACAGTAAATTGGGAAAAAAAGTTCGCATTTATTCATCAAGAGAACGCTTATAGAATATTTTGCTGCAGATCAAGCTCTGTCCCAGTTTGGACGTAAAATTCGATGAAAATTACTTGATAAAAGAATGGAATCTCTTTTTTTGCAAATTATCAAAGCTCTAATCTAAAGATCTATCAATGCGACTTAATGCAAAAAAACGCCTATATATGAGATCAGATTATTTTTCGTATAAAATGTTTAAGGCTCTAACGCAAAAAAATCTTTTCACAGTATAGCTCAAATGAACAACATATCTTTTAAAGAAAATATTTGTGGCAAAACTTTTCAACGATTCAATATAAAATCTAATTTTGAAAGTGTACATTGAAAACACCGTTTATTATCGAAAGAAGGAAAAGTTTGTGATTGATATATTTTTTTTCCAGCATATCTCGGAAGGAGATCACGCGTTTGCCCCAAAAAAAAAGTATTTGTTGAATATTGGCAGGTTCTTAAATAATTATCATTCTCACAACACATCTGGCAAAAATAGATAAAACAGCAAAATATAAAAATGGTTAACATTTAGCTTCACTAAACAATAAAATTTAAAACAGTATAAATATAAAGAACAGCCTATTTTCAAAAGAAGGCAAAATTTACAATTAAACCAATAAAAAAATGGACGCCAACAATTATTGCAGCAATGACTAGTTCCCCCAAAAATTGGTGACGAGAAAAAACGATAAACAGTCAAAAGAAGGAAGTATTCTGTCATTCTCGGCTAAACACATGTTGGCAAAAATGCTGAGGACGGTAAAACTCGAAAGAACCGTCAATTAAATAAAGAAGGTTGCATATTAGATGGTCAGTTCGTTCACCACCCTGAAATGTATAAAGTTACGACAATTATGAGTGCTAAAAACTTTTCGGGGAAGTGGGCTAATCGGGGAAACGGGATATTCGGGGAACTGGCATTCCGGGAAACGACATTCAGGGACCGACATTCGCGGAAAAGTATCACAACCCATCGAACTTACTGAAGTAATCGATTTATCTTTTCGCTGATAATTTGAGCAGATCTATGTTATCGATTGCCGCCCTTTTGTCAGTTGGACACAAAAAAATACTCAAAACATATAACTCAAAAGAACAGCCTATGCATAAAAGAAGGAGAAATTTATTGTTTTTTTTTTCAAATCAACGATTTTTACACCTATAATAATGATTACATCTTATTTAAAAAAAAAGAACAATTAAAAGAAGGGTAAATCTGTGCTAAAAATCTAAAAATCTTCAGTGCAAAAATTTGTTCCGATAGAGAATCTCAAATGAAGAACTTATATTTGAAAGAAGGGTAACTTCTGGATAAATAATAAAATACTATTGACAATAACTTCCCTACTATGTGAAACTTGCGGACAGAGAATGGCAGAAAACTCGGAGCGGTGCAAAATATGCATGTGCTACACCCAACTTTTGCGTGCGTCTCCTGTTTTTGTTGAGTGACCCAAAAGAAGGTGCGAGTATTGCCGCAACTGTGTGAGAGACAAAAGATAGCTCCAGCTCTACTCTTTAAAACTCATGGAGTAAAGCACAATGCGTTTCGTTTGGTGTTTTTCATTGAATCGAGAACGAATGTGACTGACGGCGGTGTTGAATCATTTTTTGCTGACTCTTCATTTCAAAATCATTTTGGGGTTTATTCACAAATTTCATAACGCCGAAAATGGCAGCACCCCCTCGTAACGCATTTTGTATGAATATTTTTAGAATTTTGTATGAGTTGTAACATCTTAAGGACACCCACCCACTCCCTTCAGCGTTATGAAATTTGTGAAAGGGTTCATAAGTAGAAAGCACGTGAATTAGAAACTAGGACGTAGGACATTTCTTACAATATTCGGAAATTATTTTGTAATCAGAGGCCGTTCATTAATTAAGTAAGAAGTTATGTGTAGGGTGAGTCATGTGGAGGGGGAGGAAGTTGTTTGTTACGTGCCAGATAAATTATTTTTAATTTCATACAACAAATCTTCCCTTGGGAGAGGGCTGTCAAAAAACCAACAAAACTCTTGACACTTCCGTGGAAAAGTAATTCTCGACTTCGCCTTCCTTGTAAAAAAATCTTATCGCGTTTGATCTCCCCGCATTTGATATTTGCGTTTCAAACGCACATAGCGGAATTCGGGGCAAGTGTGCCACCTTAACCAAATTGTTCTCTAACTTTGCCCAAAGCTTATAAAATCCACCAATTTAGCGTCATGATGATAGTTTTACATCTTTTCATAACCACTGTGCTATTTGAAATGAAAATAATTTCAAAAAGTATTAGTTATGGAACTTCTCAAATATCATCCAAAATAACCTATTTTTCGACACTATGGGGCAAGTGTGCCACCCATATGGAGCAAGACGGCCACCGAATGAACATCGCATGTAATTCTACTTGTAATGAAATTTTCTTTATTTCCTATTAATATTACTTAAAAAGCAGACGCTAATCGATAATTTAAAAAAATAATTTTTAGTTTACCTTAATAAGGTGGTGCCTTATAACAAGGTTCAAAACATGCGTTACTCTCTATTACTCATTCGAATAACTAAAATGGTTAGTTTTGTGTCCATTCAATACAATATAAGTAGTACCCTCATATTATGGCAAATATGTATAATATTACACTAGATTAGCACTAACTAACGGTAAAATATTGATGTACACTACCCGCCATAAGTATGGAATCGCATCATCTAGTATTGCAACACCTCAATTGAATATTGCAGCACCTCAAAAAGTTTAGCATCACCCGTAAGCTATTACACTAATGACGCAATATCTTGGAAACCTTACTTTCTAGAAAGCTGCGGTCTTCAGCAAAGTTGTTCAGAAGCCTTACGGCGTTCATCAGCTGACATTTTTAATGCGCCATTTTGCCGCTACGTGGCGCTAGTGTGCATATAATTTGGTCATATTTTAGAGGGCTCTAGCTCATGAACCTGACCACTTAGAATGTTCGTGTCTTCAGCAAAGTTGTTCAGAAGCTTAAAATCAATCTGAGGCAGCACTGATTGGTTAGCAATTTTGCCGCTACGTGGCGCTAGTGTGCATGTGAATTGGTCATATATTAGACGGCTCTAGCTCATGAACCTGACCACTTAGAATGTTCGTGTCTTCAGCAAAGTTGTTCAGAAGCTTAAAAGCAATCTGAGGTAGCACTGATTGGTTAGCAATTTTGCCGCTACGTGGCGCTAGTGTGCATGTAAATTGGCCATATTTTAGACGGCTCTGGCTCATGAACCTGACCACTTAGAATGTTCGTGTCTTCAGCAAAGTTGTTCAGAAGCTTAAAAGCAATGTGAAACAGCACTGATTGGTTAGCAATTTAGCCGCTACGTGGCGCTAGTGTGCATGTAAATTGGTCATATTTTAGACGGCTCTAGCTCATGAACCTGGCCACTTAGAATGTTCGTGTCTTCAGCAAAGTTGTTCAGAAGCTTAAAAGCAATCTGAGGCAGCACTGATTGGTTAGCAATTTTGCCGCTACGTGGCGCTAGTGTGCATGTAAATTGGTTATATTTTAGACGGCTCTAGCTCATGAACCTGACCACTTAGAATGTTCGTGTCTTCAGCAAAGTTGTTCAGAAGCTTAAAAGCAATGTGAAACAGCACTGATTGGTTAGCAATTAAGCCGCTACGTGGCGCTAGTGTGCATGTAAATTGGTCATATTTTAGACGGCTCTAGCTCATGAACCTGACCACTTAGAATGTTCGTGTCTTCAGCAAAGTTGTTCAGAAGCTTAAAAGCAATCTGAGGTAGTACTGATTGGTTAGCAATTTTGCCGCTAGGTTGCACTGGTGTGTATGTCATTTGATCATATTCTAGCAGGATCTAGCTCATGAACCTGATTACTTAGAATGCTCGTTTCTTCAGCAAAGGTGTTCAGAAGCTTAAAAGCAATTTGAGGCAGTAGTGATCGGTTAGCAATTTAGCCGCTACGTGGTGCTAGTGTGCATGTAAATTGGTTATATTTTAGACGGCTCTAGCTCATGAACCTGACCACTTAGAATGTTCGTGTCTTCAGCAAAGTTGTTCAGAAGCTTAAAAGCAATCTGAGGCTCTATTGATTGGTTAGCAATTTTACCGCTACGTGGCGCCAGTGTGCATGTAAATTGGCCATATTTTAGACGGCTCTGGCTCATGTACCTGGCCACTTAGAATGTTCGTGCCTTCAGCAAAGTTGTTCAGAAGCTTAAAAGCAATCTGAGGCAGCACTGATTGGTTAGCAATTTAGCCGCTACGTAGCGCTAGTGTGCATGTAAATTGGTTATATTTTAGACGGCTCTAGCTCATGAACCTGACCACTTAGAATGTTCGTGTCTTCAGCAGAATATTATCATTAGAGTAATCGGACTCCTCGTATTTCCCACAGGAATTCCACTCGAGATATCATTCATAATCCTCCAGATATTTCTCCAACGTGTTTCTCCAATTATTCCTGAAATTATTATATACGTCATTCCTGGCTGTACCTCGAATTTCTCCAGAGATTCCTCAACAAAATTTAAAGGTGTTTTCTAGAGGTTATTCTAAAAACTCTTCCATAAAAACTCAATTTAATATGCCAAATATTAAACGAGTTATGTACAGCGATCTCAAGTATCATAAAACTGTGTTTCGTTACTTAGCAACTTGGCAACTCGCTAGTTAAATCATTCTTAAAATAAAAAAAACTGGATTCATACAGCCGAGTTTATGACAAAAAAATAAGTGTGTAGGTTCATTCATGAATTCCTCCGAGAATTTCTCTCAATACTATTTCAAAAATTAATCTATGGATTCCTGTTGAAACTTTTCTTTCAAAAATTTCCAAACAATAATTTCATAAATTGTTCAGAAACATACTGGGTACACCGAAAGGGTTTTGCGTCTAAATTAAAATTGATTTTTGCACAAACTTCACTTAAAATTCTAATAGAATATTTTTATTATTCAAGTAATTACTCCAATAATTATCTTCTTTTAGTCCTTGTTGAATTCATTCAATTTTTATCTTCAGTATGTCTCGAGATAAATTTCAAAATTTGCTCACGAGATTTTAAGGAACTTGACTAGGAATTTCACCAAAATCATTTTGAAGCATTAAATCATCCCTTAGGTATAGGAATAATTTATGAGATTTATTCAGAACTTCATGTGAATACTTCTGCGCTAAAAACCCAGCAAAAAAAATCCATGAAAACTAAAGAAAATTTCTTGGTTTTCATACAGTAAGAAATATTTTTACACACATTCCATTTCCGAACATTGAGTTTTAAAACAATATTTAGGAAAAATTATGTGAAAACTCCGTATGAAACATTCTTTGAATTATACTAAAATGAATTCCAAGAAGAGCTTCGAGGCAATCATTTATGCTATTTCGAAGGAGTTTCTGAATCAAGAGGATTTTTAATATGAACCTCTTTAGGAATTTTTGTGTTCTGTGAGAAATTTTTAGATAATTCATCGATCATGTATAACTAGGAACTCAGGTTGATTCCATTTGTTTTACTGGAAAAAGCAAAATTGGCGATCAAAGGGACCACAACGAATCGAATCTTTGGAATTTTTCCAATAGGTAAATCTGCAAGACTTTAAATAGACCCGTCACTCAACATTGAAATAAGACGCGTTTAGGACTTTACTTAGCTTACTATGAAAAAAAAAAATACGTTGGATATCTTGTATAGTTTTATGTTTCATGCAAAAAGAGTGTAATGTATTGTTTGTAGCTAGGAATGTCGGTCCGTTTGGCAACACAGAAATAAGTTCCACATACGAGAATCATTTCATCCCATTTTAACCCATTAAATAATTACCCTATCTCACCGTGATCGTTTTGTCGTGAAAATCGTGAATGAAATGTTAAGAATCGATCTTCTCAAGCCCCCCCCTGATGAAAAAACCTGGCTACGCCAATGGTCATCGACCCCTTAGGGACCGTTCAAATATTACGTAACGCAACAGGGGAGGGAGAGGGTCTTACATAGTGTTACGGTTCAAAGAAAAATTTAAAATTTTCTATACAAAAGTTGTTATGTGGAGGTGAAAGGGGGTCTAAAATTGACAAATTTTGGCTTACGTAATTTTTTAATGAACTCTTAAAAGTCCATGCAAGTTCTTGACGCGGTTCACAAGCAATCATAAACACGTCGAAATTTGAAAAACAGGAACATAATAAAATGACCCGATTTTGTCAGGTTCCCCATTTTGTCAGCCTAAAATTCATCGAGGGGCTGACAAAATCGGGTCCTCACTGTATTAAATTCCACAATGTTTTGAATTTTGTCTAAGTAAACAGGTTCTTAGAAAATACCTTCTTCTAAATATTTGCTGAAGATACGAACATTCTAGGTGGTCAAGATCATGTGCTACCCAAGTAACATTGAAAGCTGAACAGCAAGAGTATTTGCTGAATATTGGCTGATCAATGGTGTACAAGGCTGAACACCGTGACAGCTGAATAATAATTTGAAGAAAAGCTTATTAAACACTCTTATTCAGCAGTATACTCAAAGCTGAATATTAAGTTGAACAAACTATTTTTCATCTACAGTTTTATTTTTTGTTCAGATAACCTGAATGATATTGATTAAAGGTTATTTAAAGCTTTAATCAAATCAACAGCCATTGTCGAAAAATTGTTCACCTGTATGTTGATAAAAATATACATACCGAAATATATACCTACATTGCACAGTGCTTCCAAGGGCCTAAATTCGTGATCGAAAATGTTTTGCACCAGAAAAGTTGGTTTTAGAAGTATGGTGTCTTCAGAGAAGTTGTTCGGGATGTTGAAGCCCTTCTTATGAAAGAATTATTTTTGTGATGAATCCACCTAGCAGTGAGATAGATTTTCACTTTTTTTGCAAAAGTGGAGATACAGCAATGGTGTCTTCGGCAAAGTTGTAGATAATTTCACTACATGAAAATTTGCTGAAGACACTTTTGCTCTATCTATTGAATTTTAAGAGATATAGGTCATTTTTTGTGAACGACCCCTTAAAACTAGTTTTTTCGTTATATCTCTTTCTGGGTATTTTTGAGATTTTTCACATGTTCTACAAAGTTGTTTTAATTGATAAAATACGCATTTCTTTAGAAGACACAAAAAATGTATCTCTTATATTTTCGGAGTTATATGATATTTTATGTTGAAAAATTGACTATTTCACCTTCCTCTAACATTTACAGGGGCAAATTGGGGCAACATTTTTAGCTTGCATATAAAAGTGTAACTTAATAGCTATTAAATCCATGGTAACGGACACGTGGCACTGCGTTCCTTGACTACAAAATATGTTCCGTAAAATGTTGAAAAATTAAAAGTATGCAGCTTTTAATACCGTGTATTTTTTAAATACGCCATCTTTCATGGGTCTGGGTCATTTGGTATAAAGCCATTTGGCATAAGTTCATCTGGCATCAAGCCGTTTGTTATAAAAGACATTTGGCATAACGGTCATTTGGCACAATGGTCATTTAACATAAACACATATATTTTGAAAGAAAGAATTTTATTCTAATTATGCGAAATGACCATTATGATAAATGGCCATTATTTCAATTGGGGTTATGCCAAATGACCATATGCTAAATGGTCTTAAGCCAGATGAACCGTTCCCATTTTTCATGGCTGAGTGGAAAATTATCAGGTCTTCTGTAAAAACGTGATCTCTCAAATACTAAATATTTTTGGATGTTGTTAACGTGAAATAGTTAGTTATATTGAGTAAATAATGCACTAAAACTTTTAAGACACAAATCTGGCGAAGAAGGCATCGAACAACAGTGATTTTTATTTTAGCTTTGTGCAGTAGTAGAAAGCATAAAATAAGAATATAATGCTTGTTAATTCAATATTTGTTCAGTTAAGTGCTTTTAGAATGCGGACAGAGATATAACATAAGTCGGCCATTGGGATGACCATCTCTAGATTCCGATATGTTTCACTTTAAGCACAGTGGATAATGTAAATAATCAATTCGCCTAAGACTACATATCATCATATGAACACTTTTGTAATAATAATAGTTAAAAGATAGTCTTTTTATGGAGAAAGAAATTGTTGAGAGAGAGGATCAAAGAAATAATCTACATAGGCAAAAATATTGAGATGTGGATAGTCGACTGTATTATCGCACAGATATACATAAAAAGGGTCTTATTTTAAATTTTCTTCTTCACATGCTCAAAAAGTAGTATCTAAAATCTTAAAAATACACATATCAGCGAAATTATAGCTTGTTTATGGTAACAAGTGATAGTCCGTTTGAAGCCATTTTGTTCGTATGTCACGCCACTTCATACATCTAGTTTTCACTGTAAATGAGAAGTATGACGTTTGATTTCAAAATATCCTATCTTAGGCAATATCACCATTAGCCAATCCGAATATATCATTGCGTAAAAGACCTGAAAATTGTCACTCAGCCCTGAAAAATGGCGTATTTAAAAAATAAACGGTATTAAAAGTTGCATAATTTTAATTTTTCAATATTTTACAGAACATATTTTGTAGGCAAGGAACGCAGTGCCACGTGTCAGTTACCATGGATTTGATAGCTATTAAGTTACTCTTTTATATGCAAGCTAAAAATATTGCCCCAATTTGCCCCTGTAAATGTTAGAGGAAGGTGAAATAGCCGATTTTTCAACATAAAATATCATATAACTCCGAAAATATAAGAGATACATTTTTTGTGTCTTCTAAAGAAATGCGTATTTTATCAATTAAAACAACTTTGTAGAACATGTGAAAAATCTCAAAAATACCCAGAAAGGGATATAACGAAAAAACTAGTTTTAAGGGGTCGTTCACAAAAAATGACCTATATCTCTTAAAATTCAATAGATAGAGCAAAAGTGTCTTCAGCAAATTTTCATGTAGTGAAATTATCTACAACTTTGCCGAAGACACCATTGCTGTATCTTCACTTTTGCAAAAAAGTGAAAATCTATCTCACTGCTAGGTGGATTCATCACAAAAATAATTCTTTCATAAGAAGGGCTTTAACATCCCGAACAACTTCTCTGAAGACACCATACCTCTAAAACCAACTTTTCTGGTGCAAAACATTTTCGATCACGAATATAGGCCCTTGGAAGCACTGTGCATTGGGTCGAACACTAAATTAATTATTTTAAAACTGTTTCATCGAACAACACAATTTTCACATCCCGAAGCAGACATGCTGTAAACGCACACGGGCCTATCATTTGCGAAAAAAATCCTGAATCCGGCATCGATGACCTTGTGTAACAACAAGATAGAACACTACACTCGATGACGCAGATTTCTTCGTAACATTTTTAATTAACTGTACGAAACCGAAATCATTACCAACTTGCGTTGACAACAATTGAATAACAGAAATTAAAAATTACCGAGGATTCTATTTTGAAACAAAAATCACAACACACTTTGACAGCTAACTCAAGTGTTTTTGCATAGCGCTGTTATCACTTCTTCAGCCTCAATGCAGCCTTTAAAATAGCCCTTGTTCAGACAAGACAATATGTTAGTCCCTTGCTGTTGATGATGTTCACACAGTCTCATGTGGAGCAGATGTCAAGGTAAGTGGTTATAAATCAACGAATCCCAGTTCAAATCTCAATGGCACATATTTACTATCTTCATCTTCAAATTCCAGCACTTTTCTACACTATGTGTTTGATGCGTTGATAAAATCCAAAACTATAATCCTGTAAATATGTTTTAATTTTTTTTGGTTAATTGTTGAATAATGGATGAATAAGCGATCGTTAAGCTTTCGAAGGTTACCATCTGTTCTAAAAATAGAATTATGGTTATTGAAAGAGGCCTGAATAAGCGCATGCTAGACCTTTATTCAGCCTTCTATATAGCTTCAATTTAGCTTAAGGCTGTATAAAATCGCCAGAATTAGATGTTTAACAGCTGAACAACAGTGAATGCAGGCTATGAACAGCTTTTGTTCAAACAAAGGTTGAATTGAATTAGCTATAAAAGCGTTTGAGCAGCTTCAAATTGTTACCTGGGTAGAGCCCGCGAAAATATAACCAAATCTACCTGCACATCTGAGAGAGAGGAGACAGATGGCTTAGATTGCGAGTTCCCAAAAGACAAGGGATCCTGTCAGTGCTGTTTCACATTGCTTTTAAGCTTCTGATCAACTTTGCTGAAAACACGAACATTCTAAGTTGTCAGGCTCATGAGCTAGAGCCTGCTAGAATATGATCAAATGACATGCACACTAGCGCCACGTAGCGGCAAAATTGCTAACCAATCAGTGCTGTTTCACATTGCTTTTAAGCTTCTGAACAACTTTGCTGAAGACACGAACATTCTAAGTGGTCAGGTTCATGAGCTAGAGCCGTCTAAAATATGACCAATTAACATGCACACTAGCGCCACGTAGCGCGTAGCGGCAAAATTGCTAACCAATCAGTGCTGTTTCACATTGCTTTTAAGCTTTTGAACAACTTTGCTGAAGACACGAAGATTCTAAGTGGTCAGGTTCATGAGCCAGAGCCGTCTAAAATATGACCAATTTACATGCACACTAGCGCCACGTAGCGGCAAAAATGCTAACCAATCAGTGCTGCCTCAGATTGCTTTTAAGCTTCTGAACAACTTTGCTGAAGACACGAACATTCTAAGTAATCAGGTTCATGAGCTAGAGCCGTCTAAAATATGACCAAATTACATGCACACTAGCGCCACGTAGCGGCAAAATGGCGCATTAATAATGTCAGCTGATGAACGCCGTAAGGCTTCTGAACAACTTTGCTGAAGACCGCAGCTTTCTAGAAAGTAAGGTTTCCAAGATATTGCGTCATTAGTGTAATAGCTTACGGGTGATGCTAAACTTTTTGGGGGGTGCTGCAATATTCAATTGAGGTGTTGCAATACTAGATGATGCGATTCCATACTTATGGCGGGTAGTGTAGATATGTAAAAAGGTACTTAATAAGCCGAAAAACATGTTATTATTGAATATTTTGAGATAAAATCACTTTGGGGGGCAAACATGTTAGTTATTCCCCTACTATACTTCAGAAACCACTACTGGTGCCTCATTTTAGTTTATTATTTTGATTTTGTTGATGATGTTTACATTTTTATAAATTTCACTTCAACAATTTTTGTTTACCAAATAGGTGGCACACTTGCCCTAATAACTATACATTTCAACCAAACTGGATTACGGATGTAAAACTAAATACTTTTTTCATTCAAATGCCACAATAACTTACACATTTGAATAGTTTCACGATGTACAGTACGTTAGAAAAATCTGGTAATAATTTACCTTTAACCATGCTATTTAGAAACAACGAAATCTTATGAAAATCCACTCAAATTTGGTTGTCTTTGCAAAAATCGATGTAAATACGTGTAAATAGAGCAATGTTCATCAGATTTTGATTATCATATTATGAACTATGAAGGAACATATTGTTGAGCTCAAAGAAAAAATATATATTGTAGTTTTTATAAAAAGCAGGGGTGGCACACTTGCCCCTATGGCACACTTGCCCCAAAGTCCGCTAGCAATAACATATGTCGAAATCATTTTTAAACCTAGGTTGAAACTGGCGCAACCCGTTCTGAATCACAGTTTCAACCCCAACCCGATTCAGGTTCAATCGAATTACAATTTGCTTGAAGTTACTTTGTTTATCTGTTGATCACCGACCCAGTTCCTGAAAAACAAAAACGACAATTAACACGACGATCACGCGAAAATTTTGTCAGATATATTGAATCTAATCAAAGCAATCGTTTGTTCAGGAAATTGTCAAAACTCCTGGTCAACACGAAAAGTATACCGAAGTCGTCGAAATTATCGAAGTATGTGTGAGGCGAAATCATGTATGATTTATGAAGTAAACAAACGTTTGTGTGGTTCGTTTGAGAGTGGCGTCCACCCGTACTCCGTCATCAAAGCAAAGTGATGTTATTTGAGAGAGCCTTGCCTAATGCTCAGAGAGATTCTCAGCAACGGCACATGGGAGGTTTAGCACACAAAAATGAATGGGTGCAACACAATTCATATTGCACTAGCACGTCTCTTTCAAATTGAACGTGCTGTCTCCCGGCAGCGCGTGCTGTTCCGAAAGAGTTTTGAGTCGCACCCTATCCCTGCTTGCGGAGTAAAAACAATAAAAACCGGTGACCAAGAGAGTTCTTGAGTACTGACTTTAAAACAGACCATCGAGATAGGGAGAGATCGAGACATAGAACAAATTTTTAATGAGTACTAGATTGAAAATCATTCCGTTACAAACAGACGTCATTTTGTCGTTGCAAAGTGTTTTGAATAAGTAAAATCTAGTCTAGTAACCTTTGATAATGGGCATATCGACATACGGAGAGGAAATCGGGAACGAAAATCACATCGAGATAGGGAGGTATCGAGATAAGGAGGATATCGAGATATGGAGAGTGAAAATGTATGCAGCATGAAGGGACCGAAAAAATCATCGACATAGGGAGAGATATCGAGATGTAGAACATCGAGATGTGGAGAGTCGCACGGTGTGCTGGAATACACATCTTATCGGACTTGCATGAACCTCCAATCTTTTTTCACTAAATGTTAGCCTTGGTAGTCAAAAAAAGCTTGCTGAATATTAAAAAATCTTTCATCGGCAAAAAATTGAAAAAAGACGATTTTTGTATTTTTACCCTTTTTCCATATATGAGTTCATAGGAGAATATTAGAGATACACTAATATGATGACTTTTAACGACCTAATGACCAATTTGACATGACATATCTTTAACATGAATGAATTCTTAGATTTAAGCATCATTTCCTACATACACTGACATAATATGACCAGTCCATGGTGGTATGCCGTATTTTATATAATGGAAAGTTCACTTTTCACTTCAGAAAAGCTCATACGAACGCTTTGTATTCTTCTTTCTGAATCAAATCAGTTATATTTTACGTATGTGGTATAGTTTTCTAATCAGAATAGGAATTCCCAGAAATTGATACACATGGCAGTATAAGCTGTATTCATGTGCTTATACGCGCAAACTTCTTGAAAGCGGATTCACTATAACATGATTAACAGTGAATGGCTTATATAGCCTAAAGGTGGTCTCAAGCTCATCGTGATACAAGTTTTGTGCAGTCACTAATCTACTCATATGCAATGCGCACATTATATTTGGGGTTTGAAGTGCCTGATTTTGAGTAAAAGGGCTGGATTACTTCGGATAAATGTGGCGACGGTAACAAATCGATCCCACGTAATCCAGCCCTTTTATTCACGACTTCGCACTTATGGAGGGCAAATTTTGCGAAATAGACACAACAATTTCAATAACCAACATGGACACATAAATTTTATTATCGTAAAACGAGGTATCTTTGAAAATGCGGGTAACTTTGATAGTGCGGGATCCGCAACGTACACTAAACAAAATAACCAAAATTATGTTATTCAGTTAAGCAAAACGAATACGAAACTAAGGAGTATCAGTGTGACACTTCACCTCTGAGCTGTTTTCGTGCCAATCAAGAGTATGTGAGGCTTTATATTCGAATATTAAAAAATGATGAGATTTTGGTACTTTCAAAACGCTTACAAACAATCTGTTTTACTATCACTATTTCATGAAACTATAATGAATTCGGTACGTATGCTTGATGGCCTAGCTATAGTAGAACATGAATCCGGTATCAAACCTCATAGCGAAAAACAGTTTTACAATTTGGAATCATTTTTGTAATCAAAGTCACAAATTCCCATATAACATTAAAAACCTAGAGGTATGCAACGCTTCATGTACTTTACGGGATTCAGTCGATTTATACTCATTCATGTTCCAAAAACGATTGATTTATGGTGAATTCAATGTCGAAACATGATTATCGATAGATATCTATTCAGAGATATATGTTGATACCCATTATTACACATTACTATGTTTGTTTTGACTGAAAACCCTTTTAAAGATGTTTTTTGTTCAATAAATTCTGTACTTTAATTGATAAAATCTAATCCAGTTTCTCTATTAACATTCTCCAATCCAATTCAAACTGTGATGATGTCAAACAATAGTTTGTTTTGGATTTTCATGTGCTTATCTACTCATTATCAATGTTACCCCATTACCAAAAACTGACTTTCGATTGTATGAAAAACTATAGATTCATTAAGATCGAACCGTTATGCAATCTTTCATGTACAATCGATAACTAACAAACCAGTGCTTGTTTTACAAATAAAAAAAAATCGATTTTCTCTCAAAAAACTATCAAAGTTACCCCGTTTTATGGTATGTATTTAGTTTTAAGTATATGAAGGTAACTAAGGATATGTTAATGATGTGAGGTTTTAGCAAACGCACCCAACCAGCGGCTGCAAGATTTCAATATAAATCGGCATGACAACTTTTAAAATATATATTATATAATATTTGAAAAGTTACTCATACAAGGAATATCTTTCAATCAAAACAAATGTGAATAAAAAGATCAGCTAGAGTGAACATACCATACAAAATTGAAACAGTACATTGCCCTATATAATTGTATGGCGGTTTATTTAATGGTTGCATGTAATTATACAATTGTCTGTTATTTTAAAAAAGCTTCATGTTCAAAAACGAACTCCAATAATTTCAATTATTCAGTAGAATAGGAAACATTGATTGAAACTTGATAAGTTGTAGTATGTTTACCTTAATAAATTTATGTAAAAATGCGATGTCGTTAATAAACGGCATACCACAATTGGCTGGTCACATTGTGTGAATGTAGGTAGAAATTATGCTCAATTTGAAACGTCTTGTAATCGATTCGTGATCTAGGTATATCAAATAAGTATGCAATGCATCAAAATTAGTATAACTCTAATATTCTCCTATGAACTCATATATGGGAGAAGGGTAAAAATACAAAAATCGACTTTTTTCAATTTTTTGCCGATGAAAGATTTTTTAATATTCCGCAAGCTTTTCTTGACTATCAAGGCTAACTTTTAGTGAAAAAAGATCGGAGGTTCATGCAAGTTCGATAGTATGTGTGTTCCAGCACACCGTGAGTCGACTGTAGCTTTATTCCGACGATTTATATAGGTAGCTTTTCGTGTGGTTTACAACCTATCTTTGTTACACTTTTTCTTCTGTCCCTCAAGGGGGTTCGGACTATTTGTCCGAATAGGACTGAACTCCTACAATTCTCATCCCTTCAGTTAATGCTTATCATTAATATTCAAACTATAAAATTCACTAGAGTATTCAACTTAATTCAGAATGTAAATTCATAAATAAACATAATCACTGTTCTTATTGATAATTCTACTTCGTTTCGATCGCCTAGTTACAGGAGGCGTTGGAGGCATCTTACGTTTCCTCAATCGTCGTCTCGAATTCGAATCCTCGCTTTGGTGTTCAGAGTGTTCTTCAAACGGCGTCTGCGTAGAACTCGATGGCAATGACCAGACGGGCGCATCATAGATATTTGAATCGGATGCAAATCCGTAAAAGTCCTCATCGTCGCTGGTGTGAGATGCTGGTTGGTGGTTTGCTGTATTTTGATCTTCAGGTTGTACTGGCGGGTCTCGATCGATCAGAATAGTAGAGGTTCTGCGATCGAAGAAATCCTCAACCAAACGTAACTGTTGCCTATGGGCGGTAAACAATCGACCGCCGAGTGAAACCTTTTTTTCTGACGCGACGCTACTACTTCCGACCAAAATCTGATTCGGATTAGGGATCAGCAACACGGTTCCACTCAAACGGCCACAGCAACCAACAACAGCAATCTAGCAGCAACCAGCTCCACGACAGAAATCAACAACACAGCAACAGCCCACTGGAATCTTCGGTTGTATGACATTTGCCAGAAAACCATTTGCCAGAAAGCCGTTTGCCAGAAAGCCGTTTGCCAGAATCAATTTGCCAGAACGGATCATTTGCCAGAAAACCATTTGCCAGAATGGACCATTCCCCAGAAAGTCATTCCCCAGAAAGACCATTTCCCAGAAAAAATATTACTACATTACTTTGCTTTGTGTAGCAATATTTAGGTGTGTAAAATCTTTCGAATCATTATGATTTTCAGCGTACGATACATAATTATATGCAAAATAATTGTGACGTAAGTTTTTAAGCTTTTTATTTGAAAAAATGTTTTAAAATAATAATGATAAAGCCTGTCCACGATAAATTTCGGACACGGATGGCGGGTGTACCACAGAAAGTTCGAGAATTTTACAGAAAGAAGGATTAACATCCTTGTCAACTGTTTATTTTGTAGATATAACTCTTTTATTCTGAAATAAACAATTGTTTTTGTTGAATTATGAGTAACTTTTTTTTGTTGCCATTATTTGGGTGTCCGAAATTTAACGTGGACAGGCTTTATCATAAACTTATTATATAGATAGCTGTAGGGGTAAACATGCAGCTATTCAGCAAGCTGACGGACGTGAGTTCGAATTCAACCGGGCGAAGATTTTATTGGATTGAAAATTTTCTCGATTTCCCAGGGCATAGAGCATATTCATATCGGCAATACGTTATACACATGCAAAAATGATCAATTGGCAATAAAAGTTCTCAGTTAATAACTGTGGAGGTGCTCGTAAGAACACAAAGCTGAGATTTGGCTCTGTCCCAGTTGGGACGTAACACAAGATAAGAAGAAGTAGGTGTAATAGATTTCCGAGGTTTTCATAGTTTCTGAAAAATAACTGTTTTTTTAATGTTAAAATAGTCATCAATTTTATACAAGCTATTAGGGGTCGTCCATTAATCATGTGATCATTTATGGGAGGATGGAAGGGGGCCTAGCCAATGACCACGATACAAATAATTCTTTTTAAATTTTTGTATGGACGAAAGACCCCGTGGAGGTAAAAAATCTGAGAGAATTGACCACGTTGTTAATGGACAACCCCTTATAGGCAACTGTATTTTCAACATTCTATTAATGATTTTCCCTTCTTTGAAGATTAGGCTGTTCTTTAGGGCTAACTAATTCAAGGACTTATATGCTTCATAGGAGATTTACCCTTCTTTATATTATTAGCTAGTCTTTATAATTGTACTGTGTGTTTCTGCCTGCAGTTAACAGAAGGAATGGAAGTAATGTAAACAAGGTTATGTCATCTCAATTTTAAATAATTACAGCTAAAAAAATCAATATAGGACTGCTGTCAATAAAAATGTCTGTAAAAAGGATTTATGTAAAAAAATGCAAATATCGGGATATGGACAATCAATATATTTTCTCAAATAAAAAAAAACTAAATTGAAAGTGATTCAATAATGGAATATTTACCATGACCTTCATCTAATTTCTCATTGAAGAGGTCCCCAAGCAAACTGCCACGAACACCAACGCACAATCAATCTTACACAAGTCGATTTCCTCAGAATGAAAACGTATCGATGTTTGTTTGACGTCGTTGAGCTTTCGGTCAACGGCAGGCCAACAAGGAAGTGGTTGTTTTGCAGCAATTCTGTTTATATTTGGATTCTCACAGCAAACAAAAGCAATGTTGTGACAGTTCTCACAGCAAACAAAGAAAATTTCGTCAACATTGCACTACTACGCAGGCAACTGGATTGACGACTTGTTTCGTAGAGCAAGCGACAGAATATGAGAAACCAATATATGTGTGTTTTTTTGGTTTCCACCATTAATCATGGCCACGTAGCAGTCCTGCTAAGAATTTCAAAATATCTCCGGTTCCAGATAGCTAAAACTAGCAATCAGGGTAAACACTGAAGATTGAAGAGTTTTCCGGCAGCCTGTCGCAAATGTTGTAAAACTACTTTAAAACAATAAATAATGCGGTTCAAATTATCATTAAGAGTAAAACAGTTTAACGTTCTTTTCAAGGACTGAATAATGTATTTAAATATATGACCGAAAGAACATTGGGTTGTCATTTGAGTTATATTGTTCCAATGATTATTGGCGGTAAACTGATCATATTTCAAACATAATTTTCCCTTCTTTCACTCAAAGGCTGTTCTTTTTAGTTGTTTTGCAATTTTTTCCGCAAAGATACATTATTCATATTTCTGAAATTATTCAACTAAATTAATTCGTGTCAAACGTTTCAGCTCTTTTGTTCTCAGACCAGCTATGTAAGTAGTGAAAATTGCATAAAAATGTATGCGAAGGATTTTAACAACATAGACTAAATAACACGGATCGATCAGTTGCGTTGTATTATACTTGTTATAATATTACAAAGATATAAACATTATTTGGAGCAATATTAACGATGCGAGTGAAGTACTGTAGAAGTGACGCTAAATTTTAATTAATTTTGCGCTGCAGCTGTGCAGTGCTAGTAGTCCAATCCTCTTGATGTAAATAATGTGAAAGTTGACTATACAATGTTTCATGCTATAAGTGCAAATAATATGAGTATATTCAAGATACAAAAATGACAAATATCGAAAATTTCGGTAGGCTTGAGGTGAAGATGCATCGAAGCCAAACCTCAAATTTTCAAGCTTAGCTTAGCTTAGACTGACTACACATATCAATGGTTGCTATTCCGTGATTGACCGAAGTCAGTGAAAATGCACAAAGAATCAACTAGAAGTTCGGCTGGGATTGGCCATAATCTTCTTCAGTGTGCATAATTCAGTGCCTCTATTTAAACATGGTCAATAACGGCGCCGGCCACGTCCTTGCAGTCAGGTGGGATTTGGGGAAGGAATGTTAGTGTATAACCTTTGCTATTTGGAGACCGTGTTTGCCTCTGCATCTCCACAAAGGTTACTGGAGGGATGTTTGTTAATGGGGAGGATCGTTGGGTCACAGGATTCACTTTGATAAGCGATAAGACCATGATAGATAATTATTTGTGAGATATAAACATGCTTATATGTAAATATTATTTTTTCATTTGATATGAACAATATCTATGTAGAGCAAAATTATGCCGACACTTGAGGTGACGAACCTTATAAAGTTTGTTGAATAAAGTAAACCTTTCGCAAGTCTACACTTGTAGTGTCGAACCATTCAAAGTTTTTTAATTACAAAAATAAAGGTAAAAAGAAAAAGGTGCTTTGAAAAAATAAATTAGACATAAATAATTTATGAATCAGAGTTTATGTCGACACTTACAGTGACGAACCATTCATAGTTTGTTGAAAAATACTATTTACGTCTCACCGTTGTAACGATTAAAGGTACAGTCATACATATTTTATAGATTAAAAATAATAGCATGAAACGAGCTCACCAATTGATCCGTCATCCTTGAGTAGTAACAATCCACTATTTTCACTCGTTTGCTCGGCTATATAAAAGCACTCAGAAAAAGAGGCGCGCGACCCGAGAGGGAAAACAACTGACGACTGCTCGGGCTTTCTTGACGCACTGCTCAGGAGCAAGCGTCAACGTCGAAAGATCAAAAAAACTAATCGAACGCGGCACTCTTTTTCTTTACCCGACCGACGCGCGACATGTTTGATCCTGCCCTCATCGCCAGCCCCCGCAGGAGCAAGCGTCAAGGTCGAAGGATCAAAAACAACTCCGAAGCCAAACCTCAAATTTTCAAGAGCATAAACCTCGAGAACCAGCCATCGGTTTGAGCTGAAAACTTAATCGATTGGTCACACGCTGGTGGTGACCAATCGATTAAATTTTCAGCTGGAATGGCTGTTTGGGTCTCTAGATTTGCGCACTTGAAAATTTCAGGTTTGGCTTCGACGCATCTTCACAAATATGTCGATTAATTGATATCAAGGTTGAAAACAAATTACAAAAAAATGATTCTGGGGAATGGTTTTCTGGCAAATGGTCCATTCTGGGGAATGGCTTTCTGGCGAATGGTACATTCTGGGGAATGGTTTTCTGGCAAAAACCATTCTGGCAAATTGATTCTGGCAAATGGTTTTCTGGCAAATGTCATACAATCGAATCTTCTCGGCGACGGCGACGTAACCACAACGAGCCAAACACCTTCGATGAAAATTTTCTTCTTGCCGGACAGCGGCTAGCAGCACCGAATTTTGATTATTTCTTCCTTTAGCTTGCTCTCTTTTCACAATATCACTCTGCCTAAGCAAATAACACGCTTCCGAAAAATCAGCACCACCGTACCTTATTCTTCACAATTACACGGGATTCGCGTTCGCCTAAAACTCTGGCGGAAATCAGCTGCCACTTCACTTTTTGCACTGAATTTTCACTTTTCACTGCTCAAACCGAATTACAATCCTCGTCGACACTGAAACTTGCGGAGTAAAAATAATAAAAATCGGTGACCAAGAGAGTTCTTGAGTACTGACTTTAAAACAGACCACATATTCCGCTTTATTCCTTTATTCCGACGGTTTACATAGGTAGCTTTTCGTGTAGTTTACAACCTATCTTTGTTACACATTTTCTTCTGTCCCTCAAGGGGGTTCGGACTATTTGTCCGAATAGGACTGAACTCCTACACTATGCTTAAATTTATTCAAGAGCGAATGATTGTTGAATAAAGTGTAATTTTGTAACAATTGACTCCAAAACAAGCCTGGTATCATCAGAAAGATTCAATAGAAACGTAAAAACGAAAAATTGAAAAATTCTTGGTTTCAAGCTAATTATGCCAAACGACTATTATGCCAAACGACTTTATGACAAATGACCATTATGCCAAACGACTTAATGCCAAACGGCTTTATGCCAAACGACTTTATGCCAAATGACCTACCACCGGGGCGATTGTACCCCGTTTGGCATAAAGTCGTTTGACATAAGGTCGTTTGGCATAAAGCCGTTTGGCATAAAGTCGTTTGGCATAGAGTAAAGTGGGGCAAAAGTTCGAGTGGGGTAAGAGTTTCTTTTTAAGATTTCTAGCTCAATTCAAAACAAATCTTGTAAATGTCATGGTGGTTTGAATGCTTTTCAAGTAAAAGACTTTCACTCCAAATATCATAAAAATCGATTGAGATTTGGAAAAGTTATGGCTATTTGTTGTTTTTTGACGTAAATATTGTAATTTTTGGTCAAACTTTCATTGCATGGAACCAATTGAAGATAAAATCTTTTTCAATATTTTATGTAAGGGCGTTTCTAGGCCTATCATGCTTTTAGGTGTATTAGTTTTTGCATAAATGCTTGAAAACAATTTTTGGCCCATAGTGGGGCAAAAGTTCGAATCAGTGGGGCAAAAGTTCGACCCATGTATAATATCACGGAAATATTTGCAAATTGCCTAAAATCCACATATTATCTTCAAATTTAGTTAAATTTGTCTGATCGTGTGAAAATTGTCACCAAAATTTTACATTTTCACTTAATTTTGCGAAAAACTGCTATTTTCGAGTATATTACAATTAACTCGGTTTTGGGCAATTTTTTGATGAAAATTTAGTGTGTATTTTTCGTTAAACTTAAGTTTACAGCTGGTGTAAGTTATGCCTGTCATAAAAAGATCGATATTTTGTGTTTTAGCCAACGAACTTTTGCCCCACAGTAGATTCGAACTCTTGCCCCACCGGTGGGGCAAAAGTTCGAATAAGACAATCAATTTTGAAACTGTTATAACTAAAAATGAGTAGATATTTTGACAGAAGTTTGTTCTGCAAAATTATAGCCAATATGTTGAAGGTTCACTGTATGGTATTTGTTTTGTTTTAACTGCTATTGTTTTCCTGGAAATTTTGATTATACCACTAAGGTCGAACTTTTGCCCCACCTTACTCTAATGGTCGTTTGGCATAATGGCCGTTTGGCATAATGATTGACTAAGAATGAATATCGGCATTTTTGAAGCTTTTACCGAGATCAGCACCACCGAGCCCATAGCAAAAAATTTCGTAGGTTCTCAATAAGTGTCGTAGATGTTTAGAGATATTCCAAGCTACGAATGTCAAAAATTGTAGTGAATTAGATAGCATAACTAAATAAAACTCGTGACGGGTCTGGTGGTAGATATTTTCGGAATAATAATTTCCTTCACATTCCAGAACATAGAGTATCTTTGGGCTTGTTGCGATATACATATATTTGAAAATAGTAAATTGGCAAAGAAAGTTCGCAGTTATTAATAAAAGGAACGCTCATAGAATATTTTGCTGCAGATCAAGATCTGTCCTAGTTTAGACGTAACACTTGATGAAAATTACTTGATAAAAAAGGGAAAATTTCTTTGGCAAATATTAAAAGCTCTAATTAAAAGATCTATTACTGAAGCATAATGCAAAAATAGCCTATATACGAGATCAGATTAGCTTTCGCTTAAAATGTTTAAGGCAAAAGCTAGAAAAATCTTCTCACATCATAACTCAAATGAACAACACATTTTTGCAAGAAAATATTTGTGGCAAAGCTTCTGAACGATTCAATATAAATTTGAATTTTGGAAGTGTATATCAAAAACACTGAATATTGGCTGATTATAAAGTAGAAATCATCCTAACAGCACGTCTTGCAAGAATTTATTTAACAGCAAAATACAAAAATGATTAACATTTAGCTTTACTAAATAATAAAATTTAGAACGGTGTAAACATAAAGAACTGCCTATTTTTAAAAGAAGGCAAAATTCATAATTAAACCAATAGAAGATTGGACGCCTAAAAATATTGCGGCATAATAAAACGAAATGACATCAAAAATTGTGTTCAGAATCAGCGAAGTGATTGTGCTATTTTTCCCCGAATGTCGTTTCTCCGAATGTTGGTTATCTGAACACCAGTTACTCGAATGAAACTCTTCCCCGAATGCCATTTCCCCGAATGACCCGAACCCCCGAAAAGTGGTGCAGTTTAAATTGGTGCTATTATAGTCTTCAGTGACTGGATGGTGAACGAGAAAGAACGATAAGCAATTAAAAGAAGGGGGTATTCTGTCATTCTCGGCTATACACATGTTGACAAAAATGCTGAAGACGGTAAAACTCTAAAGAACCACCAATAAAATAAAGAAAGGTGCATATCAGATGGCCAGTTCATTCACCACCCTGAAATGTATAAAGTTTTGACAATTATGAGTGCCAAAAACTTTTCGGGGAAGCGGGATATTCGGGGAACTGGCATTCGGGGAACTAGCGTTTGGAGTAACGACATTCGGGGAAAAGTAGCACAACCCGTCGAAGTAACTGCAGTAATCGATTTTATTTTTTTGGCCGATAATTTGTGCACGTAATTGTTATCGATTGCCACCCTTTTGTCAGTTGGAAACAAAAATACATCTAAAAAATCCACATGTCGATTTCGAAGGGGCCATCGATATAGGGAGAGATCGAGACAAAAAACATCAATTTAATGAACACTAGATTGAAAATCACTCCGTTACTAGGAAAATAATAAATAAACAAACTTCATTTCGAGTTTTCAAATTATTCTGAACCTTTGATAATGTTCATATCAACAAATGAAGAGAAAATTGGGAACAAAAAATCATCAGGAACACATCGAGACATGGAGATATCGAAATATGGAGAGAGAAATCGTATGCAGAATGAAGTGACCGAAGCAATCATCGACATAGGGAGAAATATCGAGATGTAGAACATCGAGATGTTGAGAGTCGACTGTAGCTCCAAAGAATAGCCTATGTATGAAAGAAGGTGAAATCAATTTAATTTTTAAATCAACAGTTTTTGTACCTATAATTATGATTACATCACATTTAAACAAAAAAAAATTATTGAATGATTCAAAGAAGCGTAAATTTGTGCTAAATATATCAAAATCTTTAACGCAAAGATTTATTCCAACAGCGGAACTCAAAAGGCGAATTAATATTTGAAAGAAGGGTAATTTCTAGATGAATAATAAAATAATATTGGCAATAACTTTCCTAATATGTTAAAGTTTATTCAAGAGCATATGGTTGTTGAATAAAGTGACATTTTGTGTCAATTAACTCCACAATAAGTCTAATGTCATCAGAAAGATTCAATAGAAACGTAAGAACGAATGTCATCTTAACAAATTCTTGGTTTCGGACTCATTATGCCAAACGACTATTATGCCAAACGACCATTATGCCAAACGACCGTTATATCAACGACTTTATGCCAAATGACCATTATGCCAAATGACCATTATGCCAAACGACTCTATGCCAAACGGTTTTATGCCAAACGACTTTATGCCAAATGACCTACCACCGTTTAAAAAACTGCTCTCTGAACAAATCGCAGTTTTTAAAAGTGGGTCCATCTTTGAGTTATTCTAACCGTTTTTTATTTTAAAGAATTTGTACGCCTTCCTCAACTTTATATAATAGTAAAAATTTGTCGGGAAGCTAATACAATAAGATTAATTCAGTTTGGAAATCAAGCCTTTTTAATGGTTCCCACTGATTTCTGATACAGCTCTTAAGAGGCAACTTTACACTAATTGCAGACAAAAACAACAGAGACATCATAGCTAATTTCAGTAGTTTTCCTTTGAAGTTTTGCATTTCGAAACTTGTAGAAAACTGCTTAATAATTTTGATGAAATACTAGAAAAAATCCTGCAGTGATTCCACAATGAATTTCTACAGTGAATTAGAAAGCAAAGGTGAAAAGAAATCACAGAATCAAATTTATATCACAAAACCAAAAAATATGGTGTCTAGTGGCTGGCTTGCAAGAAAAAAAAACTAGTTACAGTTTGCTTTGAAATGTCGAATGACATTCCCAGATGATTTTAAAATCAAAAATATAAATCATAAATAGTTTACCTCAACAGAGAAACTCCTGGAATCCATTGAACAGTCACAAGGAGAAGCCCTTGTAAATTCCAGAGCTTAACTGCTGAAGGCATTCTGAGTGAAATTATTGTAAAAAAATAGTAGAATTACTTAGTAATGTCTTATACTGGAATGCGTAGTAAACGAGTTCTGTGACACCTAATAAAATTGTGAACAGCCTTATGAAAAAATTGAAATGAATCAGTGATATAATCTAGTTTCGGATAGGACCAAATAAATGGTAGAAAGATTTTTGTAAAAAAAAACATTCCCTATTCGGACTATGCAATAGGAAAAATCCTGAAAAGCACCAGTGTAATAAAATCCAGCAATTAGGATTGTTTTTGAATTGTTCTGCTAACGATGTTTGGCAGTAAAGTCTTTAATGGCCAAATTTTTTAAATTTGGGCGTAATTAATAAAATTCCCAATACTTTCTAAAGCAGATGAACTGCTTGTTTCGTTAATAACACAAATACACAGCTACAAGAGTGTAAAAACAAACAACTTTTTTACTACATTTAACTAGTTCTTCACTCGTTCAAGAGGGCCAGATGTATTATTTGAGGTATTTTACCTCTTATGCAGGGCTCATTCATACCTCATTCAGGTTGTAAGTATTGGAAATTATCTGGTATGGAATACCTCAATTTGGTATTCAGTAATTATTTTCTTCTGCTCGGGTACCTTCGAGCACAACCGAGGGGTCTCACCAATTGTTTGATTTTTCGAGTGCCATTTACAAATTTGAGAAAAAAATATAATAATTTAAACACAAAAAAAGAAAAACTGAACTGAATCAATAGCGGTTCTGAATCGTTCGGAATATGAATTCTACTCCATTAACCCAAAACTAATTACCTGAATGCCATCTCCCAGAATTCCGCCATCCCGAATGTATCATTACCCTGTAAGCTATTTTCCCAAATGTACAATTACCTTGAACCGACTCTATAACACTACCCCGAACGCCACTACCCCAAATGCCTTTACACCGAACGCCACTTACCCCAAATTCAGTTACCCCGAATGCCGTTTCCCGAATGTACATCACGTTGAATTACATTGCCCCATGATATTGAAATTCAGGGTATAAATCGTTCGGAGATATGGAAATCGGTTTGATTGCACTCAGGGTAATGGCATTCGGGGTATTGGAATTCGGAGTGATGGGGTAGAATCTAAAATATAATAGATAATATTGTAACAAAACAATTTTTGACAGATGATTTATAAAACAAAATATTTTTTTCCCATTAAACTTACAACATATTATATTGTTTTTTACCATTCAATCATTTGCAAATATTATTCAAAAAAAGAAATGATTATCATTTATTTCTACAATACAATGTTTAAACATTTTTCATACTCAAATCAGACCAAAACGACGGAATTGAGACACCATAGCCAGATAAAATAAAAAATTGATTAAACTCATATAAGTATTTCTAACAACAACAGTCCAAATATTCAACAGTAAATAAATAATATGCTCTACTGGGATACACCAGTACCGTTTTGATTCGTATTACGGACAGCTTCAAATTCCGGACACTTTACTTCCTATGGGAAACATTTCAAACGAAATGTTTCAATTTTTGTCGTTTAAAAGTTCTCAGTTCGAGCCTTGTTTTATAAAGCGTTTTACATAAATATCTATGAAATGTTCTGCTACTTTAGACGTCTTTTTAGTGGTTTGACAATTTCAATTGATGATTTGAGTTCTCCAATTATGATATTCATGAGCTGTCCGGAATTCGAATCAAATTGTTTGGAATATGTGGCATAAGCTTGGAAGCGGACCATAAAAAGCCCGCACATTTATGTTTATAGTGAATTATTCAGATTGCGGAATCATTTAGCATGGTTTGTTTTATATTCTTTTGGGAAAATTATACTGCACTGAGGCCTTAAGGGTCCGTAATATGAATCAAAACGGTATGAATGACATTTGAATATTTAAATGAATTGAATTTTTAAATCAGATTGGACAAGGGGTAGGTGTAGCCTTTGAGTGATTTAACGGGGGGGGGGGGGGTTGATCATTTCAAAACTGGTTCAAAACAAGGTTTACTGATCATCAACTAATTACAATTACACTTCTAATATTTATTTTTTTTTTCAAGAGAATCGGTTCAAAATATGTTGAGTACCCTAACATCGAAGCTAAACGTTGCAAGGTTTTAACGCAATGGTCGTACCATAATAAATAAAATAAATAAATTTAATCTTTATATGCTTGAGTTTTTGTACTGGATAATTGATAAACGAAGAAACAAAACTAGTTCTCACGCTAAAGAAAAGGAGCAAGTAAATAATCACCAAGTGGTCACGGTTGTAAACTTTTCTTGATAATAATAATAATTTGTGAAAAATACCTCCAATGTGACATCATCTCAAATTTCCCAACGCAAACATACCTATCTATATCATATATCATAATTATGCTAAATCGTGTGGATTTAAAAATTGCCTCCTCCCGTTGCCTTTGTTAACGACAACAATTGCGCCATTTTCTTCTCGGAAAACTGCCTTTGCTCTTTGTTTCTGGTCCTTCTCCCACACCCCAAATCTGACCCCTCGGTGAACACAGCAGACTCATGAACCAAAACGAATTCGCAATTTTTCCCAAATCATGCCCCAGGCGTAAAAGTCTCCACGTTTGCGTTAGCAGAGAACCCCCTTCTTTTCCGATGGTGCTGCACGTGATAGGCACTCACCCTCAGCAAAAGTCCCTTTCTCTTTCTAAATGCGAGAAAGAAACGGTTGCCGGCATCAAACCCAGCCGGTAAAAATACGCAAATAATTAAGGAAAATAAATGAAAATTTTCACTGACATGGTCCAGGTCGTGTTTTCGGGGTGCGATAGCTTCCACGGAACATTGTTTTAATTGGTCGATTTCGGGCTTCTTTTTTTTGAATACTCCACAAATAATAAATCCTAAAACAGCATTATGCATGCAGGCATTATAATAGCATGTTGAAACGCCTGATAATAGCACTTTAACCTCATAGAAACCCTGTTACTGCACCAATGATGCTTCTAAGCCTGATGTACACGTGCATTAAAAAGTCACAACATTGGATCTATATTTGATTATGACATGTTTCAACTCTATCCACTATCCACTTCACACGATAATGTGGCAATATAACAGCATTATATACGCCTGAAGTGTAGTCATTTGATGCCTGATAGCATTAAATAGGCATAAGATATAACATTCCTAAGTCCTATCTGAATATTTTGAAAACATGTGTGTACTGTAAGGTGGACTGCTCATACAACTTTCTTCATCAAGAGATACCCAGAAACTTTTCCAAACAAATTATATCGCTAAAAAACGGTTTAGGCACTATGCAAAAATCGCAAATTGACAACATAAAACACTGTGCATGGACAACGACTTCGTCGTCAGCACGAACCGCAACTTACCTCATCTCCATAAAAAAACCGACAAGCCCCGACGATGAAGGTTGCTTAGCATAATGCCGAAACAACATAAAATTCTCGCCGAAAAATAAGGATCCCAAAAGTTTGACCGCACACAGAACCCCGGATTTTGCTAGAACGTACAAGTAAAAAAAGGCAACAAACCAAACTGCCGAAATGTTTATGCTGTTTGCAGAACCTTTTTCAAAATTTCTTTTTTATTTTTTTCGGTATTTGTCGGAAAAAGGGTAAAGCCAGCATCGAAAAAAGATGATTGCATGTGCGTTGCTACCGGAGCTGCCAAATTATTCAGAACGATTGTTAAAGAAACTTCCGATGTCCCTTGGGACGAATCTGTTGGGTTCAGGTTCAGTGCTATAATTAAAAAGCACAGTACCTTGGCGCGATAGGGATTTAAGAGAAAGTTTCTGTTAATCACACCTTTGTGGTTTTTATAGATTAATGTGGAAAATATTTTAAACTTTTAGGACATATTGAGATGATTTTTAACATTTCAAATTTTATTAAGGGGTCATAATGATTTATACTTTCATTTGAAGGATTGGCAGAGCTACCGAATTCAAGATTCTAAGTGAGGGGCTGTCCATTAACCACGCGGGCATTTTTTTCCGTCTTTTCAACCACTTTTCCCCCTCGTGGCTCTGTGTTGTTTTGGATAATATGAAAGCATTTACGTAATGTTTCTTATGACTGTGCAGGGAAGTAGACCGTTCCACAACAAATTGCCATGATGAAAAACAGCCCATTACGATGAAAAATTTAAAAAACTTTATTTCAGTAACTTCGTCCATTACAGTATGTTTTTCTAGCAAATGAGATTATAATCCATTCGGAAACATTTCCCTCACATCCGTTGCAACGTACACACATCTTGGAGCATCCAACAGACCATCACATCGCAGACCTATTCTTGCCATCGCGTCATGCCGACAACGTTTCCCGAGCGATCACATAACGAACCAAATTGCATTATAAAATCCATTATAGCTGCAAATGTTTTCTCAATTAAAACGCTTGCAGAAAATTTGTTATGCACATCGGTATCATCTCGTTCCTCTCGCATAGATAGCCAAGTACCTAGCATGACGAAGAACGTGTCGTAATAACTCTTGTCGTCCCGTCAGGCAGCATATCCTTCTTCTATAGTGTGTCTTGTTTCTACGCCATGTCTTGCCCTCGATCGGTAGGAGCTGGAAGACGACGATGGCGACGTTGATGTTGCCAGGAAGCTATTACAACTTCGATGCTGCCAATACTCCATACTCACATGTTCTCCGGAGCTGAAAATGTCTGCCACTTCAGTGAAATAACTTAAGGGTATTCGATATTTCCAATATCGATATTCCGTCAATTACCGTTCGAAACGAATTACCGCGGAATTCCATGGATTCCAATGAGGCAAAACTTTTGTTGTTCGATTTCGTTTCGTAACGCCCAAAAGTCTTTTCCATTAGGAATTTCTCTAGGGACTCCATCGGAAGTTCCTCTATGGATTCCATCATGAGTTTTTCTGGGGATTTCATCAGATGCTCTTCTACGGATTCCATCAGCAGTTCCTACAGGGATTCCACCTGGAACTCCTCTCTGAATTGCATCAGGAGTTCCTCTAGCGATTCTATGAGAAGTTTCTCCAAGGATTCCACCAGGAGTTCCTTCAGAGATTCCACCTGGAATTCCTCCAGGGATTTTATCAGGAGTTTCTCTGGGGATTCCAACAGGAGTTTTCCTAGGGATTTCATCAGGAGTTCCTTCAATAATATCTTTATCTTTATAATATTCCTCAAGGATCCCATCAGGAATTCCTCCAGGGATTCCATCAGGAGTTCCTATAGGGATTCTATCAGGAGTATCTTTAGGGTTTCTATCAGAGTTCTTCTGGGGATTTCATCAGTTTCTCCAGGGATTCCATCCAAAGTGCCTTCTGAGATTTCACCAGGAACTCCTCAAGAGATTATATTTAAAAAAAAAGACACTACACGTTAATGCTTCCAGTGGGCTATTTGCCCTTTGAAGGAAGCACCACACTAGACAACGGACTAGCATGCAACGCCCAGTGGAACAGTCGGAAGACATTCCTGTCGAAAAGTTTTCCGGCCTGAGGCGGGAATCGAACCCACACTCCTTAGCACGATGCGGCTAAATGCCTCGGTGACACTAACCGCACGGCTACGAAGCCCACAAAGGAGTTCCTCGAGGAATTTCATCAGGATATCTTCTAGGGTTATAATAAGGAGTTCTTCTAAGGATTCTATCAAGATTTCCATCAAGAATCCCTGAATTTCTCCAGTTCCTATAGGAATTCCATCAAGAATGATTCTAGAAATTCATCAGAAGTTCCTCAAATGATTCCATAAGGAGTTCCTTCAAGCAGTGTTGATTAGACTCATTTCCCCGAAATTCGAATTGTGAAGCCATGAACTGTTATAACTGTGCGTTGTATTCCTGAGATGGAAGGGGAGGTGGTTGGGCTTGAGTGTTGCACATAGAATCCGACAGTTTCGATCTCGTAGGCCGCAATTCAAGTTTCGGTGAAATTATTCGCACTCACTCACTCATTCATTTCATTTCACCGAAACTTGAATTGTGGCTCTCTGGGATCAAAATTTATCGAATTTGTGTACTCAAGCTTAACCATCTGCTTTTCTATCTTAGGAGGATAGAGCATGGTTGTAGTAGTTCGTGGCTTCGTAGTTCGGAAAATGTTATTTTCGGGGAAATGAGTCTGAGCAACACTGCCTTCAAGAATATCTTTTGGAATTCCTCCAGGGATTCCATTAGGAGTTTCTATAGGGATTCTATCAGGAGTACTTCTGAGAGTTCTTCTGGGGATTTCATCAGGAGTTTGTCCAAGGATTTCATTAATAGCTTCTTCTGAAATTCCATCTGGAATTCTTCCAGGGATTCCATCAAAAGTAAGAATTCTATCAAGATTTCTTCTTGGGATTTCATAAAGAGTTTTGCCAGGCATATTCTCAGCAATCCCTCCAGGGATTTAATCAGGAATTTCTCTAGGGATTCCAACAGGAGTTCTTCTAGGGATTTCATCAGGAGTTCCTTCAATAATATATTTATCTTTATAATATTCCTCAAGGATCCCATCAGGAATTCCTCCAGGGATTCCATCAGGAGTTCCTGTAGAGATTCTATCAGTCGTATCTTTAGGGCTTTCATCAGAGTCCTTCTGGGGATTTCTTCAGAAGTTCCTCCAGGCATTCCATTAAGAGCTTCTATAACGATCCCGTCCGGAGTTCCTTCAGAGATTCTATTAGGAGTTTCTCCAGGGATTACATCAGAAGTTCCTCTAGGGATTCCATTCCTTCTAGGGATTTTATCAGGAGTTCCTCCAATGATTTCAAACTTCCTTCAGAGATTCTATCTGGGATTCCTACAGAAATTCTATCGAGAGTTTTTCTGGGGAATCTGTCATGAATACACAAGGGATTGGACAACATCCATTTAATAAATAACGCCTAAATTGGAAATTTTTAACATTAACACCCCCCCCTCCGTAACGCTTTTTGTATGGAAGTTTTTGATAACTAGTATGAGTCGTAACGCTCAAGTAGGCCTTCCCCCCCCTCCGAGCGTTACGAAATTTGTGGATGCCGCCTTGTATCAGAAGTTCTTCCAAGGATTCCATCAGAAGTTTCTCTTGGGATTTTATCAGGAGTCTTTCAATAGATTTCATTAGGAGTTTCCCAGGGACTCCATCAGAAGTCCTCCTGGAACTCTATCATGAACACCTTCTGGGATCCCATCCGAAGTTCTGTTTAAAATTCTATCAGGAATTCTGCTAAAGTTTTCTTCAGGAATTTCTCTGGGATTTTTTTCAGGTTCCATGAGGCAATTTACTACGGATTTCTCCCGGAATTTATAAACGGATCCTACCAGAATTTTCTTCCAGGGTTTTCTCTAGAGAATTATTCAAGAGATTCATCCAGGAATTCCTAAAAGGAGACCTCCCGGAATTAATAACGAGATGCCTCCCGAAATTCTTCAAGCAATATATATCTCCAATGATCCTCAAGCGTTATCAAGATTTTACGAAATTCCTTCGGGAATTTCTCAAGCAACTTCTCACGGAATATCTCCAGAAGTTCTTGGGAGTTTTCAGGAATTCATTCAGCAATTATACCAAAAATTTTTTTAAATGATTTCACATGTAATTTGGGAATCCACCAGTATATCCTCAAGTGACTCTATGAGGAGTTCCTCCTAGGATTCAGAAAAATAATTCTTTCAGGGATTCCTCTGAGAGTTCCTTCAGTGAATTCACCAGTTATTCCTTCAAAAATTTCGCTCAGGATTTCAATTAAAAATCCTCCAGGGATTAATCTTAAAAATTCCATGGATTAGATCTTTAATTCGCCAAGGTGATTCTCCAAGATTTCCATCAGGAAAATCTTCGAGGATTTCAGCTGAAATTCTCATAGGGATTTCACTTAGAATTCTATCAAAAACTTCACCCATATTTTTCCGGTGATTTCACCGGAAATTCAAAAAAAAAACTTCTTAAAATTCTTCCAAAACAATCTGGAAAAAATCATTCAAAAACTTCACCAGTATATTCTATAACTATCTTTTCCGGAATTTTTCGAGAGTGGAGTTTTTTAAGTTTTTCCAGGGTTAACACTGTGAGTATCATTAGAGTTTCCCTAAAAATTCTTTACCAGAAAAATTCACCACAGCTTCGCCAGAAGTTCTACCAGAAAATTTTTCAGGATTATCAGAAATTCCTCCAGGGTGTTAAAAAAAATAAATCCACAAGTTCAAATGATTTTTTTTTTCTGGAAAACCGCGAGAAGCATTGGATGAATATTAGATTGGCCCAGCTCAGTATGGGAGAAAAATAAAGTTGTATGATTCCACGGGGCACCCCCCAGGATTATTTCTTGGGATTAGAGGAAGCCTTTCTGAAAAATTCAGCTCATTTTGTCGTTCCATAAGCTGGCGCATTTGAATTGAAGTTAATATGGGATTTTCTGCTCAAACATATGAGCAACAGCACATCATCTACTGTTTAGTTCAGGAAAATTGATGATCGTGTTCAATTGGACCCAGAATGTCAAACACACTACTTGATGTAATAGCGAAAAATATTGTAGAAGATTGTACCATGATCAAAATTAATAAAGTTGGTGCTTTAACCATCTGAAGTGTATCATGCAATACTGCTAGTATTTCTTCAACATAGCTTGGAGGTAGCAACTAAGCGCATCATAGCCACCTATGACGCTGGGCGAGCTGAGGCACATGTCGCATGCATGTAAGTGACTGTACGGGAGTGCTGATCTAAGCCTAACTTTCAACAACTGAAAGAGTCATGAAAATTAGATTAAATTCAGATACAACCTTCTGCAATTATGTTCATTAGGGTATCAACTAGTGAATTTGTCATTCTGGGCTTATTTGAACGCGAACAATTAGTATACGGAACGAAACAGTGACATAGGATCAATTTTCAATATATTTGAGACGAATATCCCATACAAACTTCAAATCTAATGCGCCAGCTGGTGGAGCAACCAATTGAGTTGAAATTTTGAGAGAGCGTTTTTCTTACCCTAAGGCTCATATCTAGAGGGTGCCCCGTTGAGTTTTACAACTTTTTTGTTAAAGGGCCAGTCCATTGGGAAGTTTTTGGATAAATCTCTGGAGGACTCTGTAGAAAAAAGATACGAGATAGAATCGCTGAAGAAATTCTTGAAAAATTGTTATACACTGTAACCTCAATTTACGAACTAGATCGGGGGTGCGCAGATTGAGTTGGTGCGTAAATTGAATCAGTGCGTAAAACGAGGGAGCTCAGTTCGTAAAACGAGGTTTTGCAAATTTATCATTTCTATGTAGAAGAATGTCTCTCAATACTGGACCCTAGAAGATTGTTATATTTTTAAGAAGCGTTTGTATTGTCAGATACAAGTTTTGGTAATTAAGGAGTACAACATGTGTTCTAGTTCATCCAAAAACTTCCTGGAATATATACCTGCAATGTACTGGCATATTTAACGATCCTATGATGTTTTTTTTGATATGGCACAGGCTTTTATCTATTCATAGTAGTAAAATGAGTATTTTTATAATTTGTGCCGATGTCCTAGGTCCTCCAAAGACTCCATTGAATATAGGCCTTGGGATCTACGACCGTAATAAGGGATCAGAGGTTACTTTTCAATTACTCCACAGGTCCCTAACCATTCATGTGAGTAAACGGTGTATTGTAATAATTTGTGCGGATGTCTTAGGTCCTCCAAGGACTCTATTGAATATAGGCCTTGGGATCCACGACCGTAATAATTAGAGGTTACTTTTCATTTACTCCACAAGCCCCTAACCATTCATGTGAGTAAACCGTGTATTGTAATAATTTGTGGGGATGTCCTAGGTCCTCCAAGATCTATATCGAATATAGGTCTTAAGATCTACAAGCTTAACCAATTATCAATAGATGCTTTTTTGATATGGCACAGTCCCTTAACTATATGTAGCAGTAAAATGAGTATTGTTATAATTTGCACCGATATCCTAGGTCCACCAAAGACTTCATTGAATAGAGGCCTTTGAATCTACAAACGTGATCAATGGTCTATTGGTAGTTTTTTTTAATATGGCACAGTCTCTTAACCGTTCATTTAAGTCAACGGAATATTTTATTGATTTATACGGATGTTTTTGGTGCTCCAAGGACTCCATTGAATATAGGCCTTTGGATCTACGGCCATAATAAGTGATTAGAAGATAGTTTTCAAATACTCCAAAGGCCCATTACCATTTCTGTGGGTAAACGAGGTATTGTATGAATTTGTGAGGATGTCCTTGGTCCTCTAAAATCTCTATCGAATATGGGCATTAGGATATACAAGCGTAACCAATCATCAATAGATATTGCAAAGGCCTCTTACTGTCCATATTTGCAAACGAAGTGTTGTATTGAGTTGAGTCGATGTTTTTGTACTTCCGAGGACTCCACGATATATAGACCTGAGTATCTACAAACTTAAGTAGTTGTACATTTATGATTCTTATATATAGCATAAAATATAAACTCTTAAGGCTAAGTAGCCCGTCATTCGGTTTGGTAGCCTTGTTGACTTTCCAGATTGCAATTTCAAAGTGATAAAACTCAGTCATCTTAAGTAATATTCATTCATAAAAGTATCTTTTACATATAGAAAATAAGCTGATACATTTTCAGCAATGTCAGTGCAAAACCTAGTGATTTTCTTTAATTCGCAATCGTGAGACGGTTTGGCCACAATCATCGATGCCCACTACAAATTTCAATGACGGCCTACTTCGCCTTAATCAAGCAAATGGATCAATGTACTGATTTGTACTGATGTTCATGAATTTACTTCGTTAAACAAGTGACGTCTATTGAATTTGCGTAAAAACAGACTTCGTTGATTGAGGTTTAGGTGAATTCAATTTAAAAATGGCGTCAGACATCGATTTTTGTCAACAATATTCTCCAAACCTAGGTCGCCATCTTGGATTCGAAAATTGCGTCAGACATCGATTTTCGTCATCCCCTCATCGTGCCCGTTCTGAAAATACCCATGTTGCATGGGTTTCCAACGATTTCATCCAACCGGAGCTCACCATCTTGGATTTCAAAATGACATCAGACATTGATTTTCGTCATCCCATCGTCGTCACCATTCCGAAAATACCTATAATGCATGAGTTTCCAACGATTTTTTTATGCCTGGGGTTGCCATGTTCGATTCCAAAATGGCGTCGGACATCGATTTTCGTTATCCACTCGCCGTTCCCGTTCCGAAAATACCCATATTGCATGAATTTCGAACGATTTTCTGAAACCGGAGGTCGTAATATTGGATTCCAAAATGGCGTCGGACATCGATTTTCGTCATCTCCTCGTCGTGCCCGTTCAGGAAATACCCATATTTTATGGGTTTCCAACGGTTTTCACAAACCATAGGTCGCCATCTTGGATTCCAAAATGGCGTCAGACATCGATTTTCGTCATCCCCTCGTCGTGCCCGTTCCAAAAATATCCATATTGTATGGGTTTCCAACGATTTTCCCAAACCGGAGGTCAATGATTTCCCACAGAATTGTCAAAACTCAATTTACGCACTGCGTAAAAAAAGTGACTTAAATTGAGTTTACTTCGTAAAAAAAGTGACTTAAATTGAGGTAGCGTAAAAAAAGACTTCGTAAATTGAGGTTTTAGTGTACCAATCTCCGGAAGAATTCTTGGAGTCAGCTTTGAAGTAAACTCTGAAAAATTACTGAAGAAACCACTTGAGCATTTTTTGGTCTTTGAAGGAATCAGTGAAATCCTGAATAATTAGTAGAGGAACCTTTGAAGGAACCTCTGGAAAAAAGCCACCTGAACGTATGCTTGAAGAATTTTACCCGGAGAAATTTCTGGGTAAATCTGTGGATAAATTTCTAGAGGAATTGTTGATAAAATTCTTGGTTGGTTCCCAGGAAGAATTTCTGGTGGAATCCCTAGTATAACCAGTGGTTTTCTGGAAAGACTTCAAAGTAGAACAACTAGAGGAAACCACTAAAGACTCTGGATAGAATCTTTGAAGAAATTACCATAGCCATTCTCATATCTATGAATATTTAGAATAATTCCCGACTGAGATCGCTCAAAATTGTACACAGCAAAAATTTGTGAATATTAAGCAGCACGCAATTTGGACATCGACGGAAAATTGTGGCAGACATTTGAAAATTACAAGCGTTAGCCAACAGCTGAAGCATATATGACCATCTGTCAACCAATCAGGGCCCTTCCGACTATTTTTATAGTTAAATCCGCTAGAAATTTACATGAATCTGCCACAAAACAAACCCAGCCACGCTCAACAATCACGCGACCGAGAGAACGCTCCGCATTGTTTACTGCTCTTTCAATCACTTCTCGAAGAAACCGCCAACCGTCGAAGCGATTCTGTGATACACTAAGTTTACGCAGAACGTGTTCAACTTTCGTCAGGCACCTACTAAGGCGGTAAAACAGCCGAGAGAGCTCGGTCGTGTAGTTGATGCTCCAGAGGTCGCGAGTTCGAATACCGTTTAGAATTTTTTTATATATTCATTTAGTTTGGTAGCTAATTATAGCTCATTTTCAAACCAACAGCAATGTAATTTTAAGATCGCACGGAGACCTTTTGTTACATTCGACTCGCTATAATTTTACAGGTTTCGTTCGTACTGTGTAGAGTTCTACCGCAATACTTCGTGCGAGTTGTAATTGGAATTCCTCATCAATATTGATTTCTTCCGTAACCTAAATCATGAATGTTCTGCTCTTCCTCACTACGATTATTGCCGTAGAAATATTCACCTCCACAGCCACATAAATCTAAAAAAAATAACAATCACATATTCACTAGACTTGCCGAGAGCATTTAAAACATGCGAAGAAATATGGTGTTGCTGCAACAAACTTTGACAGTCGTTCAAACGGTTCAACTAACTTGTGGGCGGAGTCAATGTTGGTCAAACCGTCTGAGCGTCTGTGGGCTGCATTAGAAAATTGAGGATCAATGAAGTTCAGTTTAATTTTAAAAATATGCTGTGATACGGAAAATGAACGAAATCGATTATATTGACGCGTCCTTAGCGTGCTTCGTGCGAAAATTACAACTTCTCGAAAAGAAATGTAAAAAAAATCAAGCTGGTTCTAACAGCAGTATGCGGTGCCGCCATCTTTTCGAACCCAACATGTTCTAAGCAACCGTTGGATACTCAAATGCATTTCAATGCGGATACTCAAATGATCTTGGCTGCTGTCAAATCCATTAGGTGGAATTTGGGTTGCCATATACGTGGGTTCTAATGATTCCCATTTTTCTGTTTCCAATTATCAAAAAGCGGTTGAGTATCAGCAGGTCAATATCAAACTGACAATATTGCGGCAAACGCTTTACCGATCTTTGTTATGTTGTCAAGGTGAGGATAAAAACAAATAAAAATCAACGAAGATTCAACTCAGCGAGTGTCAATATAGGCGAGGGTAGATTGATTACACAGCGCAACAAAAATTACATTTTTGCGTGTCTCAAGGTTCAAATAATGTGTCTCTAGTAGATTTGGGGTTGCTGAATCTGATGCCGTTCTCAGAAATTTTCCAGCACGTCACAATTTTTAGTAATAGGTCGCCAAAGTTTTATAAAACATTGATTTTATTGATATTCACCTAAAATTTGAAGTATATTGTATCAAACTTTTTTGTGATCTTTTCCACCTAGCATGCAAAAGAGGACTTAAACTTTCATTTTAGATGTATTTTGATTGAAATTGCACGATTAAATTTAGATTAAACCGATTTTTTTCAATATGCTTGCATTCTCCATACAAAATTCTTCGTTTCTCTTATATGACAAAATACAATACTTTTCTAAACCATCAAAAAATAACTTATCCGCGTCAAAAGTATAACAAACTTTCATGATAAGGGGACGGACCTGGTGTAGTGGTTAGAACACTCGCCTCTCACGCTGAGGACCTGTGATCGAATCCCATCCCCGTCATAGTCACTTATGACGTAAAAAGTTATAGTGACGACTTCCTTCGGAAGGGAAGTAAAGCCGTTGGTCCCGAGATGAACTAGCCCAGGGCTAAAAATCTCGTTAATAAAGTCAAACCAACCAACCTTTCATGATAAGTGTTGTTATACACATAAAGTTTGAATTCTGTGGCAAATTAAGCAAATAAATGTCGGACAGCAACCCTGCAAAGATGGCGTTCGTTGCATTCAAACGATTGCGTACAATTTTGGATATTTTGTCTCGTTATCAATAACAATTTCAGAAATCCCGTGTTTCGTTTCATTTTGTATCGCCATGGAAAATGCATATCACATAACCTTACAAACACTACGCTGCCATTGAAGCATCTGTATTGGGAGAATCGCATCTCTTTCGTTTTTTTTTTAATTCTATGGCACGTAAGTAGAAGAACGGGAAAATGCCATCTGCACTGATATCGCAGCTCCGTGCAAAATCTGCAATTGAAACTCCTACTTTACGATCATCCAGTTGGAAAAAAGACCAGGACTGATAAAAAAATAAATGGCGACGCATTTTTCTCGACTCCCGGCAATTCAAAGAAATTGATGTGCGCGAAGGATGAGACTCTCGTCGCCATCGTCCTGAAAAAGAAGTGCACACTGCATTGCAATACAGCACATGCAACAGACATCGCGAACGACGCCGAGCCGGTCGGTGGATGTGCGATAAGTATTTCCATTGATTTGCACTTGAATGCAGCTGCTATCAGCGAAGGCATTCTTTATGTCCAACTGTCGACGTCGCCACTGCGATTCTGGAAGGCTGGAAGTAAGGGTATGCGATATGGATTTTTTCCATGTCGATACGAAACGAAACGATACGCGGAATATCTTGCGCTGATAATGACGAAACGGAACGAAATTTAAAAAATGTTTCGTGTAACTCGATACGAAATCAAATATCTCACGGAATTTTTCGAAACGAAACGAAATTTTTGAATTTGTTTCGCGGAATACACGTTTAAGTTTTTTTTTCTTGTCAGATCTGTAAATTTGACAATAGGCATAAAAAAACGTCTTTTTAAATCCTCTACCATATGGAAACCTTAGTGTTGCTCAGCGGAGTCCTTACATCTTTTGGTAAGACTCTTTTCTGTTTGTTTGAAATCTTCTCAATAAAACTTTATAAGGTTTCATTTCAACATATCTGACATTCACACAAGGCAATATATACCATAAAACATGGAATAATGATATTCATTTGTTTTTGCTGTACTTTATGCTTTGTGGATTGAATGAATGTGATTGGGGACACAAGTCGATAAGTGATCAGGAAAACACTAAACTGAGAAGCAGACTCTGACCCAGTTGGAACATAACGTCAAAAAGATAAAGAAAAATAAGAAGAACAGAGGAATCACTGGAATATTTGCTTAAGTATAAGCTGGAGTATTGAATTAAATTAAATTTTAAAGAATCCATCAACACATACCTAAGAAATCAATCAAGATAAATTTAAAAGAACTGCAAAAGTAATAAACTCCAAGTGATATTGCGGCAGCAACTTAACCAGGATTGCCTGTTGGGGTTAGTTTTGAAGTTCCTAATAAATTTTCTGGAAAAGCCCTGCATAAACTGTGAATTATTTCTTGGAGGGATCAAATCTGGACGAATGCAAAGTTTTAGAGTAAACCTTGTAGAAAATACTGAAGGTATTTCTATTATTGTGTAGAGCAAATACTGGAGAAATGATCCTATTCCAAAATCTGTGAAGGAATTTCTGGACGATTTCTGAAAGAATTAAGGATTGTTGATATTATTTAATTTTCAGATTCTTTGTTTAAAACTCTCTACAAAATCACATTTTCACTTAATTTTGAGCCTCGAGAGTATTTTAAAAAAATATTTGAAATTTTCGAAAAAAAAAGGTTTTGAACCTGGACTACATAGCATAGAGGAACCGCATATAAGACTGACAAGTTCACCCATGTTCGTTCAGACAATCCGTCTTTCAATGAGCTAAATTTAATGTTTGGCTTATTTTTTGTTCTCGAGATTTAGATGTGCGAAAATCGAAAAAAAAATGTTGCGCTTTTCCATTGTGAAAAACCTTAGGTACCGCACCAAACCTGAATCTACACTACCCTCCATAAGTATGGAATCGTTGCAATACAGAGTATTGCAGCACTTTTAAGTTTAGCATTACCCAAAATCCAGTGATAATAGTATCTTCAACTGAAATTAAAAAATCGCAGGGGCTGAAATTATTATTATTGTTAAAGATGACCTCAAAAATATGTTGATCTAGCACCTCAGAATCACGAGATAATATTCATTTTAGGTGATGCTAAACTTTTCAAGGTGCTGCAATATTCAGTATGAGTGTTGCAATACGCGATTCTATACTTATGGCGAGTAGTGTATATCGGGAATCAATTTTGATGGTGCATGCAATGCATGAATCAAATTTATAACTGTTTTGTGATTTTTCCTAAAATAAATCATCAAAATCGATCGAAAGATGGCGAAGCTAAAGAATTTTTGAACTTGATGTCGGTATTGAAAAGGTTAAGACCTTTGCCTTGCGGCATTTGGCTTCCACTACTTGTAATGATATATTATCAATATTTGTTTTTTTAAATTGGGGGTCGTGAGGAAATAATGTCACGTTATGAAAGGAGAGAGGAATTGGTGGTGTGGTACAGCGTGAATTAACCTAGATTCATTTTTCGATATAAAATAATGTATGCATCTTCCTTGTTTAAGGTGAATATAAATCGAAGGCATACCTCAGAAATTCAAGAGCACAAATCTATCGAACCCGACAGCGGTTCAAGGTGAACACTTGATCGATTGGCCATCGAGTAACCAATCGATAGAGTTTTCAGCTTGAATGGACGTCTGGTTCTTCAGATTTGTGCTCTTGAAAATTTGAGGTGTGGCTTTGGATCACTCAAATCAACGCTATTTTTCGTCGCCATCGCGGAAAAAATCGCGTTGATCAATAATCTGCACCACCTGAGCAAATCCAGAACATCAGGGACTCACGATCCGCAGCTTTTTTTGACATTTGTGTACAAACAATTTTCGCGATATATTAACGGATTTGCTCAAAAGGACACGCGATGTTCCCCGGAGGAAACCGTGGTTTTGCTCTCTTCATTCTTATGGAAGATAACATTGCGGTAGTTCATCAAACGCAGTTGTTCCTTTCCTGTGCTATTCGCCGCGAGGAATTTAGGGAAAATGGGCGTTTTTGGAAACTTCACAACGGCAGTGCAGTTTATCATATCCTGCGGACCAGTCAATACTACAGTTATCCCACAGTTATGGATAGCTCACAGATATGGATTAAAGTTGGATTAAATGGAGTAGCAATTACGCAGAACCCATTTTACCTACGCGAACCATAAATCTATACAGCATCGCAATCAACAATAACATGCTTAAGGCGCAAGAGAAAATGGCACAAAAGTCAAAACTGAAAAAGCAGTTTTCTCCTTTTAAAACAACATATTGATGAAAATGAAAACACACAGCCTTTCTTTTTGACAAATAAAAGAGCTGTGTGTTTTTATTTTCTTAGATTTGTCTATTTAAAAAAAGAAAACTGCTTTTTAAGTTTTGACTTTTGCAGCATTTTTACTTGGGCCTTAAACACATTTGTTCCATTCGTAGGAATAAAATGTCATACATATGCCTAGAAGCGTTGATTCATATATGTGGGGCATTGAAACCCATAGGGTAGATATATTAAACTTCGCCATGCTTTAGTTTTCGCCCCTCTCATACACATTTAGACTTTTGTGTGTGAAGGGGCGAAAATTAGTGCAAATTTCTTGGGTGGCGCCCTACCACAGTTATGAATCTAATGTCGAATTCGTTTTTGAACCCAGGTTGGAACTGGTGCAACCCGTTCTGAATCACAGTTTCAACCCCAACCCGATTCAGGTTCGACCGAACTACAATTTGCTTGACGTTTGTTTGTTTATGTTTTGATCACCGACCCATTTCCCAAAAACGAAAACGACATAAGATAAGACGATTCCTAAAGAAACGCCTAAACGTATGCTTTCACTAGCATACCATTCATTTGCCTCGCAGATAATTTGCTGTTATAGTGTTCTGATCCATGATATGAGTCGATTTGATTCATAATACGGACCCATTTTTGACTGTAGCTAGGAGTAGAAGCGAACGCTTTGCCTTTTTTTGTTCGAAATTAAACTCGAATTTCGCGAAATTCCGTTTTATTCCGTTTGTATTCAATTTTCCGTGGAAATATTTTAACAATTTGGCGAAACGAAACGAAATAGCAAAATACAAATTTCGCCCGTGCAAGTTCCGTGGAATTCCGCGGAATTTCGTTTCGAAGCGTATTTGACGGAATCATTCGGTATTTCGCATACCCTTAGCTGGAAGCGCGAAAAACTGTGAGATGACGATGGTCTTCGGGGAACGACTCTGGCATAGTGCAGGGAATGTCGTGATAAATGTCAGTCCATTCGCTTGTCGCGGTGCCTTCTTCCAATGTGAGACCAGCAGAAGGTCCAGCAGAACTCGCAGATATGCTGGAAAGGATATTGCATCGTATGATAGCTTCAATTTTCTTTCAATGCAGTGCACTTCACTGATTGGAATGGTGAACAGTGGGTGTGGATAGTGCATAATGGGATAAATATAGGAAAATTGTTCAAGCTTAGAACATAAACGTATGGCAAAATTGGGGTGGTAAATGGCTGGACATTGCGTACCATTGCTACTACGAGTACTTGCTGGTATTAAATAGACCCATACTTGTAGCATTATATCCAATATAGTATCATTCGAAACATTACATTCATTTCTTATATCTAGGTGTTCTGTATTAGAAAACACTATCATCTTAGTTTGGTAAAACAAAATTAAGCTTTCATTACCATTTTGTTAACAACATATATTTCATTTGCCTTAACAGTTCAGATTTTTTTACAGGTGAGTTAATTCACCTCCTTATAAACATTGTATAATAGGAAATATTGATAAATCTTCGAAATATTTCCTACTTCATAATAAATGTGTCCAATTATACCGTATTTTACCCACAGTACAAATGCATTCTGTTCTTTCACAGGCAATAACAAAAAAAAAGTCCCAATGGACGTATCACCCAGACGATCCTGAATAGCAGAATAAAAATCACTGCACATTTTCTCCACAACGGCCTTACCAGTCCCCTTCAACTCACCACTTCATGCACCTCTGACCCGAGAAACATCCTGGAATCCTCTTAGATTAATGCCCTCGCGAATGAGATGAAAGAAATCCGGTAGCGCAGCATTGCATTGAGGAAGCTTATGCACGCACTTCATCCATATGTAGGTAGCTGGCAAACAGAACGCGGAATCGAACCAGAAGTCTATTTCCTCCGCGTATTTCGGAAGCGTAGACGATAGTCGATTGGTTGCCGGGAAGCAAGAAAAAAATGCCCAGCTGCAACTTATGTGCAGTTTTATCGCACTTAGCAGCGAGCGAACGCGATTGCAAATATCTCTTGCGTCTACGCGTAAACGTCGCGAATTCGATTACAGTCGGAGAGGCAGAGAAGTTCGAGAATCGCGAGCCTACCAGCCGCCGGCTGAAACGCAACGCAAATGGTGCGATAGCAATAGATTCTCGCGTGCACAAACGACATCCTACGTCTTTTGCCGCTGAATGGATCTTCATTTGGGTAGATGCATATTCTAGTAGATAGTCGCTCAAGTTGCCTAATGGATGGGTTTCGCTGCAACGAGCGGCGATTTAGATGGATGCAACGCCATTTCTTCAAATCAGTGTATTGAAGGAGGCAAAAAATCAGGTGACTCTGTTCATTTCGGAAGCCGTGCCCAGGGTTTCTCAAAGGTTACAATCAAACCGTTATTTTTTTATTTATTTTTAGTATCAATTCAAGCAATACTTTCAAATAATATATCTGTGTGTTATTATGATTAAACTAAATTAAGCTAAAATAGTTAATTTTATCAAACATGTCACAACCACTCGCTTGTATTACAAAAAAAAATAAAAAAATCTTAACCTTATTATATAAAACATAGATCGTGACAAGAAAAGATTCTATCTATCTTTTACTGATGAGATTTTTAGCCCTAGGCTAGTTTATCTCGGGACGAACGGCTTTACTTCCCTTCCGAAGGAAGTCGTTACCATAACATTTATTTTATAAGTGACTATCTTCTTGAGGATGGGATTCGATCCCAGATCCTCGGCGTGAGAGGCGTGTGTTCTAACTACTACAGCAGTACCGTCACGAAGATTAAACCCTCTTTAGTCTTAAGTTATGATAATTTTTTTTTTTTTTTCAATCTTAATTTAACATCGGAGAGTGTATGTATTTCATTACTTCTCCATCAAGACGACAGCTTCAGAAACCGAAATGAACTCTCTGTAGAGAATTCTTTGCAATATAAAATCAGATAGTTCATATTGGTACAGAAAACAACATTTTAAAGACATTTTTTTGTTTTCTGTTGATGAGTGGATACAGACAGTTTATATATTTTGTAAAGTCTGAATTTAACAAAAACTAGCATGTTTCAGATACTTAATTCTATCTGACTAATTTATTGGAACACTTCCGATTGTGACGACATCATGTCTACTAGAAGGTATGTTGACTATGAAAGGATGAGCGGAAATCTTTCGTTTTTACATAAAATGACTGAAAGGTATCCAAACTACCGTTTTTTATCTCAAAAATAAAAAAAAAAAAACACGCTGTAGAAACATGGTTGATTTTCTCAGCCAAGGGATTGCTAAGAAGCTCGTTTTCTGTTGCCTCTTATAAAACGATAGCGGAGCTCACCCATACGAATGTGCACATCAACAAAGTAGCTGGTGCAAATGTGGGGAAATGAACCACGGCACACAAATTCAATGCATTACTTGTATTTTATTCTAAAGAAATTGCTTCACACTTCCAATTTTTGTCTGTTATCTATGGTTTGATTATCCGAAGAAACATTTGCTTCTCTGCAGCTTATTACCATCATCAGCTTTAGCCGATTTCGTTGCGCTTCATGCATTTTGTACTGTTTTCACTCGTAGGAAAAGGTAAACATCCGAAAAATATAGGTGTATGAGTGGAATTTGACTCTGGAGTATAAATTATGCTCCCGATAAGGAGACACAGCTCAAGCTGTCAAATTCCATAGTGAAAAAATAGGACGTCATCCCTCTGTTCTCAGCATTAGCACGTTAACAAAACCATTCGGGTATCACGAGTTTTTGGCGGGTTTTGTGATTGAATCATTTTTTACGGTTCGAGTTGATTGAGTTGATTTTGCATCAAAATATCGAGCGTGAGATTTGCGAAGCAGATCGCTAATGAGTTTGCTCTCACGGGAGAGCGTATTGATTGAGATTTGAGTGTGAGTCTATCAACAATGCATGAGAGGATGCCGGGAGTTTATGGTACGCTCCGTCAAAACTGCAATGGCGGTTATCACAAAACAACCACGACATCCAAGTGACGAATTGCTTGAGACGATGCTACTAGAAGCTGGATGACGCAGATCAAGAGGTTTTAACACCAAACCATCCCCTATTCTACGAGTCGATGGGAGTGGTTCAACCACGATCAACATTGACGGATTTCACGCCAACTCGACACGCGATTGGCAGCACCCCTTCAGAATTCAATGAAACTTTCTGGATGTTAAAAGTATGTGAAACTAAGATACTTTGCATATTTTGTTTTTTTCAAAATCGATCTAGACTAACATTTGGAAAGGGTCAAAGTTTTTTTTTTCTTTTTTTTTATCAACCCGTATAATTCAATAACGGTAAGACCTACAAAAAAGTACAACATACAACATGGGGGACTGTCGTGAAATTTCCTGACGTTAAAAAAAAAATGAAAAAATAAAAAAAAAACATTTTCTACACTGAAAAAAATGATTCAAAACTTTAAAGTCGATTTAAAAATATCGGCCACTTCAGATTTTGATCATCCTTAAGCAAAAAGTTTCGTAATTAAATTTACTAAAAGTCGTCCATACATTGCAAATTGGACATATTTATGAGAAAAAAGTTTTTCTAACATCGATTTTTTACAGTTTAAAATGAATTCTGAAGGGGTACTGCCAATCCCTTTGTCGAGTTGGCGTGAAATCCGTCCATTAACAATCGTCCATTAACTTTGCGGGACAGCTGGAAATTTTCACATTACTTGGTGGATCAGTTCGGGAGGCGATGGGTGCCAACTCTGACCAGGTGAACAAAGCTGTTCCAACCGAGAAACAATTTTTCGTCTACCACTTGCAGTCTTCTTCAGTGTCAGTTACTCGTATCCTCTCCTATAACACTGAAGAAGACTGCAAGTGGTAGTCGAAATACGCGTATCTGTCAAAGATAAGCAATTAGGGTGGAATTAAAAGGTACAAGGCACTGCAATCTACTTTTTTGTTTCTCTATTGAGATTCTGCTCAGAGGATTCGAATACATTAAAAAGAATTTATTCCAACCGATAAAACCATTAGTGCTCGTAGTTGATGAGACCAATCGAAATGGATGGCTGCAAGGACGGATCGTAATGAAAGGAAAAGAAGGACGGACCAGAAGAACAGTAGTTCATACAAAAGATGGGTTAACTACGCCTGCTGTTAAGCTGGCAATCCTGGACGTTCAATCAAACCGGAAGTCATGCGTTGATAAGGGCTCCCCGGAACTTCAAGGCCGGGGGAATGTTAAAAAAAAACCGCAGAGCAGCAGCGTTCAGTATCGTTTGGTGAGTTCCGTATCATCCGTAGCTATCCAATTGACTTCCGTGAGATGGGAGAAAGTAAGCCAAAAGTGTTAAGTAATGCTGAAGCTTTAGTGAGCGAAAAGTCAATACCACCCAGACAACCAGAATGTACGTATAACGAAATCTATTTGTGCGTTATGCTATGTTTATATGTGCAAAGCTTCACGTATAATATGTTGCAAAAAAGCCTTATACGTACAAAAGTGTAGGCAATATACGTGCATATTCTGTATGATGAAAAATAGCATGCAATGTGAGTGAGCAGATTTGTTTGCGTACTAATCTGTACCTTTATGCGACTTAATCTATGATAACAAAGTTGATTTGACAGCTGCTACTGATTTACCTACCTTGCACAAGTATACGGGACAAAACGAAATAGACATATGAACTCCTGAAAGAGCGTTTTATGCGAGGAAACTCATCGATCAAACGATTTCATCCACCATGTAGTGCGAGAGTGATGCAACTTGTATGAATAAACGACTTTGTTCGTTAACTGTTATGCGACTTCTGGTTGTCTGGGCGCTAGACCACAATGTTCAATCAACGTTCTCCAGCAAGATAACAAAGAGGAGGAGTTGAAGCAGATATCGCACTTAGAGGACGTTCGTATTGTACTGGTAGTCCTCTTAGCGACCGGAATTGTCCCAAAATCTCTCCTAAGGTTCCTATACGAGCTGGAATTGAAGAAGGACTTACACATCACTCAAAAAGCGGTGATTCTTGGAACCTGCGGTATTGTGAGACGGTTTCTGAATCTATAAAACTGGTCGAATGAAACTTTAGTTTTCAAGCTACCATAATGTTGTTACGTAAACCTCGTTTACCCATATGGCTAGACTAGGTTTAAGGCCTGATCGGTGGTGAAGAAACCGCTTATAAGTCCATTAAAAAATCATTCTGTTAGATTAAGGTTTTCCATGATCACATCCAGGGATTGAATCCTGAGAATTTTGAGAGAATCGCTCACGTATCGCGCTCTGTAACTATCATAACATGCTGCACATTATGAGAGAATGTTTATCGTATACTGCTACAACTTTGATCAGATTGGGGGGATAGTAGTGTATGATAAAATCCCTCTAAACATGCTCCAAGCCTGGGGGACACTATTGCTATTGGAAGTTCGTGGATTGTTTATCGTGCCAGTTAAGAAAAATACCTATCCCCAACGGTAAACAAGCGAGTAAAATGGGTTTTATCATTGCTCTCTCTTTGGGGCTCTCGCTCGCTGCTTCCGTTTATCAGACTTGTTACACCTTACGATACAATGACGATCGTGGACCGCAACAGATGGGATGTTTTTCTTTGCTTGCTTTGATCGTGCTTCATACTCAAATGAGAGCGAATTCTGCAAAGCCTGATCACATCATATTTTTTGAAAGTAAAACAAAGCTGTGTGGAAAACTGAACCAAATGTTTCACGAATTAAAAAATTGCAAAGTGTAAAATGAAAAATGTCGCTTGGTCCGCTCTGACTTAACGCCGACCAACTGGTATTGATTTGTGCCCATTGCGAAGACTATTCAAATCAACCAAGAATTTGGAAACCACTGCCCATGCATCCAATGCTCCTTCCGGGACAATTTCCATCCGAGATTTCGCATTCATCTGCATGTGGCTACCGCCTAGGAAGTTAAAAGCTCTATTTCGTTTTCAATCACCGCTCGGATAACCAGAGAAATGCATTTTTGCATGTGTGTACCAACTCAAGCATTCTTCAGTTGCCACTTTCGACCACGAATCCGAACGCAACAAAAAACATCCTCAATCCATGCCTACGTGGCAAGCACAGCTCTCAAGTCCGCGTCATATCGCGAGAGAAATGCATTGACGATAGACACGACTGCCGGCCGGCAACTTGGCAGGGGTTCATTCGCGAGGACGACGTCAATGGATGGATTGCAATGCAAAAAGCCGCGACGTGGCAAAGATAAAGCGCAACTAACGATCGACTCACGGCAGCAGCGGTGACAAAAAGGAAAATCAGGTTTTCGTGGTGCGGAAAAGATGCACATGTGGTTTTCGTTCTTGCCGGCAGCCTATTTAATACACCTGCAAAAAAGGGGAAATACTCTAATGAAAATAACAAACTGATAAGAGCAGTTACTCAGCATGCAAATTTGTGATATCTGGCATACATAAAAAAATGCTCCATGAAATACCAGCGGAACCGGCAAGGCCACGAATTTTCTAACTCAATGAGGACAATTTTACTAGTGAATAATTTTAAACTAGAGTAAGGTGAGGCAAAAGTGTAATCTTAGTGGAACCAACAACATAAATAGGTAAATTTTATATTATTAAAATTCAACCAATAAATAGGTAAACTATAAAAGTTGAAAAGGAATAAATACAACACATTGGATCTGTAATTTATTAGCTAAAATTTGGCATATAAATGTTAACAAATATAAGTACCAAAAACATTTGGGGGAAATGGGCTATTCAAGGAAACGGGCGCATCAGAGAAACGGACAAAGTAGCACAACCTAATTTGTAATGGTGAATAGCTTCATATATCATAGATCAGTTTTTGTTTTGCAATGGCCAATTTGTATTTTCTTATAGTCGTAAAAACCTTTCGCCGTTCTTTCCGCGTCCATATTTGCCTTCTGCCGTTTGTCATCACGACGACAGCCAGCGCGTTTTAATCGAACCAAGGATTTCCACCGTTGTGTGCACTTTTTACCTCGCGAGACACGTACATTCCGGTCAACTCCGGTGCCCCTCGCGGTGTCGCTGCAGCCACCAACCGGGGTTAGGGAAAAAGGGTCAACGAGTGCACAACTTTCCGCGGAGGCTAGCCAAAAATCGCGTTTAATGGCAATTAGTTGCATACACTCACGGTTGGCTATCGGTGTTATTTCAGGCCCACCAGATGGACGCAGCGCCGAAACTCGTTTTGCAGGAATTTGTTTATGTTTGGCGAAGGGTCAAAGCGGAAAAAGGGGGAGGTTTGACGTGACCTGTCAGCGCATCGGGTCATTAGAGTAGCACTTCGTCACCGAAAAACCACTTTGGCTAGCCTAGTTCGGAAACGTCTTTCAATGTTCAGCTTTTAGCTACAAATGCAAAGAGAATGAATCTACAGCACAAGTCAGCGTATTGCGACTGCATTATCAATGCCTTCGTTCGACAAGGACAGTGAAATAGATGCTGTTGGCTAGCGGCCATTAGTTCACTGATTTGCTGTATCAGCCACAATGGTTGAATATAAGAGAAAGTATTAAAATTTTAGGAATTTTGTTTTGCAATGTATTCAAAGAAATGATCGAAAAGAACTGGATAAATGTTTCTAGCAGCCTATCAAAATTATTGTGGCTGCACAAATCGAGGAACTTGAACAAAATACAAAAAGTAAAATTTCTCAACAAATTCGCATTATCGAAAGTTTGGTACGTAGGTTCAATAATAGAACTACCTAGTAAATACAGGGCTAAAATTGTATCGTTGGTAGGAAGCTTCTTGTGGAAGAATTATGAGCAAAGAGTTGGGTATATGCGACTGATATTACCTAAAAATAGAGGAGGATTAGGGCTTCATGATGTGGAAAGGAAATGCAAATCATTACTTGTTAATAGATTTTACAAGCTAGTAAATAATGAATATAGTTATATTAGAGATAATTTCATTCGATCTGATCAAGCAGATGCATTACAAAGAACAGTATACCCATCCGGATTCGGGTATGTAAAACTCATAGCAACTGAACTTGCAATTTTGCCATCGTCAGTGTCTGACCAGATGAGCTCAAAATCGTTGTATTTCATACTACGTAGCAAAACTTTCACGTCCAGAAATTGAAAAAAAGTATCGCCAACAGCACTGGAAAACAATTTGGAAACATGTTCAACATCGAGGACTGAATTCTGATGAAGTTTCCTCTTTGTACCTTTTCGTAAATGAAAAGATTCCAAATATGGAACCAATTTCATAGGCATGGGCGAGTTCCTCACCCATTCTGTACATTTTGTCCAGGGTTGGTGCAAAGTAGAGTTTTATGGGCGTATATGTTGCAATTAGTAGGTTTGAAATTACAATTAACGAATGCTATACAGTTTAATGATTTGAAATTTCCAAGTTTGAATAGATTTGGTAGAGAACATAGAGATGTTCTGTTAGTAATAATAGGTAAATATGTTCATTACATAGAAAACACTCCTCTTATGACAAGACATGCCAATGATTTGTACACAGTATTAGATAATTGATATTTGTTACTGTTTATTTAAAATCAAAAAAAAAAAAAAAAAAAAAAAAGAAAAAAAAAAAAAAAAAAAAAAAAAAAAAAAAAAAAAAAAAAAAAAAAAAAAAAAAAAAGGTTGGTATAGCGTCGTTGATAGTGGCAAAGAACCTTTAGATAACACTCGTATTTTGGACCCAATAGCCACTCTACTAGCAACATTTTGTTTTACCTCGAATAAAATATTTGATTCGCAATAAGTTATTGTTTTTCGATATTGTAACACTCTTTGCTTCACAAAATGCCGATTTTGGTGTTATATTTCAAATTACTTTCATTTAAAGCATCCACAACTTGCGATCATTGCATTAAAGTTGCCCAAAACACGAGGAGATTAATCCCTGATACGCGAAAGTTGCTACTACCTGTTTGACAGCCAGAAAATTTGCTTCAATCCAGTTGCAATATAGTTGGATTGTACCTTTGTAGCATGTAAAAACGAAAACATTTTCTAGCAACAGTTTTTGTAAAATTAAATGTTGCAAATTGTTGATACCCTGAGAATTTGATATATGTTGAAAAACCTAACAGGGAGATCGATCAACATATAAGGTGTCCGAAAAAAGTGTGGGCACGACTTTACCATACTGCCACTTCGAGACTAATAAAGATAAAAATCTGATTTTCACACATTTTATTCTTGCACTTATCAAGAGAAGATTTGTAATTTTGAGCAATTTTTTTTTGGCTAACTGTTTGTTGATGATGTTATATTTCTGGAAGCTCTTCTTATCAATTTTGCACAAATCGCGATATATTTAAGCTCACTCAGTATTCCAAGTAACAGCACCAAAATTTGGTAAATTTTTTAATTCATTTTTTTCTATTGAGCTGAAACTTTGCACAGTTTTCCAGTTCCATCTAAATCGTCATTTTCCGATATCAAATCTTCAAGTTGAGTCACTACTAACGTTTCAAAAGGGTGTATGTGAAAATGGTTCAAAAATATTGAAAAAGCTGCACAGCAAAAACGGTTCGTTCGATTGTTAGACAACTTAAGAAACAAAGTTAGACAACTAAATAAAGATTCCAAAAAAAAATACACACAGTAAAAAAAATTTTTTTTTGCATTAAAAAACATCATTTTTGACACAAAAACTCAAATATCTCAAAACCCTATCGGAATACCAACGTAATTTTTTGAGGGAAAACGGTCCATTATATTAGCTATCTACCATAAAAATTTGGTGATGGTGAATCAATAAACAAAAAAGTTATGACATTTCAAACATGTCACAATTTTCACATTTAGTGTAAATTATTACGGGAACCGCAGTTTGTTGCTGATTTTATTGTTAAGGGCCTTGCGTGAATTAAACAAGTCGTTTTCATGTATTCATTAGTATTATGTATATTATATGTATAAATATTATGTATATGTATAAATATTATATGTATATGTACATATGTATAAATTAAAATAAATTAACAGATGACACGAAAATATTTTTTTTTTACCAGGATATTTATTTTAGAGTATGATCGATGAGTTTCTAAATGTTATATATAAACTTTAAAAGTTTTGGATTTGGGTATGCGTTATGAGATCATGAAAACATTTTATTAATACTTATTTATTTATTTATTGTTATTCAATTTTTTTACAATATCGAACACTTTTGCATCATTATCAGTACAGTTCGAGTATAGTTTTGCTTTAATTTTATTTTCTGACAATGGAATGAAACAGTGAAATTTTTTGGGTTCCTTGGATCGTTTTCGCGTTATTATATTGCTCGCTGAGCTCTGATGCCGTTAATTCGTACTCTTCAGTAGTAGTAAAACAAAATGATAATTTTGTTAAATCTTCTTCTTTTCTGCGATTCGCCCAATCAAATAGTTCTTTTGCAGTTTTAATTGGATGCTCACGTTCTTTGGCTAAACTTGCTCTTGTGGCCATGCGCTTTATGGTTCCTCCAATAGCATCACAAGGACCTTTGCCATGTGACGTAGCAAAGAAATGCCATTCTGCATCAATTCCGTACTTTGATTTAAATTGACATAGGCTCGAAAAATTTTTACGGTTTTTTTTACTGCGATGCTGCTCCATCAGACATGAAATATATCTTTCTGATTTCTTTATCCTTATCAACGCGTAAAAAGTTAATCATTTTGGCAATGAACAAATTTACAGATACTGAGTCGTGTCTTAAATCTTTGGAAATCACAATAAAACTAAAATGTTCAATTTGCGTACTTCCATTGAAATAAATAACGAATGGATGAATTGTAGCTTGTTGTACGTTCCAGTGATGGGACTGCACTTCATCTTGCAATACAAAGCAAAAATCACAAATGACTAAAAATTCACCATCTTGTAATGTATTTTTCGTATTTTTTAAAAAGCGGGATTGCTCTGTTTTAATAAAGTCGTGAGGAATTAAACTTTCTAATTTCAAGCAAAAAAATGACACAAACTCATCTACAGGTTTTACAATAGTTTCTAGGTCACACCTATCCGTGGTCACCCATTGCTTAAATGATAACTGATCAATATAATTTTCTTCAAACTCAGCGAATAAAGTATTTTCCAATGATGAAGAATCTGGACAATCCGAACAAGATCGTAGATAGCAATTTGATGTTGTATTTTCACACAAAAGACTACCAGTTAACATTTTAATATCCTTTGATAAATTGATTCTTTTCAAACTATGTAAGATTAGGTTAATATTTTCGTGTGTTGTGCACACACAAACATTATGTGTTCGTGAATTGGATAGAAGCTTGCATTGCCTTGGACAAAGGCTTGCAAATGAGGAAAAACCTACCTTAATATTTTCGTTAATTTCCTTGAAGCGTGTATACGCTTCTTTCAAAGTAGTCATCATTAATCGTTTTTGGATTGCTTGACGCTTTCCATCTTTTTTTACAGATACATAATCTTTTTGGCCAGGCATAGCTCTACTTAATTCATCGTCTTCAAAATATTGAATTATTTTTTCTTTTGTCTCATCTGTTAATGAAGTACTCGAACTAGCATTTTTGGTTGCAAGACAGTTATTTTTGAATTGTTTTGCCTCTTTTGCTGTATTTCTATTGGTTTTGAACTCATCAATGGCGTCTTGAATAGACCACGAGCTTGGCAGCATCGACAAAATCAATAATTTTTCTTTCCTTGTCGTGGCTAGATTCGAGAACCTTTCCTTCATATTCATAATTACCTCATCGTAGTCTGTATTTTCCACATCCTCAGGTCCTAATTTGAAGAGGTTTCTTCATACAGCTTCGTTGATTTCACGGTATTTTTTTTTCGGGATAATTGACGTAACCCATCGGAGTCACTTTTATTCCAGCTATCCCTTCGTTGAAGCGTTCGATGTTGACCTTCTGGATGCACTCATCTTCTGATTGATTTGTTAAAACAGATGTCGCTGATGGTACCGTGGCAAGACTATCTGCACTTGGTACTTCTGGTAACTCCTCAGTTGTTGTCGGTGCATCTAGTAATTCCTCAGTTGTTGTTGTTTTCGAACTTCCTGCAACCTGATCCACCGATGATGTACAGATTGCCCGTTTGTCAACGTTTAAACGGCAGGACGTACAAATGCGTAAATTTGTATTCAATGTAGACATTGGAGCATAACCAGCCGCTTTCAGTTTATCTATGGTGCTTTCGGTGAGATTTCGTAGCTCTTTCGAACACTTTTTTTCTGCAAACGGCCTGCAACAGTTGAGAAAGCGACTACTCATGTTGCTCGTTAGATTTTAATAAACAAAATCACTTTTAAGTTTTTACTGACTAGTTTGGTGTCGTTTGCTTGACTGAAGAAAAATTTTACAATTAAATCTTTTATAACCATAGTGGTAGTATATTTTTAGCTTTTTCGTGAGTATGTTCATGGTATGTACCTATCATGTTTTTGATGTTGTTGAATTTACTCGCTTTCTCCCAAATATGATTAACAAAGTCTATTCTCTACCAAAGCGGGTCTATACCCAGGTGTAATCAGATTTTAACTTTGTGGAGAAAACCAGCGCCGAGAAAACAGACCTGCTTTACGTATACTAGATCACCTGGGTATAGACCCGCCTTGTTCTCTACGAGGTAAACTTTTTGCAGGTAAACTAGTCTTATACCTGTATAGAAAACTTTTTTTGTAGCTTTTGTCTTCAATATTAGATTTCTTATAGGTTTCTTTTATCAAAAGGTTTCAACACTATTGAGAGAATTTTTCTTCAGTTACGTACAATAAAAAATATGACACTATCAAGACTTTAGATCACAACACTGGATCGCGTCTAACTTTTTAATAGATGCTATAATAGTTATGAATAATTAAATAAAATATCATGAAAACAACTTGTTAACCTCATGTGGTACCCTTAACAAAAAATTCAGCAACAAACTGCGGTCCTAAAAAATATTTATAATGAAAAAAAAAAAAATCACTAAGTGTCAAATTTGTGAAATATTTGAAATGTCATATCTTTTTTGTTTATTGGCTTACCATCACCAAATTTTTATGGTAGATAGCTAATATAATGGACCGTTTTCCCTCAAAAAAATACTTTGGTATTCCGATAGGGTTTTGAGATATTTGAGTTTTTGTGACAAAAATGATGTTTTTTAATGCAAAAAAAAAAAATTTTACTGTGTGTATGTTTTTTTGGAATCTTTATTTAGTTGTCCAACTTTGTTTCTTTAGTTGTCTAACAATCGAACGAACCGTTTTTGCTGTGCAGCTTTTTGAATATTTTTGAACCATTTTCACATACACCCTTTTGAAAAGTTAGTCGTGACTCAACTTGAAGATTTGATATCGGAAAATGACGATTTAGATGGAACTGAAAAACTGTGCAAAGTTTCAGATATTTTTGAAATGGTCGATCAGAATCGACTTGCATGCCTCCGTGGAATCCCTCTACTGTGTTGCACGAAATTTATGCTAGGTCAGAAAGTAGGGGGAGATCCCCCAGTGCCGGACAGCACCCAATACCGGACAAAGTCGAAACATTGAGAAATCATGGTCCAATCAAGATGGTGTATTAGTAGAAAAGAAAGCTATTATGTAGACTAATGTTTGCGTAGAATAACACATCCTTGAAATATGCATGCTTTTTTAAAAAAGTAGAAAAGTTTGAAAATTTTTAAAAAATCGACGTATCCCCTTAATTTTGAGCCTATTTAGTAATAATTTTGAATATGGAAAAATACTTTGGATCCCGCAAGCATGATCGAACATAATCCTAATTTGATAGTATGAATGTATTTTATACCATAATTGAACTAAATATGGACAAATTACAATTTTGGTTAAGCACCTCCTGTCCCTCAGTTTCGGACAGCTTGATTTGTTATATGATATCTTTGTAATTATTGCATCAGTGTCTCAAAATACTTTCATTTTTCATGGGTTCCGTCGATCATGGTATCAAACATTTAATAAAATTAAGAAGAATGAACATTCAGAACAACATCGTAAAATGTGCTATTTTTCATCATATATGAAAGAGGTTTTTGATAGGCATCTTGCAAACTAAGAAAAACTCAAATTATTCTTGTAAATGTTGCAAATGCATTTAATTGATAATTATAAACTATTCCTATAGTTTAAACATTCAATGATATTCAAATTTAGAGAATTCGAGGCATTTCCAGATGGTGTCCGGTATTGGGTGCCACCTTTCAAGATCGGCCAATTTGGTACTAAAATACATCATCAAAATGCAATATCAAAATTCATATTTATATTTTCGAATTAATTTTTGTACACTATAAAAATGATAATATTTATCATAAATGGGTAACACGAGCCCATAAAATCAATATTTTTCGAATTATGAATTTAGTGGCTTAAGTGTCCGGTACTGGGGGATCTCCCCTTATGTGCAATAAAAAACCTTAAAAATATATTTATCATTTCCAATACGATAAATGATCAGACTATCACATATTTCCACGTACGTTTATGGCAACCCCAATCCCACCTAATGGATTTGACAGTTTAGCTAAGATCAATTGAGTATCCACATTGAAATACATTTGAGCATCCAACGGTTGCTTGGAACATGTTGAATTCGAATAAATTGCGGCGTCGCTGACTGGTGCTTATTTCATTAAGAATTAAGGTATATAAAATTTGAAAAGAAACTTAAAATCCGATTTCAGCTGAGGTCGATTTTTAAAAGGGTAAACATTAAGTCCTTGTAAACCCGTTAAAACATGTCAAAATCTTTAATCTGTGTTACCCATCCAATGTTATAGTTATAGTTATTTGATATAAGTAATTTGGAAATGAACTATTTTTATTTATTTGTGAAATACCTGAAAAGCTGTGATTTCGTAACATTTTATTATGTGGAGAGAAAAACTAGCGATTTTCAAGAATTTTACGATTTTGTCAGATGTTCTCTTATTTATTTATTTTATTTATTTAGTTGGTATTACATCAATTAATTTGATAAAACCTCGTTAACGATGTTACGCCAATTTACTCGGTCCAAGGCTGTGTCTCTCCAACCTCGATTTTGGCCCACGTTCTCCAGATCTTGTTGCACCTGATCAAGCCACCTAGCTCGCTGTGCTCCTCGCCTTCTTGTGCCAACCGGATTCGACGCGAACACCATCTTTGCAGGATTGTTGTCCGGTAGTCTTGCAACATGCCCTGCCCAGCGCACCCTTCCGGCTTTCGCAACCTTCTGGATACTTGGTTCGCCGTAGAGCCTAGCGAGCTCGTGGTTCATTCTCCGCCGCCACACACCGTTCTCCTGCACTCCGCCAAAGATCGTCCTAAGCACCCTTCGTTCGAACACTCCAAGTGCTTGCAGGTCCTCTTCCAGCATGGTCCATGCTTCATGTCCATAGAGGACCACCGGTCTTATAAGCGTTTTGTACATGGTACATTTGGTGCGGGGGTGAATCTTCTGGAGCCCATAGTAGGCGCGACTTCCACTGATGATGCGTCTCCGTATTTCACGACTAACGTTGTTATTAGCCGTTAACAAGGATCCGTGGTAGACGAACTCATCAACCACCTCAAAAGTATCCCCGTCTATCGTAACACTGCTTCCCAGGCGGGCTCTGTCGCGCTCGGTTCCGCCTATCAGCATGTACTTTGTTTTTGAAGCATTCACCACCAGGCCGACTTCTGTTGCTTCACGTTTCAGGCGGGTGTAGAGGTCTGTCACCGTTCCAAATGTTCTGCCGACAACATCCATATCATCCGCGAAGCAAACAAATTGGCTGGATCTTGTGAAAATCGTACCTCGGTTATTGAACCCGGCTCTCCGCATGACACCTTCTAGCGCGATGTTGAACAGCAGGCACGAAAGGCCATCACCCTGTCGAAGTCCCCGGCGGGATTCCAACGAACTGGAATGTTCGCCCGAAATCTTCACGCTATTCTGCACACCGTCCATCGTTGCTCTTATTAGTCTTGTGAGCTTCCCGGGAAAGCTGTACTCGTCCATGATTTTCCATAGCTCTTCGCGGTCGATGCTATCATAAGCCGCTTTGAAATCGATGAACAAGTGATGCGTTGGGACTTGGTATTCACGGCATTTCTGGAGGATTTGCCGTACAGTGAAGATTTGGTCCGTTGTCGAGCGGCCGTTGATGAAACCAGCTTGATAACTTCCCACAAACTCATTTGTTATTGGTGATAGACGACGGAAGATAATCTGGGATAGCACTTTGTAGGCGGCATTCAGGATAGTGATCGCACGATAGTTTTCACATTCCAGTTTGTCGCCCTTCTTGTAGATGGGGCATATGACCCCTTGCTTCCACTCCTCCGGCAGCTGTTCGGTTTCCCAGATTCTGACAATCAGCCGGAGCAGACAGGCGGCCAACCTCTCCGGGCCCATTTTGATGAGTTCAGCTCCAATACCATCTTTACCAGCGGCCTTATTATTCTTGAGCTGGCTGATGGCATCCTTAACTTCCCTCAATGTGGGGGCAGGTTGGTTTCCTTCATCCGCCGTGCTGACATAGTCACTTCCTCCGCTGTCGTGACCCTCGTCGCCTGTGTTCTCCGTGCCATTCAGGTGTTCATCGTAGTGCTGCTTCCACCTTTCAATCACCTCACGTTCGTCCGTCAAGATGCTTCCGTCCTTATCCCTACACATTTCGGCTCGCGGCACGAAGCCTTTTCGGGATGCGTTGAGCTTCTCGTAGAACTTTCGCGTTTCTTGAGAACGATGCAGCTGTTCCATTTCTTCACATTCCGCTTCTTCCAGGCGGCGCTTTTTGTCCCGGAATAGGCGGGTTTGCTGCTTCCGTTTTCTTTTATATCGCTCCACGTTTTGTCGCGTTCCTTGCTGCAGCATTGCAGCCCGCGCTGCATCCTTCTCCTCCAAAACCTGCCTGCATTCTTCTTCGAACCAATCGTTACATGTCCTCCTTTCCACGTACCCGACGATGCTCTCGGCTGCGTTGTTGATGGCTGCTTTTATGTTGCTCCAGCAGTCCTCAAGAGGGGCTTCGTCAAGCTCGCCCTCTTCCGGCAACGCTACCTCGAGATGCTGCGCGTATGCGGCAGCGACGTTCGGTTGGGACAGTCGCGCTAGGTTGTACCGAGGCGGGCGTCGATACCATACATTGTTGATGACGGATAGTTTTTGGCGCAGTTTCACCATCACTAGATAGTGATCAGAGTCGATGTTAGCGCCACGATAGGTTCTGACGTCGGTAATATCGGAGAAGTGCCGTCCATCGATCAAAACGTGGTCGATTTGTGATTCCGTCTGCAGTGGTGATCTCCAGGTGTGTCGATACGGGAGGCTGTGCTGGAAGTAGGTGCTGCGAATGGCCATGTTCTTGGAGGCGGCAAAAATCTATCAGTCGTAGGCCGTTCTCGTTCGTCAGCCGGTGGGCGCTGAACCTTCCAATCGTCGGTCTGAACTCCTCCTTCTGGCCAACCTGAGCGTTCAAATCACCTATGATGATCTTGACGTCGTGGCTTGGGCAGCGGTCGTACTCGCGTTCGAGCTGCGCGTAAAATGCGTCCTTGTCATCATCAGTGCTTCCGGAGTGAGGGCTATGCACGTTTATGATGCTGAAGTTGAAGAACCGGCCTTTGAGCCTCAACTTGCACATTCTTTCGTTGATCGGCCACCACCCGATCACGCGCCTCTGCATATCACCCATCACTATAAAAGCTGTTCCCAGCTCACGTGTGTTGCCGCAGCTCTGGTAGATGGTATGATTACCTCTAAACGTTCGCACCATCGAACCTGTCCAGCACACCTCCTGCAGCGCTACGATGTCGAAACCGCGGATCTTCAGTACATCGGAGAGTATGCGTGTGCTTCCGATGAAGTTGAGAGATTTGCAGTTCCACGTACCGAGTTTCCAATCGCTAGTCCATTTCCGTCGCTGTGGTCTTTGCCGATTGTTCCGGTCCGTATTCTCTCGTTGACGTTCCTGTGCTGATGTGTTTTTACGGCTGGCTTGCAGGGCCTGACACCAACCCCCTAGATTTCCGGAGGACCATTCCCCCTAAATGTTCGGAGGGCCATAGTGCGCAGTTTAGCTTAGAGTCCTTCTCTGGCACTCGGACGATGATCAGCCGCCCCTGACATGGGGAACAGACGCTGTTGTGAGCCGCTCCTAACATGGAGTACAGACGCTCAAGGTTTGCAGAAGCAAACCCCCCCTTCCCTGTCAGCATACGACCAAAGTTCCCACCGGGGGTTGGTTACCCGATCTTCCCTAAGGTTACTCGTACCCCGGCCAGTACCACGAGGAGGTAGGGATAGGAGTTGCTGGGCAAGAGGCTAAGGACCGCACAGAGGGGTCTATTTTATTCCTTCAGGTACGCGAGGTACCAATGGTACGCCATGCCCAGCCATTTACCAACCAGATGTTCTCTAGCAAAGCTAAATAAAATTTTGAACAAAAATCCTTGCGGAACGTCTTATATCAGCCATTCCTTGAAAACCCGATCTATTGGGCCACCGAATTCCGTAAAAATTAGCTATTTTGTTCCCAGCAAACGTAGCAGACATTATAAATAACTAGTCTTGTGTTTAGATTTATCAGCATCTTTGGAAAAACTGCTCCGCTGACTGAGGTTTTACAAAATAGTTTATTTTGAATTCAATACTTTTCACTCTTTCTGCAAAAAAAAAACGACGGGCTGCATATGACGTTTCGTGTTAGCCGAATCTGGGCTGCATATGACGTTGATATTTTTCCTCTTCGCGAGTCTCTCTCAAATAAAAAGTATACGCTGTTGTCAAATGAAAACTTCCAACTGCCCAAATTTGAGTTATCCTACAGAAGAGCCGATTTGTATGGAAAGAAGTCAAATTTAGGTTGATTTATGACTCTCAACGTGGCTAGCCACGTACCAACGAAATTGGGAATAGTAAAAGTTTTCATCACCTATCGAAGGTTGATCATTTATATTTCCAATTCACGGCATGTCACTTAAATAAATCACGGTACTACCAAAGATGAAATGAAGACCTCCATGTTCTCTGCAGTTGCCCAAAATATTATGCTTCATAAGATAATAGATCAAAGTCTAGAATGGCGTGAAAAGTGTACTGCGATCTGTCAAACTTGGGCATCTTTTGTAGTAACAAGGGACCAAATGCAGTACTAGAAGTAGTACCCATTCTGAACCCGATTGCTAGGTCTCTATTCGTCTCCGGTAGTACTGGATCCTGACCTCCATGGCAAATATATTTTGCTACGGTTTACTGCAAAACGGTCGCAAAAATCCGCTATTCTACTGAAGGTACTCCCTTATTTATGAATTTCGATTTATTCAATTTGTATCAGATCCATTATTACTTGACATCTTTGAACTAAAAAAGTGATTTTCACTTAATTAGGAGTGAAAAATTAAAGAGGAGCTATGAACTTATATCATTTTTAGATGAATGCCCTATACAATTCCTGAAGTTCTCAATTTCAAAATGATATTCCAAATGCATGACTGAATTTTTTTCCAATCTTACATCACTCTAACAGATTTCCGTAATGATATTAGTTACATCGCAAGAAAGACACATCTCCCCGGCAAAACGCTTCCATCGTAACGAATCTAATTCCATTTACAGAGATTGCACTCTTCCTTCCTTCGAGTCCTTTGCGTGCACGGAACCGTGAAGCGAAAGAAATAATTAAATATGGCGCCGTAGGAACGCTCTGCTTGGCATCTCATTCCTTCAGCTTCCTCCCAATTCCAACCACCCACCCATGCCGCCATTGCTCGTGCCCTGCAAAGCAATAAAATAAAATCCACAAGAAACTGTATTTCTGTGCGCTTGCCTGCTTTCTCTTCGCTGACCATCGACCTCCCTTGCCTTTTACCCTAAACTGGGGACTCGCAATCCTCCATCAACGTCACGTGTAGCCGTGAGCTTATGCATAAAACATGCCAGATATAATCCCCGGTGCAGGGATGGGAAATGTACTGTCGCAAACATTTACCACCTCGACATTTACATTTTTCTACACGTCCATCAAAATCCAAAGCAAACCATGACCGTTCAAAACAAAAAAATGTCACGGCTATTCAAAACTGTAATCTTCTTCTTCCTAACGTTTTTTCAAACCCGAATGCGAAATGACTCGAGCACAGTGGTGACACGATTTTTCCAGTTTTCGGGGTTTTGCATTTTTGCTCGATAAAGGCAGCATAAAATTGAACTTGTTTATATGTATCGCAACGGAATGATTGTGCTCTTGCTATTAACGCTGATAAATTTTAATTAGTTGAAAACACAAGCGAAATATTAGCGATTGACTTATTTAACATTTTTTTCGATCATTCTCCTCGTGATGGCTGCCCGAAAACGGTCAGAGTGGAGAGACAAAAACATTCAAGCAGTGTGTGAACCGTCGGCATCGCAACGCCTGATGGTGTTGATGCTGCTGCTGCTTTGTGTTTTGGTTGACTGGCAGAATCGATGAACTGTGGCAAATAGTGGTCACAGTTCCCAAGCCTGCCCCGGTGCTTCCCTGCGTTACTCCTCCACGTCACACCCGAAGTAAGTGACGGAAGCACGGTGCTCCCCAGATCGTTATTATCAGGAAAATAATTCAACTCCAAATCGATGCTCACCAGTCGTTTTCCACTACTGAGTTGCATGTCTGGAGAACGATCTTAAGACCGTTTGGAAGTTAGGCCATTTCGATAGTGTAAATCCATAAATTCAAGGATAATCAGATATACATATATAAGCAGTATTCCATTATTTGCAATCAAATATCGCTCGACAACGGGCCAGATGGTTGCCTTGCGAATGATCTCGGATAAATTGCAAGCCCACCATCTGCTCATTGACTCCCAGATAGCGTACGATACAGTGGAAAGCAATGAGCTGCGGCAAATAATGTCTGAACATGGTTTTTTGCCGAATCTAATAAATCTGGTACAAACAACGCTGGATAATTTGAAATAAATGGTTCGGATTGCAGAGGATGTGTCAACCTCGTTTGTGACGTGAGACGGTTTGAAGCAAGGTTACGCCCTTACGAATTTATTGTTCAACGTTACACTCGAGGGTGCTATTAGGAGATCTGGTGTGCTGAGAAACGCTCATTAGCTCACTAGTTTGCCGACGATATCGACTTTATTGGAATCTATTGCAGATCAGTGGAGAATGTATTCGTACCTCTGAAGAAGGAGATAGCGAGATTAGGACAGATCATTAGTTCTACCAACACATAGTACAGAGTTGCTGCTAGATACAGAGGTAGGTTTGATGGGGATGTGTTTGAAGTAAAGTCAGGTCTCCTATTAGACGCTGCCACCCACTTTACGCCCATTGCAATTTCTCAGCTACTGCCTTATCGGTTCTTATGAAATTCGGTAGACAATAAACACATACTATGCCTCAGTCACATACAAAAAATCAGCTTCATTTCCTTAACAACTGCTGAAAAATTGCAGTGGGAGGAAAGTGAGTGGCAGCGTCTTATAGGAATCTTGACATTAGTTGAAGCGTTTGTTTAGCTTAGAAAACATGTAACATGTGACGATGACGTTTCCTGCGACAATTTTATTTTAATTTTGTTGTCAGACAGCTCAGCTTGAAAAAAAAAAACTACTGTTGAGAGCACAGTTTTGATGGACCTTTTTCCTGATAACAACTGTCTGTGTAGCACCGTGGAAGACCTTCCAAAGTGCGCGCGATTAGAGCAAGCAGGACGAGAGAGACGCTTCCAACTAACTGACGCTGGCACTGGGCTCGTAAGAAAAGAAAAGAAACATACCTAACCTACCTACTCATGGAAACGCAATCATTCCCAGTAGAGCACACCCAGGGTTGGTGCTTGCTCGTCATCTACCAACCTTTCCCCTTTCGGGACGGACGGTGCTGAATCCTATACGGTGGATACGAAATAAGCTCTTCCCTACCAATGCTCATGGTGCACCTAGGATGGTCCGCTATGGAAGTGGGTTGGGGTATCCTAGTGTCCAGTTGAAATTACTGGCGCACACACACACTCGTTTTTGGTATTCTTGCCGGCTACAGGCTACAGAGCCGACCGTTTGCTCCGGGAAAAGTGGAGTTTGGAGATAGTCGGTCTTTTTTGCAAGCTGTAGCGGAAGGAGTTTGTAGGGTAGACTCGGTGGTTCTGGCCGTTCTAACATTCAAAATGGCTGAGAATTTGTTTTTTTATATTTGAGACACGGATAATCTTTTAAGAGTTCCTAAACTCTGGCTGCAAATAAGACTTCTTGAGGAATTCCTATAGATATTCTTCGACAAACTTCTGGAATAATCTATGGAAGAATCAACATGTCTGGTGAGAACGATAGTTCTAAGATGCATATTTATATTTTTTAGACAATTTACTGGTCACACATGATGTCATGTGAAATTTTCTGGAATAATGCTAGCGTAGCCATCTATCTTCTTCGGAATTTTTGGACTACCACCCGATTCACATTTCATTTTCTCTTTTGTGCCCACGTTCAAACTGCACGGCTTACGTTTTCTAGTTCTAGCTTATCTCATATTTTCTTCTTCAACTTCTTGTTACAAGCGTCACGTTCAAACTAGAATAGAGCTGGGAAAATCGTGAATTCGAACCCACGACCATCAGCTTAGTCTTGCTGAATATATGTGCTCTTACAGCTACGGTTATGTTATCTGGCCCCGTCTCATCTCTTAAGAATATCCAATTTAAGGAGAATACAATTTAAGGGCTAACAAAACCGTTGTGGACAACTTTCAAGGAAAATCTGAAGTAGCAGCCCGTTTAGAGCATCTCATCACTTAGGGGCTTCAACGAGAATAAGGTTGAGCTTAAGACGCACGATGTGTCTGCCATGGGAGCATGTTTAAAAGAACGTGTAAAATATGTTCCACTGTTTCACTCATACTTTCGGGATTAACCTCTCTCTCGATTTGCCCATTGTATCTATCAGACCTGGTTGTTTTCATGCCACTACGCGATATTGATTATTAGATTTAAGGTATTCGGCGAAGTTGAAGCATGAATTGAGAACTTTCCAAAATGGCCATTTTAGTTTTCATATTCTGTTAATCGATGTTATCACTGCTCGGTTGAATAGCCAATTATATGGGGGTGTTATATGCAGGGACCATTAAATTTAATAGATAACGTTAGCGAACGTTCACCAAAGTTGAAGCAATTGTTGTATACCATACAGTCTGCCGGCGTACACATGTTCAATGTTAACGTTTAAGAATTAATTTAATGTTGAATATCTCCTATACCTTAAGAAATAGCACACTACTGTCTTCAGGTAAAATACAGTGATAAGTACGATCTACCTTTACGAATTTTGGAATCCTCTAAGTTGAGAACTTGACCGATAAGGGCACTTTTTCGAACTTGCACTTTATGAATTTTGGGAGGGATAAGAATAAAACATTTGTTACAAATGATATTTGTATATCCTGATGATTTGGAAGTTTGTTGTCGAGGGAAAAGTTGTTCAGTAGCTCAAAGCTCACATGCGGTGGTCATTCAGATACGGAATTCCACCACCAGAATATTTAAGGGGTGCAATCTGATGGTGCGCCTTCCTTAGCCGAGTGGTTAGAGTCCGCGGCTACATAGAACATACGCTGAGTAGCCGGCTTTTCCCAGTGGGGACGTTAATGCCAAGAAGAAGAAGAATCTGGTGGTGGTGATGGAAACTGCACCACCATCAGATTGCACCCCTTGAATATTCTCATGTATCAAGTCTCGTCTACCCATTAAACTATTGGATTCTATCTAAAATTGTTCGCAGAGTGGGAATTTTTGATTAACATGGTAAATCTTTAGATCCTTCCTTTACTTAATAATTTAACATCAGAGATTATTTTGAGGATCTCTCGAATATTTTTTCTTGAATACGACCTGCAAAGCAGCAAAGAGCAAAGCAAGGGCGTTATCAAAAATTTATTCATATTGTATCCAATTGATTCCAAGTTTTGTTCCTATAGCGTTTGTTCTTCCGGTAAGAATATGAAGGAACCCTGGGATGCTTTCTAAGTCATTGGTGACTTCTAGCGGAATATTTAGGAAAATTAAGCTTGCGATAAGAAAAAAAACCTCAGTGAACGCTTGGAGGCAAATAAATAAATAATGCTAAAATGGCAACACATTTTGCAATTATATCTAGTTATACCATTATTATCTATATATATGAACATATGAGATTCAATATCACATCAATAACAAAACATGTAATCATAGCAACAACTGTTTGTCTGTTTGTTATCCTTTAAAATTGCCAAATAACTCATTAATAAAAATAGACTATCTTGGTAAAATTTGTAATTTGAGTTAAAACACTAAACATCATATGTATAACAAACTTTGTCATTACAAGAAAATTAATTATTATTATTTATAACTTTTGAAAATAAAGCATTTGAACAACCCAATATCAAATTTTGCCATCATGACTTTGAAGTATTAAAATGAACCAAGGAAGAGAATAATTGAAATTTGCCATATGCCAAAAAATACAAACCAAGTTATTATTTTTGTTGTTTAAACTCTTATTTAAAACAGACAAATAAAAATTTAAAACATTCAAACATTGTATTTTAATGGTAACATTTGATATTCATTTTCAAATCATCTCTACAAACTACCAGCTACGCACAAAAACTAAGAAATATTTTATTACGACTTTGTAATAGAAACCAGGCCGCCATCGGCACCCATCGTTAGAATTCCAATTTGATGTCACTGACCGCTAGTTTTTGATAAAACTAAAGGGTGGTCCTTTCGGTTTTCTCAAATTCTTAAATCTTGGGTGATATGTCTCATATTTCCCTTGGAACACATAGCATTGGCATCGTATAGAGAAAGGATGTAGCTATGTACCATTACCATAAAATACCATAAAAACCATTGCTCACCTAGTTTTTGTAGCCTATCTTTCGCAATTTTTTCTCAGCTTTCTGATCGTGATCTCAGAATTAAAAATGAGCGGTGCGCTAATGATGAAAAAACGGATTTTTCAAACAAAATTCAAAATGGTGGCCAAATTCAAAATGGCAGCCCAAATTTTTTTTTAATTTCAAATGAAAGCTATATCCTTTCTCTCTACGATGCCTCTTAACTTGCTAAGTGTTCCAAGGGAAATATGAAACGTATCACGTGAAGAAATACCCAAGATATATCAAAAATTGAGCTTTTTCGCAAACTGTTTAGCTAGCTGGCGAGGGGTCCACCCATTTGAGAAAACCGAAAGGACCACACTTAAGTTTTATCGAAAACTAGCGATCAGTGACGGTCTGCTTTCGGCGAGAATTGCTCATATAACAAAGTTATATCAAAAATTAAAGCAAAAACAAGTTGCAGAATATGAATTATAACAACTAAAGATACTTTTATACACGAAGAGCTCATTAAGTCATTGTTTTGTGATAAATATCACAATAATAACTTATTTTGATTTATCTTCTTGTCGATATTTTTGCCACTGGATCATTGTTAAGGTTGTTCAGCCATTTGCCCAAATGCTGTTTGGCCGAACGCTCTTTGCCCAAATGCTGTTTGGCCGAACTCCATTTGGCCGAATGCCGTTTGGCCGAACGGGTTGTTTGACCGAACGGGTCGTTTTTCCGAATCACGAACAAAAAATAATTAAATTGCTTCAACGCTGATGAGTAGGGTTCATAAGGCCCAATAACTGATCAGCTAATTTATATGTTGATTTTTATTATTTGGCCGAACAATTACCGCTATATTAGTGCTCCAAGAGAATAATTATAACGATCCGTTAATTCCAGACGAAGTTGTGAACTCATGTCAAGACTCTAAGCTTATGGTTGGTGCGTTCCTGGGTTACCAACGGATTGCTAAGGTTTAGAGTGTTTTACATCAGAAATTTTTCCAACTTTTTAATATAGACTCTTCTTTCGATTTGTTCTAGTTTCACAAGTATTGGCAATTATTAAGCTTACTTTTAAATCTGGAATTTCAACTTCTTTAAATCATCGGCAGTTCTATTTCTAAACTACTTATATAATATTGATATAATAATTATTTCCATTACACTCGCTTAATTGATGGACGGCACTTCTCCGACATAATCGACGTCATGACCTATCGTGGCGCTAACATCGACTCCGACCACTACCTGGTGATGGTAAAGCTGCGCCCAAAACTCTCCGTCGTTAACAACCTACGGTACCGTCGCCCGCCTCTGTTTGACCTTGAGCGACTGAAGCAGCCGAATGTCGCCACAGCATACGCCCAGCATCTTGAACAAACGTTGCCGGAAGAGGATTTTCTCACCAAAGCCCCTCTCGAGGACTGCTGGGGTACAATAAAACTAGCCATCAACGTCGCAGTGTAGAATAAATCTGCCAAATTGGATACAGTGAAGTATTTAATGACAATCTCTATTGAGAGTATACACGGATCGAAATAATTGATTGATATGAGAGATTTGAGGCTTCTTTATCAATAATTGTAGATGGCTGAAGACTTGAGTGATTTATGAGGATTGTTAAATTATGTCTTAATAATTAAAAGATTTAATTATTATTTTAACAAAGATTTTCTTCAAATTGGATTTTTTAGAAATACTTGCTCAAAATAAACGAAATTTTCTCCACACATATATCCATCATGATATTCTTGTAAAGATTTTCCGGTTTTTTTTACTCATTTCAAGAACTCCTACGCTGAATTGCGATAAATACAGAGGTTTCAATGAAATCAAAATAAAGCTTTTTCCACTCTGTTTTTACAGTTACTTACCAAAACTCAATCATAAAAATGTTGAAGACATCTTTCTAGTAGCTTAATTATAAATTATTCTTACCAAATATTTTGAAAAAATTAAGGTTGTTGAGGAATATGATCTGTTGAGGAATATTTGTATAAAATGGTCAGATGGAGGACTGCAGTACGAACATGCTTAACCCAAAAAATATAATTGGCAAAACAAAAGAAAAACATTTGGCTCATATTAGGCCAAAAGAACACCTTCTTGAATACAAAAAAAAACAAGTGGTTGACCTTGGGGGGCATGGCTTTTCGTTATCATAGGTCGCACCCCCTTTCCTCCCTCAATGACCATTTATGAATGATTTCTCAGGATCCTGAAATATCTGCAATATAAATGTTTTATGCTCGCTAGCATCGCCTGGTGGCAGAATTCTGAATCTCATAGCTTCAATAATGATAGTAGCCCTTGAGCTACTGAACAACTTTGTCGAAGATGCCATCTTTAAAAGTACAGTTAAACCTCCATGAGTCGATGTTCCATGACTCGATGTCGACTCATGGAACCATACTAGTAACAAAATTGCATGGTTACTATGATGGTCCCTTAAAACATCTTTCTAAAGGATTGCTGTTCCATGACTCGATATTTCCATGAATCGATGGTCCCTTCAATATCGATCCATGGAGGTTTCACTGTAGTCAGAATCTAGAGATATCAGAAAAATTAAATGTTGATGCCCACTAGCGCCGCTTGGTGGCATTGGCGTAGCTAGAATTTTTTTCTGGAGGGGGCCTAGGGGGGCCTAGCAAATACTTGTTTTACAGAAGTAATGTCGATCGCTATGATCAAGATTTTCACAAATTTCGTAATTTGAACAGATTTTTATTGTTTTATTTATTTGTCTCATTTCGTGGTAGGATATTTGTAAATTTCAATATTCGCTACGGAAAAGATTCATTATTGCTGTAATCCAGTTTAAAATCCTTTAGTAATTCTAACAAAAAAAACTCTCAAGGAATGCTCTTTGTTATGCTTCCACGATTTTTTCAGGTATTCAACCATGTGCTTTGAAAAGATTCCACTGTGAATTCCTACGGGAATTTCTTCATGAATTATTTTCGTACTTTTCAGTGCTTTCTCCATGACTCCTTTACCAGTTTTCACTGAGTTCACCTGGGATTCCCACAGAAAATTATTCCCAGACTTTCTGATCACCATAAAATTTGTCGAAGAATCTCTATCGAATTGCTTAAAAATCTGTTGAAAAATTCCACCAGAAATTCGTTAGAAATTCTTTTAATATTTTCGACTGGAAGGTCCTCTACGTACTTGTTACAATTTACTTTTTATCAATTGTTACTTTAAAGTATGTCCAGTTGTTATTAATTTGTTAATGATTTTCAGGAATTACTGAGGATTTCTCCAAACAAAATAAGAAACTAAATTCTAGAAGTCTCACCAAAAATGTCATCAATATCACCAAGCAAGGATTCATTCCACGAATTCTTCAAAGAGTTTGCCAAAAGTTTTTCCAACTTTGGTTTTGAACATCATGCTAAAGTTCCCCAACAGGAGTGTTTGAAAAAATCGCAGAAAAAATTATCCAGACTTCCTGCAAAAAAAAAATGATTCTTCCAGGTGTTAATCCGAGGATTCCTTGTAAAATTCCACAAGTATTTCATGAGTAATTAAAATGAATTCGATTGGGAACATGTTTCTCAAAGAAGTTGTCCGCAGATCTATCAGCGTTTTTTCACAGATAATTATTTGTTTAGATTTCTCTAACATCAATGAGCAACATCCCGCATTCCTTCAAAACCCTTTCGGAAACCCTGACTAAGAAATATGTATAGAATTCGAACTTTCCTATAAAAATCCTAGCTGAAAACGTTCAACAGTTTTTTTCGAAAACTCTTCTGTGAAAATACTCAAAGATTTCCGGAGTAATTTGTTCAGGGGTTTCTTAGAAAACTACACTATTGTTTCCTAAGAATCTCCCGAAAAATTTACCAGAGATTTATCTAAGTATTTTCCAGTGAATTTCAAACCACACTCACGATTCTTTTGGGAACTTTTGAAGAAATTTTCCATCAAATTCACTAAGATTTCGCAATTGATTCTTGAACTTCTTAAAAAAAAATCTCCAGAACTTTCGTCGGGAATTCTATCAGGTTCAATAAATAAGCCCAATGGTAATCACAGGATTCTTCCATAAATATTATTTAAAAATGTATACAGTCTTTATTTTTTGGTTCAAAAACTACTCCAGGAAATTATCAATATTTTAGGGATTGCTTTACAAATTCCTCTACGAATCATTCCATACCAGATTTCCAGGGAAACACATGTAAAAAAAATTTAAAAGAATTATATTGATGTAGAATGATTGATGTAGAATGAACCATACCTTTAGAAATTTCAAACAAACTTGTTCAAAGTGTCTATTATCGATTTTTTTGTAGTACTGTAGAAGTTCAACGCGAAAATATTACCGTTTTTTAAGAACATTACCAAAGATGTATTGAGATAATATTTGTAGTGTAAGATGTTAATGAATTTAACTCTTAGGGGAAACTTTTGCATTACTTTGCTAAATTGTTGAGGAATTCTGGACTTTCAAAAAAAAACAGGAACCATACTATTAGAATTCGGTAAGTTTTAAAAACTGCTATAATTTAGTTTATTTTTAAATTCTTTAAAATTATGCTTTTCGAAGTATGGAAAGCTTTTTGTACAAGGTTCCTCAAAGCGTTATGCGAAGGAAGGAGAAGCAACGAAATGTTGAAGCTGGGAGAACAAAAGGTAACAATGAAAAATAATTTATAATCTTTTCTCTAGAGGTAAAGTACATGACTGTTAAACCTCTGTAATGAATTTACAAATAAAACAATTTTCTCAAGAAGTTCCATCAGAATCTTTTTGAGAATTTATCCTTGAAATCTATCCTTCCTTGACCGCCCTCGTTTCGCACAAAAATTCAAACCAAGAATATGGATTCTGACAATAATTGGTAACATTATTTCTAGAGAAGTGTTTTAAGGAAGATCAATACAAATTTCTTTATGAATATCTTAATAAATCGTTTCCCTCTTCCCAGTTATTTCGGTACACGTTTCTCTACAGATTCCTTTACCGCTATGCTAATTTATGAAGCAAAAGTTTTCCTGGGGGTTTTCAACAAATTTCCTCTGAAGATTCGAAGGAAAGAGACATTTCAAAAACATTTTTCTTTCAAATTTTTGAATAAACCTGAAAAAAGCAAAATAAGTAGACTATTGGTTGTCTGAACCAACCAACACTGGTACTGCAAGGGTTAATTTCCGAAACTATAACCACCGATGAATGAAACGCAGTGACTTGACGTAATTATGCGGTAGGTTATAATTTTCCTGAATGGTAACAATAGTAAATACATACATAGTCTATTAGTCTTAGTTTTGTTTACATAGCGTCGTAGTTTTTAGTTAATTTATGTCTTATGTGTCTCTTAGGTTAATGCATGCCAGTGTTCGTAATAGTCTTAGGTCACTTACGTTTAGTTTCCTATCTAGTCAGTCTGAGTCGTAGTCTCTTCGGGTCGCAAACTTGGCACCGGTTTGGGATACTAAATATTTAAATCATTATTAGACATTCAAGTTATTCTACTTGATTTCTTACCGTCACAGTTCAAGACAAATGCAATGCAATCGATATATTTATGGTTATGATCACCTTCTACGTATGCTCGTAGTATCCAATTCACCTAGTGTAGATTTACTAATTTTAAACTATTGTTTTCCTCATAATATATGACAGTTACCTCCAAGTGTTGTTAATTCACACTTTTAGAAATAAAATAAAGGATATTTGAACGAATTCACTCGTAATTCAAGAATTATTTCAGAGAATCAATATTTGGGAGACTAACTATTCGTCTTATGTTTTGCTCTTTATCTTTACTCACCGATCGACAGCTGTTGGAATTACCTGTCATCTCGGCATAAGTTGGTGTGTGTAGGGGTTTAAGGTTGCTGTGTGGAAGGTGCGCGCTGGCAACAAGGGGCTTGCCAACACTCCCCCCAGGTACGTTGACCTGCTGATCGACTACTTATCTTCGCGCATAACGTCTAATACAGCTAACTTAACCACCGGTCTTTCGTAGACACCGGTAGCAGTCCTTACCGTTGCTGATCGTACTTCCCCATCTCGACCAGGGCGAGTTGCGATCACCCTACCCTTGGGCCAACAGTTGCGAGGGAATGTTGAGTCCACAATTACGACTACGTCGCCGATCTTCACTGATGGCGATCTGGAGCTGTACCATTTCGTCCTCCTAGTAATCTCCGGTAGATACTCAGCAATCCATCTTCTCCAGAACTGGTTGGCGATAATCTGAGACGTACGCCAGCATTGACGTACGATGGTACCACTGTCGCTGAGCATGGTGAGTGGTTTGGACCCATTAGAGGTGCCTAGCAAAACGTGGTTAGGGGTGAGAGCAGGGGCAGCGTTGTCTTCGATCGGAACGTGTGTGAGTGGTCTCGAATTAATAACGTTCTCGATTTCGGTCAGGGCGTTGCGCAAAACTTCATCTGATGGTCGACGTGGCAGGTTTAGAGATTTCAAACTGTTCTTCACACTGCGAATAAGCCGCTCCCAGCACCCACCCATATGCGGCGACATAGGTGGATTGAAGCACCAAGCGGTTTCTGAAGTGGTGAACTCCTTCATCATGGTTTCAAGGTCGAGCTCCCCTTCAACGCGGCTTAACTCTCTGCTCGTACCAACGAAATTGGTCCCTCGGTCGCAGTATATGTAACGAGGAATTCCCCGGCGGGCAATCATGTTACGAATGGCCATTATGCACGAGTCTGTGTTGAGCGAATGGGCTATCTCAATGTGCACTGCTCGCGTAGTCATACAGGTAGCCAGAACTCCCCAGCGTTTCTCAACTCTTCGACCGACTGCGACCTCCATTGGCCCAAAATAGTCTATTCCTACGTGAGTGAACGGTCGAGAGTAGGCAGCTAATCTTGCATCGGGCAAATCGGCCATTATTGGAGCGCTCGGTATGGCATGATCGTTTTTGCAGCGCTGACAGTTTCTTCTCACCTTGGCACATGAAACGCGTACTCGAGGAATTGAAAACTTCTGACGCAGTTCATTGACTACAGTGTCTTGGTTGAGATGATGATATTTGTTATGGAAGTGGTTGATGATTAAAGTGGTTAGATGATGGTCACGGGGTAGAATGATGGGGTTTTTCGCTTCTTCGGTAATGACGGTACGACCACGCATGCGCAAGATACCGCTATCATCGATGAAAGGAGATGATTTAAAGAGAGAACTGCTTCTCGAGATTTGTTGACCTCGGGTCAGGCTGGCGATCTCCCCGACAAAGTTATCCCGTTGAGCTTGACGTATAAGAATCTTTTCGGCTGCACTTAGCTCCTCCATACACAATGGACCAGTGTGGATTGGATGATGCTGCAATTTGCGTCGACAGTTGGCTGAAAACCGAAGCAAAAACCCTACAACGTTGACTAGACGTTTCCAGCTGGAATAATTGGTCAAACAAATCGCAGGCGCCATCGTTGTAATGTGTGCAACCAGATGTGGACGGAGCTCTTCTTGTGTAGTCTTGCTGATTTCAATTTGCTGTGGCCAACATGATTCACTCCTCCAGAGGAATTCGGGGCCCTTGAACCATCTGCTGCTAGTGGTAAGGTTGGGTCGTCCCTGCCACTTCGTGGCGTCGTCAGCCACGTTTTCCTTCGTTGATACCCAGCGCCACTCGGATGCCTCCGTGGAATCAAGAAGCTCGCTAACTCGATGCGCTACGAATTGTGTGAATCGACGGTGGTCTGAGTTGATCCAACACAGTACATCTCGGGAATCTGTCCAGAACAAGCGTCGAGTTGCTTTAATGGATAGTGCCTCTGCTACTGTTCGTGCAAGTCTCGCTCCGAGAACTGCGGCCTGTAACTCAAGTCTGGGAATGGACTGGAACTTTAATGGCGCGACTCTAGTTTTAGCTGTGACTAGTGCACATTCAACTTCCTTGCCGTTAGAAAACCTCATATACGATACAGCAGCGAATCCGTTTTCACTGGCGTCAACAAACGTGTGTAGTTCACAATCGGTAAATTTTCGAATATGGTAGCATCGTGGTATTTCGACGCCTTCTACTTCAGGTAGCACTCGCAACCACTGTTGCCATTTCGCAAAAAGAGTATCGCTGATTTCTTCATCCCATTGGGTTCCAGAACGCCAAATTTCTTGCAATAGCATCTTGAGATAAATCAGAAAATGAGCTATCAAGCCGAGGGGATCGAAAATCGACATGAGTACCCTCAGAACTTCTCTTTTCGTGGGACAACGTTGTCCTTGTAGAAGCATTTCGTCGTGGCGTGTCCAGCCTACTTTATACGTGAACGTATCCTTGTCAGTGCACCACCACAGTCCTAGAACTTTTTCTGCTATCACCTCGGCTGATAGATCGAGATTCTTCGATTTCACGTCATCCTCTCCTAACGACTGCAAAACCAATTGGGAATTACTTATCCAGTTGCGGATCTCGAAACCGCCTTGAGCGTGGATATATTTGACCTGATGCGCTAAATCGACCGCCTCTTTCTCTGTCTTTACGCTCACTAACATATCGTCTACGTAGTGCCGTTTGATTATAGCTTCTACCGCTTGTGGGTATTTACCAACGAACCGTCCGGCGTTCAGATTTTTGACGAACTGCGCACTGCTAGGCGAACAGCACGCTCCGAAGGTCATGACATCCATTTCGAAAACGGCGGCTTTTCCAAATTTATCCCTCCAGAAAAAGCGCTGACAGGACCGATCCTGTTCCCGGATTTGTATTTGGTGGAACATTTCGCGTATGTCACCGGTAAGCCCAATTGGATGTTCCCTGAATTGTAGAAGTATGGAAAACAGTGAACACAGCTGATCTGGGCCTTTCAGGAGGACAGAGTTTAGGGATACACCGAAAATGGTGGCTGCTGCGTCCCAGACTATCCGTATTTTCCCCGGTTTGTTCGGATTGAACACCGAGAATACTGGCAGACACGTGAAACCGGTTGCTCTTCTTCCTCTTTGGTTAACTGCCTTTCCCAAGTTCTGGATTCTTGGCCATACGCTTCTCTAGTAGATGATATCGACGAAGCGCCATAGGCCTACTATCCGGAAGACGGAAGTCATCATAGCGCCAGAGCAAACCTGTCTCATAACGATTGCCGTTCAAGTTAGTTAACGATTCCAGCATTTTGTTACTGCGTTGATCTTCTAATGAAAGTATAGCATGACTAGGCTTCATTACTCCCATACTGTCTAGAGCGAAATATTCTTTCATTGCCTGGTGCAGGTCCTCATCCAAATGATCTTCGCGCGATCCTACATGAAACGAATAGTGCACCATATTTGGTACGTTTTCGTTATCGCTGCCACCGCATACGGTCCAGCCTAGTCGCGTCTTTATAGCTATTGGTTGTTCCACTTTGCCTTCTCGACACTGCAGCACTAGGCTGACGTGGGCGTGCTTTAGTCCAATCAAAATTCGTGGACGGGCTGCTTCATAGGGCTCTATGGGTAGGCCCCGCAAATACGGATACCGTTCCATCATTTTCACAGCATCTAGGGATTGTCGCGGCAATTGTAGTCCCTGTACGGTCCGCACATCATCTAATTTGAACCTTTTCGCTCCGGTGTATACGCCAGCAATCGAAACAGAAATAGCGCGAGAATCCTTTCGCATCGTTCGGTACCACCTGTCCATCGAAGATACAATGGACTTTCAACTCCATCCAGCTCAAGTTCATTGGCAAGTTCCTCATCCATGAGAGTAAGCTTTGAGCCTTCGTCCAAGAAGGCAAACGTCTGAATACAACCGCTTTTTCCATAGAGTACGACTGGAAGGTAACGAAACAGGGAATTGTTGGTGCTGGATCGGTGGCTATTGCACTCATGCCGTGCCGAACTCGTAGACGGTTGGTGCCGTTCACATCCATCACTCTTCGGATTTGATTCGTTTTCCTTTTGATTTTCATTATGAAGCAGCTCGTGGTGTTTACGCGTACAGCCATTCTTTCCGCAAGCTCTGGCCTTACATACACCATTGTGTTTTTGCAGGCATCGTCGACACAAATCGAAGTCACGTACTACGGCCCACCGAGAGTCTCTGGACAGCTCCAAAAATTGTTTGCATTTCCACAGTTCTTTGCAACTAGACTTGCAAACTAGGCACCCGTTCGTATCATTCCGAACGTTGTCGATGTCTGGCTTTAATTCCGTTTCGTTTGATTCCAGGTGAGCGTTCAAGAATCCGGCACTTTTCTTAGTAGGTCTTGAGTCGTTGCGCGAGGGTTTGAATTCCTGAATCGCTGGAATAGTCACAGTACTTGCCGCTTCCGCCAAGGAATATATCCAGTTCCCAAAGGTTGCTAAGTTGACTCTTGGTAGTGTATAACGATATTTGGCCCAATCTAGTTTTATTGATGGCGGCAATCTGAACACGAGTTGATGCAACAGTGATACATTATACATGTGCTCTTCCAATTCGCGTGCATCGACTATGGCACAAAAGTTTTGAACTTCAACCGCAAAATCCATAATCGTTTCGAGTTTGTCTTCCTTCAGTGACGGCAGAGCTGTGATTTTTGCTATGAGCGAATGGACAATGGCTTCGGGCTGCCCGAAACGCATGCGCAGCGTGTCTATTACTCCTTTCACATTAGACGGATGCATTAAACGGCTCTTCACTGCATCATACGCTTTTCCTGTTAGACTTTTCTGTAACCGGACTGTATTTTCTGCGTCCGTAAACCCACACATGGCAGTTGTGTTGGTATACGACGAGAAAAATATGGGCCAATCTTCTGGATTCCCGGAAAAGCTTGGCAGGTCTTTAGATATCGCTTGACGCGCGGCCAGTTGCTTTCTCGAAAGAGGGCATGGGTCATCGAAGTCTTCTTCAACTCTTGGCTCTCTTCTAGAACATGACGGTCGATATGGATCTCCAACGACGCTTGATATTGGCACGTGTGGACGTGTTAAATCTTCCACTTCTCGATGCGTTGCAAACACTGCCCTGTCGACCGATGTACGTTGACTGCAGATTCCAACAGTCGGCGTGCTGGTTGGATTTGCAGCTCCACTGGACATCGCTCTTATCGAAAAGGTTCTCCCGTTTGTCCAATGATCCTGTCGTGAAGAAAATGACTGCTCTTTCGGTACTGCCAACTGATTCAGCATCTCTATAGCACACGGATTTTGTGTAGAGTGCCTCTCTGGATCGAACACTTCGGGGTAACTCGGCATATTTCCTTCTCTTTGCTTATTGCTGCCATGCACCCAATCGCGTACTCGGCTTAGGCTGCTACTAGCTCTGGAACTAGTCTTGGAGCTCCTCTCGCTTGCTGCTTCTTCAAGCAAGGCATACTTTCGTTCGAGAAATTCTTTGGCCAGTTTTTTTTCCTCCTCCAACTTCTGCATTTGAAGCTTTAGAAGGGTTCTAGATGACCTGCGTGACGACGAAGACGACAAGGCACTAGACGCACCGCTGATGTTCACTTCCTTGTCATCGATCTGTTGTCGAACCTTGCTGAAAGGCTTCCCGATGTCCCGTGGTTCAACTCCATCATTTGCACCACCGACGGCATCCACTGTGGAACTTCGCTGGTCTTTCGTATTTGATCCCATTGACGTCTTCGGTTCTTGTGTACCCGTGCTGTCCTTAGCATCGTAAGCTGATGGAAGCTGTTTGCTGGAAGTAGATCCCGATCGTTGAGCCCATTTTGCAGATACACACTTTGGACAGCTCCAACTATGGTCTGCTACTTCCTCCGTAACTCCAACACAGCCAAAGTGATGCCACTTGTCGCAATTGTCACATTGCACCATCTCGTCACTATCTGGACCTTTGCATGACTTACAAGTTCGACCAGCTAATGTCCGATCCGTCGCCGATGTCTCCTCAGGAACTCCCGTGACCACTATCGACACATCACCACTATTGACCACTTCATCGATTTTTGCTTTTGAACTCTTGCCCTTCCTCGACAACTTGACATTCTTCCCGGAACCGTGTGCTTCGCGACTCGACATTTTCGCAATAATAAACGAAAATTATAATATTGGTTGTCTGAACCAACCAACACTGGTACTGCAAGGGTTAATTTCCGAAACTATAACCACCGATGAATGAAACGCAGTGACTTGACGTAATTATGCGGTAGGTTATAATTTTCCTGAATGGTAACAATAGTAAATACATACATAGTCTATTAGTCTTAGTTTTGTTTACATAGCGTCGTAGTTTTTAGTTAATTTATGTCTTATGTGTCTCTTAGGTTAATGCATGCCAGTGTTCGTAATAGCCTTAGGTCACTTACGTTTAGTTTCCTATCTAGTCAGTCTGAGTCGTAGTCTCTTCGGGTCGCAAACTTGGCACCGGTTTGGGATACTAAATATTTAAATCATTATTAGACATTCAAGTTATTCTACTTGATTTCTTACCGTCACAGTTCAAGACAAATGCAATGCAATCGATATATTTATGGTTATGATCACCTTCTACGTATGCTCGTAGTATCCAATTCACCTAGTGTAGATTTACTAATTTTAAACTATTGTTTTCCTCATAATATATGACAGTTACCTCCAAGTGTTGTTAATTCACACTTTTAGAAATAAAATAAAGGATATTTGAACGAATTCACTCGTAATTCAAGAATTATTTCAGAGAATCAATATTTGGGAGACTAACTATTCGTCTTATGTTTTGCTCTTTATCTTTACTCACCGATCGACAGCTGTTGGAATTACCTGTCATCTCGGCGTAAGTTGGTGTGTGTAGGGGTTTAAGGTTGCTGTGTGGAAGGTGCGCGCTGGCAACGAGGGGCTTGCCAACATAGACATAGGAGGAATTGAAGCTTTGAAAGTATGAACAAGTCCCACAATATTATTTGACTAAGTTCCAAGAGATTTGCAAAACTTCTGAAGCCACCTTTCAATATTCCTTGAGGATTTTGATTATACTTAAATTCTATTGAGAATATCGAAAAGTTTTATGACAAAATTTTGCTACAAATCTGCTGAAAATCATAATCATAATTTTTTTTTTAAATTGAGTTCAGCAATAAATTTATTCTTGCGAAAATACTTCAAACATTGAATCGAAAAGAATTTACCGGTGGAATAAAACATTATGGTCGATTTTGTTACATTTTTTTCGCACGAAATTCCTTGAAGGATAAGCCTCATTTTTCGAATAAAGTTCTCGCTGAGTATTGTCTAAAAAATTCCTTTAGTAGTTTTGTCTATTTTTTCGGACATTTTACGAGTTGAAGTTAATGTTCTTGTATTTGTAATCTTAGTAATATATATTCTTCAGTGAATTCTCATAGGGGAAATCATCATCACATGAGAAAACACAATGCAGTGAATATGCTGCATAACGCTCAAACAGCATTATTTGAATTATTCATAAAAAAAATAATTTTAGAAATTAAATTTCCAGGATATTGACGCTTTTTTGTACCACGGTATTTTAGCAACGGAGATGTCGAAAAAAAATGTGCTAATCGCATACAATAAGAAGCTACTTCCAACAGTAACTTATCGATCGACAGCCGGACGATTAAGCTTTCGGTTGTCGCGCGATTCACCGAAGTCAGAACCGCCACGCTGGTGTTGTGTAACACAAGCGAGGTTTTCTCTAAAATAACGTAACTACTTACAGAAGAGAATTTTGTCAATAACAAGAGCCATGTACATTGATTCAAAAGTTTTTGGTTCGTCTTATGTTGTTATTTTTTTAATTTCAATTTTTATTATTGTCAAAAATTCTGGGGGGGGGCTGGATGATCCCCCTGTTCCTACACCAATGCTTGGTGGAGGAATTCAGTATGCCAATGGCCACCACATGTTAGCCCTTCATATACTGAAGAATTGTGCAGAATATCAAGACCGTTTAATTTGATGACTTTTTAAGATATTCATCATTTATTAAATCGGTCGTTTATCTGAATTTCAGTCGTAGAAAAGTGGTCGTGAAAGAAGGTTGAAATGTACTCTTTGAACGGTGTTCACGCTTTAACACCGTAGAAGACTAAGGTGCTTTATGTATTTTGGACAGAGCGTTAGGCGTATATAATTTGGCCACTTCGATTAAATGGCCAAATTATATACGCCTAACGGTGTGTCCAAAATACTTTGATCACCCTACTCTAAACTCGGCTCTTCAAATACCCTGTAACGCAATGTGGAGCAACAGGCACAAAAGTCCCGATGCCTAGAATATTAAGGTCAGAAGCAGGCTCAGTCTCAGTGAGGACGTTACATCAGAAAGATGAAGCAGTTGGCCTGAAATTTTTATTCGGAAACCCTCGAAATTCACGATGGCGACAATTACCCTTTTGACCGCTTGCAGAATGAGAAAGAATGCTTACAACCCAGTCATCCAAGCTGGAAGGCGCAGTTGGGCCAGAACGTGCACGATGCGAGTGTGCGGATTGTATAATAAAATGGGAACGAATTGAGCGAGGGTGAAAAATAAACGTGCCAAAAGAAAAAGGGGGAAAACTCCCTGGCGTGCCAGGCCTGCAGTCAGTACTATAGGGTACTTTTAGCCAGAGCATTGCCAGGCCAACCGATGACCACGACGATGGCCATCTCTCTAAAGGCAAGCACTCGGTAGGTGGGTTTAGAGAGGGGGTGGCGCCGTGGTGGAAAGTGGCTGGTTTTAGGATGCTCTGAATTCATAATGAAGGAGAAGTAAGGAAAAGTTCACTATTATATTTCGCCCTTTCCACTGCTCGGAGCACCACCCGCTCCCACAGTTCGCCATTAGGCAGTCAGTAAACAGCAGAAGCGGTAGGGCGCTTGACTCGGAATATTGTTGATATCGCAGCTGAGGAACAGAAAACGACCTGCTGGCAGAGGAAATAACCGGACGGAGGGGGAATTACAACGAAAGGACGGAATTCTGGAAGGTTTTCCGTCGGACGGTCGCCACGTTGGTTTGGAGGGTGGTCCCGACTCGGTGAAACAGTTCACCATCTTTATTTTATCCCCTTGGTGGATGTGTGTTTTTGGGTAGCCATGATAGAGCGCTGCGATCGGAGTTCCGAGACCAAGTTGAGTTGAATCGAGCGCAGCGGGAGGAATCTTGCTTGGTGAACAGGGTGCGTTGGAATGAAATGAGTTTAACCTTAGTAAGGACTTTAGACATTTGTCGTACCATTCCAAAATACAAATCATGATATGTTTTGGTTGAAATAACCCAGCAATTTTATTTTTCTGATTAATTTCTTAAAATTTAATTCTACAGAAACAATAATATATAATGAATCCCAAGAAAGCATCCTTCAAATGTTACAATATAGGATCGCTTTCGACCTGAAAGTTCAAACAGCTCACAAAAATCATTGTGTTGACCGATTTCAGTTCAGTTCTGTAAGACGCATATGCATTAGCGTAGCTAGGATTTTTTTCTGGAGTTACTTAAATGGGCACAATGTAAAAAACTGCGATTCGTCAACAGATTTGAGGATGGATTCGAGTTCAAGGCTAAATGACGAAATCTTTATAAGTTCATCAAATAGTGATTGTAGAATAGATTGTTTGTAAGTTTGTTTCAATTGGTAAAAATCTGACTCCAATTCAAACTGTCTTAGTAGTTTTGTATATTAATGAATTTTGCTCAAGATCAATCCCACGATCAGTTGATTTCAAATTGATTATTTTCCTCATGACTCAAATCAAACACCACATTTCTAGAAATAATCCTTTCTTCCAATGCCTCCTGTCCGCTCTGCACACACGAAGATAACTGATCCGGACTGAAAATAATGTGTAGCAATTAATGGGGAATGAGCGGGTGCCTGTAACGGAGAGGTCGGGATGAGTTCCGGCGCAAGAGATTGGATACCGCCGGCTGCCTGCGGGCAGAGGTTGGAAAAGCCGAAAATTTATATTCTAGAAATGCTTTTTCCTTTTTACTGGCGCTGCCGATTTTCCTATTTCAGCTCATTTTTTTTCTCCTCTGTTGTAAGGATCTCACTTTTTCGGTCTACATATTTTAGGATGCGGAGATAAAGCGAAACGAGCCAGGGGTTTACACACAGACACACTTGTGGAATGGGAAATCAACTTTTACGGACCTTTTGTGAAGGCATGATGGTCGTCGTGTGGGATCGCTTTGTGGGGAATGGGCGCCAGAGCAACAGCAGAAGCCAGTTTGACCGTCCATGTATTCAAAAGGGATTAATTTTGAGAAAGATAAAAGTAATTTTATTGGAAGTGATACAAAATTCCTGGAGAACGGTGTTTGCACTGAGCGTCGTAAATGGGCTCCGGTGGTTTCCAGAAGCGATGAACCAGTGGGGAGCTGTGCTTTTTGTGCACTTAGTTGAAGTAATTTAGCTGCTTTGGAGCGTCGATAATCCCAACGGCAAGCGGTGGATGTTTATCGAAGGCGATAGCGAATTTGGATACTTTAAGCATGAATGGTTAATGTATGCAAGGGTTTTGGATATTCTACGAAAATTCTAATTTCTTTTTGTCTTGATTCTGAGCACTGTTGATATATCAGGACTGTTTATTTTATAAAGTGGACATTTTGTCTATGCTGTATCTTTCAAATTTATTGATAAAATCTTATTCAGTTTTCTGTGCATCGTTCAACTATTATTCTACAATGCTATGAAAATATAAGATCTTAGAAAATGCTTTTGGTTGAAAAGAAAAATAGTTTTTCCAAAAACTCCTAAGAAAAGCTGTTCGTCAAAGTTGAGTTTTTTTTTTTTTTTTTGCAAAACAAAATTCCTCGTTTTAATGATAAATTGTATGTTTATATCCTTTGCTATTCTACTAAAGGTATAGCTTCAGAAAAATCAATTATATTCTACCATTCTCTGGCATTAGGTATGTTTAGTGATCTCTCCATTTATGGCCAAATTTACTGATACACCATTTTTTTACTCCCAGCAAAAGAGAACAGTAAAAAGCGTGTTGAATACTAGTTCAGATTACTAAAAAAAAGCTATACAGGGTGTCCGCAAATTATCCGAACATCAAAATATTGGAAAGATGATCTCGCATTGAAAACAATGAAAAATCAATGTCCATGTACCTTTTATAATATATCTATATGTTAACACAAAACACAACTTTAAAAAATTTCGAAATGATTGCTTGTTACTGAGATACGCAAATTTAAATTTTTCGGAGACGTTTTTCCTGAAGGCCGCTAGTCACACTGGAGATGTGTTATCCCTAAAACCTAAAAGAGATGAATACAAATCTCGCGTTTAGTATCATAAGGGCGTATCTGCAGTGATCGATTTCTCTTCGTCGATTTTCTCTTCTGCAAATTACTCGGCCGGGTCAATGTTTTCGACTGTTATTTATGTTTTAGTAGAAAATAGTAATTGTCCTCCGTCATGCAGCATCGTATAATGTTCCGAAAATCTTTTAAGTTACGTATACTAACCCAAAGAGAAAATCGACGAAGAGAAATCGATCACTGCAGATACGCCTGTATGATACTCAACGCGAGAAATGTCCTATTATTATTTCAAGTAATCTACAGGTTAGTAGCTTCAAGTTAGACTGGATCTAGAAAATTTTACGATCGAAATCCAGTGAGTTCTATGGACATTTCTCTTCCGTCATCTCCTTCTTCTTCTTTCTGGCGTTGCGTCCCAACTGGGACAAAGCCTGCTTTTCAGATTAGTGTTCTTATGAGCACTTCATCAGTTATTAACTGAGAGCTTTCTTTGCCAATTGACCATTTTTGCATGTGTATATCGTGTGGCAGGTACGAAGATACTCTATGCCCTGGGAATCGAGAAAATTTTCTTAACGAAAAGATCCTCGACCAGCGGGATTCGAACCCACGCCCCTAAGCAAGGTCATGCTGAATAGCTGCGCGCTTACTGCTACTGCTACCTGTGTCCCGTCATAGAGTCCGTCATAGAGCTCGGAAAACAGTTCCCTTTAAGACACCTCAATATATTTGGGTTGGTTTTGCAATTGTTTGAAATCGGAAATGTGTCAAACTTACTTCTTAAGAATATAATAAGCCAATATTTAAAACCATGCAAGAATATTGAATTTATTATACTTGATTGTATAGAGCCATGTCCTCAAAGTTTGTACGGATAATTTGCGGACACCCTGTATTTGTATAATCAAGAGCTAAATCGTTAGTTTAAACCACTGTCTTAAGTATTAATTTACTCTTTATGGTAAGTTTACTAAAAAGTCTCATATTTATCGATCTACTGCAATTTGTAAACGGTTTTCTCCGAATATTTCAATTGGTAATCTCAGTATAACACATTATGAAAATAATATGTGAAAAATAAAATCGATTTTGTTACAGCAGTGTTGCCAATTTTGATGATTGCTAATGTACTTTGAAAGGTCTTCTAAGAACAAGGCAATTGTGTTTCTATTGTGCTTTAAATTGTGTCTCCTCTGAACAGTGCGGACTTACAACCTCAGAACTCGTTCATGAAAGTTCTATACAAAATTTATAGTTCAACAATTCGTTTTGGAGAATCTAAACTCAAAGATCACTGCTACAACTTTCCCATAAACCAATCAGAACAGCAAACACAACTTGTGCTCCATTAGTGCACCCCTTTGCAGCTGGGGCCCTGTACTAGATCCCAGATCAGTGCATTCCCAGGTGCAAACTGCACCATGACAACGACTGGATAAATGTTCACATGCACTCTTTTTCTATGCTCTCAGGCCAGTTTTACTGCCTAAGTCAGATGGAAGCCATCGCAAAAAAAAAAAATCGAGGAACCAAACATCCATCACCAAAAATACCAAACTCACACTTGGTTTTGCGGCAATATCTGCGGATTGCTTGGAACGAACATCCATTGTTCTTGGAAATAGACCATGCCCACGGATTTTTTTTTTTTTTTTTTGAGGGTAAATGTGCTGGTATTCATCATAGTATCAATATTCGCCATCTCGGATTATATACCGTTATATCAAGTATTCGCCACCTCGAATTTCAATACGAAAACAAAGTTTCTGTCCCGTTATTATATTTTTCATACTAAACATGAATACAAGGGGGATGCGTACCGTGAAAAATAGTAGTTTACGGAACAAGTTGCAGAATGATGATTTTTACAGCACGAGTCGTAAATTACGAGGCTTGCCGAGTAGGATAATCATAACGAGTGCTGTAAAAATCAAGTTCTGCAACAAGTTACGTACAACATTTTTTGCAATTTCGTAGAAGACCACTTTAAGGTATCAGAAATTATATCGGAATGCATTCACCATTTTTTTTACAATTTCTAAAAAATTGAAGTGTTATGATTTAATACACAACTAAAAACAGTTGCGTAACGAGAAAGCGTTGCGTAATGAATCATTATGGGTTTTCAGTTAAAAATTAAAAAAAAAATCGTGCAAAAAAAGTAACACTATTTGGCGGTTTTGGCGAAAACAAAATGTATGGGAACTTTTTTTGCACGGCCGTGTGGAAAAAAAAATCCGTGCAAAACCAGAATCGGGTGTATCAAAGTTTAGCATTCTGATAAAATACGAAACCGTTACAATGATCTATGAAAAATAGTTTTCCCTAGTGTGATGAATACAGATACATCTGCCCTATGCCAAAAATTGCAATGCACTGAGGCCTAGGAGGCTCATTCATTGGGAAGAGCTATGCAATGTGCAGAGTGCAATGGAACGCACATTGCACTGCGGGTGAAATTAAACATAAATGTAATAAAGCTCTCCAGCACTGAATGCGTTCAAAACGTTGCCCTGGGTTCTATTGTCCGAAATTGTTCAATAACGGTTTTAGTGAAGTCATCCCAGCCCAGCCCAACTCCATTCGGCGGTGGATGGGACTTCAAAACGTTGAAGTGACTGAATTACATTCTTATTGGAAGTAGAGGGCCACATTTGCGAAATCCGGGAATCGGATTGGACTATGCAGATTGCTATATGCGGTTTATCAAGATCGATGCGATAAAAAATGATTACAATCTACTGGGTAGATCTGGTGGGGGAATATTGGAAATGTTGAATCGTCCATGGGTAATCAAAAAAAAAGTCCATCAAATATGTTGCAAGAAATTTCTTTACAAATAATCCAGCCTGCAGGCTGGTAAAACATGTTTTACCAGGCAACTACGTATTTTATCAAAACCTTCCAGTTCCTGATGGCCCTTCTGCTTCCAGTATTCCGGTGGTAGCAGCCGAGGAGGCCACTAGTACCAGTTTTGTACCGACATCTTCAGTCGATTCCCTACGTATCTTCTTCCTGCCGACCAAGCCTGGTTGTATCTGACCCGGGACTCCCGAAACAAAGCAGAATGAAAGACTCAAATTCGCCTACCTCAGTAGCGCCTTCTACCGTCATCAACAATCAGCCGCTGGTTTCCCGTTCCTGCAATCCAAGTCGTCCCGGCCCTGAGTCTAGTGCTGGCAATGGGGGCTTACAAGCTGCTTACCACGGCAAGTATTCAATGACTAACAGTAATTCTCGTCCTGACAACCCTTCACCCTCTAGGGTTGCACGTGTCGAAAGACCTGCTCCATCAGCTTTGCCCGACGTCCTGACGTCCAAAACGTTAGTGGTATCAACAACTCTCTTGCTGAGTACAAACTGGCCATAAGCGATAGTTGTTACGTTATCTATGCGCTTTCGGAAACCTGGCTCAACGAAAATACATTGTCGAATGAGCTCTCCGACAGCTCCTACATAGTGTAGTGAGTATAAGTAGCTGACCGATCATCTGTATAATGTTCATCAGGACTGTTTGCGAAGCCAAATCCTGGAAGCTTCTGGAGACACGTCAATGAACAACGGATGGAATCTGAATTACCCCCTACGATGTTCGACGGCTTGCACGAGGCCGAATCCAAAGCTGACATTGCCGATATATTCTGCACGCAATTCAGCAACGTCTTCATCAATGAGCACCTCGATTCAAACGTTGTCGATGATGCAGTCAGAAAGGTTTCCCGTCTTTCCATCCTTGTGCCATATGTGTGAATGCAATAGTGTAACTCTTTTATTCCATTGTTTTGTTCGTTGACAGGGAAACCTAAACGCGATTTATGCCGCCGCTATTCACGTTCTCAAGCTGAATAAGCCACACCTCTTTTACAACGAAGTGGATAATTCACGAATGGGTCAGACCTTATTGAATAGGATATGTGAATCAGATATTCTTAAGTAATATCAAACTATTGAATTTAAAGCAAAATTTTTAACAGATTTATTGTTCATTTCATTCTTTATTCTCTACGATAATTTCATCTTCTACTCTCTTGATATAGGAAAAATAAAACAAAGCCAAGTATTTATTTGTTTTTTGTTAATTATAATACATGTTGAAAATTTCAATTCGTTTTGTTTCGTTACTACAAACAGCTTCGTATGTTCATTCAAAAATGCTGTAAGGTACCATATCCTTAAACCGGTTTGGTTTTCTTGTTGCTTGATTTGTCCGTTGATTGATTTTTCCGTCGTTATCATGCACATCCTGAAGCCCGATTCTAATTCACCTTCCAGAGTTTCTGCTCCTGAGTGGTAAGTTTCTCGTTCATCTTTATTACTTGTTTGATCACCTTGTTCTTGAAGACAAATTGAAACTTTCTTGACATCTTGCACGTTGCGAGAGTATTGGACAACTTTTGCTGCTTCTCTGGCGATTACGAAAAACCTCTCTGCCATGAACTCCGGATCCGATTTCTGCCATTTTTGATTTGTAACCAAAACCGTATCTCCGTATGTTCATCAGCAGCTACGAGACGACGACGAAGGTGTGTGGCTTTTCCGACGTGGAGAATCTGACGCGACCTGAAGAGAGAGTAGAGCAAACAAATGTTCTCAAAAGCTTCCGTGAGCTCCTCCACAGATTTCATAGAAGATCATAAAGCAGATCAAGTGCCTTTTCAAACTGATCGCGTAGATAATTTTTATATCCGCTTTGCTGCGATCTTTTGTAATACTATAAAAGAACGTTGAGATGAGATCGCAATAGACGGTTAGCTTAAGGCAGAATGAGATGGGGTTATAATAAATTGCGTTCGTATCAAAATAGGTACGAATTCATAGCATTACATAAAAGCAAAATTCTGGTAAGGGGTCCATTATTCTCGTGCGATTCGTCAGCTTTTATAGTTCGGTGTGAAAAGCTAAATAACAATTTATAGTAAAGTTAAATTCGATAAAGTTTTTCGAACATACGGTGAAATAAGCTTGAATAGTTGAAATAAGCTCACAATTAGTGCAGGTGAAAAGCTTTCAATTTTATGGTGTTCCACAATTATAACAGAAGCTTAGTTTCAGGAATAGTTGCGTTAGGCAATATCTTGCTCTATTGAAATAACCATCACAAGTGTGAATAATTGTGATTGAATTAAGGTAAGACGAAGAATAATCTGCTAGTATTGTGTTCAATTTAGTATTCGTAAATTCGCTTGACCAGGTATTTCCCGCTGGTCATCGCGGGTGTTTATGTGTGGTGGATTTTCATCCGACCGAATTCGATCCGCACACGTTCCCCGATTGCGAGTGAACCAGTCTAGTGCCGCAACGTACACCGCCATAAAGCTCTCCATCAAGTTGGCTACGCAACGTGACCCGCAACATCAAAGCTCCTCCGTTACGTCACTTGGCTGTTGTCGAAACATTGCACGATAGGCAAACGCTTGCCTCCGAAAGCTTCGTGTACGCCATCTACACACGAGTAGCAGCAACGACAATCATCGCCAGTGGAGTGGGCGATCATATACGCAACCGCCATTTGCTGATGGTCGATGGTAGCCCAACGTGAGTACGCCACCTACCAGTGAAGCTTTTTGCGGTTCGGCCCATACGCATGCGCATGCTCGAAGAACACGTGAGAAGGATTGTTCTGCGTGGGAGTTAAGGATGAATTCCCGCATCTCGTCGAAGCAGAACCTGATCGCCGGAAGCTGAACAGGTTTGACACCTGCACAAGGTCAGATTTTGAGATTGTATATTTTCCCTTTTACTAGCTAGTAAGATTCAAAACATAGAAGTAAGAATTTCAAACCAATTGGTGACGTCAGATAGATAGGCCTCTGTAAATGAATTTAAATTTAAAAAAACAGGATTTGAAAACTATTAGCTCTTCACCAAAGTGAAGGTTGACGAAGAAACGATTTGATATATCAGGAATTAATTCAACAAATCTCATTGAGTCTTTGTTGATCGTTTTTGAACTAGAGCTTTTTAAATGTTTAGCTAATTAGTATAATTTTTGAATTGGATTAGTTTACAATGGTATTCTTTGAGTCGGCTTTGTGGTTTGCTAGGTGTTTTTCGGTGTTTGAGGGATAAATTCAACCCGCCCTAGAAAAGAGCCTCTGCCGGGCCTTTAACAGCCTCAGCAGTCTCACCTTCGGTGAGTGGCGGATAAGCTGCTGTTGGTCACGTACCTGAAGCATTCGTTACATATGGACCGATCGGTGAAAATGTAGAAGGAGGAATCATCGGGCACCACACGTACACAACCGTGACAAACCAAGATCTCCACGATTTGCTGAAGAGCTACTGGAGGAGTCCGGCCGGAAGAGGACAGAAGAGCGAAAGAAATGTTGAAGACAACGACGAAGCAGATCGGCGATCGATTCGAAACGGGACTGCTTCGGAAGGTGATGACCCGGTGTTTTCGGATAGCTACCTGATGGCGGTCAAGCATTTGAAGTGCCTGGAGAACCATCTGAGGAAGGATCCAGATCTCTCCGCCAAAGTCCGCTCGATGATCGCCGACTATTTGATCAAAGGGTACGTACACAATCAAAACCGTAGGAGCTACCCAGTGAACCACGTATCGTATAAGAATGTGCATCCTAAATCACATATTCATGCGTCCAAAATCAGAATTGCTCAAGATGCCATATTAAGCGTTATCAATGTCAATACAAGTTGTATATAAATCCCCAATACGATTCATAAACGACAATCTGTGTTGACAACAAAACATGTCGTAAATAGTGCAACATAAAATCACGTTATGTCATATAAACTGACAGATCATATATCACTTCAGTAAGCATCGTATGAAATCGCAATAACTTAGCGAAAATTGCCACCCAAACTTTATCTATCTGCTGAAGATGGGCCTCAAAGAACAACAAAGTATGTGTCGCTGAACATGGAACATGTATTAACATTGGCAAATAATCACCCACTTGATAAGTAACCCTTGGTGGTACAGTGGTTAGGGACCCGACTCCTGATTCAAAGGTCCCGTGTTCGAGACTCGCTGGAAACTTTTTTTTTATTTCCATTCAAATTTTGTGGCATTGTATATCTGATCGCAGAAAGTCCGAAAAAGTCGTGCCAAGTACGCATATAGCCTCCACTTTGGTAGGTATATAGCCTTTTCGTGCATTCTATACGATTGAATTGATTCATATAGAATGATGTATAACAAAAGTTATACCAACCAAAATGTTGACTGGGTAGTGATGTTCGAATGCAGCAAGGTATCTATTATCTAAAATCCAAGGAAGAAGAAGTTCCGCCTGGTGTGGGACGCCAGAGCAGAAGTAAAAGACGTGTCGCTGAACTCCAAGATGCTGAAGGGTGCTAACTACCCTGTCGGCAGTGATCTGCAAGTTTAAAGAGCTAGCGGTTGGACTCGATGCAGATATTAAGGAGATGTACCATCAGATGAACCTGCGGAACCGAGAAGCAGATAAGCGAGTGCAGAGGTTCCTATTCTGGATCAAACCTTCAGAAAAGCCGGAGGTGGCCATGGTGACGTTCGGATCCACGAGTTTTGCATACTCCGCATACGTGAAGGACTTTGCCGGACAGTTTCCGAAGGCAGCGAAGGCGATCGTCGACGACTACTTCGATAGTGTGGTCGACCAAGCAGTGAAGCGAGCTATGGAAGTTCGGCTTGTCCACGCAAAAGGCGGCTTTGAGCTTCACAACTGGGTCTCCTACTCAGAAGACTTACTGATAGAGATGGGAGAACGGAAAGCGAATCAGTGCGTCAGAAGATAAAGAGTCCGACACGGGGCGCGTATTGGGAATCGTGTGGAGCCCGGCAAGCGACGAATTTTCATTCTTCACCAAATTGAGAGACGATCTGGAGCCGTTCCTCTCCGGCAAGCAGCTGCCGACGAAAAGGATGATCTGCGGAATGAGCTGTTTCAACCCACCTGGCCTACTGTCCGTGTTCATGTTTTACGGCAAGATACAGATCCAAGGCCTGTTGCGAAGCAGATGCGATTGGGACCAGCTGATCGACAAAGATTGCGTATAAAAGTGGAACAACTGGATCAGAAGATTCCTAGAGGTCAAGGGCGTTCGCATTCCCCTTTATTTCTTCCTAACTATAGCAGCCTTCAACTCCACAATTTCGTCGATGCGAGCCAGTAGCATACGTCCGAATCGAGACGGTGGCCCCGCTAGATCACTTATCAATCTCCCGCTTAGAGCTGCAGGCAGCACTTTTTGGAACAAGACTGGCCAATTCTGTCGTCGACGTTCTTTCTCTCGAGGTGAAACAACGTTTCATGTGGTCCGACTCGAAGACTGTTCTGTCGTAGATCCGCTCCGACCATTGGCGATACTAGCAGTACGTGGCGCTTAGGATCGGCGAAAGCCATAGGATGACGAGACTTGCGGAGTGGCGCTGGGTGCGTCGCGTGTCACGCCAAACCTGAAAAAATGAAAATGAAATTAATAATTTATTTGTTGTACCAATTCTGACAAATTAAAATTAGTTTCACGCTGTCGTACAATCAGCACTGCTTTGGAAATTGGTTTATTAAGGGTGGTCCAGAAAGGAGCACCTGAACTTGAATCAAATAACTAGAGAACCATTCTATGACCCATACCATGGCTTTTTGAGTATGTGGGTGTTTTTGTTCAGCTACAGATAATGATTTGGAAACACACGCAAATACCCTTGATTGAGACTGAGAATGAAGATGAACTAAAACAGCCATTAAGCCTCGGGCGGAAGCTTCCACATAAAGCTCTGTTTCGTCTGACTGATTGTAACATCCCAAATATTATTACGAAAAGTTGGAACAATAGTTACTATTCTTTTTTCTCTACACTAATGAAAGAATTCAAAGTGAAGCGTTTTCCACATTTTTTAAAACAAACTATTATTCTGCCACCAAATCCAATATTCAACGTACCATTCACATTATTTCCTGTGAAATATCAAACGAATACCCTATGAAAAAAAGTCACGAAATTTTATAGAACCGCAGTAAAAATCTTCAAATTGATGCAGCTGGTGCACTTCGCGAAGCGTCACCTTGCTCGAAAACCTCCCAAATCACCATTCGTTGGTCTAGATTTAGCACTCTAACGTTTACCGGAGACCCGACTAACTCTCCCCCATCTGAATCGGGATGGCTCACAATTTGAGAAAGATCCATCTGTCTCGATATGCTGAATGGTCCATTCAATAGGCACGACGACGGTGGCGCAAAACCCCATCCCTCCAATCAACCTCACAATATTCGTCGTCAATGTTGTAATTGACTGCAGTATGCAACGCAAATGACGCACAATGGTCCAGGTGTCAAAAATCATGGTAAAAATGTCGCATTTTCTATATTTCACTAGCTTTTGTCATCAAAAATATTTTGTAACATGTTTTAAGGTTAAGGACCCTTCAAAATCAAGCGTTCGGATTGCAGACGAAGTGTCAGTGGTAAACTGGAAAATGGGTTGTGGCGCAAACGCATGAAATACGAGTTTTATTAAGTGAGTAAAGATGCGAATATTATCAAGCATGTGAAATAGGACAGACTTCAGTGGGCTGGTCACTTAGTGCGAATATTGGAAGAAAGAATTGCGAAAGTAATATTCAACTGATACGCAGGCTGCACGCAGTGGGCTCTAGAAGGTGAACAGTTTTCATCACCGAAAGTGGTGCGCGTTTTTAACCGCTCTGATTTCTCCCCATAGTGAACCAAAAGTCGGGCTTAAATCGGCCATTGTAGTGCCAGTTGTGCCGCGTGGAAAGTTGCCGTGACTCCGTCGGTGGTGTTTGCCGCGATAAAGCACCGGTTCCACCGTTACTCGCCGGAAAAAGTGAAGGCCACGAAGAAGCACCAGTTCCGCCATTGCCAGCCGGGGAAAGTGAAGGCCACGAAGAAGCACCGGTTTTGCCGTAACCAGCCGGGGAAGTGAAGTGCGACAAGTCTCCAGTGGGCCATAAGTGATCCGTGGGTCCCATCGGTGTGAGCGACAGAAGCCATCAGGGTGTGTGACGTCCAAGTTGCCCCTGCACAACAAGATCCCTCCCATCGGAGTTCTCCGAACGAAGCCGGCGTGCCAGCAGATCCCTCTTCGCCATTCCAAGGGGTGCCCAGTTTTGAGGAAGTACCACGATTGACCGGATGAATCGTCTCCGTAAATTACTAGATTCGGCTGGTGAAATTAGTGAAACGGCTGGTGCAGTTTGTGAGAAAAAAAAATGTGTCTATAGCGAAAATGAAACGGTTATTCTGCACGCGTTCCGCTGGGCAGTGTTTCGTTAAAGCCCAAGCAGAAAGTGAAGATGCATCGTAGCCGGACCTCAAATTTTCGGGTGCACGGGTCTGGAGAGCCGAACATCGGATCGGGCTGAGGGCTTGATCGAATGCTCGCTTGCTGGTGGTGACCAATCGATCAGGTTTTCTGCTTGAGCGGCTGTCTGGATCTCTAGATTCGTGTCTTAGGGGTTTGGGTTTTGCCTTCGTTTCCTCTTCACTAGAAAAATCGGTTTTGTTTTGCGTCGTCGCGTCCCAGGAGTTTTTTTTTTCGTTTTAGTTTGCCCGCGTTCAGAGTTTAGTTTCTCGCGTCGCTGGAGTGATATTTTCGTGTTGTGGAACGAGAATGCTGATTAAAGTAGCTCCAACTCCTCAATCAAGGATGGATGATGATTAATTTGGTGAGCTCGTTTCATGCTTTTATTTTAAATGTAAGATATATTATGGAACATCACTTATCATGACAACGATGGGAATGTTACTTAAATGAATTGACTTAACAATATATGTACAGTTCGTCACTCTAAGTGTCGACATAGACTCTTGTACATTAACATTGAAAAACCCATACTTTTCCTTTTACCTGATTTTTATCATTTTAAAAAATAATCTTTGAATGGTTCGACGCTAAAAGAGTCGACTTATCGTATGTTCACGTTGTCTTTAGAGTACTTACAGGTGATTTTTTGAATTGAGCTTGCATGAATCGAATCACTTACCAAGGTGAATCCTGATCATGCAGTTATGATCCCTCCCACTAACAAAACTCCTTCCCATGACAACCATGGAGATGCAGAGGTGATCTCGGTCTCTAGTAACAATGGATGTCACACTAACAATCCTTCCCTTCCCCGATGACCGTAAGGACGTGGCCAGCGCCGTTATTGACTTTTCAATGTCTGGAGTTCTCGAAAGTGTACATTGAAGATGGAAAGCTACTCCCAAGCTACATCTTTTGGTTCCTTGTGCAACTTCGATTATTCTGGTCAATCACGGAGTAGCAACTACGAATTGTACGGTCATCAATGCTTATGCTTATGCTTATGCTTATTATGATACGCAGGCTGCACGCAGTGGACGAGGACCTGGCGAAAGATTTTTTTATTCTTGTACAGTGAAACCTCCATGAGTCGATATTGAAGGGACCATCGACTCATGGAAATATCGAGTCATGGAACAGCAATCCTTTGGAAGGCTGTTTCAAGGGACCATCATAGTAACCATGAAATTTTGTGTCTAGTATGGTTCCATGAGTCGATATCGAGTTATGGAACATCGACTCATGGAGGTTTAACTGTATATGTTCCTCATTATCAGATATTTGAGATGAATGTTTGTTTTAGTTAGGGGCCCAGATAGCCGTAGTGGAAAACGCGCAGCTATTCTGCATGACCATGCTGAGGGTCGTGGGTTCGAATCCCGCTGATCGAGGGACTTTTAAGTAAAGGAAATTTTATCGATTCCCAGGGCATTGAGTATCTTCGTACCTGCCACACGATAACCACATGCAAAAATGGTCAATCGGCAAAGAAAGCTCTCAGTTAATAACTGTGGAAGTGCTCCTAAGAACATTAATCTGAGAAGCAGGCTTTGTCCCAGTTAGGACGTAACGCCAGAATGAAGAAGAAGAAGAAGAAGTTTGTTTTAGTTTCAAACAACTCAAAACCTTGTTTTGAAATCGGATTTTTGCCATCTTTTTGAAATACTGTACCGCCGTGTAACGGAGCGAAGCCGTTCGAATCCGAAGTCCATTTTTAGACATCAGTGCACTTGCGGGTTCAGACTTTGGCTTAGACAGTCGGATTTGCAGGGATCGAACGCAATTTTGTGTAAGAGTAGACTCTTTAGAATTCTCCGGGTACATGTGCTTTCGGTTCGGTTCGATTGCTCTCCCGGACAGGACGGTTGCAGTTAATTTCCATTTGTAATCCGACGTGTACGCCTAAATTGCATTATCTTTTATGCTGCAATTGCTGCAGCCTCTACACAGGCTGTCTGGCCAGGTGGATGGAACGAGAAATTACTGGCACCAATCGATAACTTCCCCGGTGCAGTTTGATTGGACTCCGTAACGAAGAAAAAAGACGTGTGTGATTCGAATCAAGAGCTCAGCAGGTATTGTGGATGTAGCGTTGCCGAAGACATAGTAACAGGCAGGGCCGGATTTACAAATATGGGAACCCGAGGGCACAGTCATGTGGGGTCCAACAAAATTTATTTGATTCTTTAACATGAACTAAACTTATTCAATAACTATTTTTAAATTCAGGAAATCATCTTGAATCTTTTAAATTTTTTGATGTGATTCATGAAAGTTTATATCAATTCATTGCTTTCTTATTATGCTTACGGTTTATCTTTGACAATTTTCGTAGGGGCCCTTATATTGTGGGGCCCTGTGGGCCATAGCCTCTTTTACCCCTAAAATAACGGCCCTGGTAGCAGAGCATCAATGGAGCAATAAACGCAGATTTAGACTTATGGGAAAGGGAACACATGTGGATAAAATTGCAATAAACTCAGTTGATTGCAATCGTTGAATTGGTGAAAACAAAAATGCACATCTAGAAAGGCCTCAAAGTTCCCCCTTTCCCATAATTGCAATTCCGATTTACCAATTCAACATCATGTCGCAACAAAAATGAAACAGTAATAATCTTGCATTGATTTGCATCCGCTTCACCCGAATCAACCATCATCCCCTCATCCACATTGGTTATTCACGGCCATATGTCTGACGAGATGTCTGCAGGCGATTGCCATTGTGTCAATGGACACTTGTTTCCACATGCTCAACATGGTTCTGCACCGTGACGATTGCATCGAATCGTAGCTCTTTTGTGGAACTTAGATGGAGTTTACTTTCGTCAATCAGGTGGAATCGAACAGGTTGATAGACGATGGTAAAATGCAACTCCTTGCTGCAATTTCTTGCAACGTTGCCCACCGGATAGCACAAAACGGATGAGTTGAACTGATCTCTGCCGGGCAATCGGGCACTGTCAATGTGGTTTGAAATACGTTTTGTCACAAGGCGTATCTAGCAGACGTATTTTAGTACAAATAATAAGTAATCACGGTAGCATAATTTGTTAAAGTGACGTATGCGTCACTGAATATAACAATAATTAACTGGTCAGTAATTGAAGGTTCTGAACAACCTACTGGAAGCTTCAATTTGAAATTATTGCCAGTTTGATATGGTTCCGGATAATGTACACTACCCGTCGTAAGTACGGACTCGCTTGAACAAGAGTTGCAACACTCATGGATATTGCATTTGGCTACTTTCATGATGCTATATATCGATATCCTAGTTATCTGTTCAACAATTTTACAACTGTTCAACTTGATTGTGTTTCTTGTCCCCGAATGTCACTTCTTCGAATGACCCGTTTCCCTGAAAGCGATTTCCCTGAATGACCCGTTTCCCCGTATAGTGATGCAGTTCAAACAGGTGCAGAATAGTCTTTAGGGACAGGGGGGCTGAACTAGAAACTGTGTGCTTGGCCACCCTGAGAACCAAGTTGTGTTCGGTACGATCCGAGACATATAGTACCCCCGCCCAAGTGAAAGTGAAACTGCTTAAAACTTAGTAGCTTTTTGCTAGCCTTAATCGTTTGGCAAGTGTTAGCAAGTGTTATGGAAGCCATCATATTTGCGTGATTGAAACGAAAATCGACACAAAGCCCAAACCACCTAAAATTTGGACCCCGCGATTCGCGTGTGTGAAGTGTGTGGCGGTTAACCTCCAAGCCCGCCGTAGAGAAGCCCCTTATATCGGGCCAGGATGAACCCAGCGTCCAGCATCCAGCGGCTTTGGGCCGCCGTACATCAGAATCTGTAGGCTAGGCAGCCCCTGGGAAGAGATTCCGGTAAGTCTGCATGCTTTTTAATAGCCTTGGCAAACTCGTAACTTATATTTGGCTCAGAATAGTACTCCGACGAAGATTTCCCCGTCGGCGAAAGATCTCCCGAACCGATGTTTTCCAGGCGGACGCCGAGGTCGGTCCTACGATTTCGGTGGAGAGAAACTTTGATATTGCACACATAAACGTCATTGCCGACGACGGATGTCATCTCGGCTCGCTCATGTTCAAAGCGCGGACATTCGAAAACCAAGCGCTCAGGAGTTTCGTCAACATCGCCGCACCCGGTGCATAACGGCGATCTTGCGTGTCCAAACCTATTCAGGTATTTCTTGAAGCAGCCATGATCAGACAAAAACTGCGTCAAGTGGAAATTCACTTCTCCGTGTTTTCTGTTTACCCACATCTGCAGGCACGGAACTAGTCGGTGGGTCCATCTAATGTTCTCAGCGGTATCCCACTGATGTTGCCATTTCTTCATGGCTTCAGCTCTGGCTCTTTTCCGAATTCCCCGCGTGCCTCGGTCCCTGTAGCACCCGCCGTCCTCTTCAAGTTGAAGCTTTTAGGGATCAATCCTGCAATCACACAGACTGCCTCCGATGGCCATCAGTCTGAACGTGCTGTTCAGTCCGGAAGCGGTTCCTCTTCGTCGGCAGTGCTGTCTCCCACACGGGGTCAGCGTGATTGAGTATTGACGTAGACTCGCTCGCCAGTAGTCGCTTCTTGCTGCTGCTGATCGCTGAATTGTTGAGCATGATCCGAGATAGAGCCCCCTTCACGGCCCTCTCACATGGCTGTTGAAGTTCAGCCGATCATCGATCATTACTGCCCAGGTGTCTGACTTCCCGCTATAAGTCGATGAAACATTGTCCAACCGAGATAATCGCATGCTGCACTGCCTTTCGGTTCGGATGCTTATCATCACTACATCGGTTTTGTGATGGGCTAACAAAAGCTTCTTCCCTTGCATCCATTCTTCCACGGCGTCTACTGCCTCAATAGCAAGTATCTCTCTTTCCTCTAGTGATTCGCCGATGATTACGAGCACCACGTCATCCGCGAAGCCGACGATTTTCACACACCGGGGGAAGCTTAGCTTCAACACTCCGTTATACATAGCGTTCCATTTTTTACGTCCAAAGTGACCTCGCCGCAGTACCGATTTTCTCTCCTCCTTTGCTTCGACGCCATCTCCATAGCTTCCACGACTGTTTGGATGGCATCAACGGTGGATCTACCTTACCGAAACCCGAACTGTATGTCGCACAAGCCGTTTTCTCCCTCCGTGTGTTCCGTAAGCCTGTTTAGGATTACTCGCTCCAGCACTTTGCAAACTGTGTCCAGCAGACATATCAGTCTATATGCTGAAGAATCTCCAGGAGAGTTGCCTGATTTCGGCAGCAGCGCCATCTCTTGTCGCTTCCAAATGTCGGGGAATTTACCCTCCTTGATACATTTTTGCAGCACGATCCTGAACATATCCGGGTTTTCTTAGACTACTGCTTTCAGAGCTACGTTGGGGATACCGTCTGGTCCATGAGCCCTCCCTGGTTTTTAAGGCTTTCGCCACCGCGATCAGCTCATCGTTCGTTACCTGGGCTTCTGCTTCATCGTCATCCTGAGCTCCATACGGTGTGGACGGCCAGCTCGTCGGTTCGTGCCGCGCTTCAGTGATGGCCTTCATCTTTTCCGAACACCTATCGGGTGGTACAGCTGAGCCCCTCAACTTCACCATTGCTACTCTGTAGGCGTCACCCTACGGGTCTGAATTGGCGTTGTGGCAGAGCTGGCAGAGCCTGTCTGGAGGCTTTCTTGCTGAGCCTGATTTCCATGTTGAAAGCGGATTTTGCCGCCTTGTACGCTGGTCTTCGATCTGTTCTTTCAGCGTCGTTGTGGGCTCTCTCCATCCTTCTCCTAGCCCGAAAGCAGCTTGCACAGATCGACAATCGTCGAGTTCCACCAGTAGACTGGGCGGCGACCATGTCGCGGTTTACCTTCCCTCAACATGGTTGCATCGCCCGTGCTAATGCCGCTGTCAACTCGTTCGCAGTAATGTGCTGAGCATTGCGCTCCAACCTCAACGTCAAACTGTGACGTTTTGCACCTCCGCTCTTTTGATGGAATCGCACGTGCTTCCAACTACCGTCCACTACTAATATTGTACAGGGCTACAGAAAGTAACGTCAATAATTGACTCCCGTTTATCCCAACGGTATGTGCTGGTGTACTATCGTTGGCAACATTACGTTTACGACTGCTCCCTCTTGAGTTGGTGAAGCAACTGCCAAATTCTATGGCCCACGCGTTGAAATCGCCTGCTATGATGACTGGTCTGCGGTATGTGAGCTCTTCGGTCAGCTTATCGAGCATCTCGTTGAACTGGTCAATATACCATCACGGGGAAGCGTAGCAGCTACAGAAGAAGTCTCCGTTAATTTTGGCTATAACAAAGCCTTCATTTACACGATGTACCACTTCTTGAAAAGGATATCTTCTCACCGTCCATATTGTCTCTGATTTTGCGTTGTCTGCTATACAGTTCCCATCGCCGGGCGGGACACGGTATGGCTCCAATATGACAGCAACATCGCACTTGAACTCCGCTACATATTGCCTCAGCAAGTGTTGTGCTGTGTCACAGTGGTTAAGGTTAATTTGAATTACCTCCACTGTGGTTTGGTAGCAGTCGCCTTTATGAAGGCCGGGCATCGCAGGCCTCCTGTAACATGGTTGTTATTCTCTCCGTTATCGCAGATCATGCACTTGCAGGCTTGTGCCTTGTGGTCTCTTGTCCGCATCTTCTGCATGAATTACCTCTGTCAGGCCCTTTGCAGTATCTAGCAAGATGACCGTACTCGTGGAATCTATAGCATGCTTCCGGTTTCTGAGAGACACTCAGTGGACATACCGACCAGCCTACTTTTATCTTCTCCGTTTTTAGTGCCTTGGTGGCCGCTTCAATTGGAAGCCTGAGTGATGCTATTAGCATTCCAGATTACCCCTTCCTTATGCGGATCAGCATCTGCACTTCGCCTAGCTCGCACTGCTCCTTCATGGTAACCCTTACATCTTCGTCCGTAGAAATTGCGTCCAAGTTCATGCATTCAAGGACCGGTTTTTGCTCTTGGCCTCTCCTGCGTGAAGGGAACGCTCTCCGTCCTCTGGGATTTGTCTCTCTTTTCGTTGGTTTTGCTCGCAAATGCAATTGGCATCGCGGTTTGTTGAGTCGGCGCATGCCTTATTTCTAAGGCAGTTTTGGCCACTGACAACTCTTTCTCAGTCGATTCCACTTTCTGTACAACGGCAGCCCATTCCTTGACAGCTAGTTCAAGGGTTTCTTGAATCTTCAACACCAATGTCTTGATGTTTTTGTGCAAATTGCTTCTTTTATCGACAAACTCGTGCACTTCGTCCACCAGTTTCTTAGCTGCTACAACTCTTGGTAGCTTTAGTATTTCGACCATGCACTGACCTGAGCCTGTTGCTGCTGCTGAAGCTGATGCTGCTGCTCTCTAAGCTGCTACTGCTGTTGCTGCTTTTCCTCCTGATCGCGGTACTGTTGCTCTAGCTGCGGTAGTGGTGATCTGACTAAGCCACCTTTGGCGAAAGGGTTCGCCGCGCCTTCTTCGATTTCAATTAGACTCTCTTCCATTCTTTGGGGTCCTCCCTCTGGGCCGCTATCATTTCCTTGCGTACGTAGTCGCCTTTCATGATCCCATGGTCATCTATGCAAGCAGGGAGGCTATGTAAGGGTTGACACGATACCTTATGGGAATCATGCTCAGAGCCTGATCGACGTAGATTACTGACAATCATCCTGATGTGCCGGTTGGCACTCCAGGGGGCTAAGGTACTTTGAAAGCGTTACCAGGTCGCTTGTTAGGGCTACTTGCAGATCTTGGTTTTTTGTAGAGATTCACCTGAGCTCAATGATGAACCCCCGCCGCATCCTAGGTAGACCATGCTTGAGCCCCTGGTCAGATGGACCAGATGCTCGGCCACCTTCCGAAGGAAGTGCTTGAGGTTCACTTGGAAAAAGCAAGAATCCCAAGCTCCCACCTGGCACTCCCTAACTCTAGATGATGGTCTTTCCTAGTTGTCGACTCATCATTTTGCAACCCGAAGAGACCAATTTGAACCATCACTTATGAATGCATGTATGTATATGTATGTAGGAATCCACTATTCTTGCTTGAGTTTAGCTCTGCTTGCGGCTCTACACGACGTCAAATTTAATCACCAATATGAACTCAACACATCGCTATATGAAGGGCCAAAGGGGGGTGGCGGAACCGTTAGCAGAGACACTTACGCAAAATCTTCGGGAATAAGAGAAGCTCCTTCTAATGTTATGATCCAACAGATTGAATATTGAAATTTGCAATACTTGTCGAGTTTTCCACGGTATAGTTTGTTAGAAGAAGAGTGCGTCAAATCTAAACTAAACCATCACTTATCCCCGTCATAAAATCTTCGCTTTTAAAAAAAGACAATTTACACCGTCTTCAGCCAAAGGCTGCACAGACTGAACATTACTAACATTAGACAACGGACACATGGAACGACCAGTGGACCAGTGAAGAATGTTTCGTTTGACGAAAAGTTTTCTCCGACTGGGGCGGGAATCGAACCCACACTCCGTAGCGCAATACGCCTAAACGACTGACGCCGCTAACCGCACGGCTACGAAGCCCACGAATTTTGATAGTGATAAGATTTATATTTGCTCCCTCTTAACACTATATGCAAACACTTATCACGAGGTATATATATCAAACACTGGATAGCATTCAAACATGCCCTAAATGCGAATATAGAGCCAAGAACGTGCTTATTTATTGCATGGATGCATCAGGCTTAGAACAATTAATGATGCAGTAATCGGGTTTCTATTTGGTGGAAGCGCTGTTATTAGGCTTGTCAGCATTTGTAGTGCTATTATAAGGCTTGTATGTATATGTGATGCGGATTTAGGGCTTACTATTTGTAATTATGATTACTGGGGTTACTTTAAGTTTAAATTATTTCAAAGCGAAATTTAACATCTAATTTATTTATTTCAGGAACATTTTACTTGATATTCAATATAATTATGTATAATTTCATTTATTCAATCAATCAGGTCTGATTCACTTCATACATAAGTGATTTAGATCTGAAGTCAGATCTAAATCACTGACATATGAAGTGAATCAGACCTGACTCACTTCATATTCTAGTTATTCTGCTCTTTACCCTTCACATTTGATTGATTCAGGTTCATTTAACTTCATATTCGATTGCTAGATGTAATTTAATTCAGGTAGGTACACTTCATATACGAAGTCTGATTTACTTTTAATTCAAGTTATTCAGATTTTATTCACTTTATATTCTAGTCAATCAGGACTTATAAGCCTTATATTATAGTGATTGGGGTTTTATTCACTTCATAATCAATTGGTTTCGGACTTAATAAATTCAAATATAAGTAACTCAGAGCTGATTTACTTCATATTCAAGTACCGTAAAATCGGGTGTAATTGATCTGAAGGGTGAAATTGATCATCGTATCACACGATTTTATTTATTCGTAATAGAGCACAAATATCAATGTAAGCTGCAGTAAATGAACGTTGTTTGTTGTAAATATTGTCGAATTGTGTGTTGTGAAGTTTTTTGCGTAAAATAATGTTTATTACTATGAAAATAATGAAAAATTTCAAAATCATGCACGGTGCAGTATTGACAAACACCTATGAACTTCTATTTGTAGGTAAGGATTTGAACATGGTATAAACCTGAAAGTTTGTGAGAATGCTTGAGATATATCTCCAAATCAGATTTCATCACCAAAACTCGTACCAATTAGCTCATATGGTTGAAATAATTGAATTTCTGTTAGATATCATTGAATTCCTTAGGAAATTTCATACATTTAGGCGTTTTCCGCGTATTTCTTGAAATTTAACTATTCGTTATTTATATAAATATTACATTGTTAAGAATTTGACAAGCATATTCGGATTCAGGGTGCTCAAATTTATCATGTAGAGTTGTTTTGAAAAATAACAACAATGGCATTGACAAGTGATCAGTTTCACCCCGAAATGAGATCCTTTGATTTTTTTATTTTAGAGATATTTGTTAACACTAAAATTACATTTGTTAGAAATTTCTATACATAAGTCGATGAGGATCACCTTCGTACTTGTTTTTTCTGCATTTAGTTGTATGGCATTGTTAACATTATAGAAAACAGACTAGAAAACCGTGAAAAATAATCAATTTCACCCGAAATTACGGTAACTCATGTTTGATTTACCGTAATCCGGGGTATCATTGATCATTTTTTGGCTTATTTCTTAAATATTTCGTTTGAAAATGCAAATGTTGCAAATTTTATATTTTTAAAACAAGTACTGCTACCCATAGCTCGTGTCTATATACTGCAGTTTGTTTTTTGAAAGATTTAAGTATGTTTAAAAAAATGTTTTAAGTGATTTTTTGATATGGATGATATGGGGTAACATTGATCACCTATGCACAGTGGTCCAGAAATCAGTTTTACGCGGAAAGATGCATTTTGAGCTTTAGAATGAAACATTAGACAAAAACGCTCTTCTTCAAAGTTGTTTGTATTAGTTAAGCCCTTTGTTTGATGTTATTGAAAATTAGGGTGGACCACATTTTCATAGAAATTGTGTAACTAACTTTCTTATTTGTAGAAATTATATTATACATGCTTCAGCAAAGTTGTAGACCATTCAATTTCAAGCAACTTTGCCAAAAAAGTTTTTTTGTATCTCTTAAATTGACCGATTTAGAGCTTTTCTCCTACGGTGACATAGGGTGGTCCGAACAAAACTGGTTTTCTGGCTCTAGAGTTTTCAATTCAAATTTCTCATCAAAGTAGTCTATGAAACACTTTTAGAGCTTTGAAAAATGCGTAATTTGGTGAGTGAAGAAACTCGCTATCTCCTTCCGTTTAGGAGTTATTGCTGTTTTTCTCTCAAAAACATGTCTTCTTTGATTGTGAATATCTCTGATTGGGGCAAACATAAAAAATATCTTTTGACGGCATACAAAAGACAAAATAAAATTGTATATTATATCAAAAACTTACAGATGTGTTATTTTTGTAACTCTAATAATATGCCTTAAAAACAAAGGATTTTAAGCAGAAAAACTTCAATAACTTTTGAACTAAAATAGATATCATCAATATTTTTGCATGAAAATTTGCGTTTTGTTAAGTTCTAAAAGTCGTTCATAGACCACTTTGACGAGAAATCCGAAATAAGGAAGATAGGGCTCTAAAGCTATGTTGAAGATTTTCATAGTATGTATTTCTTTATTATTTTGCATTTTGGGCATGAAAATGAAATTTTAGACAAAAATGATCTTCTACAAAATTGTTTCTAAAAATGTAAGCTTACAAACTGTGTCATTTGAAACTAGGGTGGTCCACAATATCACACATATCACATAATCAACTTTTTTATTTGCAAAAATACTGGTATATGCTCTTAGGCAAAGCGGTAGAACTTGAAATTTTGATCAACTTTGCCAAAAAAAGTTTTTCTGTAGCTCAAAATTTGACCAATCTAGAGCATTTTTTCCTAATCATCGCAGGGTGGTCCAACAAAAATAAGTTTTTCAACTCTAGTTTTTTAAATATCATTTTCTCGTCAAAGTCGTCTGTGAACGACTTTTAGAACTTAATAAAACGCAAATTTTCATGCAAGAAGGATGTTGATATCTATTTTAGTTCAAAAGTTATTAAAGTTTTTGTGATAAAAAATATTTGACTTTCAAGACGTTTTATTAGAGTTACAAAAATAACACATCTGTAATTTTTTGATATAATATACAATTTTATTTTGTCTTTTGAATGCCATCAAAAGATATTTTTTATGTTTGCCCCAATCAGAGATATTCACAATCAAAGTAGGCATGTTTTTAAAAGAAAAACAACAATAACTCCTAAACGGAAGAAGATAGCGAGTTTCTTTACTCACCAAATTACGCATTTTTTAAAGCTCTAAAAGTGTTTCATAGACTACTTTGATGAGAAATTTGAATTGAAAACTCTAGAGCCAGAAAACCAGTTTTGCTCGGACCACCCTAAAAAAAGCTCTAAATCCATCAATTTAAGAGATACAAAAAAACTTGAAATTGAATGGTCTACAACTTTGCTGAAGCATGTATAATATAATTTCTACAAATAAGAAAGTTAGTTACACAATTTCTATGAAAATGTGGTCCACCCTAATTTTCAATAAAACCAAACAAAGGGCTTAACAACAACTTTGAAGAAGAGCGTTTTTGTCTAATGTTTCATTCTAAAGCTCAAAATGCATCTTTCCGCGTAAAACTGATTTCTGGACCATAGTGCTATGGAAACATCGTTCGGTAATATTGAAAATATCGTTACTTACTTAAAACATGGCCCTTGAAGCCGAATATGAAGGCCAAACGCTTACAAGTCATTTACTTTTTGAGTTATTTCAAAATTAAAAACACCTCGAACCACGGAATACACTTGAGAGTAAATGGAAACGCGTGTGTACTGGTTGTGCTCAGAAGAACTAATGAAAATTTATTAACAGTTTATACAGACTAAACAACTAGGGGTCGCTACTAAGCAAGTGGGTTGCTATGCATAGCGACAGCTTTCGTAGGTTACTTCATTTCACCATACCGCAACACTCCTCCTTAACCTACGATACCGAGCAGTTTTTTGAATGCCTCAAGATTCTGCCTGGTTAGTGGCTTGGTAAATCCGTCCGCTGGCTGCTGCTTTGTAGAAACATAGTCCAAAGTAATGTCGCCACGATCCAGAGCTTCACGAACGAAATGATACCGAATTGAGATGTGTTTTGTACGGGGATTATAACCTTGATTTCTTGCAACGCATATGGCCGATTGATTGTCGCATAGAATTGGTACTTGCAGATCTCCATTAATTTGCTGCAACATCTGCTGCCACCAGAGAGCTTCTTGTGTAGTCCTTGATAAAGCAATATATTCGGCTTCACAAGTTGATAATGCCACTACATCTTGTCGTTTGCCGTTCCACGAGATCGCTCCTCCCATCTTGCTAAAAACATAACCAGTGGTAGACCTTCGATCTTCATCTCCTCCCCAATCCGCATCCGTATAGCCAGTAAAATGTGGATTGCCAGTCACCGAGTATTCCAAACGATTATCTGAAGTGCCCTTCAGGTAACGCATGATTCGTTTTACTGCCTCCCAATGCCTACGACCAGGGTTACTGCTAAACTTACTCACCATGTTTACAGCGAAAGAAATATCTGGTCATGTTGCTTGAGCAATGAACATCAATGACCCGACTGCCTCTTTGTATGGGATGGCCTGCATGCTCTGCACTTCTTTTGGTTCGGACGGACACATCGATTTGTTGAGTTTCGGGCCGGGATCAACTGGAGTAGAAACGGGGCTACAGTTCGCCATGTTGAACCGTTCGAGAACATCCTTAACGTACTGCTGTTGGTCCAACCAAATCTTGCCATTCACTCTATCACGTGTGATTTTCAGCCCTATGCAAAACTTTGCTTCTCCAAGATCTTTCGTTTTGAAGCGGCTGTGGAGAAAAGTCTTCAGCTTCTTCTTCATTTACGAGTCGTTGGTGAACAAAAGGAAATCGTCCACATAAATTGTTACAAATGTCATCAATTCGCCGTCAAGCTTGAAATATAGGCAGGTATCCATCAAAGAACGTTCCAATCCAAACTCACGTAAAGCTTCATTCAGTTGAAGATTCCACACACGGCTCGATTGTTTCAAACCGTACAACGCTTTCTTCAAACGGCATACCATTTTTGGATTTTTAACAAAACCTTCAGGCTGTTCCATGAAAATGACTTCATCGGCCAATTTTTCTTGCAGAAAAGCGATTACTGCATCCATTTGTTCTATATCTAGGTTGTGTTGAGCCGCCAAAGACATCAGATAACGAATTGTCGAGTAACGTACGACAGGGGAGTAAACCTCATCGAAATCGACTCCGTAACGCTGGGAACACCCTTTCACGACGAGCCTGGCCTTAAACCGCTCCACTGTTCCATCTGATCCACGTTTCGTTTTGTATATCCATTTGTTCTTAATTGCCTTTCGTCCATTCGGTAAATCAGTCAACTCCCAGGTTTCGTTTTCAGTCAACGCTTGAATCTCCTCTCGCATGGCAGTTATCCACCTTTCTCGATCGGATCGCTCAATTGCTTCGGTGTAGTTGCTTGGATCATCTGCCATCTCGGAAGCCATCAAGGTTGGGTCTGTAAAATCATCTGGGCCAGTGATTGAACTAAAACACATGAAATCGGAATACTTGCCTGGGGGCTGGCGCTCCTGACCGCTGCGCCTAAATCCTTGCTGCTCATCAGCGGATCTACCAGATAGCGGTGGGAACGCAGTGCTGGCCTCGGCAATTTCCACGGAAGAAGACATTTCTTGATTACGTGCAGGTTGTTGAACATTTAAGCCTTCATTTTCTGGATGAGCATTTGTTTCTGACCAGTCAAACAATTCGATGAACTCCACCGGTTGATCTTGATACTGTTCTCCTACATCCTTCGGCTGAAACTTCTGCTCCTCATTAATGAACACGACATCTCGACTTATTATCACCTCGTCCCTCTCTTGATCGTATACCCGGAAGCCTTTGGAATTCTCAGCGTATCCAACGAATACGCCCTTGACCGATTTTGAATCGAACTTCTGCCGTTTTTGCTTCGGACAATGAACCATTACTTGAGATCCAAATATTCGTAAGTGCTTCAGGTCGGGTTTCTTCTGACACCACGCCTATTCTGGCGTTGTTTCTAGTGATCGAGTTGGAGATCTGTTCACCAAATATGCTGCCGTGGATACGGCCTCCGCCCAAAATTTCTTGGGGAGTCCGACATCATTCAACATTGACCTCGCCTTCTCTACAAGTGTTCTATTCATCCTCTCCGCAGTCCCGTTTTGTTCAGGTGTGTAAGGACACGTGGTTTGGTGAATCACCCCATCGCGTTCTAAGCTTTTCTTCATCGTGGAGTTGATATACTCTGTACCGTTATCCGTCCGTAGTATCTTCAATTTTCGTCCCGTTTGTCGTTCAACTAGTGCCTTGAATTTCTCGTCCGGGTCATTGATGTTCATTGCTCAAGCAACACGACCAGATATTTCTTTCGCTGTAAACATGGTGAGTAAGTTTAGCAGTAACCCTGGTCGTAGGCATTGGGATGCAGTAAAACGAATCATGCGTTACCTGAAGGGCACTTCAGATAATCGTTTGAAATACTCGGTGACTGAAAATCCACATTTTACTGGCTATACGGATGCGGATTGGGGAGGAGATGAAGATCGAAGGTCTACCACTGGTTATGTTTTTAGCACAAATTTTACTAATAGACAACAGGTTTGTCGTCAGATCTGGAACCATCCAAACGTCCTTCACCTGTATTGGTCCTTCTTCTAACTCCAGATTCACTGTACCTCTTGCAACGGATTTGATGCTTTGACTACTGGCAGTGTCGATCGAATGTACCCAGTCAGTATGCTTGATAAAACCTTCTACCGTCCGCGTCATGTGTGATGTTGCGCCGGAATCGAAAAACCAATCTTCTTCTCTTCCTTTTCCTGTAGCTAACATAGCACACAATGCCTTACCTTTCGGTTTTGAAAAACTTGAGCTTTGCTTCTGGGGACAGTTTGCTGCGTAATGCCCCGGTTTCTTACAAGTAAAACAGGTACCATTTTTCTTTTCTGCACCACCCTTCGTTCGCTTTATCTTCTGTTTTGAATAGAGTGCACCTTCACTGCTGGAACTCTTCAAAGGCCATTTAACATCTTGGATTATCTTCGTCTTTACTACATCTGCAGTCAATTAAATTCCTGAAGCTTGAAGACCCATTATCATCGGGTTGTAATATTCAGGTAAACCTTTCAGCAGTAATGAAGCCAGCCATTGATCATTGACTTCAAAACCGATCTCGCTCAAATCATTTGCTGTAGTCACCAACTGGTCCACGTAGTCTTCAACAGATTCGCAATCTTCCAACTTGATAGTCGTCAATTTGTCCAGAAGACCGAACCGCCGGATTAGTCCATCGTCCTGGAATGCCTGTTGCAGTTTGTCCCATGCCTGTTTAGCGGTATCAGCGTTCTTGACCAAACTAAAGTTGTGCTTCTCCAAGCTCAAACAAATGGCCGCAAGTGCTCGATCGCTCATATCCGGATCCACTGCTACATTCTCCAACGGTTTGACTGCACGCCGAAAGTCCGAACAGTTGCTGTTGACCGCACACCGCTTCCACTTGCAGTTGAACCATCACCTCCAGCTATCTGTCTCGAGTTTCCGCCAGTCATTCCTCCGCTTTGAGAAGTTGAACTTGAATTATCCCTCGGAATCATCTCAGGATCTAGCACGAATTGCGGTCGTCGAATTTGTTCAAATTCTAGCCTGTACTGGGCCCCATAACCATTTGAGAGTAAATGGAAACGCGTGTGTACTGGTTGTGCTCAGAAGAACTAATGAAAATTTATTAACAGTTTATACAGACTAAACAACTAGGGGTCGCTACTAAGCAAGTGGGTTGCTATGCATAGCGACAGCTTTCGTAGGTTACTTCGTTTCACCATACCGCAACAAATACGCCTAAAGGTAGGCAATTTCCTAAGGGATTTCTATATTCTTTACAGTAATTCGTTAATGTTGTCAAATTGAGCATACTTATGAAAGTTTAGACAACGGAATCGTTTTCGGCGATGCCATTTTTAGTAAGAGTCGCATTTTCCTTGCTCATATCGTTTGCAGAACTTATGTGAGACATGAATCTTCGGTAGTGTCATCCTTACCCATTGGAATCATTGTTTCGAAAAAGATGACAAATTTACGCATAATGTAAACACAATTTTCGCAAAAATCCTCACTCACATTAGCTTATGAATATAAGAAAGGGAAGCACCATTCGTGATTTGGAAATGTTCCATCAATAAATGATGATACGAACTTTTTACGAGATGAGTCATTCCGATCAATGTTACCCCGCTGATCAATGATACCCCGGATTAAGGTACTTCATATTTTCAGTAGTTTAACTCTGATTCACTTTATATTCAAGTGCTTTAGGTTTAATTTAAATAATATTCAAATGATACACGTCTTATTAACTTCGTATTCTAGTGATTCAAATTTCATTCACTTTATATTCATGTTTTCCAAATCCTATTTACTTCATATTCAAGTGATTTAAGTCTAACTCTCCTCATATAAGTGAGAATAAGATCTGATTCACTCCATATAGAAGTGTTTAGAGTTACTTCATTTCATATTCAAGTGATTTAAATTTGATTCATTTGATATTAAAGTGACTGAAATCTGATATACTTCATAAATAAATGGATCAAGTCATATTTACTTCTTATTCGAGTGATTTAGGTCTGATACACGTCATATACTAGTGATTAGGGTTTGTTTTTTATTTATTTAAGATAAGATAGAGGATATAGGATAAGATAAAATAAAGGATATAGGATAAAGATAAGATAAAGGATCCCACGATTGGATATCCCATGAGTTATTTGTCTAATAAAATGCTTAAGAGTTTTGCTCAAAGTAACCATCACAATTTCAACGTTAGTTGACCGTTGATACCTATTGCAGAGTTCTTAAATATGATTCAAAATTTATACAAATTAATATAATATAAATTCCACTCTATTTTTGTTGCATGGTGTGTTTTTATTTAAAAAAAAACTACAGTTAAAGGGCAGTGCTTGACAGGTCTATTTTCCGAAAAGGAAAACCAGAATAGATTTGTTTAGTAAAATTAAACGTGATGAAGAATGTCTACGGACAAAAAAGAAAAAAAAACCATACTGTAATAAAATATACTTTAGACAGATTTTTTTTTAAACCCATTGCATCAAATTTGTTTCGTAGATTTTTTTAATTACCCGGGGTCCCGGGATTTTTCTGTAATATCAGAGCATTTTTGTCAATACAGCAATAATATTTTAAAAAAAGTATTAACATTGATCGAGCAGCAAACGTAATTGACTGTACAGTTTTTGTTTCTCTGTGTATGATGTGATCCAAATGATAAAAAATACTAAATACGAAAAATTAGGCACAAATAAATCATTCTATGTACTTAAGCTGTCAACTACACCGAAAACTGCAAAAAAATCAATTTAATAAGAAAATTTTAGCATCCTGTACTCTTTTGTTCAACATCCGGAGTTAATTTGTTTGTTTCTATATGTTTCAAATATTAACTTCTGATGCAAACTAAAACCGTGAAAAATTTAGCTGCACATATTGGCACTTTTTGGATTTAGGATTTGAACAATGCAAATTAATTAAATGATTTCCCTATAATAGCAGCTTACAAGAGGGCCAATAAAATTGATGACAATTTTACCTTCTTTCCAGTAAATTTGTTTATCCTTAATGCTCGAATTCTATCGAAAGCATTGAGATTTTAATCAGTCTGATTTTCGTTTTGCTCTAGCCTTTTCTCCCATCTTTTCTAACGTTCTCTTACATGAACAAAGAAAAATCAATTCCAAACGAAATTGTTATGCAAATCCAACACTACCTCCCCCCACTGCCCCTCAAAAGCCCAACATGTTCCTCCGCCCGATTCGTCGTCCTACGCAAATCCCTGCTTGCCTCCAGTAGATACAAGTACATAAGCCCTTCTGGTGTGCTGCTGCAAACATCCGTTCCTCTCCTTCCTGGTGGGCATTAGAAAGAAGACCACCACAAGTTGAGATCGAGGCATTCGGTTCAGCAGACGAACGGATGCTACAGTGGTTCGATCAAGAACAAGTGTCGGCTTAAACCTCAAACTCTCATTTAAATAGTAGATATTGCTGTATATTTGCTTCATTTTTATATATGACATACTTACAGAATATAAGGGACTTTTATTTTCATTTTTTTTTGTTTTGAACTGATTAGCAGTCACCGCCAAAATAAAGTGCCCACTTGCTTGTAATGCCACAAGTTGGCGAAAATCAACTATTCTTTGTGATGCAAGACAAAAAAACTTCATATTTTTAAATAAAATATTGATTTTCACGAAGATGACTTTGATGTATCCAACAATAGTGTGTCAAAATTAGGTGCCCACTTGTGAAGGGAACAAATCAAGCATTTTTTTAGTATTATTTTACTAAAGTTTTATGTAGAAACATATTACTTTATCAATTCAAGGCTATTGGGAGAAGTTTTCGGGGCCATCTTTTATAACTGTGGAAGTGATCATCGAATACTAAGCTGAAAAGCAGTCCCAGTGAGAACGTAATTTCAAGAAGAATAAGAAAGAGAAGAAGCAGAAGATAAGGGAGAAGTTTGAAGCAATTTTTAAAAACGTGTTCAATTGTATTGTTATGTGTACATATAGTTGAACGGGTTATACTAACTATATAATTGATTTTTGAGGTTTTCGTCCGGCTTCGAACCACTGTGCAATGAACGAACGTCAGCAAAGCAAAAGCAGCCAAGCAGAGTTTTAATAAAATATGATTCCCCTTTTAAAATACACGAGATTCACGATTACGATCCTTGTCCTGCAGTGTGCAAAAGGGGGTGTAAAGAAGCAGGGGCGGAAGTAGCAAACAGAATTCCTCGCACACAGTCAACCCAATCCCAAAAATTCTGTTTGACACACCAACGCATTGCACCGAGGGCACCGAAGATGAAAAGGGAAGGTGTTCTGGGCCATCGAAGAGGAAAGCGGAATAGAAAAGCAGAAATTTGCAAAAGGGTTATTTCCATTCTGAAAAGATGGCTGCAGGTCTGAGGGTTTTGCTTAGGTAATGATGTTGTTGTTGCTGTTGCCTGTTGCCTGCTTAAAGCCGGAGGGGGTGGATGGCAGTCTGAATGGTATTTCAAAATAAGGTTCAGAAAAAGGCAGGAAATCATTGCGTCCCTTCAGAGTTTGCAAACATGGATGGCAGGAACAGTTCTTTCGCAATCGAGAAAGAATAAAATACGGAAAGGGGAACGTTGGTGGTTGCTTAACATTAGGGTGTACCTGGATTGTTAAGTATATTTGAAGGATATTATCATCAATCATTCGGAATTCGGAACAATAAATAATAAGAAGATGGAAAAGTGATTGCAAATTGCGAAACGAATATAATAGTGCCAGCCACACGATAAACGAGGCAACTATAGTGAAGAAGGTTCTCAGTTACTAAATGTAAAAGTGCTCATATGAACACTAAACTGATGAGCGGGATTTGTTAACCTTCCAGTCGTCGCGCGGTTTGCCACCGCTACTGTTGTGAACGAAAAAGCGAGGTTTTTTCAACAGTGTTGTACAAAATACAACAGCGCGATGACTGAAGTGTTAAAATCAGTCATAAAAAAGGCCAAGGAGAGCAAGGAGAATTAAGGGTAAATTGATGTATTTGACCTTATCAATCAAACTTTCGTGTCAAACACGTCAAACCCATTTTTGATGAGAGCAAGAACAGTTTAAAAGTATCAGATTTGTTGATGCAAATCAAATTTGTTACACGTAGAAGTTGATCAGTAGTTCGAATGTCCATGGCCGAATCCGAACCGTTCATTGGAAAACATTGTGGACAATCATTCTGCTCAAAATATCCTTTTCAAAAAGTTCACTGATTGGGGAAAGCAAGCTGATTGGTGATGCTAAAACCTTCTGCAGGATTGTCAATATCAAGTTTTGTTTGTAAATAAATTTTAACTATCGATACATGTTTCATATGTGTTCCAGCCAGCTCGAAAATAATTGAATATGTAGGATTGAGAATCGCTTCATGAGATATTTGGATTGTAACAGGGGCCGAGATGAGCCAGCCTCGGGCTGCAAATCTCGTTAATAAAGATAATAATAATAATAATGTATCAGGGACAAGATCATAATCAAAATCAGCATGAGTAACCAGTTGGCTACAAAGGTGATTAGAGTCGGTTAATACCAAATCAATCGTAGACAGATTTCTAAAGAGGAAAAACAACTTGGGCTATCTGGTTATTGGATTGAGAATTATCCTGAAGAGCTCTCGTCAAATAAAATTCTGCCGTTACTTAGCGAATTATTCCTTGAGCGATGTTTGGCATTAAGGTAACCAATGACAAATAATTTCGACCTATTGTGAATCAATTTCCGCAAGTCATTTTTAAGCAAATTAACTTGCTGCCAAGTGCATTGAATAGGCAAATGGGCAGCTATGAAGGTATATTTACCAAGCTGTGTTTCAACTGAAACACCTAAGGACTGTTCATTTTATAAAGTGGACACCTTGTGCATGCTGTATCTTTCTTATTAATCAATGAAATTTCAATCGGTTTTTTTGCACATCGTTCGACTAGTATTGTACAATGTTGTGATAATAAAAATTCTCCAAAATAATTAAATTTCACACGAATATGGAACAACGATTAGATCGGTCGATATTTTGAGGTTCTCAAAATCAATGATTGTAAGAAATTGGCTGGAAAATTCGACAATTTATATTTTCTATTTTCAAAAAAGGCTTGTTCTTCGAAAGCATCATCAATCAGATGGAAAAAATCAAGTTATTTTTGGAGCAACAATTTTACAGATATAATAAAATCAATTTTCCCGTATATTTTTAAAGAATTTTTTTTTAATTTGATGGGAATTGATATGAGTAGAATTTTTTGTGTAAAAGTACTTCCTGACGGAAGTCCTAATATAGTATTAATATGAAAAATAACTTACGCCTTCATAGAATTATTTAGTAAGTCCCCACGTCACATTCAAAGCACAACAGAAACACAATTGTTTTATTCTTAGAAGACCTATCAATGTACATTGACAATCATCAAAATTGGCAACACTGCTGTAATAAAATCGATTTTATTTTCCACATATTATTTTCATAATATGTTATTCTGAGATTACCAATTGAAAAATTCGAAGAAAACTGTTTACAATTTGCTTTAGATCGATAAATATGCGTACATGATTTTAAAAGTATGAGACTTTTTAGTAAAACTACCATAAACAGTAAAAATTATACCTAAGACTGTAGTTTAATCTCACGATTTAGCTTTCGTTTATACTAATATAGTTTCTTTAGTAATCCAAACTAGTTTTGAACACGCTTTTTACTTTTCTCTTTTTCTGGGAGTGAAAGGATGGTGTATCAGAAAATTTGGCCATAAATGGGTAAATCACTAAAGTTACCTAGTGTCATAGAATGGTGGAATATAATTGATATTTTTAAAGCTTTACCTTTAGTAGAATAGTAAAGGAAACAAACATACAATTTGTTCATAAAAATAAGGATTTTTGTTTTGCGAAAAAAAATGATAAACTTTGACGGACAGCTTTTTTTAAGAGTTTTTGGAAAAACTATTTAGCTCTTCAACCAAAAGCATTTTCAAAGATTTTTTATTTTCATAGCATTTTAGAATAATAGGTCAACGATACACAGAAAACCGATTACGATTTTATCAATAAATAAAAAAGATATAGCATAAACAAAGTGTCCATTTTATAAAATGAACAGTCCTTACAGTTTCAAAAACTTTAGTTTCAAATGACAAAAACAGTTGATGTTTTATACGCCTATGAATGATAATTGCAACTACCCCACAGGCCCTTCAAGTCGATCATTACAATGAACAAAAAGTTTGGATCCAGTTTTCAAATAAGTTTCAGTAATTACTGCTATATGTATGTTAGAAGCTATTAGAAAATTGAACAGCTCATTTTCATTCAAAAAACGAGCATTCCAATTCAAAATATTAAAGGAAGACTATTTTAAGTGGAGGATCTTAAACTGCCTGCTGTAATATCGGCAAACGAGTTTTGTTGGGTAAATTCATTCGAAATTAAAAGATTCGAACGGCTACCCGACGGAAAAAATAAGCTTTCGAATGAGCATGATTATAATTTGCCAGATGGGTATGATTATTAAGCAAGCGATCGTTAACTGAAAAATGAGCATTGTTGGAGATTCTACCTGTGGAATTTGGGGAACGAAAAACGTTGCTGTTCATCTGACTATCTTCAACGACGACGGGCAATCCTAAAAGTTAGACTTATGGTTGCCCCCGCAGTTTGAGCATACATCTTCTTTCACAGGGCAGACATACTTAGGTTGAGAAAAACCTCCGGAAAGCATGCATTTAGCATCCATGCGGAAATGTTCTGTACCATAACTTCAATTCTGGCACCGACGGCAATGAGTGGGTTTCTGGAAATTTTCTCAAGGTTTCTGGAAATGTTTTAATGTCACACGGACAATGAACATAAGTCCAGCTTTTTCTTAAGCTTTGATATAATTAAGATCACTAATGTTAAAGTGAACTACTTAATATTATAAGAAACCACATTCCGACGAATATCAGATTGGGTTCTCTTTTTCATAATGATTACTTGAACTGGGAAAAAAATCAAGTAAATCATTTATTCCATTTTTTTTATCTCTTCTGGAGGCGTAGAGTAACTTGAGAGATATATCAAGACAACCTTGAACAAACGTTCAGTTTTGTTGTCATAAGTACAAAACTGTGCTTCTTCTCAAGATTTTCGAGAATAAGTTCGCAATCCTTAAGAGTTTCCGGCAAAACGCGACAGTCTCTTTTTTTCCAAAATAGAGTTCAGGATCACTTGCCTAAATCCTCCAAAATACGGGACAACTGACCAAGATATACGGCACTCTTTGTTTTCTCACATAAATCGAAGTGTCTGGGCTGCTTCGATTTGATGTTCGGAAAATTGATCTAAAGCATCGAATTGTTTGTTCATTTTGAAAAATGACGAGCAACACACTCGATTACCGTGAAGGATCGAAATCCATCCACTTCATACAAAACGCCTACTATTTGTATGAAGTGTACGGATTTTGAGCCTGTACGGATTTAGGTCCCCTACTGTACCAATTGCTTTTAGGACGAGATTATTAGTTATGCGAGAAATGACCTTAAATTGTTAGGAATGGCTTAAAATCGCTAAAAATTGCTTAACATTGTGTAAAATGGCCTAAAACGCTTGGAAATGAAAAATGTCCTCAATTGACTAAGAATGACTAAAAATAGCTTACCGTTTTGAATCAAAATCTGGACAGTACCATTATCCGGGCACTCGGAAAATATTCATTAATTAAAGTAAAAAATAAATGATATTCTGCTAGTTTTTAACCATATCAACTATTTACGATACTTCTGATCATTTTACTGTTTGTTTTAATCTAGTAAACATTGCCAAAAATTATTAGAATGAAAATTAATAACGCTGCTCCAACTGGACATCATTTCATCGCAGCGCAAGTTTATTCAGTAGTAGTTTTGAAAAATGCACGTCGAATGTGCATCCGTGAATAATATATCTCATTTTTGTTGTAAGTGAAGTGATTTCAACTCAAAATGACTCAAAACGATAGTTTTACAATTTGCTTACATTACAGTCGTGGAATATGGTGAAAATGTGTACTGCGGGGTGTGAAAAGAGGGTGTCCGGGTGGTTGGGCAAATATCTGAAATCCGGACACTACATTAAATTCCTCTGTTAGATTGAAGTGAGTGGGTATTTTAAAAGTGATACTGAAGGAAAGCTAGTAAAACAACTACACCGGTTCCTGGAGTCCTTAAAGGACAATTCGATGAAATAACTCGAAATTATGCCCCAAAACCAATTTTCCGCATGGACCATACTGGATCGAATTGTTCAGAGGATATGCGCCGGTAATGGTTCCTCATTACAAATAAATTTCATACCTAAATATCCATCAACCGAATAGTACTGTGACGATTATTGGGACCCCTACGGTACAGCGTTGCCGCACTGTGTATGGACCTATGCACGAGTTCACTATTTGACGTTTTCGCGGTGCCGTGTTATTTATGTGTCCATAGCGACCAGTGAATTCGGCACCGCTCAAACGTCAAATTAATGAACTCGTGCATTGGTCCATGGACCAATGCACGAGTTCACTAATTTGACGTTCGAGCGGTGCTGAATTCACTCGTTGCCATGGTCACGTAAATAGCACGGCACCGCTCAAACGTCAGATAGTGAACTCGTGCATCGGTCCATTGTCATTTTTTGGCAGCCTACGTCAATCGAGAGGAAAATTGAATTGTCATTCTAAACATATAACACATTGAACCATTTGGAGATCAGTGGAATTTATTATAATTTACGATATTAGTTACTGTTGGCACATCAAGCAAATTATTTAGTGTTATCTTTGTTAGGGGAGTTGCTTTACCTTATTTGTAGAATTAGACAGTATCTATTATTAGCGAGTAGATTTGGAAATTACATGGTTAATTAGTTAATATCTCCCTAACCTCATTCGACTTTGTGGGATTCTTAACAAGTACCGATGTGTTCTTGACAAGTACCGATAAACTGCGATGGAAACTTACTTTTCGGATGTTCCGGGTTTCCGGAACCACGTGAATACCTATTCAACAATATGAGGACGGTTCAGATTAAATGTTTAGTTACGAAACTATAGGTTGTCAAAGTAAGGGTCTCAAAAGGGACTTTTTTAAGATGTAGCAGGTTCCTGGTGGCCACAGTGACCAAATCCGGATCTCCGGGAGGGTTTCTGAAACTAGACATGTGTGTGAGCGAACCAGCCAAAGGCTGAAAGTCTCGATAATAAAGACAATTCATTCATTCATTTTAGACATGTGTGCCTTTCATTTAAGTCCAGCAGAACTAAATTCGGTCTACACACTGATTTTTGCGAGCTGTTTAGATTTTCGGGTCGAAAACGACCATGAATCACAATTTCTAACTTTTTGTTAGGGACTAAGGAAGGTTAATGATGGAAGCAGTTAAGCAGTCAGCTGGCCTTTCTAGTTCCAAAGTTGAATTTATCGTGATAGAAATGCATTGTTTTGATATTTTAGTCGAGAACAAAATAATTTCTAATTTGTTTTCCGTTGGTCTCTGAAAGTTTCCCTGTATGTATCTTTTGCGCAGAATTCAAATAAAATTTGCTTATGGACTGATAAAGATATTTCGTCAGATACCTGCCAATTTTGTATATTATTTGAGAATGTTGAACTACAAAGAGTTAAGTCCATTACTTCCTCTCGTATAGCATTGACAAATGGTGGAGAATTACCATTATTGCATATGTCTATGTCATTCTGAGATACGTAGCCAAAGAGTAACTCACCTCTCTTGATGATTCCTGTACTGCTCCATATAGTGTGATGTGTATTTGCGGCACATCCGATGATGAATGCTTTGTTTTGTTTTCTGCAGTGAGACACAAAAGCTGCGTACCTCCTCATGCACATCGTCAAGAAAATAATCGGATATATTACATCTTATTCGGAGAAATAATACATACACGCAGCGAACTGGAATATCCAAAATAATATATTGTGGCTTATGAAAGATGGAACGATTATTACAAAACAAACGCTTTATGGATTGTTTAAGCATCATTCCACATTAAAGTGTCGATAAGCGCGTGGTCGTTTTTGAGTTAAAATTTTAGTTTCTTAAGACAAACTTATGAGTTTCAATACGATTTCTTGTGGAGAATTTTCATAAGGGGTTTCTATATATTTCGATAGTCAATTTATCTGAGTGCAGGAAAAATAATTTTCGGAGAAGTAGTTCATTCAGAAAAACGTCACTCGAAGAAATTGCATTCGCGGAAATGGTTTTTCGGAAATTGTTTTGCATTGAAGTCACCAAAGACATTTTTTACATTATGTGAGTCATTTTACGCAAGTTAGTTTGAAGCATTGCATTGAAAGCTTCAAAACTTTTGGTTTCAAATGATAAAAAATGATAATGTTTTATACGTTTCATATGATGATAGGAACTCCACTGCATGCTTCATCCAGTCGATCATTACGATAAACAAAAAGGTTTGGATCTCTTTCATTCTTAGATTTAGGTATCAAACAAGTTTCAGTAATAACTGCAATATGCACAATATGCATTAGAAAATAGCACTGATCATACTCTTTATCATTGAATGAACGAGATTATATTCAGTATATTTATATTTTTTATATACTGAATAAAAACGTAATTACAATTTTAAAGGCATATTCAATGCCAGTTGGTACTGTTTCAGCCATAGTTACAGTTTTTTACACTGAATCAATCATTTGTTGCATCTTTACAGTTAGGAAATCGAAATTTATTCATGTTGATTATTCCTTTTTTTTTCATAAAATCTGTTCTGTATAGTTTTGTTGATTCCTGACCAATTTTATTTTTTCGATCATATTTTCTTCCAAGATCGTATTACTAAGATAAGTGTATATCGCGAACCGCTGAACAGCGAACCCTATTGCTAGCTTCCAAACAGTAGGCAGCATGGATCAGGTGCAGGAACATATCATTCCTTCCTTGCCAAACATTCTGCCTCAAAAGTGGGTGAGATGAGTAACTCGCTTCCAGAGCAATGCTTAACATATACATAGGAAGCCTTCATATTAAAGGTTGGCAAGAAACACACATTTCTGGCACGCTACGATGAAGCTGATGAGGATGGCGATGGTATCTGACCTGGTCCATTCGGTTCGCTACAAAGATAAGCTATGATTTTGTTTATGTATTAATCAAGTACAGTGTACAGGAGGCATACATATAACTGCACATTGTCTACAATTTTGCACCAAGCTATATTTTAGCAAAGGAACTCCTCAGATGAATCGATGCGTATACAAAGCAAAAGGGTACCGTATGCTGGAGGCGAATTAAGGACTTTCTTTCGAGGGGGCCAGATAATATTTTCTTTTATTTTTCAAATATCCAATGCTAATTTCAAATTAATTTGTTTTCAAAAAGGTTAGTTTGCATAAATTGATTCAAAGTTCTTAAAAGATAAATGCTGCGAATGCATAAAATGTTGTTTGAGCTTAGATGTAACCAACTTTTAAGGTGAAGATGCATCGAAGCTAAACCTCAAGTTTCCAAGAGCACAAATCTAGAGATTCAGACAGTGATTTGAACTGAAAACTTGATTTATTGGTAAAACGCTGGTGACGACCAATCGATCAAGTTTACAGCTTGAGTTTGACGGCTGTTTAGTACTCTGGTTGAACATTCTATTTAACTCATTAGTACTTTACAAGGGAGGGAGCTCCAGAATCAATTTCAAAAAAATATTTTGAATCTTCTGCAGAGCTATTTTTCATATTCGTGCAGCATACAGCATGACTGACATGCAAATTTGTTTAAAGATCAAAAGCTTCATAGGATTTTTTTTATTTTTCTGCTGGTATGTGATTACAGATATTTTATATATTTGTTACATTTGGCTTGTTTTTTTTTTTGTAATTTTTGAAAATTAATTTTTTTATCTGGCATGAGGCCTAGATACTAGTCATCTGACCAATTAATTGGAACCGCTCTCATCGTGGCAACATGCCTTGAAGATCTCAAGTAAAAAGCTTTTGGTTTATGAATTTTGGAAGCATTAGGAGAAATCATTCATTTTTGCAAGTATGAAGAAAAAATATGCAAACTTTTATGCAATCTACTACAGATGACACGCAGGCTTTGTCCTTTGGAGGAGAGGCCTGTGTCATCCGCAAACAAAGATTTTGGACATCCCTGAGGTAAATCAGGTAAGTCAGATGTGAAAATATTGTATAATATTGGTCTCAAAATGCTGCCGTGAGGAACACCAGCTCTTATACGAAGTCTTTCAAACTTGGAGTTTTGATAATTAACCTGAAATGCACGATTTGAAGGATAACTTTGAATTATTCTAATAATGTATGTTGGAAGATTAAGGTTTTTTTTTTACAATCAAGTCTTTATGCCAAACACTGACGACTACTTTTTCTATGTCTAGATGAGCAGAACCAGTAGAATAGCCGTTCAATTTGTTAGAACGAACTAGAGGATTACGTAGACTGACAGAGATCAACGAAGCACTGAGCTTCTCAAAGATAGCTTAGCATAAAATTTTACAATACGGATCAAATTACCCCCGCTTAACAGTAATCAAAATCATGAAAACAAATCCGGCCGAGGGTGAATCGCGTTGCTTTCTTTTTGGGGAGCTGCCAGTAGTTTGAGATTTGCTTTATGTACAGACATTAATTTGCCTTTTCCGCAAGGGGGACCGCGGTTGCATTTTGCCTTCTTATTCGGACAGTCACAAAATCGATACCGAAACATATTCACTGAACGCGATAAATATCGGTTTCAGTCATGTTATTCAGAGCTTCAGTTTCAAACTATCGATTGTTATCGACGATTGATGTCCAGTAGATCACACGAATTCAGCGCCGTTTTCATGTGACAATGAAGTGCGATACAACTCAGGTTCCGATTTTCAAACTTGCCGTTGATATGGTGTGTTTGTCGGGTTCCAATCAAGTGAAGCCTTCTGCCCGGCGGTCCAAACAAAAACGGAACGGAAAATAATGAAAAAAGGATATGGAACAATACACTGCTAATTGCATTCCATTTTACTCCTACGCGTGCCTCAGTGCGCCGTAGTGACTCTGTCAAACGAGATATTGATGGAGCAGGGATGTTTTGGAAAATGGCGCAAAATTATGGCACATATAAGGCGCATACAAACAGACGAAGCACTTAGAACAATGTCCATCACCCACTTATAACAACCATAATCTGGTGGCAGTGTTGCACACTAGGATGAAACATCAAATACAAAAAAAACGATGCTCGTTCCTCTGGATGTAGGGTATGCAACATAGAAAATTTGATCGTTTACTGCGTAATCGATGGAAAAATCTACAGTATTACGTCTGTTTGTCTGTGCATCTAGTGACTGCGTTGCACTGGTTAGCTTCTATGTGCAATGTGTTTCGTGTAGCTAACACCTAACAGTGTACAGGAGGTCAATGCAGTTTCCTGCTCGATAAACGAAACTTGATGTAATAGAACCTGCTTTGTGTTTCAACAGCAACTTATTTTCAAAAAGTGCCAGCACCGGTTAGGGCCAGTCTAAGAGAAAATGTCTATAAAAATTAAATGGGAAGCCGTATTTATACTACGAATATGTCAAACGCAAGCTTTCATCCATATTGTGTGTGTAAAATATCAAAACTGAGCTATAATCATTTTTTTTGCTTCGAAAATCCCGTTGGTCAATATAGGCTAACGGAACCAGTTCCTGCCAGAGATTTATCTTCGGTTCCTAAGTTGGCCAATCGCATTGATTTCTCATGAGACTTGACAAATTAGGAGTGCCCTGGCCAAATTAGGTGTATGGGAGTTAAAATTACAAGGAAAATGAATTGTTTATGTCATGTTTTGAATCAATTTGGACGAGTAAATCTATCATGTGAATGTGATCTACTGAACACAAAAGGTTTCATGCTGATTGGCTATGTAAAACGGTGTATAATACAGCGTAACAAAAATGACATTTTTGCGTGCTCAAGGATCAAATTATGTGTCTCTAGTAGATTTTGGGTCGCTGAATTTGATGCCGTTCTCAGAAATGTTCCAGCACGTCACAATTTTTAGCTACAGGTCGCCAAAGTTGTATAAAACACAGGTTTTATTAATGTTTACATGAAATTTAATGTATGATTTATCAACCCTTTTTGTGATTCAATCCACCAATCATGCAAAATTGGACTTGAACTTTCAATTTAGATATAATTTGATTGTAAACTTTACCATTATATTCAGTTTAAATCGATTTTTCAACATACTTACAGTCTTTATACAAAATTCTTCGTTTCTCTTATATGGCATAAGACAACACTTTTCAGAATAATCAAAAAATAACATTTTACCTGTGGAAGAATTATGAACTTTGTTGAAACGTATTGTTTAACACATGAAGTTTGAATTTTGTGACAAATAAAGCAAATAAAATGCAATACAAGTTGAAAACCTGTATGCAAGTTGGCTGAAATCGTCAAATTTAGCATTTTTAACAGTCAATATCTCAATAACAAGACGTGCTATGATATTTTTGAAAACGGCAATGGATTCAGCAACCCCTAATTGAGTTAGTAGTGGTATTTTGATGCTTGAGACAAAAACGTGTTCCGCAGTGTAATCCCCTATGGCTACAACTGACATATGGCTAAAACTGGTGCTCCTACCCTAATTCATTTTTTTATTAAAAAAAGTATGGTTTATTCTTAAAAAAAAAAACAAAAACGTCAGTGAATATTGAAGAATCGCGATGCTCTCACAAGAGCACTCACTGGACGGCACTGACTCCATCATTCAGATATATTAGGGTAACGACTGTTTATTTTGTTCATAACCGCTAACAGTTGGCACCAGCGCCAAATAGTACAGACAACAACCTTTAGAACATTCAGTTTCTTTCATTGGCCGAGCGACAACACTGTTGTTTGTATTCCACCCACTGATCACGCTACGCTGGATTCTCAAATTTCTCAAACTTTCAACACAAGTGCCTGGTAGTTGGAGAACTATCATAACGTATGGAAAATAATGAAAACGTAAATTACTTGCAAATAGGAAACTAGATCAAAAAAGTAGTGATTAGAAATTAGGTGTAAAGTTAATACATAACTTGTTGTGTTTGGTTCACCTTCCCTGGTGTTTTCTTTGCTTCAGGATTTCGTTTTTACTACCACCGTAAAAGAGCCATCTATTGCCTTTTCAGTTTTGAATATCGCCCAATTGAAGAAAAATACAATAAGATTCTTTCATTCTTATTTTATCTCAGCTGTTCAATTGATTGTTCACTTTAATCAATTGTTTTAGACCAATTATATGAACGAGTGAATGTTGCTGAACTTGAAAATATGCCTAAGAATCAGTCTGGTTCCTAATATGCATTATAAAAGAAAATTTAATTTAATTATCTGTTTTTATAACGAATTAGGCTGAGAAACAGGCTCTGTTCCAGTAAGGACATAACACCTAGAAATTCAACAAATTCTACTACATAAAATCAAGATGGTCGCCAGGTTTTTCACTTAAACTAATACTCTAATTCTTCACTCGACTCAAAGAAAACATTAACTATTGAAAACTTTTTTCTTTGTTGTACAAAAAAAAATGTTTTCATTGATTGAAATTGCCATATACGTCAAAATCGTAGAACATGATTTAGAAAATCGTTCATTTCATAGAGTAAATACCATTGCTCACCTAGTTTTTGTAGCCTATCTTACTCAGTTTTTCCTCAGCTTTCAGATGGTGATCAGAATTCTAAACAAGCGATGCTATAAGATTTCGATATACGTAAATTTTGGTTGTCTGGGGCCTGGTTTCAGCGAGAACTGCTCATATATGAAGTGCATGTAATGTTTGAAAAAAAAATGATACTAAAAAAATAAATAAAAATAATCAGTTAACAAATGCTCTCAGCCTATAACAGTAGAAATACTCTTGGAAAGCTAAGCTGAGAATTTGGCTCAAAATTGAGCGTAGCGCTGGCAAGAAGAACTACATATTTGGTCTATAATAGTTTGGAGATGTCGTTTTAAGAAATGTCTATGGGAACCGAGGGACTCGAGCATGTATATGGACCTAATTTTTGCTAAGCATCATTAACCCCTCTACTGGCAGCTTCTTTTTTTACCACTTAAAAATATTCAAATCGCTATAACTTTTTTGTTTCTCAAAATTTTTGCACCATTTTTTCACAAAACCTAAAACAAATCTTCTAGTTACATGTCGATATTAATCATTGATGATCTAGTTTTGAAGATATTTCGATATTCCTCGGGGGACCAACATTCTCCGTATAAAATTTCTTTGGTGGCCATTTTGTTTTTGGTCAATTTATCAAAAAAATAAAATGTGTACTATACAATGCCAGGCAGTAGCGCAACCAGGATTTGGCTCTAGGGGGGTTTTGTGAATTTTAAGATCATGCGTTTTTGGGAAAGTAAAACGAGTGCAAAAAATTTCGAACTGAATTTTTTTTAAATATTGCTAGATTTACATTAAATAATAAACGTAACACCTTATGCAAAATTAAGCTTTTCTCGTCCACTCTGGGGATCTTTTTTATATGAATTTACAACGCACTCTAAGGAAATCTGTTGTACCTAGTAAAATTTTCCAAAATGTTCTGAAATACGTTTGTTGGGTATCGAGAATCCTTCGGGTTCCAAAGAGCATTTCGTTCTCTACAAGCATTATCTTAGATTCTTTTTATATATGAATGGCTAAACGGGATTACAATATTCTGATATCGTTTAAATCTACATTTTTCTTAGTTTGTTTGAAAGTTTATCCAAAAAAAAATCATTTGGATGCACGCACATACATTAGCGTGATAGTGGTCAAACACTCTTCGTGTATTATGTTCCTTACATACGTTTTCAAGGTTTTCAACGAACAGAATGATCTTTAAGTGCAAGTCGCAGTATGAAGCTTTGCGACTATCATTAGCAGTTTGTCAAAGGCAAAACAGCATTTCAGATATTGATGCATTTGCAGATTATAGAAGAATGGTTGTGATTTTTTAGCTTAGCAATGAAACCACGATTCCTTTCAACCTTTCCCAAGATTTTTATTTGTGATCAGTAAAAACTAAAGAATTACCTCTCCGGAAAAATTAACGTGTTCTCGGAAAGCCATGAACTCTGGGTAAATGCTGAGCCAACTATAAGATTTTTTAATACATTGAATTTTGCATTTATAATTTTTTTAATCGGTTTCGATATGCATTCATATCTGCATGTTTGCTTGTCCTCAATAACCTATAGCTTATGTATCAAAAAAGGGGAAAAAATAAGTTTTTTAAACTTTTTCAAATTAGAAACCCACTTTTTCAAACAATTTAATTGACACCTAATACAATAGGGTGGGGCTTATTTCCAAAAATCTTCCGTAGTCAGGATTTACAAAGTGGAAAATGATCATCGGTCCCAAAATAACATCCTGTGAAAAAATGAGAATGTTTGGTGAAGGTTTAGAGGTGGCGCAAAGGGCGTAAGTGCAGTTTTACTATTTTAGTGAACTCTGAAAAATTTTGGTATGCTTTTCAGCTTGTTTTGGTGATTTTAGGACCCTTAAGGGCAAAAAATCACCTCAAAATTGCAATATCTCCACTCCTTTAGATGATATTTGACGAAATATATTTTATGCATGCGATTTTTGGCCCTTGAATAGGTTACGCTGGCTGATTAATATGAACTCGAATTAGCATATGAATAGCTGGGGAGAATTCCTATGCTAGTAGAATGGAACAAAGAGCAAAGAAGAATGAGAGAAAGAACAAAGAACACAGAAGAATGTAAGGTGGGGTGGGTTAAACAGGTGGGAGGTTGAAACTAGTGATGTCTTGAGCGTAACTGAGGAATCTAGAAAACGATGATTATATTTATTGACTTCATTTTTTTCATTTTTTTTTTCTCGGGGATGGGATTTGATCCCAAATCCTCAGCGTGAAAGGTGTGTGTTCTAACCACTACACCAGGTCCGACCCCTTGACTTCTATTTAATATTACCTACTTCAGAAATATTTCGAGCAATTTTTCTTCAAGTAGGGGAAGAGCACCAATTTTTTAACCATATCTAGTTTTCGACCCATGTATACGATTTTATTGGAACTTATTGCAACTTTATTGGGCTTTGTGGAAAAATTTCAATAACGGCTAAAATGTCCTTAATTCCATGCGAAGTTTCATCATTATTCTCCTGGTAGATATAGATAAATGCACGTCACTTTACTGCTTTAGTTCAATAATCGTTTGATTGTTTTTTTTCTGAATGATGATAGCAATACATCGAAAGGGACCGTTGCAAAATTTACATCCTGGAAATTCAGCCTCACGCAGTATCTATTAAATTCATAACTAATTTATAGAATTATTTATATATACATAGGAAATCCTGTGAAAATTCTTTCATGTAGCTATGTCCTAAAAAATATGTTTCAGAACTGTGACGACTTAATTTTGGTTTTATTTGAGAAATTTTCAACCTGAAGTGCTTTATCTCTTGCACCCTATAGAAGCTCGTGCACTAATTTGAATTTTGACTACCGATTTTTTTTCCTTCTGTTGTTGTTTATACACATCGATTTCAAATACAGATGTAGAACAATGTATTGAACTTCATCTGCATTTTCGTTTGTCCAGATTTTGAGCCTGTATGGATTTGGGCCCCTCTGTAATTTCTTTCAGATTATAAAAGCAATTGGTGGAGTTATATCAAACACACATTCTAAATTACTAAATGAGTGTAAAACTTGCATATAATCACATCTCATACATCCAACCGAGATATTTTCGTTCTTATATAATATCATCAGTTACACCCTCCCCCCTGTTTAACCCACCCCACCTTATATTCTTCTGTGTTCTTTGTTCTTTCTGCCATTCTTCTTTGCTCTTTGTTCCATTCTACAAGGAAAGGAATCCTCCCCAGCTATTCTCATTCGGGTTCATAGTAATCAGTCATTGTAACCTATTCAAGGGCCAAAAATCGCATGCATAAAATATATTTCGTCAAATATCATCTAAAGGAGTAGAGATATCGCAATTTTGAGGTGATTTTTTGCCCTTAAGGGTCCTAAAATCACCAAAACAAGCTGAAAAGCATACCAAAATTTTTCAGAGTTCACTAAACTGGGAAAACTGCACATACGCCCTTTGCGCCACCTCTAAACCTTCACCAAAAATTCTAATTTTTTCACAGGATGTTATTTTGGGACCGATGATCATTTTCCACTTTGTAAATCCTGACTACGAAAGATTTTTGGAAATAAGCCCCACCCTACTAATACAACTTACTGCTCCGGTATTTGTGAATTTTAGTGTTGAATTTCAAAAATATATTTGATAATTCTAATAAAAAATTTCAGCACTGACCACAAAGAAAAGAAAGAATTTCCATCATTTCCATCACACCAGTACAATACATTCAGTTAGCCGCAATAATTTAAAGCTGTCCTTTGTCCATCAAAAAAGCAATTTAAGGGCAAAATGGAGCAAAACGGGAACCTCTACCTACACGATTCCGATGAATAAAACAGTCAGAAATCGATTGAGACTTAAGAAAGTTACAGTAATTTGTTGTTTTCAGACGTGACGGTTGTGAATTTCGGTCTAACTTTCATTGCATGGAACAAGCTAGACCTATCGTATAGATGCTTTGGGGTGTATTTGGTTTTGCATAAATGTTTGGGAACCATTTTTGGCACATAGTGGGGCAAAAGTTCGAATTGGCGTAGCAAAACATCGTTACTTATATAAACTTATATTCGCAAAACACCTTCAAATTTATAAAATATGCCTGATCGCTAGAAAAAAATCGTTACAATTTCACATTTTATTTAGTTTTGCGAAAAACTGTCCCTTTTGGGTGTATTACAAATAACCCTATTGGGGGCGGACCTGGTGTAGTGGTTAGAACACTCGCCTCTCACGCCGAGGACCTGGGATCGAATCCCATCCCCGACATAGTCACTTATGACGTAAAAAGTTATAGTGACGACTTCCTTCGGAAGGGAAGTAAAGCCGTTGGTCCCGAGATGAACTAGCCCAGGGCTAAAAATCTCGTTAATAAAGTCAAACCAACCAACCAAATAACCCTATTTTGAGCAAATTTTTGATCATGGTAGTGTGTATTTTTTTAGGAAAACATCATTTTATGGGTAATTTCTGTCATAAATATTTTGTGTTTCAGTCAGCAAAATGTTGCCCCTCCAGTGGGGCAATAGTTCGTTTAATTTAAGGGTTAAGCCCGAGACGAACCGTGAACTTTGAAACGGCCACAATTCGCAGACCAGTGGATCAATTCATTTGAAAAAAAAATACATAGAAGTGAATGCAATTAGTTGATCTTGCGTGATCTTGGGTGAGACATCTCTCCTGACCCCTCCCCCTTTTTAAGGTAACGAAAAAAGTGAGGAAACGAGGGGTCCAAAATAAGCCTTGAACGGATATCTCAACATTCAAATCAGCTTGATGGTTGGTTTGTTCGACAAAGTTTTCAGCATATTAAGGGCTATCTGACGATGAATAATCTAATTTAGAATTCATCCGCTAGGTGGCGCTAGTGACAAATATCTCACTTGTATCTCAAAATTTTTATCATCTAGAAAATTGGTTTCTTGGGAAAAGTTGTTCAATAGATCAAGAGCTATCAATATAGATAAAGGGGGTAAAGAGTCTGAATGAGAAATTTCCCACAAGGTGGGGCTAGTAACATGAAATCTTCTACCGCAAGATCCTTATCAGCTAGGAGGTTGGTGTCTCCGGCAAAAATATTCAGCAGATCAAGGGCTATCTGGCGAAGAAATTGAGCTAGGTTGCGCTAGTGACAAATTTTACTGAATCAGCTGTATCTCAAAATCCTCATCAGATAGAAGGTTGGTGTTTTAGGCAAAGCTATTCAGCAGATCAAGGGCTACTCAACTAACTTTAATTGCAAATGTAAACATTCTCTAAGCCCTCTTTATACAGCTTGATGCTGAATAATGGCGCTGTACATACCGGCGAAAGCTTCTATGCGATCCTTTTACCAACAAATCTGGCGAATCTACTCAGTTATTTTTAAACTGTGTTGGCAGCTCTTATTCATACCGATCAATGCTATATCTCGACAGTTATACGACAAGTAGTTGTGTAACATCTTCGGAAGGTGCTTTCTCAACCACCGCTTGGAATCGAACTTACGATCTCTGCAACCACAAGTCTCGACGCTGTCCTTGCTGCTACCACTGTGTATATCGAAGGCAAAGTGTGTCTTCTTTTTTTTTCTTTTTTTTTTCTGCATCGAAAACATATCCATTCAAATAATATTGTGATGGAAAAAGATGCAATAGCCACGCTTATACCACTTTATCTGACTGTAAAAGAGTATGAAACGTCAAACGCAATGTTTACATCCTACAAGTTGTGTAGATGCGTCACAAATTGTTGTTTTACAGCTTACTGTTGTATGTTCGCTGTATGATTGGCGATAAAGCGCTTCTTAATTATAAATTCAGCAGCATAACAAACCATATTGTATAGAATCAGCCGGATTAATGATGGGGACTTTTATTCCACATCATTAGGTTGCTACCTTTTACGGTGTTGAGTTACAGCTTAGTGAAAGCAGCAAAAGCGATAACTGACGAAATTTATTCAGTTAAGATGTGTAGCTGCAAAACGTTTGCGTTACAGTTGTATTAACGCTAATTGTTCCATTTTTGACGTATTACATTTTTTGCTGCGTTTGCTGCTTCAATTCAACTGTTATACAGCACAAAGCAAATAATCTTCGCTTATAGCGCTAAAATTGATAGTTGGGTATCTGGTATTTTCTCCAATCGTCTGTATCTCAAGATCCTTATCAACTAAATGGTTAAGACAGTCAATTTTGAAACTGTTATAACTAAAATAAGCAAATATTTTGAAACAAGTTTATACAGCTAATTTGTGGCCAATTAGGTTGAAGGTCCACTGTGTGGTATTGATTCCTTTTCAATTGGTATAGTTTTTCTGGAAATATTGATTACTACACTACAGCATTTACCCATATAGGGTAGTCATCTGATGCATGCCACTTTATATATAAATTTAATGGTATTATAATGTCAGAAAAGGCGAAAATAGAATATCGATGTCACAAATAACAAACAATCATAAAATTGAATAATTCTGAATCTGTGTATCATACATTTCTGATCTCGGCCTAAAAGCTATTAGTGACCAAGTATGTAGCAATATAATGCTTATTTATTGCCTGTATGCATCAGGCTTAGAAGCATTCTTGACGCAGTATTGATGTTTCTATGCAGCGTCAGTGCTGTTATTAGGCGTATAAGCATTTGTAGTGCTATCATAATGCATATGTACATTTATGATGCTGATTTAGTGCTTTCTTTAAGTTTTATGGGATAGTCACTTTCCAGGAGGTAAAATAAGTATGAATTTATTAAGGAATTCGAGCCTAATCGAGTTCAGATGAGCAAACGGCATCTAATTCTTTTCAAATGACCCCAAAATCCTGACGCTAATGCATATTCATGTTCCGTCTTGGGTTTGACGCAAAACCGCATTGTGATGATATGTGGCACTCGTAATCCATGAATACGTAGGCTAGGAAAGAAAAGATCTGAACCCCGGACAAAACTGAGTCCACCAGTAGCTACTTGGCACGTACGTCTCAGTTATAAAAACGTTAGTTTTTTAGCGGTTTTCTACACCTAGAATTTATTTTACCCAGCCCGTTCGGTGCGTTAGGTTGCGGTCAAAAAGGGAGAAATGGCGGCGGGGAGATTATGTATACAGTTGTGTTCAAAATAATAGAAGTGAAAGCCAATGTTCATACAAAATGCTCAAGTTGAAGTTTGAATCTAAAGTTATTGGCGTCTTGCTCGATATGAACATATATATCTTATGTTGAGTTGAGATACATTAAATTACAATTCGTACTAGAATTGCTTTTTTAAATTACAAAAATTAAGATAAAACCCTACAAATGTCTTCCAAATATCGGTGTACTATTGGTGAAAGTATTGATATCGCCGATGTGTTGAATAAGAAATATCGAAACAAAAATTTCGATCGCAATCGATAATCGTATATAGCAGCATTATCGGAAGTTAACTATTGCGAAGTACCTGTTTAAAAGTTAAATACAAATATGCTCAATTTCATTACCATTGTGAATCTACGAAATTTTGCGAAGCATGCATCTATTTAAAGTTTTAACAGATAGCATTAGCATTAAGCATTTCGCACAAATTTGTAGGTGATGCAGTTCTAGACCATTGAATGAGGGTTACCTCCTTCCCGTCCGTTACCAAGGTTACAATTTTGGGACTAATTTCTAACTCTTAGACAAGATTGACGCATCCTCCAATGATCGAGAGCTGCCCTGGCCACGTCCTTGCGAAAGCTGGGGAATGGGAAGGGATGATTGATTGAACACCTACTTAATAAAGATGCAGAGAACTCTACGACCTCTCATAGGTGTTACGGGATGTTGTTGATTGTTGATGGAAAGGGTAGTGCCATAGGATACGTTCGGTAAACGTTCTGGCCGACAATTAGTTAATATTTACGCATTGTGATCATGCGCTGCTAATTAGAACAAACTCACAGAATTCCTTTTTCGAAATTCCTCTGCAATCCATCGCTTCTCTTATAATGAACAATTGCGTGAGCCGTACTTTGCACTGCTTATCAAAATGTATGCATCGCACGAAAAATCGACAAAAAACTGCAGTTCACAATTCGAGCGTTCACGAACCACATTCCCTATTTAAAGTTTTAACAGATTTCACGAAAAAATAGTTACAGCATGCCAACCTTTAGCATGTTGTATAAAAATCGGCTTTCATCGCTTTTATGTTGAACACAACTGTAAGCACCTTCGTCTCGTGGCGTACGTAAATACCTACGTGCACTTTTAACCTTTATGCTGGCAAGAAAGCTAGTGCAGTAAAACTAAGTCCGCAAAATCCCAAACGTCGTATGAGTTTTTTTCTCTCTACGTTTTGCATGATGTATGGAATGAAAGTTTTAATTTTGTTATCCTAGCAGATCGTCGCTCATCTGTGTAACTTTTGTCTGAATTGTGTACGGTTCGGTGCTGCATGGTAGCAAAAATGAGTTTTTCCATTGCTGTATAAGTCTTCTCCGCATCTCGAGTTTCTCAAATGGTGGTCTCCTAAGCTGTAGTCGGAAGCCATGGATGACACTGGCCAGGAAGTAGCTATTGAAAACGAAATGCAAAAGTAGTTTTAAGTAAGAGTCGTATTTTACCTATTTATACATAGATCGCATCACCGACCAAAGGCGACTCCCAGGTTTTTTTTCTTCTTAACTAATCAACACCCTTCCTGTGGTGATTGTGGAGATGCAGAGGTAATCTCGGTCTCTAGAAGCAACAATCAGTATAAACTAACATCCCTTCCTCATCTTAACGGATTTCAATGAATTGGCAGGCGATAATATAATATTTACTTAAATGTGAATTTCGAGAATAAGCGTAAATTCCCATCCCTTATACACCTGGATCGAAATGCTCTTATCAGTTTCGATCAATCATGGAGTAGCAACCATTGACATTTACAGTCAGTCTATGCTATGCTATGGTAATAATTGTCCTTCTAAAAGATCTCCAAAAAAAAAAAAATCTCTAGTAGTTCTTCCAGAAATTTCACTGAGAGTTCGTCCGGAAGCTCCTGTATGGTTTTCTCTAGGCACTCTCTGGGAGTTCAGCTTGGAGTAACTCAAGAAGTTTTCCAGATGATGTTCTGAGTTTTTTCAGAAATTCCTCCTAGGAACAAAAGAAGTTTATTCAACAATTGTTGAGCACTCATGACAGAAACCTTACAACTTAACTCTAATTTATTCCACATGTTGTTCCCAATAGTTTCCTGAAAAGAGAAAGACCATCACTTGTATCCCATTCCTGGCCAGTGCGCCGCAAAAACGCAATCCACTCAAAAACCAAGAAAACTTTGTCCCTGCCAACCTCTCAATCTGCGCCCGTCCCCGCTTGAAACCGCACCATTCCATTTACCACCACCCCCGGGACTGTGTGTGGGTCTCAGCCAGCTCGCAAAGCTCGGTGGAGTCGCTGGCGGTTGCAAAATGCTAACTTTTTAAAATGTGGTAATTTGGCTTTCCGAGGAGAAATATAATTTTCTAACTTTTTCTTCCGCTCCACGGAACCGTGAAGAAGCGCATAACAAAAGCCAAGCGGCGAGTTTGCGCCAGCAAGCAAATTTTATGAACTAAAATTTTCATTAAATGTTCCGGTAAGGGTGTGCGATATGTCGAATGATTCCGTTCGAATGACGTTCGAAACGAAACATGTACTGCGAAATTGTTTCGCTGCTTCAAATTTAACATAAATGCTAGATTGTATGGTACGCAATAATATATAAAAAAAAGCATCTAAAACATTTCACCTCGAGTAACCTGTGTACCGTAGAGAATCTAGTAGAGATGCACCAAATTGAACGGATAACTAGTTTTGTACGAGAGCCATTTTCTCAGCGAATCTGGTTATTATGTATCGAATAAGTTACCATAGGTAACTCCCACTAACCCAACATCCCTTCTATGACAACTGTGGGGATGCAGAGATATTCTCGGTGTCTAGTGACAATGATTGTCAAACTAACATTCCTTTCCTTTGCCGATGACCGTAAGGACGTGGCCGACGCCAATACTGACTTTCAAATTTTGAGCTCTCGATTTGTGCATATTGAGAATGGTAAGCTAATCCCATACCCCATTCATTAGATCAGCGGCTTTGAGATCATGCTTCGCGACATCTTTTAATAATACCATAGGGTGATGTGCTAGTATGCATCGTATTAAGCATTAATCAGTGAGAACTGCAATTTTTCCAGTATTGCAGTGAATGATGCTGATACAAACCTATGCCAAACAATTCTTTCTCAAAACGGCTTTAGCATTGTACAATAACATTTTGATGAACCATGATCTTTTTTTGGAAATAATGCAAAGAAAATGCATCTTACCGTATTCTCAGTCCGTCGTATCGTTTTTAACTCCGTCGCAATCAGTTTCCAGATTCGTCCCACAATTTATGGCTCACTGTGTGTATTGAATGGTTAAAACACAACATATCAACGCTATAATAAAATGTTTTACTAGAATATATTGATCTACGGGCATCCCCCGCCATTCCTTCAGCATGATGTAATATACTAATTTCCTTTAAAATTAATTGTTCGTCATCAAAATTCAGCCCAAACATATGAACGCAATTCTTTTTGACCGTACAATTATGGCATTTGCTCACAGTACAGCGAAAACAACACAATCGAAGGAACCGTATTTTTACGTCGAACGTCGCGCACACATTGATGCGCACAAGCTTTTTTTTTTCTCAGTACGACGGATTGAACTTTGTTTACATTCTCAATTATACGCGGTGGTTGAGGAAATTTCGTAAAATTTGGTGATTTATTGAAGTTTTACGGCGTGTGATTGGAATGAAATCCTTCAGTGAAGAAGTACGAAGGTTTTCCATAGTGAAAATAAGTGCCCGGCGAAGTAAGTCACCCACGGGGGCGGGAAGAAACTTGTGTTGGAAAGTGGTGTGACGATTCTATGACACTACCCCGAACGCCACTACCCCGAATGCCACTACCCCGAACGCCATTACCCCGAAAGCCATTACCCCGAATGGGTCATTACCCCGAACGCCACTACCCCGAATGGGTCACTACCCCGAACGCCATTACCCCGAATGCATAACACTTTGAGACTTATTCTAGTTAGAGAGTTGGGAGATAATTGTACGATTCCTTATGAGTATTTAACAAGTTTGGCTCAACAATGTATTTTTCAAATTTTAGAAGATAAAAAAGCAGCTAGTTTTTCAGCAAATAAGTTTTACATACTTCATTTTTTTTTTTGGATTTGTCCTCTAATATTGGTGAGATTCACACAGCCACATTGCAATGCTCTGAAGAACAGCCTATTTCAAAAAGAAGAGTGAATTTATTTTGGAAAGGATAGCTATGATATGCACAAAACTAGGATGTAGTAAAGTCTCTTATTGGACGTCGGTATACCCACTTCCTTTACTCACTTTTGTTGGTGTCGGGCAACTAGCTTTATGATCTTCTTAAAGATTTTGTTTCGTAAACGACGGTAATGGAAGGTCACCTTGAGATTGTCACTGCAAATGTTGTCCTATGGAACCCGCTCAAAGACCAATCTGATAGACAACCATTCCGTTATAGCACTTGTACACTTGTACATGTTAGAAAAACGGCGGCCTCTGATTACCGCTACAGTAAAAACTCGTTGGTTTATGGTATCATTAATATGAATTTCGGTGAGATAACCACGAAACAATTTTTTTTATTCAAGACAATGAAGAAATGATGATGGCAGAAAAGTGATTAGCAAATCCATAAGAGACCTGCCTGTTTTAATCAAAAGAACAGCCTATTTAAGAAAGAAGGGCAAATTTTTGGTGAAATGTTTGCAGCTATGACGTGAATGATCACTGTAACAACGTGATACTATGGCACAACCTATATTCATAAGAATGGAAAATGTTTGCTTAAAAACTAAATTGAAATGTGAACACCACAAAGAAGTCCAAATACCGGTGATCACGCAGCTGTTCAGCAAGACCATATTGAGGGTTATGAGTTTGAATTCCTCCGGTGGCGGATCTTATGCATTGAACATTTCCTTGATGTTCCTGGGCATAGAGGCACATGTACAAGAATGGTAAATTGACAAGGAAAGCTCACAGTCAACAAAAGGCTTATTTTATTAAAAGCCCATTCCTAAATTTTTGTAACGCTGAAGGGGGTAAAAAATGTTGTAGGTGGTTGTCTTCAAAATGTTACAGCCCATTCAAAATATGTAGAATTTCCATACAAAAAATGGTACGACGGGGAGGTTAGGTGTCGAAAATGGCTATTTTTGGCGTTATGAAATTTGTGAATGAACCCCTGAACTGCGAAAGTACCCACTGAGCTGATAAACAATCACTATCTCAGGAAGAATGTAGAAGATAGTTGCCAACAAGATGTTTCGAAAAAATAGCTGTCATATGAAAGAAGGGAAAATATATGATGAACATTTTACAGACGAATTTTACGCGCCATTAATTACCAGTTTTCATGAGAGACGCATTTTGCCCGCAAAACAAGATACTGCATTGAATCTTATACTATTCGGGGTAATGGCTCATTCGGGATAGTGGCGTTCGGGGTAATGACCCATTCGGGGTAATGGCTTTCGGGGTAGTGACCCATTCGGGGTAGTGGCGTTCGGGGTAGTGGCGTTCGGGGTAATGGCGTTCGGGGTAATGGGATGGAGCCGGTGTGACTGATGTCGATCGCTAAGCATTTCTCTCAAATCGTGTTCGTCCATGCGATTTCGGTGAAAAAGTGTAAAGTGGATAATTGAACTGAAGTTATTTACCGAAATACAGTAGTTTAGGGGGGCCCAGATAGCCGTAGCGGTAAACGCGCAGCTATTCAGCATGACCATGCTGAGGGTCGTGGGTTCGAATCCCGCTGGTCGAGGATCTTTTCGTAAAGGAAATTTTCTCGATTCCCAGGGCATAGAGTATCTTCGTACCTGCCACACGATATACACATGCAAAAATGGTCAATCGGCAAAGAAAGCTCTCAGTTAATAACTGTGGAAGTGCTCATAAGAACACTAATCTGAGAAGCAGGCTTTGTCCCAGTTGGGACGTAATGTCAGAAAGAAGAAGAAGAACAGTAATTTTATTGCATTTTTGGTGAACAAGTGTACAAATCATAACAGCTTTCACAAAATTACACTTGGATAATGAATCTATGTTGCAGGTAAGTTTGAATATCCGCCGTAGTGGAACATTTAAAGTTTGATACGACGAATAGTAGCGCTTACGACGAAGTAGAACAAAACCCTATGGTTTGAAAAGAATTATCAAAAGTACAAATTTAAAAAACAAAACAACCGATTGCGCTGAAAATTTGATCGACAGTTAAACAGTTAAAAATCTACAATCCGTTCAAATTTCGTGAGGCTAATTTGCGGTCAATTTTACATGAAGGTACAGACAATGTTTTAATTTCAAGAAAATTGCTCCAGAAAACTATTCTTCAAGATGTTTGAAAAAAACAACAAATGATTTTGTTAAAACGTAAAAAATATGTGAAAATATATCACAAGTTGGTTCATTAACAAACTAGTTACAAGCTCTTCAAGGTGTCTTGGATTCATATTGACTAAGGGTGCTTAAAATTCCGTGTATGGTTTCGTATCGAAATAAAAAATGCATCGCACATACCCTTATGCCTCTCACGGGTAGGGGTTTTGGGGGCGTTTGAGGCACCGAACGGCAAGAAGCCCGCATCGAGTGTTTGTTTTTTTGGCGCAGAGTGGAGTGGGCGATGCTAGTGCTAGAGCCAAGCTCGCCAACCAACCAATCCACTTTGACTGGAAGCCAGTCAGACCACAGAACTCAAGGAACATTGTGTACACCGCATACGAATTATAATTTCCTTTTAGTTTTTGCCACGCTGCGCTGAGCACGCTGCTGCCGTATGGAAATTAAGGAGAAACTTTTAAATGAATTTATTTACACGAAATGCGCACGGATAATGGAAGCCAACCAACGTCGTCACTGCTGCTACTGTCGTTGTCGTCGTCGCTTCTGGTTGGTTCTAGTGGAAAGTTTTTTATTTTCATAATATAATATTTCACTTCATGAAGACTGAACTGGTGGCGCTGAAAATGCATTGTGTGGTTTTCGGTTAGTAAGGATACTTTTCCGCAAGCTAAAGATACTAATGGTGTTTGAGTATTATTTGAATGGCTTCTAAATGCGTGAATTATTTAAATTTTATGGAATCCTCACATTTGAATTAGTCTTAACGAAGCCATACTGGGTGAGTAATTCTCTTTGAAATCTCATTCGAGTCTTATTGAGTGCAAATCAATAACAGAAAAAAAAACTTAGAAAACCCGCTGAAGTCCCTAGATTTCCTATAGTGCTGTTAGGATGCTACTATAAAACTTTATTTTACAAAGTCTCCAATAACGTAAATTCCGTAAATTGAATTGCTGAATATCAGCAAAATGTTGCTGATGGTCAGCAGAATATGCTGAAAATTCAACACGCCAATAAGAGGTTTCAGAAAAAAAATTGCTGAGAATTTCAGCAAAAATATCTAAATACAACGGAGACAAATTGTAGTGAAGACAAGTCTAATTGAACTAACGAGCTGTGTGGAGTATATGTACGCAGACCGTTAGTAATACTAAGTATCCTGTAAGTATCCAGTGATGTCATTGCATAAATATTTACGCAGGAACAAACAACTGTGATTTATTGTTTATTAAGCTTAACACCTATCTAAGGTTATCGAAGAACACATTTGAATAAGCAAGTAGTTCCATAAGCACTAATAATAAACCTAAATCAACATCGTAGACGCACACAAGCACTGAGCAATTCTCGCTGAAACCAAACTTTTGGACCCCTCGTACGCCAGCTAGCTGAACAGTTTGCGAAAAAGCCCATTTTTTGATAAATCTTGGGTATTTCGTCACGTGATATGTCTCATATTTCGCTTGGAACACAAAGCAAACTTAGGGGCATCGTATAGAGAAAGGGTATAGCTTTCATTTGAAATCTAAAAAATTTTAGCGGCCATTTTGAATTTGGCCGCCATCTTGAATTTTGATAGAAAAATCGTTTTTTTCACCATTAGCGCACCGCTCGTTTTGAATTCTGAGATCACCATCAGAAAGCTGAGAAAAAATTGCGTAAGATAGGCTACAGAAACTAGGTGAGCAATGGTATTTACCCTATCAAATGTACGATTTTCTAAATCATGTTCTACGATTTTGGCGCATATGACGAGTGCAATCAATACAAAAACCTTTTTTGTACTACAAAGAAACAAGTTTTCAACCTTTGTTGTTTTACTCGAGTCGAGTAAAGAATAAGAATATTATTTGAAGTGAAAAAATCGGGCGGCCATCTTGGATTTTGACGCCATTTTGATTTTAAGTAGAAGAATGAATTTGTCATCTTGATAGCACTCAGTATGTCGAATTTAGTGACCACCAATAAAAAAAGGTTACGTATACTCTTCTTCTTATTTTTCTTCATTTTCCTGACGTTACGTCCCTTCTGGAACCGAGCCTGATACTCAGCTTTATTAGTTATGAATCCAGGTTATTAGAAAGGAATTTTCTTTTATAATGCGATATCTGACAACAGAATAATTCTATGACATATCTTTCAATTCAGTAATAATGAATAAATAAATTCAATAAACGAAAACCGGCCAAAAACATTGATTGTATTAAACAAACATTTTTGTACCATTCATTGAATGAAGTTTATAGATTGGGCAACGGGACATTAGTAAGTCTTGTGGTAATATCTGTAGTTTTAACGTAAAACATTGACAAAAGTGCATTAATTTAGGATGGAAATCTTACAATTCGAAGCAAAGAAACATCCTTGATCAGTGGTCACCAAACTGCGGCCCTCAGCAAGAGTTTGTGCGGCCCGCGGAGTGATTTTGAATATTGAAGTAGTACGGCCCGTATCTTGTGATTTCAGAAGTTGAAAAATTATCTTCTGTAATATCCGGCAAATGTTTATCTGTAGTCATTCAATAATTTTCCAGATTTTCATTTTCTCATGCGTTAAGCAGAGGAATGGTTATCGAAAAATAAAGTTAAATTGATATAATTTCATATTTCTGGAGTTTGTTCAAAAACCCAGAGTTTCTGTATGACTTATATAACACGTTTTTGTATGACACGCGGAACACGTTTTTGTCTCAAGCACCAAAATACCGCTATTTACTAAATTAAGTATTGCTGAGTTCATTGGCGTTTTCAGAAATGTCACGGCACGTCTAGTTTTTGAGATAGTGACTGCTGAAAATGCAAAATTTGACTGTTTCAGCCAACTTGCATGCAAGTTTGCCAACTTGTACGGCAATTTCCTTAATTGGTCACAGAATTCAAACTTCATGTATAGAACAATAATTAGCAACAAAGTTCATAATATTTTTGATGGTAAAATATTATTTTTGGTGGTTCAGAAAAGTATTGTATTTTCCCAAATACGAGAAAAGAAGAATTTTATATAAAGACTGCAAGCATGTTGAAAAAAAAAACAATTTAAACTAAATTTTATCGTGAAATTTCAACTGAATTGTATCTAAATTGATAGTTTGAGTCCTATTTAGCATGTTTGATAGATTATATCACAAAAAAAAACATCAGTGTTTTATACAACTTTATCGAACTGTAGGGAAAAATTGTGACGTGCTGGAACATTTCTGAGAACGGCATCAGATTCAGCGACCCAAAATCAACTAGAGACACATAATTTGATCCTTTAGACACGCAAAAATGTTATTTTTGTTACTGCGTGTAATCGTTTCTTTAAAAAAAAAAAAAAAAACAAAGTTTTCAACGTTCTAGTAGCGCAGTTTTCAAAGTTCAAGTAAGAAAATGTTTTTTCCAAGTATATAAAATAATTTCAAAATAACGCTGAAGTTTTAATTTATTATGTGGCTAAGGTTTTTTTTTTATTATATGGAAGTTAATTGTTGACATTAACACAATGTTACAATTATTGTATCAACAAACGTTGATAATATTCGAAGTTTATCAAATCTATTCTCATCTTTGAAAATCCACCCGCCTCTCTTGAATCGGTATTAAGTTGATTATGATCATGATGTTTTATTTTCGATAATCCAATATTTTTTGACATTTACCTTTGCACGAAAGATGAACTATTGAGAATCCAGGGACATAAGTGTTATTTGGAAAGATTATTGAAACCGCTAGTTACTGTCAGACGCAATAGACATGAATATTTCAGAAATCACCTGTCGACCCCTAAGACAAGATGTGACACCTGGCTTCTGGTAACACTGTCTGGCGGACCAATCAGAGGCTGGTTCATTTCAGCACGAAACTTAGATACGTGTTGTCAAGTCTGGTTTTAGATCAACCCCAATAGTTTCCCATTCAAGTTGTGTAACAAATGTCAAAAAACTCGACTAAATGAGTCGTGCCAAGCGAATTTTTTGGTCGACAGTAATTCTAATCAAGCCTTTTTTTATCGGAAATATAAAATAGATATTATTAACGTCTTGTGGCCCGCGTCGTATTATAAGAGCAAAGTGGTGGCCCGCACAACCAGTTAGGCTGAGGACCAGTGTCCTTGATTTTATGAACCATAAAGTATCGTTTTTACTACCGCCCAACATGCATGTGAAAAATAGCGAAATTGAAAGATGAGAAGCAGGTTTTGTTCTAATGTGGACGTAATGCTAAAACGCAGGTGTATATCTTCGAAGTTGGAAAATCTGGCGGTTATCTTGGATTTCGACGCCATCTTGGGTTTTAGCAGTTAAATGATGTTTTACCATCTCAGTGCTCATCATGTTGAATTATGAGGTCTCCTTTAAAAAATAACAATCAGATTCTATTTTTCTTATCTTATCTCAGCTGTTCAACTGATTGTTCATTTCTATGAATGGTTTAGACCAAATAAATAAAAGAAATAATGCTATTTTTCAACTCGAAGATATGCAGAAGAATCATTCAGGTAGCAAACAAGCGTTAAAATATCATATTTGATAATTTTTTTTTAAAGCTACTTAAGCTGAGGTGCTGGCTCTGTTCCAGTAGGGACGTAACGTCAGGAAAAATAAGAACAAGAAGAATAATAAGTGTAACGGTAGCATTAAAGTTCATCATGTTGAGTGCTAACAAGGTGAAAAATCATTCTACTACTTAAAACCAAAATGGTGTCAAAATCCAAGATGTCCGCCCGATTTTTTCACTTAAAATAATATTCATATTCTTTACTCGACTCCATAAAACACCAAAGATTGAAAACTTGTTTCTTTGTAGTACAAAAAAAAATTGTATTGATTGCATTCGCCATATGCGTCAAAATCGTAGAACATGATTTAGAAAATCGTTCATTTGATAGGGTAAATACCATTGCTCACCTAGTTTTTGTAGCCTATCTTACGCAATTTTTTCTCAGCTTTCTGGTGGTGATCTCAGAATTCAAAACTAACGGTGCGCTAATGGTGAAAAAACGATTTTTCTATCAAAATTCAAAATGGCGGCCAAATTCAAAATGGCCGCCAAAATTTTTTCGATTTCAAATGAAAGCTATAGAGTAAGGTGGGGCAAAAGTTCAACCTTAGTGGTATAATCAAAGTTTCCAGGAAAATAATAGCAGATGAAACAAAACAAATACCATACAGCGAACCTTCAACATATTGGCTATAACTTTGCTGAACAAACTTGTGTCAAAATATTTACCCATTTTTAGTTATAACAGTTTCAAAATTGATTGTCTTAAACGAACTTTTGCCCCACCGGTGGGGCAAAAGTTCGAATCTAGTGTGGGGGCAAAAGTTCGTTGGCTAAAACACAAAATATCAATACTTTTATGCCAGACATACTTTATACCAGCCGTAAACTTAGGTTTGCCGAAAAATACACACTAAATGTTCATCAAAAAATGCCCAAAACAGGGTTAATTGTAATACACCCAAAAAATAGCAGTTTTTCGCAAAACTAAGTGAAAATTTAAAATTTTTGTGACATTTTTCGCACGATCAGGCAAATTTCGCAAAATTTGAAGATAATATGTAGATTTCAGGAAATTTGAAAAATTTTCCGTGGGTTTATACATGGGTCGAACTTTTGCCCCGTAGATTCGAACTTTTGCCCCGCTATGGGCCAAAAATTGATTCCAACTATTTATGGAAAAAACTAATACACGTCAAAGCATCTTTATGATAGGCCTAGAAACGCCCTTACATAAAATATTGAAAAATATTTTATCTTCATTTGGTTCCATGCATCGAAAGTTTGACCAAATATTACAATATTTACGTCGAAAAACAACAAATAGCCATAACTTTTCCAAATCTCAATCGATTTTTATGATATTTGGAGTGAAAGTCTCTTACTTGAATAGCATTCAAACCACCATGACATTTCAAAGTTTTGAAGCTAGAAATCTTAAAAAGAAACTCTTGCCCCACTCGAACTTTTGCCCCACTTTACTCTATCCTTTCTTCATACGATGCCTTTAAGTTTGCTTTGTGTTCCAAGCGAAATATGAGACATATCACGTGACGAAATACCCAAGATTTATCAAAAAATGGGCTTTTTCGCAAACTGTTCAGCTAGCTGGCGTACGAGGGGTCCACCAATTTGAGAAAACAGAAAGGACCACCCTTAAGTTTTATCAAAAACTAGCGATCAGTGACATAATGTTCCTAATCCTGATGCATACAGGCATTATATAAGAACTTTATTTGCTCTGTATCCGCATAAAGGACATTTTCCAATGTTTTCCAGTCTTTTTCAGATACACCACGTGCTTTGTGTTTTGTTTGTTTTGTTTATTAATGACACTTTACACCATAAGAGTGCATTCGTGTCGGTGAAAAATGTCCAATCTAATTTACATTACACATTTCATTTTTGATTTTGACAATGTCTTGTACAATCATGTTTCGAGTAAGTACAGGTATGTTCCGTTTTTATCAACACGATCGGCGATTTTCAGTTGACAAAAACGGAATAATTTTCTTAGACAAAATATTTTACAAATATGAAATGGAAATTGCATGTTTGTCAGGATTATACACATTTTCATCATATAAATGCACAGTATTGATGTTTAGGAGCTGTGAAGAGCATTTAGATTGTTCATTCTTATATGTTCGTAATGAAAGTTGATTGCAGACTCCTATCAATCAATATGATTTTTAGTTTTAGTTTTCTTGGTTAGAATTTTAATGATTGTAATATAGAATATTAAAACGATAATCACATAAATGTTCTTTGCATCACAAGGTACGCCATATTTGTAAAAATAACTACAAGGAAGTGGGTCAAGCTGATCAATGTTTTTTCTTTAAGATAAAATAAGAAACAACTTCTTTTTCTACTGTTCATACTCATCCTTCTGCTACTTCTCCCCCTTTATTACATGGCATTACATCCCAACTGAGAAAGAGCCTTCTTTTCAGCTTAGTGTTCTTATAAACACTTCCGCAGTTATCAACTGAGAGCTTCTTTGCGAAGGTACCGTAATTTCGGGTGAAATTGATCATTTTTCGCGGTTTTTCTTGTCCGTTTTCTATAATGTTGACAATGCCAAACAATTGTATGCAGGAAAACAAGTACGAAGGTGAGTCTCATTGACTCATGAACCGACATTTTCTTACAAATGTCATTTTAGTGCTAAAATTATCTCTAAAATAAAAAATCGGGGAATCTCATTTCGGGGTGAAATTGATTACTTGTCAATGCGATTATTGTTAGTTTTCAAAACCAACTCTATATAATAAATTTGATGTCCCTGAATCCGAATATGCTTGATAAATTCTTAACAATACAATAATTATAGATATAATGAATAGTTAAATTTCAAGAATAACGCGAAAACGCCTAAATGTATGCAACTTCCTAGGGAATTTCTCGATATCTAACTGAAATTCAATTATTTTCACCAAATGACCAAATTGGTACGAGTTTTGATTATGAAATCTGGTTTGGGGTTATATCTCAAGCATCCTCACAAACTTTCAGGTTTATACCATGTTCATATCATTGTTTAGAACTAGAAGCTTATGAATGTTTGTCAATATTGCACCGCTCATGATTTTGGAATTTTACATTATTTTCATAGAAATAAACATTTTTTAACGCAAAAAACTTAACAACACACAATTACACAACAAACAACGTTCATTCACTGCAGGTAAAATTGATATTTGTGCTCCATTAGGAAGAAATGAAATCGAGTGACACGGTGATCAATTTCACCCTACTGATCAATTTCACCCGAATTTAAGGTACATTTCTTGCATTTTTGGCCACATCCGATGGATGATTAAATGTGAAGTTATGTTGCGAAATTTTTGTAAATTGAAATGAATACTATCGGGTTTCTACGCTTTGAATTGCCAAATTTAACAGTTAAATAATTGTGGTGATCTTTCTTATAAAGTTATAACTACCAACTTCGACAAGGATGCACTAATCGCCAACCTAGAACAGCATCACCATCGCCTTTAAGCTTTACGTTAAATCACAAATAGACTGGCAATAAACTAACCTTAAGTTCTAGTTTTTTGTTGAGTAAAAAAAATATTAAACACTAGTGGTCCCATCAAACTTTGTTTTGCCATCAAGTAGGCTGCTGAAAGTGGCATGCAGCCTCCCATACAAAACGACAGATTAGTTTCCAGGTGTTTCCCAGTTATTCCAGATAATTTTCCAAATAGTTTCCTTCAAACACGTCAGATCACTTGACCAATGCAATAGTGAAATGATCATGTAAGTCTATCAGACCGTTCTTAAGGCATTTCGTGACGTACGAACAACATTCAATTTTTATCTATATATCAGTTCATCAAAAACACAAACTCAGGAACAAACATCACCAAATAAGAACTTTTTGAAAAGAAACTCTTTTGTAAAGTTTTTTGAATAAACGTATGGCTGTTAGTATAAGCCTCCTAATTAATCTTTTAGTCTCCATGTAGGGAAGGGGTTCATGTCTGCTCAAAGATCACGATTCCAGCAATTTTGGGATGGCTACAAAATTTCTACAGACTACTTAGTTATGCTGGACCTCTTCCCTCACCCGTTGGAAAAGGATCTAAGCTATTACTGTTTGCTATAATTTGTGCAATGCTATCGAGTTTGAGAGGTAGAAGATAATGTCTAAAATATGACAAGGTCGACAGTCCTAACAAAAATAAACTCGATAATGTCTCTTGCCGTTGCCCAAACATTCTTGAGTTCAGTCCCAAGTGCATCGTTTATCAAAAATAATTGAACATACAGTCGACTCTCCTCCACATTTCGATGTTCGACATCTCGATATTTCTCCCTATGTGGATGATTGCTTCGGTCCCTTTATTCTGCATGCGATCTCTCTCCATATCTCGATATCTCCATATTTCTATGTGTTCCTGATGGTTTTATGTTCCCAATTTTCTCTCCATATGTCGATATGAATATTATCAAAGATAACTGGACCAAATTTAAGCGATTCAGAACAATTTGGATACCCGAAATAAAGTTTGTTTTTTTTTTTATTATTTTCCTAGTAACGGAGTGATTTCCAATTTAGCGTTCAATAAATTAATGTTCTATGTCCCGTTATATAAGAAACAGGAGAGGACTTTGCCACGCTCTTAAGTAAGCATTGAACTGCCAGAGCCAGAGCAGCTCTCGATTGTTGAAGGATGGGCCAATCTTGTCCAACAGACCATGCTAAGTTTGAAAACTCCAATTGAATAGTTACATAAGAAGGAGTCAAACCTTATCGAATAGTATATGACTTGACACTTACCATGTATCGTAGATGCTCAAAAAAAATGTCGAAAAATCAAATCTGAGGCTATTAAAATGCATTTTAATTGCTTCAAAATAAGTATTAAGTTTGAGTTCAAAACATTTTGAAAATTTAAAAAAAAAAATTGTGTGTTGATAAAAACGGAATAATTTGTTGACGAAATCGGAACGTGACAAAATCGGAGCGTGACAAAATCGGAACGTGATAAAATCGGAATATACCTGTACTTTAACAGTTTCGTTGTTCTCTCTCTATTGTCATCGAGGGCTTCTTACAAGCAAAGCGGATCGAGACCGTATCTGCTTCTTTCGTGTTCGAACTTCCTGCAGTGCAGAATAAGATATCGCACATCAATTGTGGTTCCGCAATACTTGCAAGTGGGCGGTGATTCCCTTTTCAAAAGAAAAGTGTGTGTGAACCGTGTGCGGCCGATTCGAAGCCTCGTTTGTGGGCGGTGGGCAAGTGGGCGGTGATTCCCTTTTCAAAAGAAAAGTGTGTGTGAACCGTGTGCGGCCGATTCGAAGCCTCGTTTACATGCGTTGGTCGGCAGCATTGCCATGTTCTGTCCACCTTCTGATATCGGGCTAATTCTCTCTCAACTTCTTTTATTCCAATACATTGGCTATCCCATCGGCGCCGTATGGCTTCTTTCGTCGCTCTCAGTGCATCTCCGCCGGGAATAGGGATGTCGATAGCCGGTTGTTGTCGAGCTTCATTGGCCAAGCGGTCGGCTTCATTATTTCCGGTTATGCCAGCATGCCCCGGGATCCAACAAAATCGAATGTTTTTGTTTCGCACTATGTAGTCAATCTTCTGAATCCACGAGTGCTTCGAAGAGCCGGCCTCTAAGGCTTACAGGCAACTCGCCGAATCAGAAAGGATCACCACCTCATTTCGTAGTTTAGGGTATGAAACCGCCTTCTTTATCGCATTCACTTCTGCAGAGAAAACACTGCACTCTTTCGGTAGACTACCGTGTCTTCGCACTTTGACCCGTCAGTGTAGACGACGGTCGAGTTACGGAAGCGTGTCGACAGAAGTTGCTGGACGACTGGGCAGACATTCTCCGGAGGATCACTGGCACGAATGCTCCTCTCCATGTCATATATATCGGTTTCCGTTCATATCAAGCACGATCGCCATGTCACGCAAAGTGACCGACAGCAGGGAGTGCTGCGTCAGTTAGTTCTTCCAAACGTTTCGAGACGCGTCTAATCAAAGGAAGAGTGTAGTTACGGCTATTCTCTACCAGAATACGGATGGCTGTTCTCGCTATACTCGGAACCAGTGCTGGAAAAGTTCGTATCACGAAGCAGCTCACGAGTGTATACCAACGCATAACAAACATCACAGACTCGGGATCTGGCTAGGTGTGAGTAAGCCCGCACCCGTCTGCTCGGGAGAACATGTCAAAAGAAGTAGCAACAAGCTCGCGAGCGTTTACTCGAGAGTAACCGAGCAAGGTGTGATTTATTATGGTTTTGACAGACAAATTAATTGTATAACCATCATATCGATAGAACTACTAGGTTGTAGTCAAAAGCCCTTGAAAACCATAAATCTCGGAGGGTAAGCAGCTTTTTTCCCAAAAGCACAATATGACTCTGGGCAGCTCCGAACACGTTCGCGAATCACTTTTTGCTTCAGTTACTCGGGAGTCGACAGATGCGAGTAAGCCAGCGCTCTGACGCTCGGGAGCGTTTGGTTTTGTTTTTGTTCCAGTTCAGATGAAGCGTTCGCCACTTTCCATCACTGCTCGGAACCACCAGTTCAAATGGTAGGTTGCTCGCACCGGCCATGACCGAATTTATCGAGCTGATGACAAATGCTCCAGAAGCAAACCGAACCATTTTGTCATAAGCCGGAGCGAGGATCTGCAATGATGCTGGTCCTCTTCGGCTCACCAATCCAATACCGTACGTCAGTTTTGCTCTTACTATAGCCGATCCGACTTGCTGTAGACTTGTCCGATAACCTCGCGGTAGTTTGGACGTGACTCACATGCTTTCTGTAACATTTAGCAATGCGGTTTGAACGTCGGTTGGTTTCCGGAACGGAGGATTGATCAACGATGATGTTCCGCGCCGACTCCCGACGCGCGTTCGGGCAGCAGTAGAACACATGCGACTTGGCAGCCGACATGACAATCTCGTGTGTAGGCCTTCACTTTTAGCCCTTTTAACGATGAAGAGGGTGTTGTCGGCTTACAAGAATATGTTAACTCCATCTGGCACTACCCGGAAGATGGGCTGCATTTCACCAGAAACAGCATTACGGATAAGACTGATCCCTGCGGCACACCATTTTCCAGCTTGCGTTCACTGGACGTGTAACGCCTAAACGAAACCTAAAACGTTCGCTCCGAGAGAAAGCTTTGCAGTAGATTCATTATCCGACCACATATCCGCCATGATTTCAGGGTGCGAAGTATACCGTGCTACCAGGTGGTGTATTATAATTTGGACAGATCCGCTATCACACAGTGCTCGTCGGAGTTTGACTTCGACCTCTCCAGCTCGGCGAGGTACGTGTTGGGACAGCGTCCCACACGAAATGCGTGCTGACACTTGTCAAGTCGTCCATTCGACTCCAACTCACTCCAGCAAGCAAAATTTCCACGCATCTGGAAACAATCGTTCATGACACCCGTTTTCAAACGCGGTGATCGCCATGATGTTACAAACTATCGGGGTATTACAAGCCTGTCAGCTGTTTCGAAACTGTTCGAAATAATAATGTGTGGAATTATCTTCGAAACAACAAAATGCTACATCTCCGTTGAGCAACACGGATTCATGCCTAGCCGATCGGTTACTACAAACTTGTTGACTTTTACGTCAAAATGCATGAAGAGCATGGAAGAAAAGGCACAAGTTGACGTAATTTATACCGACTTAAAAGCTGCGTTCGACAAGATTGACCATCGAATACTTTTGCACAAACTGTCCCGCCTCGGAGTATCTACGCATTTGGTTTCTTGAATGGAGTCGTACCTTACGGGACGAGAGCTGCGAGTAAAAATCGATGGATGTGTATCATTACCCTTTTCGAACAAGTCTGGTGTCCCACAAGGAAGCAACCTTGGACCGTTGCTATTTATTATTTTCTTTAACGATGCTGGCTTGGTTCTCGGTGAAGGATTTAAGCTGATTTATGCCGATGATCTCAAACTGTACATTGTAGTACGGACTAAAAATGATTGTATGCGTCTTCAGAACTCGTTAACACTGTTTGCCGATTGGTGCCGCAGAAACAAGCTAATTATTAGCGTAGAGAAATGTCAGGTGATCACTTTTCACCGCAAGATGCATCCAATTATTTTTCACTACGAAATTGATGGGATCATTCTCAACAGAGTTGATCATGTGACTGACTTAGGGGTTCAGCTTGATGAGAAAATGTCGTTTGAGCTGCATCGTTCTGCAATCATCTCAAAAGCAACGCGTCAGCTAGGCTTTATTTCCAAGGTTGCCAAGGATTTTTCAGACCCGCACTGCTGGAAATCATTGTATTGTTCCCTGGTACGCCCTATCTTGGAAAATGCATCCGTCGTTTGGCATCCGCACCATCTCACGTGGAGTCTAAGAATTGAACGGATTCAAAAGAGGTTCATTCGTTTGGCACTAAGAAACTTGCCATGGAGGGACCCCGATAACCTGCCACCGTATCCGGATAGATGCCGACTCCTGGGACTAGAAACATTGGATCGACGAAGAAAGGTACAGCAATCGTTGCTTATAGCAAAGTTGCTAAATGGCGAAGTCGATGCTCCAGAACTGCTTAGTTTGCTAGAATTTCGTGTTCCTAACCGAGTTCTCCGGAGTACAACACTGCTCCAATCAAGTTTCCATCGCACCGTATTTGGATACAACGAACCCATCTCAGCGTGCATCCGAGCATTCTCAGCTGTCGAAGAGTTTTTTGAGTTCGATGAACCGACGAGGCATTTTGCTAATACAATACGATCTGTAGTTCAGTAATCTGTGTTAAGTGTATGTTATGTTCAAGTTTTTATTCATTAAGACTAATTTGTCAGATGGATTATTTTAAATACAAATACAAATACAAATACAAACTCCGTGATTAGACGACGTTTGACAATTTGTTTGAGTAGCATCGACATGCGAGATGGGCGGAAGGCAGCAGTTCCCGGAATCTTGGCACTTTGGTTTCGGTATCGGAACGACGAGGGCATTCCACCAGCTAACGGAGAACTCACCGCTGCGCACGTTTTTCTACAGCAGTTCCAGCAGTACAAGCTTCATGGACAAGGGAAGGCGTTGAAGCAGCGGGTACCATATCATGGTTTGACGATGTAAGAGGGTAAGATGGAGCCAAACATAAATCTTCTCATAACCACAATTGTAGATTTTATGACGGAGAAAAGTGATGGTTTGAAGCACGATTATATCTCTGCATTTTTATGATATGCCTTTTTGCCATTTCCGGCATTATATTGACATTATTTAATGCCGCATTATCGTGCTTACTGGTCACTTGGGAAGGACTCCAGATCTACAGGCATAAAGAGTGGTCTTTTTGACATAAATAAATAATATTTACACCCAACAGGGTCTTTATAAATATCCTACCAAATATAGAGTTTAACAATTGTTAATGATGGTTAACGGGCAACTCAGAAGGCGGGCAGGATCCTTTGATTCGTTTGCGCAGGTGGACTAATGGTAATTGCCAATCTGGGCAATTAGCTAGGTGGCATCAATCACACCGATAACGGGGCATCAATCGCCAAAAACGGGGAGTATGTTAGGGACTCCAGGGGGCAACCACTGACACTATTCGGGGCCAACGGGCTTGATGTCACTCGCGGGAATTAAACGGAGCAACTTGCGACTAATTACGAGCAATTATCGGCGTAATTAACAGTAGAAAACTGAGAATTTTCGGGAGAGCAACAAGATGTGGATACACGTGCGTTTGCAGTTAACAATATTCTGTATTCAATGGGAAGCATGACAAACAATCGAGAGGCAATTCGTACAATAGATCGCACGGTAGTGGTCGGCCGGCTGGTGAAGATGAAAAGTGGGTTTCATTTGGAACAGTTTACAAAATAGGGTAACTAAATTACTTTAACACTCATCATTACCGGCCACCTTTGAAAATCTATTTTCAAATTATTTAATGTAATTCACGAATTCATGTTGAGTTACTACTAATACTTAGCTGGTTGTTCCATTGCGCACTCCAAGGGGCAGATCTTTGAAACCGCTCGCTTCAGAGTCCCGGAAGCTGTACGGAGTGTAGCTACGCGCGCCACACCATCAGGGCCAGGATGTGTATCGATGATACGGGCGAGCGGCCAGCGTGCAGGTGCGAGGGATTCATCCTTCAGAATGACGATGTCGCCAACATTCATAGGGTAACGCTTCTGATTGGCAGAATACTGCTGGTTCAGTTCCTTCAAATACTCGTTCCTCCACCTGTACCAGAAATTTTGTGAGTACTTCTGGAGCTTCTCGTACTGGTTGAGTCTGTTGAGGGGTATCGTTCGAATGTCGGCTTCAGGGAGTGGACGAATCATGTTCCGCACAAGAAAATGTGCAGGAGTAAGAGCTCCCAGATCGTTTGGATCACTGGAAAGCGGTTGCAACGGTCGGGAATTCATACAGCCTTCAATTTTGACCAACACTGTCGTCAATTCCTCAAACGTTAACAGTGATGATCCGAGTTGACGAACCAGGTGGATTTTTGCCACCTTTACAGCGGCCTCCCATAGGCCACCAAAGTTGGGGGCTCGTGGAGGGATCAGATGCCACTGGATGCGGTCTTCGGCAAGATGCTTGTTGATTTTGTCGCTGTCGGATCCTGGCTGTAACATTTGGTACACCTTGTGTAGAGCATTCTTTGCTCCGATGAAATTTGTACCGTTGTCGGAGTACAGATGTTGCGGCTTGTTCCTTCTCCATACAAAACGGTCGAGAGCCATCAGGAAGGCGGACGTACCCAAGTCGCCGACAAGTTCGAGATGAACGGCTTTTGTGCTTAGGCATACAAAAACGCAAATGTAACTTTTTCGAGCTGCAGCTTTGCGGTGAACGGGTTTCAGCAAAATGGGACCGCAGTAATCGACCCCAGTGCAGGCAAATGCTTCGTTTGCGGTAACTCTGGCAATAGGCAGCTGTCCGATCGGTTGCTGAATAGGCTGTGGATTCGCTCTACTGCATTCGTAACAGCTCCGAATAGCACTCCGAACAGCCTTGCGACCATTCAATGGCCAAAATTCATCACGGACAACGGAAAGGGTCATCATTATGCCACCATGGATGAGCTTGCGATGAAAATGTTTCAGCAGCAGTCGGGTGAACGGATGAAAACCTGGGAGGACGATTTGGTGCTTTACATCGTAGGGAGTGTCAGCCAGCTGCAACCGGCCACCAACACGGATTACTCCCTCGGCATCTAGGAACGGGCTCAATAAACGAAGAGAAGATTTGCTTGATACCATGAATCCTTTCTTCAAACGCTGAATTTCATCGGGGAATGCTTCTACTTGGACGAGCTTCACCAAGGCTGTCTTAGAACTTTGCAATTCGGCAACGGAGAGCACGCTTGCGGAATTCCGTTGGTTTTTGAAACGATAATTGTGAAGAAAACGAAGACAGAATCCAACTACGTTCAGTAACGTTTGATACGAAGAAAATCGCTCAAACAACGGATCGGGATGAATAAGCTGAGTAGTTAGAATCACATTCTTTTTTAACTCCAATTCCTCAATGCTAAATTTGCTGTCTGGGACGGTTTGCGAGGGCCACGTAGATTTATCTTGGCGCAGCCAGACGGGGCCGTATTTCCACAAGGTACTGCTTATGAGCTCTTCGACAACTACCCCACGAGATATCATATCTGCGGGATTTTCCTTTCCTGAAACATGCTGCCATTGAGATCCCACGGTTGTAGCTTGAATTTCAGCAATCCGATTTGCTACAAAAGTCTTCCACGTTCGCGGGGGTGCCTTCATCCATTGGAGGACAATTGTCGAATCGGACCAGAGGAAACTTCCGCTGAATTCCATGTCTAGCGAGCCAACAATTTTTTCGTAAAGACGAGAAGCGAGGAGAGCTGCGCACAGCTCAAGGCGCGGTATACTGAGTGGTTTTAGGGGAGCCACTTTTGATTTCGAAGCCAGAAGAGTCACTTGCACATGTCCATCAGTGGCGACGGAGCGAACATATATACATGCGCCATATGCGACTTCGGACGCATCCGCAAAACAATGCAGCTCCGGAGAGTAAAATCCAGAAGCGAAGGCAAATCTTTCAATGCGAAATTTGGAGAGGCCGGGCAGTTGTTCACAAAACTGTCTCCATTTGTGCTGAAGATCAGGGGAGACTTCGTCGTCCCAATCCAGCGCCAGGAGCCAAAGGTTCTGCATAAGCATTTTCGCCTGAACGACGACGGGAGCAATTAGACCGAGAGGGTCGTAAAGTTGAGCGATCGTGGAGAGGATGTTTCGTTTGGTTGGCGGTGCTTCCTTTATTACGACAGAAACGTCGAAGCGAAAAACGTCTGACTCGGGTTCCCAACGTATCCCGAGGGTCTTAATGCTTTCTTCGGGATCAAATTTCAGAGACGACTGAGTCCCGAGCAGCTCGGGCGGTAGACCAGCTAAAACTGGAAGCGAATTGGAGCACCACTTACGGAAGCGGAATCCGCCTTTCTGCAGCAAAGCCTCCAGCTCTTTGCGGAGCTCGATGGCTTCTTCGATGCTGTTGTGGCCGGAGATAAGATCATCCACGTAGACGTTCTTTTTTATGGCCGTACTTGCTTTGGGGAATGAGCTACCTTCATCTTCGACGAGTTGCAGCAGTGTCCGAGTGGCGAGGAAGGACGATGGGGCGAGGCCGTAAGTGACAGTGGCTAGCTCAAACGCTTGAATGGGTTGTGAGGCGTCGAAACGCCATAAAATCCTCTGGAGTGGACGATCTGATGGGTTCATAGAAACTTGGCGATACATTTTCTCGATGTCCGCCACCAGCGCAATCGGGAACTTTCGGAATCGGAGAACGAGACTGAGTAGTTCGTCCTGCACTACTGGTCCAACGAGCAAGGAATCGTTGAGGGAAAAACCGGAACTCGTTCTAGCAGACCCATCAAACACCACTCTCACTTTTGTTGTGGAGCTGGACTCCTTGATGACGGGATGGTGTGGGAGATAATAAACTTTCATGTCACACTCTTCTTCATCCTGAATAGGGGTCATGTGACCCAGGGAGATGTATTCCCTCAGGAAATCATGGTATTGAGTCTTCATACCTTCATCCTTCGCCAATCTGTGCTCTAACCACTTCAGCCTCTTAATTGCAGACACTTTCGATGTTCCTAACATTCGCTCATGCTCAGGATGTTTAGGCATTCGTACAACGTATCGACCGGTCGGGTCACGGGAAACGGTTTCTCTATAATAATCCTCGCATTTCTGCTCATCAACAGAATAATTCGAGCCCTGCAGCTCCTCTATGCGCCAAAAACGTTCAAGTTGCTCGTTTACGGAAGCGACTGTTGCTGCATGGCAAGTTACTACGGAACATTTGCTCGGTTCTGCTGGATTATCGTATTTTCCCGCAACAATCCAACCAAAGACCGTCTCGATGAGCATTGGACCTTGTTCGGGCAGGCGTAATCGTCCCTCTTTGAGAAACGAATAGAAGTGGGCAGCACCGATGATCATATCAACCTTCCTGCAAGTGTTGAAGTCGGGATCGGCTAGAGGTAGGTTTTCGGGAAATTTCCACCGGGATGCAGAGAACGATGCGGACGGAATATCACTGGTAACTCTCCGCAACACCAAGAACTCAAGGGATTCAGAAAAGTTGACCACTCGGGACCTGATTTCCGCTCTAACTTCGTGCTTGGCGTTGGTAACAGTATTATCAACCCCTGCAATAGGGACGTTAACGATTTGTCGAGGAAGATGGAGCAACTGGCATAAGCGCTCGCTCATTGCATTCGGTTGCGATCCTGTATCTAACAGGGCACGGGCGATGTGTTCTTGGCCGTAGACGTCGACGACTATGAGCACCACTGTAGTCAAGAGCACGCTAGCGTTGGATGACTTGACAGTTGAAATGGCTTCGGGCGTTGGTACTGCGGCAACGGCTGTCACTACGCTGGATGGTCCAGGCAAAGGGTTTTCGCACCCTACTTCCGTTGCTACTTTTTCCATCTCAGACGGTCCAGGATGAATCATGGAATGATGACGCCTTGAACAGTGCTTGCAATTGTATTTCGAGCGGCAGTTGCGTGCAAAGTGGTCACTCCGGAAACAGTTGCTGCAAAGCTTCTTCTCAGTTACCACCTTCATTCGACCTTTAGGGTCTAGACCGTTGAAAACAGAACAATCGAAGATTGAATGTTTCTGCTTCTCACACGCAGGGCAGGTTGGGAAGGATTTTGACGGGACTTCAGTGGCCGCATTCGTACTCAATCTTGGCTGATTGGGCTTCTTCTGAGCGGAAAGATAAGCAGACGGCTTAGAAGCGGGAATTTGTGGGCGATTAATCGAAATGGTTTCGAGTATACGGGCACGTTTCTGCAAGAAATCGACCATATTGGCGTACGTTGGATGAGCATCCGCAGCTATGGACTCTTCCCAGGCAGTGAGTGATGCATCGTCCAACTTGTCTTCCAGCAATTCGATGAGGATTGAGCTGAACTGATCAACTGGCTCGCCCAACTGCTCGAGGACCTTCGTGTGCCGTTGAAATTCATCCACAATTTTATGCAGGGCTTCGACATTGTTGTTCGGGATTTTGGGATGCTTCAACAGGGCTCGTATGTGCTTTTTACGGAGAATAGCCTTATTCGAATATCGCTTCACCAGCGTGTCCCAAGCGACGGCGTAGTTATTGGCGGTAATCGTGATGGACTGGATCAACCTGGCAGCTTCGCCTTTCAAAGCTGCCCGGAGGTAATGGAACTTTTGAACGTGAGAAATTTCCGTTGATGAGTGGATCATAGATACGAACGTATCGTGAAACGTCAGCCAATTGTTGAAATCTCCGTCAAATTCCGGCAGCGAAATCGTCGGCAATTTTACATTGGAAAGCGCCGACTGAGCAGCTGGAGCAGGTGGCGCAGCAGCAACTGGAGCTTGCGGGGCGGGTACCTTTGATACCAAACCAGCCTTCACACGGAAATACAACTCTTCGACCTTTCCACGCATCGCTAAATTACTCTGGACGAATTCATCGGAGTCATCCATCTCTTCGTACTCTTCCTGTACAATTTCGTACGCGTTCCAAATTTTCTCCAGACGATCCAAACGATGAGGCAGCTCATGCTGATGTTGATCGGGGTCGTAGCTGCTAAGGAACAGGTCCAATCGCTTGAGCGCCTCAACGACATTTCTCCTCTTCAGCTCCTTCGCCTTCAACCGCTTCTCATCGGGCATAGTTTCAACTTCCAACGCAGTCGGGCAGTCGGGCTACAATGGTCAGAAAAGACCCAGGAAGTACCGAAAAACGGGACGTAATACGATTGGAATGGTACTCACCTGGTACCTCCAATCTCAGGAGGCCTTGTATTAAAATGAATTAGCTGGAACACCGATGCCCAGCGGTAATCTTTCGATGAAATTCCGGATGATTGATAACACCGGAGCCGTTGGTGGGATTGTGAATCAGCACACAAACTAAAACGGTCAAAACAGACCCAGAAGTAACGCAAAACCGACGATTAATGGGTTGGAGAGGTACTCACCTTGTACCTCTATTAACGAGGCCTTGTATTTAATCGAAATAGCCGGAACAAACAGCAATCCACACAGCCAACATATATATGGATAGCAGCACAGCGAAACGATTGAGGTTACGTCGTGCGTTCGGGAACGGGAAGACCAGTATCCTGGTCACGGCACCAAAATGATGGTTAACGGGCAACTCAGAAGGCGGGCAGGATCCTTTGATTCGTTTGCGCAGGTGGACTAATGGTAATTGCCAATCTGGGCAATTAGCTAGGTGGCATCAATCACACCGATAACGGGGCATCAATCGCCAAAAACGGGGAGTATGTTAGGGACTCCAGGGGGCAACCACTGACACTATTCGGGGCCAACGGGCTTGATGTCACTCGCGGGAATTAAACGGAGCAACTTGCGACTAATTACGAGCAATTATCGGCGTAATTAACAGTAGAAAACTGAGAATTTTCGGGAGAGCAACAAGATGTGGATACACGTGCGTTTGCAGTTAACAATATTCTGTATTCAATGGGAAGCATGACAAACAATCGAGAGGCAATTCGTACAATAGATCGCACGGTAGTGGTCGGCCGGCTGGTGAAGATGAAAAGTGGGTTTCATTTGGAACAGTTTACAAAATAGGGTAACTAAATTACTTTAACACTCATCAGTTAACCTTCCGTCAGTCGCTCAAAAAAAAGTTACACGAGCGGTCGCATCGTGTACTGAGTACACGCGGAGCTATTTTGATTGTCAATCTAAAGCTAGGCAAGATAGAGTATTAATGTCTTCGGCAAATTTGTTCAGTTCAACGGTACCAATTGGTCAGTGGACAAATGAAACTTTGAAAACATCCTCACCTTCCAGTGGCCATCGGATTGTGCCCCGGAGGAACCGACGAAGTGGACATCTCGCAATACAACATCTCGAACACAAATATCTCAGGATCTAGATTTTTTAGCAAAATGGTGTTTTCGGCAAAGTTGTTCAGTAGGTCAAGAACTAACATGTGATAGGCTGCTTGTTTCGGAATTCTGCCACCAGTTGGCGCTAGTGAGCATGTAATTTTTAAAACATATATCTCAGGATCCTGATTACCTAGAAAGATGCGGTCTTCGACAAAGTTGTTTAGTAGGTCAAGGACTAACATATTATAGGCCATCTAATTTGAAATTCTGCCATCAGATGGCGCTAGTGAGCATGCAATGTTTCAATCACGAATATCTCAGGATCCCGATTTTTTAGAAAGATGGTGTTTTCGGCAAAGTTGTGCAGTAGCTCAAGGACTAACATGTGATGATCTATTTGATACGGAATTCTTTCACCAGATGGCACTAGTGAGCATGACATTTGTCGAACACAGATATCTCAGGATCCCGATCACCTAGAAAGTTGACGTCTTCGACAAAAGTGTTGAGTACGTCAAGGTCTAGGATGTGATAGGCCACCCAACTAGAAGTTCTACCACCAGATGGCGCTAGTGAGCATGCTGTATATTGATCGCGGCAATCTCAGGATAGCGATAGTATAGCAAGATGGTGTCTTCAGCAAAGCTGTTTAGTAAATCAAGAACTAAACATGTGATTTGCTAAAGGTGAAGCCCAAGCAGGACAGTTCGGTTTTGCGTCGTCCGATTGATTTTGCTGACGGTTTCGCGCGTGTTTTCGTCGCCGGAGATTTTTTTTTTCCCCTGTTTTGGAGCGTCTTGCTGGGTACGTATTTGAGAAGGCCCAAGCAAGACGGTTTATTTTCGGGACGTCAAGAAGTTTTGCTGTCAGTGTCAGTTTTGTGTTCAGTCGAGAATGGATTATCAACTGGTGAGTTCGTTTCATGCTTATGATAACACATATTTTCTTGAAAGCGTAACTTTTATGTAATATTAAAACAAATTTTGTATGGTTTGTCACTATAGGTGTCGGCATTATGCTTTTTTCTTATACAATTTGAATATACATATATTTTTCTCTTTTAGACATTATTAAAAATTATCTTTTGAATTGTTCGACATTGTGAATGTTGACGTATTTTCTAAAACTTCTACCATATCGAGACAAAATGCACAGTAATACTCATATGTAATTTTCAAACAAACTATGTTGGTTGGTTGGTTTGACTTTATTAACGAGATTAAACTATGTATGGTTCGTCACTACAAGTGTCGGCATTATTCCTGTTTCATATAAGTTGAAATATATACATGTAACTTCAGTTTTCGTCATTAATAAAAACGTCTTTTGAATTGTTCGACATTATAGATGTTGACGTATTTTTTTCCAAAAACTTCTCGAGACAAAAATACAAAACTAGCTTTAAATACAAGTCGTTTATTTCCCCCTTGTCCATGGATCGCATCACCGACCAGAGGTGACTCCCAGATCTTTTCCTCCCTCACTAATAAACACCCTTCCCGTGGTGATTGTGGAGATGCAGAGGTATTCTCGGTCTCTAGAAGCAACAATCATTACACCCTAACATTCCTTCCCCATCTCAACTGACTGTAAGGACTTGGCCGGCGCCGTTATTGATCAATAATATTAGATCTGCTAAAATTGCACTTCGAGAGTAAGCGGAAACTCCCATCCCTTATTCATTTGGATCGTAGTGCAATTCTTACCAGTTCCGATCAATCACGGAGTAGCAACCATTGACATGTACAGTCAGTCTATGCTATGCTATGCTATGCTAACTAAACATGTGATTTGCTAAACACGTGATGCGCCGTTTGATTCGGAATTCTTCCACATCACGGTGCTAGTGATCATGCAATTGTTCGAATGCAGATATCTTTGGATACTGATTCCTAAGCAAATGATCCTGAGATATCCTCAATACGAAAAAAAATATTACATTTTCGGCAAAGTTGTTCATTAGATGAAAGCCTCAATGCAAAGGACCTTAAGTGTTTTAAAGTTTTGAAATTCATCCAACAGGTGGCGCTAGTGAGCATTCATATTTGTGAGGATCCTGATTGTAAATACACCCGATTCTGTTTTTGCACGGATTTTTTTTACACGGCCGTGCAAAAAAAGTTTCCATACATTTTTTTCCGCCAAAACCTTATTTTTGCATGAAACCGAGAACTGGTGTTACTTTTTTTGCACGGTTTTTGAAATTTTGAACTGAAAACTTTTTTTGCACGGTACGCATCCCCCGTGCAAAAACAGAATCGGGTGTACTCAACAACTCCAAATTAGGAGACTGTCAGCCATCTTATAACACTGTGGAAGAATCACCCGGAATGCGACTTACGTCGCCGGAGATCTAACACTGACTAACTGAGGCGATTGGAAGAGTGACACACACACTAATATTACGATCATAGCATACGCATGCATTACCGTCTCAGCTGTCAGCCAGTAAGTAGGAAGGTATTAAACATATGCATGTAAGGGGAAATGTATTAACATACAAACCCCACACTGATTACATCGAAAGATGAAGTTTTCGGTTCAATGGCTCAGAAAATCAAGTATAAACTTGTGATGGGCCACACATGGTTCGGAATTCTTTCACTGCTACTGAGTATGCTATATTTCCAACCCTAGATATTTGGATAGTGATTGCATAATCATAAAAATGACGTCTTCAACATAGTTGTTTATTCTGTCCAAGGCTAAAGTATGTTTAACGTGTAATAATCCGATTGATTTAAAATTATCCCACCAAACGGCGCTATTCAGCATGAAAATTCCATAAGTGAACACTTCCGAATCTTAGCTACAGTCAAACTTCTAGTCGATATTTAAGGGATCATCGACTCATGGAACAGATATTCTTTCAAAAGCTGATTGAAGGTAGCATCATAGTATCCATGATTTTTGTTTTTGTTTCAAGTATGGATTCATGAGTCGATATCGAGCTATGTTTGACTGTATTTAGAAACATGGCGTCTTCCGTTCTCTTAACAAACTGTGGAAGATTTTTGTTGAAACAAATATGATTCAACTGCTTCCTGACTTCTATTACAAAAACCATAGGAAATCTTGGCTGTACTGTGTTTGGTTAGGAATTATTTTTTTTTTCTTTATCAACTGTACGAGTATAAACAATTTTTATGAAATTCGTTCTCATATTCACTTTTGACATAGTTTTTTTTTAGAATTACTTTCCGAGTTGTGTCTTCGTCGAGTCTAGTACACGATACTGAATACGGTCTTACAATTGAGATCGAAATACGCGTATCTGTCAAACTCTAGTGGAATTAAATAGTACAGTACTAAATTCGGCTATAATTCACTTAAAGGTATTTTACCACACTACTTGAAGTTCAAGACTAGGGTAGGGTTTATCCACGGAATTTGTTTATATAGAGCAACGTGAATACTGGAATCAAAGAACTGTTAAACGCGATTCCAATCGAGCAATAGGCCCTTTCACGAAACGTTTCAAATCAAATGATTCGGAAGGTCTGACAGTCTTGTATGGAAATTACAGTCTCGTGTATGCACCTGTCCTCCACCGATAGAAACGAATGAAAACACGGACCTGGCTCATGAAAAGGCCTATCTAATGGGCGGCAGAAAGCTGTTACACAAAAACGAAGATGGATGTGTGTTAGTGCAAAGCGATATGAAAGTGACGTCACCGGTTAGCTCAGTCTATTATGGCGACTCACGGGATGACACGCACACTACAACATTGTTCAAATGTAATAGAACAGTACATGGTGACATCACGAAAAAATCCCCTTTTCTGTCCCTCTCTCATCACGCTCATTGACTGTCCTGCTCTTTCACATTCACTGCTGGAATCATTTCGATTTTTTTATATTCACTGCTGGAATTGTTGACATTTTCAATATGGAGTTTCGAGGTTATGCGTCAGCACGCCTAATATTTTAACATTTGACAAAACGTACACCGATAGTACAAATGATCAGCATCATAAGACGTTCAGAAAATAAAATGCTCACTGGCGCCGGGTTACATAATTTCAAGTATAATTGCCCATAACATGGAAGCACTTTTCTTACTGAATAACTTTGACGAAAACCTCAAGTTTTGCAATAATCGAGAACTCGAGATTCTGTTTTAGAAAAATTTGAATCAGAACTCCCAGAACTTCACTGCATTTTAAATTGAATGTGGAAGAATCTTGAGTATATTTTGCCCCTCGCAAGTTGGCCAGTGATATACAACTTTATCAAAGACACTATCTTTCTAATCTAATTTTATTTTCCCGAACATGATCCTGAAATATCTGCTATCGAAAAAATGCACAATTACTCTAGCACCGTGATGTGGAAGAATTCCGAATCAAACGGCGCATCACGTGTTCAGCACATCACATGTTTAGTTCTTGATTTACTAAACAGCTTTGCCAGAGACACCATCTTGCTATAATATCGCTATCCTGAGATTGCAGCGATCAATATACAGCAGGCTCACTAGTGAAATCTGGTGGTGGAATTTCTAGTTGGGTGGCCTATCACATGCTAGGCCTTGACGTACTCAACACTTTTGTCGAAGACGTCAACTTTCTAGGTGATCGGGATCCTGAGATATACGTGTTCGACAAATGTCATGCTCACTAGCGCCATCTGGTGTAAGAATTCTGTATCAAATAGATCATCACATGTTAGTCCTTGAACTACTGAACAACTATGCCGAAAACACCATCTTTCTAAAAAATCGGGATCCTGAGATATTCGTGATTGAAATATTGCATGCTCACTAGCGCCATCTGATGGCAGAATTTCAAATTAGATGGCCTATAATATGTTAGTCCTTGATCTACCAAACAACTTTGTCGAAGACCGCATCTTTCTAGGTAATCAGGATCCTGAGATATATGTTTTAAAAATTACATGCTCACTAGCGCCAACTGGTGGCAGAATTCCGAAACAAGCAGCCTATGACATGTTAGTTCTTGACCTACTGAACAACTTTGCCGAAAACACCATTTTGCTAAAAAATCTAGATCCTGAGATATTTGTGTTCGAGATGTTGTATTGCGAGATGTCCACTTCGTCGGTCCCTCCGGGGCACAATCCGATGGTCACTGGAAAGTGAGGGTGTTTTCAAAGTTTCATTTGTCCACTGACCAATTGGTACCGTTGAACTGAACAAATTTGCCGAAGACATTAATACTCTATCTTGCCTAGCTTTAGATTGACAATCAAAATCGCTTGTACTCAGTACACGATGCGACCGCTCGTGTGACGGGCCCGGTAAAAAAAAGTTACACGAGTGGTCGCACTGGTGTACTGAGTACACGCGTAAAAAAACAGGTTACAAACACGATGTTTTCGAATACTTTTCGTTTATTTTTTCGAAAAATTTCTTCTCTACAAGCGAGAAGAAGAGTAGATCTTGGAATAGGACCAACACCCGGATCAATTTGAAGGGGTTTTCAACGTGTTTTTCGATTTTTCGCAAAGTGCGTGTACTCAGTACACTAGGGCGACCGACGGTGGGTTAAAAGTTATCCAACACCTAATTTAAGCAAAGGCCATCGAGTCAGGAGACAGGTGTAACCAGTGGTTTTTCGAAGGTTTATAAATAAGCTTTATACACATGCAGACTTAAACAAGCATAATTTATCAAGTTTCAAGTCCAACGCATGATTAGGGTTATCCAACATTTCCGTTGGGTGGTAAATGACTGAACAATGTGTACCATTGGTACTTCGCGTACCTGTAGGTATATAAGCGGCTCAAAACATCGACTGTTATCCATGTTAGGAGGCGGCTGATCATCGTCCTAGTGCCAACGTGGGACTCTAAGTAATGTTGTGCAGGTCTTACACGCCAGCGGTAAAAATCATCAATAGAGCGGTTTCTTCAATATCAGCATAATCAACGTACACAGCCCTGACCTAGCAAGTGACGATGACGATAAGGACGCTTTCTACGCGCAGCTGTAACGTAAATACGACAGCTACTCAAGCCTTGACGTCAAAATCGTTATGGGAGATGCACAGGTTGATCAGGATGATGAGTTCAGACCGATTATAAATAAGTTCAGCGCTCATCAGCTTACGAACGAAAACGGCCTCAGACTAATTGATTTCGCCGCCTCCAAGAACGTGTGCATACGTAGCACCTACTTCCAGCACAGTCTCCAGTCGCATCGGTACACCTGGAGATCACCCCATCAGCATTGGCGTAGCTAGGAATTTTTTCTGGAGGGGGCCTAGGGGGGGCCTAGAAAATTTCATAGCTTCATGTTTTCTTTTTTTTAGTTTCATAGTTTTATAGCAGTGATCCTCAGCCCTGTTTTTTTTTTTCAACCATTTTTATTCCTGATGGAGGATTGTTTTCGTAATAGTTTTGTTTGATGTTCTTCATAACTTTGGGAGCAGAACAGTATCCCAAAGAACGGGAACTATTCAGATTTAAGAAATACAGACATCACGTGCGGCCCGCGGACGGCACTTTGGTGACCACGGATTTATAGCATCCATAGCAAAATTTCATAGTTTTAACAGATATGTATTGATTTTAATTATTTGTTATTCTGTCTCATTTCACGGCACATTAGTGATGATTGTAAATTTCAATTTTCGCTGCGAAAAAGATTCATTTTTTTGTAATCCAGTCAAAATTTCTTAAATAATTCTAACAAAAAATCACAAGAAATGTCCTTTGTTATTCTTCCACAAAATTTTTGATATTCAACCATGTGTTTTGAAGAGATTCCTCTGAAAATTCCTGCGGGATTTTCTTCAGGAATTATTTTTTGTAATTTTCAGTGTTTTCTCCAAGAACTCCTTTACCAGTTTCCACTGATTTTGTCCTGGGATTCCCACGGAAAATCATTCCCAGACTTTCTGATCTTATCAGAAAATGTCTCGAAGAATCTCTATCGAATTGTTTAAAAAATATCATGAAGAACTCTGCCAGATAATGCATTTCAAATTATTTTAATTATTTCTCCTGGAAGGTTCTCTACGTACTTATTATATATAAATTCCAACACTTTGTTTAAAGTATCCTCTGGTTGTTCATTAATAATTTGATTATAATTTTTTGGAATTATTGAGGATTTCTCCAAAATAAAGCTTTAGGAGATTCACCATAAATGTCTTTAAGATCACCAACCAAGGATTAATTCCACGGATTCCTAAGAAAGAAAAAATCTTAGCAAAAATTGTCCAAACTTCTTGCAAAACAACTAAATGACTCTTCCAGGTTTTATCGTAATATCTCACAAGAAATTAAAAATAATTCAATTGTAAAAATGCTAAACATGATCATAGAAGCTCTCCGCAGATCTATCTGTGTTTTTTCACAAAATATAATTTTTAGATTCCTTTTAAATAAAGGAACAACATCTCGTATTCCTTCAAAACGCTTTCAAAAATATTTTTATTTGTTCAAAAATACCTATCTATGAAATGTTTGAAGAAATCTAAAATTCCTATAAAGTTCCTAGCGTTCAACCGTTATTTCAAAATTCTTCCGCGAAATTACTCAAAGATTTCTCGAGTAATTTGTTCAGGGATTTCATAGAGAATTATATTACTGTTTCCTTAAGATTCTTCCAAAAAAATAACCAGAGTATCATCTAAGTATTCTCCAGAGATATTTTTTCTTCAAACCGCACTCACGATTCTTTTGGGACTTTTTTACATATTTTTTTCACCAGATTAACTAAGATTTTGCAATTCATTATCAAACTTCTCAAAAAAATTCTTCATAAGTTCCAAGAAATATTCTTACTAGTTCTAAGAATAACTTTCACGTTCTAAAAATAACTTCATTTTTTTACGAATGGTAATCTCAGGATTCTTCCATAAAAAAAATATCAACTTATTAACTACTTCAGGAATATTTAAATATTTTTAGTGATTGTTTTACAAATTCCTATACCAATCGCTGTATATCAGATTTCTAGATAAACACATAGAAAGGGTTAGAAGAAGTTTGTTGGCACTTTTTTTTGAATAATTCCTCATAAGAATTCGTAAAAAAAACTTATTTCATAGAATTTCTGAAACATGTCAACGTATCTCACAGAAAAGCTTAGGTGGTACTTGTAGGATTTACTACAAAAAATCTTGTTCTTTTTCTTCGTCTTTTATTATTAGAATATTATTGGTGTTAAAACGGATGGAATTTTTACTGAAAATATTTGTAATTAAAATCTTAGATAATATATTGTATGAACTCCGAAGTTTCATGATGCTATGATGAACATATTGATGTAGATCCCATTTTTCTTACCTTTAGAAATTCCAAACAATTTTTTTGAAAAGTTTTATTTCGATTATTTTGTAGTACTGTAGTACTGTTTGGTGTATGAAAAATGTTCCATGCGAAGGAAGGTGAAACATCAAAGTGTTGAACAATAGAACAATAGATGGGCAATGGTACAATGAAAAACAATCTATTATCTTTTCTTTATAGGTAAATTACAGAATAATTAAAACCTCTCTAATAAATTTCAAAATACCCTAAACAGTGTATCTTTGATAATGCGGGTAACATTGATACAACATACTAAACGAAATAATATAATTTATGTTAATCAGTTAAATATGCGAAAGTAAAGAGTATTAGTATGATACTTCATGTCGGGACTATTTTCGTTGGATGCGATAGCATTTGAGTCTTTATATTCTAATATTAAAAATCGATAAGATTTTTGCATTTTTGAAACACTTATAAACACTAATTGATGAGATTTTAAATCATTCGTTGCATATCCCTGACAGCCCAGTTATAGTAGATCATGAATCTGGTCTCAAATCTCATACCGAAAATCTTTTTCACAAATTGGGGCCATTTTTGTAATCAAAGTCAGAAATTTCCATATAATGTTATACGCCTGAAGGTATGCGACATCCTCATTCGGTTTTATTCGAAATATTTATATTTCAAAAATGTTTGATTTATGTTGAATTCAATGTCGAAACGTGAATCATTCCATATATTTTTGGAAATATTAGTTTATACCCATTTGTGTGTTTGTTATGCATATTTGAACTTGAAACACTTTTACAGGTGATTTTTTTTACAAATTCTGTTATTTTATTTTAACAAATTGGAACCCACGTTCTCCATTAACATTCTTGAATCAAATTCTAACTGAAATGATGCTGAACAGCAGTTTGGTTGTGTTTACACACCCATTATCAAAACCGATGATAGACTTTCAATTATATGAAGAATTATTGATCGATTTAATAAGAATCGCCATGCAATCTTGGAACTGCAATCGATATCTGAGATAACAGTGCTTGTTTGAACAATATTAGATAAATATATTTCAAAATAATGCAGAAATATTCCGATGTTCTAACAAATTTCTCAAGAAGGTCCAGCAGAATCTTCTTTGGAAATTATCCTTAAAATTTATCCTTCTTTGACTTATGGTTTTCTAGAATTCTGCCAGAAAGCCTCTAAAAATTCCGCCCTCGTATCGCACAAAATTCAAACCAAGAATATGGATTCTGCCAATAATTGATAACATTGTTTCTAAGAAGTGTTTTAAAGAAGACCAATATATGTATCTATGAATATCTTAATAAATATTTTCCTTCTTCCCAGTTATTTTGCTACAATTTTTTTCTACATTTTACTTTACCCCTATGCTAATTTTGAAAGTGAAAGTTTTCCTGGAGGTTTTCAGCAAATTTCCTCTGATGATTCTAAGGCAAGAGACGTTACAAAAATAATTTTCTTTCCAATTTTTAAACAAACCGGGGATTTGAAGCAAAATTCCTTGAAAAAAGGGTTTTTTTTTGCAATTTTTGATGTTTTTTGGAAATATTTCTTAAGCACTTTTAATAAACTTCGCGGAAAAAAAGGAAAAATTTTTTTTTTGAAAAACTATTCAACAGAATGTCTAATAGAACTCTCAGTGAAATATCTTAGTATTAGATTTGATAGAATCAATGATTTTTGGAGGAATGGTGAGAGAACACTGAACTTTTGAAAGATCAAGAAACTTTTTCTAGGTAAATCCGGGAACATTGCCCGGAATCAATTTGCTAATAAAAAGTAGACAAAGAAGAAATGAATGTCTTCCAGGAGGAATACTCTTTGAAAGTATGAACAAGTCCCACTATTTTAATTGACTAATTTCAAAGAGATTTGCAAAAGTTTGAAGCCAACCTTTGATGTTCCTTGAGGAATTTGATTATACTAAAATTCAAGTTGCTGGAATAAACACTCTGATTGATTTTGTTACAATGTTTCACACCAGGTTTATGTTCTACCATTCATCTGAAGACAACTAGGAAATGCTGAAATACCTTGAAAGCTGAGCCTGATTTTTCGACAAATATTTCTGCTATGAAATTAGAAATTAGTAATTTCGTCTTTTTTTCAAAAATTTTTGGGACATTATAAGAGTTGAAATTAATGTATGGATTATTTAAGTGAATTCTCATAAGAAAAATCATGATCGCCGGACATCTCGAGCAGGTTATCCTCCAAAAACATGAGAAAGCAAAATATAGTTAATATGCTACTATATGCTAAACAGCATTTTTTGGATTATTTAGAAAAAAAAAAACAAACATTGAGAATCAAACTTCCAGGATATTGACGCTATTTTGTACCACGGTAGTTTTTGCAACGAAGGTGTCGAAAACTTGCGTATATCGCCTACACCAAGAAGCTAGTCTCAACAGTAACCAATCGATCGACAGCCGGATGATTAAGCTTTCGGTTGACATGCGTTCCACCGAAGTCAGCACACCACGCTGATGCTGTGTATGACAAGCGAGATTTTCTCACTATAGTTGTGCAACGAAAAAATAACGTAATTAGTGAAGAGATTTTTGTCAATAACAAGTGTCATGGACATTGTTTCAGAAAGTTCTGCTTCATGGTAAATTGTTTTTTTTTTTTCAATATTTATTATCATCAAAAATTCTGGGGGGAGGGCCTGGATAGTCTGGAGGGGGCCAGGCCCCCCTGGCCCCCCCTTTTTTTTTTTTTTTTTTTTCTTCTAAGCAATGGGGGGATAATCTGCTCAACAGACGCCGTGTGGGGTTAGGGACCATTTACTACATGCAAGCAGTAAACAGGACTACACCCCCGACCCACTAAACCATTTCCATTGCCGCCAAACCCTTCGTCTCTCCGGGACCACCAAGAAGGCATTGCTTCGAAGAGGGGCTATTGCACATCGCATCCTCCAGGTTAGCTGCGTAGCCATGCAGCAACGAACATCGATGACACGCTTAGGGGGGTCCACCAAGGTACCATGCTGGCGCTTTGCCAGCTTCCCAAGTGGTCCTCACCTCCCGTTGTCCGCTGAAAGCGGGCAGGGTCGACCACTACGCCCGCGCCCAGCTGCACCGCAGGTATCAAGAACTGATACTGCGAGCTTCGCAATTTGACCTACTGAAGGCTCAGGCCCTATCAGCTAGCACCAGCTGGGATTGCTGACGAAGGGGCCTCCACCTGCCCCGAACAACCAGAGGCTCGTATCCACCCAGTAGGCCGGCGCCACGACAGCAGCGCTACCAGGATGTTCTCCCCGCGGCCACTTAATCGCTGTAAGGGTCGATTTCGACCGTAGGGCACCGGTATGACCTACGTGGCCGACTGCGAACCCTTGGACCACCTGTTGTTTAGCGTCTGCACTAGCCACTCCTCGAGTCCACTCGCCACCTCCTTTGCAGTTCCGAGACGATGTGGGTGATAGCCGATGAAACGGCATTCCAGCCAAACTCGTCTTCACACATCCTCTGGACCAAATTGTCCGGAGTCGTGTCCCGACCGCATGTGGCTAACATGCGGTCACGCATTGTGCGGAAACGCGGGCACACGAACAAAACGTGTTCCGCCGTTTCCTCTAAACCTGCACAAACTGGACATTCGGGAGAACCCGCATGACCGAAACGGTGTAGATACTGTCTAAAGCAACCATGGCCCGAAAGGACCTGTGTCAGGTGGAATGTTAATTCCCCATGGCGCCTATTGACCCAGATATCTAACCTCGGAATCAACCTGTGAGTCCACACTCCCTTGGTGGAACTGTCCCACGCACGCTGCCATTTGACCATGGAGGCCAGTCTGGCAGTCCTGCGTATGCCTCTTGTGCCGCGCATTTCGAAGCACTCTATGTCTTCCATGATAAGGATACCAATAGGCACCATACCGGTGATGACACAAAGTGCATCGTGTGACACGGTACGGTACGCGCTCGCAACCCTCAGGCACATTAGCCTATAAGTACTCTCTAGCTTGCTACGGTAGCTCTTGGTACTTAAGGCCGTGCCCCAAGCCGGGCCACCATACCTCAGTATGGACGAGGCGACACTGGCCAGAAGCTTTCGCTTGCTGGCGTACACCGCAGAGCTATTGGACATCATCCGGGACAGTGCCACAATAACTGTGGAGGCTCTCTTGCAGGCATAATCGACGTGGCTACCGAAGGTAAGCTTATCGTCGATCATCACCCCCAAGTGTTTGACGGAGCGCTTCGAAGTGATCGTGCAGTCGCCTACACTGATCACCGCTTGCTGCACCGACTTTCGGTTGTTGACAACAACCGCCTCAGTTTTGTGGTGAGCCAATTCCAGTTTCCTGGAGCTCATCCACTCCTCCACAATTGCGATCGAGTGGGCTGCAGTCAATTCCACTTCTTCGATCGATTCACCGTAGACCTCCAGCGTAATATCGTCGGCAAAGCCAACGATGACCACACCCGCCGGGAATTTTAATCTCAACACCTCGTCGTACATGACATTCCATAACACCGGGCCCAGGATAGCCCCTGGCCCCCCCTGTTCCTACGCCAATGCCCATCAGATTGAATAGCAAATCGACCACGTTTTGATTGATGGAAGACATTTTCCGGGCATTATCGACTTCAGAACCTATCGTGGCGCAAACACATTTGGACGACTACCTTGTGATGGTTGAAGTGCGTCAAAGACTTTCCGTTGTGAACAACTTTCGGTACAAACGACCGCCACGGTACAATCTAATCTAGAACGACTCAAGATACCCGAAGTTGCATTTGATTACGTGCAAAGCCTTGAAGCAGCGTTGCCGGATAAGGAAGAGCCGAAGCCTCTCTTGAGGACAGCTAGCGTAGTGTCAAAGCAGCCATTAACAACGCAGTGGAGGTGTCAGTGGAAGGAAATCGACGGAACGGTTAGTTTGACGAGGAGTGTCAGATGGTTTTGGATGAAAAGAATGCAACGCGGACGATGATGCTGCAACGAGGTACCCGTCAAAATGCGAAACGATACACACAGAAGCGAAGATAGCAAACCCTTCTTTTCCGGAATGAAATGCGCCGTCTAGAAGAGTTAGAGTGCGAAGAGATGAAGCAGCTGTATCGTTATCAAGAAACGCGTAAACTCTTCAAGAAACTCAATGAATCCCGCAAAAGCCTCGAGCCGAAATGTCCCCAGCAACACACATGTTATAATTGTGTATTATCAACTGATATATGACCAAAACTAGTCATATATAAGTTGATAATACACAATTATAACATGTGTGTTGCTCGGGGTGCCGGATTTAAGATGGAGGTATCTTGAAGGACGAAAGCTGGAAACAGCACCACGATGAACACCTGAATGACGCAGAGGAGGAAGACCAAGGCAGCAGAAGGAATGGCTTCATCGGTGCGGCGGATGAGGGAGATGTGCCAACTCCAACAATAAGTGAAGTTAAGGATGCTCAACTCAAGCAACTTGTCTGGCTTGTCTGACAAGCAACTCAAGAGCAACTTGTCTGGCTTCTTGTCTGTACCGATTGATAGCCAGAATCTGGGCTACAGAACAGCTTCCAGAGGAATGGAAGGAGGGAGTAATATACCCAATATACAAAAAGAAGTACAAGTTAGAATGTGAGAACTATCGAGCGATCCCTATTCTTCAAGCAGCCTATAAAGTGCGTTCCCAGATCATCTTCCGTCGTCTATCGCCGCTAGCAATCAGAATTTGTGGGAAATTATTAAGTCGGTTTCGCGGACGGGCGATCGACGACGGACCAAATCTTTATGTTGCGGCAGATCCTTCAAAAGTGTCGTGAATATCAAGTTCATACGCAGTATTTATTCATTGATTTCTAAGCGGCCTATGATACCATCGACCGCGAAGAGCTATGGAAAATTACGGACCAGAATGTTTTTTCCGGCAATCTGACTTAACTGATCAAGGCAACGATGGATAGTGTTGTATCGGATGCGTTATCGGATCCGTTTGTAACACGCCAAGGACTTCAACAAGACGATGATCTTTCCTGCCTCCTTTTCAATATTGCGCTAGAAGGTGTTATGAAACGGAGTTAAATCAATAAATCCAGTCAGTTCATCTGTTTCGCTTATGACGTAGACATAGTCGGAAGAACGTTCCAGGTGGTTTCTGAACAGTATACCAGGCTAAAACTTGAAGCAGAACGAAATATCTGCTTGTTAGAGGAACCAAGTCGTGTGATGATCGACGGAGATAAGTTCGAGGTGGTAAACAAATTTGTCTACTTCGGATCATTAGTAACGTCGGATAACAACTGCAGCAGAGAAATTCGAAGACGTATCATTGCCGGAAGTTGTGCTAACTACGGACTCCACAAAACCTCTAGTAATCTTCACCTCGGCACTGCGTGTACCATGTACAAAACGCTGATAAAACTGGTAGACCTCAGCGGGCATGAGACGTGGACAATGCTCGAAGAGGACCTGGCGCAAGAAGTTTTTTGAACGACGTTTACTTAGGACGATCTTTGGCGGAGTATGTGAGGACGGCGTAAGGAGAGAAGAATGAACCACGAGCTTGCGCAACTCTACGGTGAACCCAGTTTCCTGAAAGTCACCAAAGCTGGAAGGGTACGAAGGGTGAGCATAATCATATATGTCCTTCTCGTATTTGAATCCAACATCTGTGTAGGGTAATCATAGAACTCCATTGAGACTATGATTGCGGATCTACAACCGTAACCAGCGACCTCTCATATATTATTGAATATGTTTCATATACCCGAGTTTACCCAAGCATGCTTAAACAAACATAATCATCAAACATAATTGCCAACAATTGTTTAGAAACTCCTTTAAGCGCCGTAATATGGGGTCAAATTTATCATAGATGTCTCGTTGGCATCACATACCTTCCATGTTTCCTATTGTGTAGGTGTCAAATGATAATTTTAAAGTATTTTATTTTCAGCTTTGGATAGAAATATTCACAGTTTTTGAAGGTGTAAGCAATACAGTTCCTTAGCCGAGTGGTAACGATCCACGGCACAACTAAGCCATGCGGAAGGCATCTGGGTTCGATTCCCGAAATTTCTTTGACTTTCCTGGACATAGAGTATTATTATCCACACGATATACGAATGCAAAAATGGCAACTTCGACAAAAAAATGCTCTTAGTTAACAAATACCAAAAAGGATTCTTGGAATAAATTATTGGAAGATTACACCAATAATTTTTGACATGCATTGTTAACGTGTTCTTTTCAAACACATTATTAGAATCCTCAGCAGTATCGAATTGAATTACAAACCAATTCAACTGGTCACACAAAACATCATGCAAACAATTATTGCCGAACTTCATCAATCGATTTACTTTGTTACGAATATTTTTTTACCAATGTTTACCAGTTTCACCGTCCTGAACGGTGGAACAACGACGATCAACTCCTACTAACCGTAACCATGCGTTCAACAAACTGATATTCATTTTGTAATGAAATTACTTACCTCGTCGTCATCGCCGCACTATGGGGCAGAAACATACTTTGGTTGTCCAAAACCTCTAACACTCTGGGGATGCTTCCTAGAGATTCGATGTCTTAAACAAAGTATTTTGGGTGAATCAGAGCTTTATTTTGATGATATTGAATTTGGCCTAGATAACCCACATCTTATCTAGTTTAATTCTTCTATCTTTTGATAGGAGCGTCCAAGTTTATTTAGTCTGCTGATCGTTCTTTCTAATTCATCATCATGTCACTGAAAACTAATCTTGCACCTTTCTCCACTGCATCACTTTGTGGAGGAACGGGTCTTTTCGAGGGAATGGCATTCGGGAAAAGTAGTACAATCACATATTACAGTAGTTTCTCGATGTTTTATTATTGCTTCATTTTATCACTCAATTTAAGCATGATTTTCTGTTTTTCTGTTCTGCTGATTAACATATCCAAAAAAAAAATTTTCTCTCAATATAATTTTCCAAGAACATCAAACCTCTGCTACACATCCCCAAAGCCCACAATATCTTGGCCAATCAAAGTATGTTTCTGCCCTATAGTGCATTGCCGTAAGCGGCACAGGGGTTACAACAATAACTGTTCTATTCGTCACAACTGAAATGGTCAACTGGCTGTCAAACGGATACGGGCAGGTCAATTGCACTAATTGATTGCAGCAGCATTTCGGCGCACTCGGTGTCTAATGTCACAAAACAGACGTCGGGTACCGGTTCAAAAAATCGAGTGTCAATTTCACACCTATTAGTGTAAATTATGCGGAATTTGTTTCCCATCAATACGATGACACCTGGACAGTAACAACAACGGCCATGAAACTTACTGAGCTTTGTGCTGCGATGATAGCGGAGTCAGTCGAAAAGTGCACGTGTCGGTAATTATTTGAAGGTACGTAACCCTGGAATATTCGCTTGTACGTGATGAAGGATTAGGGCACGTAATTCATTAAATATGGCTTGGTAACATGCGCGAAAATACAGTCCTTGAAGATTGTTTATATATAATTAGCAGCCGCAACGGGTCCAACGAGAAATCAAAGGCATAAAAGCAAACAAATTTTGAAAAAAAAATTCAATTGGAATTAAAAGCCTCCTTTTAGAACAAAACTTCAGCTTGTGGATGCATTCCACAAAATTTTAATAGAAGCCCATAGCACATTTTTCGAAAGTTAAACAAACGTAGAGTTCAGTGACTTAAAAGTTCAATTCCATTAAAATTCCCACCAGAGCCCCACACGTAAACCTTAAAGAAAAACATTAAATTGATTGCCTCAATAAAATCGATTTCAATTGCAAAATAAAGAAACGCAACGACGGCTACGACAGACCTCGTTCCGTTCGTTTCCATATGGCCGATGTAAACAAAGCCAGAACTGTATTAATTGTGATTGGAAAGGATTCTTTAAAGCAATAAGTCACAAAAAACACTCCCAAAAAATAACATAAATTTTCCACTACCCACTTTTCATCGGGCAACAAAGCGAAAAAGGCGCCCTCGCGAGAAGCTTCCGCGCAAACTCGGAAACCATTTTTTTTTTGTAAGCTCTTTTTTCCACCCCGCGAAAAGCGCGAAAACTTTTTTTTCACCCTCTGCTCCCCTTTCCCCCAAACCACTTGCTGCACATTCCTCATGAACTGCTTTTTTTGTTCCTCCATTCGCGATTCGATATTGCAAGCCAATATTGGCAATCATGTGCGACGTTTTTTTTTCTCCATTGCTGATCGTTGCGATGCATCGCAGTGCAGAGCGAAATGTGGAGTGAATCCTCCAAAGTGCAGGATGCACAAAAATATTACCAACCCCCGGACGTTAGGGTGATGCTTGATAAGATATTTTTGACTAAATAATGGTCTTTCAAAATGAAACTTATAGGAGGATATGAGAAGACAATAATGATTAGAATAAATTTTTGAGCTGTTCAGTGGAATACCGAATTAAGTAACCCTAGTTGACTCTAGTGGGATTAAATAATAAAGTACTAAATCCGATTTTCATTAAGTTACTCGAAAAATGATTGTTTCGTATGAGATTTTTCAATTTGTAGTCATTTTGCTAGGGAATTCAGAAGAAAATTGGTGCTGCGGGAAATCGCAAGTCTAAGCATTTTTCATTCAAGATAAGCACGGAATGATGCAGGTCTTACAAGCCAGCCATAAAAATCTTTAGTTACATGAAGCATTCAATGTAAATTTGAACTGGAACAATTGGCCGAACAAGAATACAAACAATTGACAATGAGGAAGAATTTCAACTTCATTGACTTCGTTGCCTGTAAGAACATGGCCATACGTTGTACCTACCTTCCAACATAGCCTCCCATATCGGTATATTTGAAGCTCACTCTAACAGGCTGAATCACTTAATCGATCATATTTTGGTTATCGAAATACACTTTACGGATATTATTGACGCCAGAACCACGGCGTCACGGCGCTAATATCGGTTCGGACAACTACCTTTCAATGTCAAAAGTCAGGCAAAGCAATGCTTTGAGAACAATATTTGGCACCGACGCCCGCCACAGTACAATCTGGAACGGCTTAAGTTACCCGAAGTCGCCACAGATTAAGCGCAAAGGCTTGAAGCAGCATTGCCGGATGGAATCTGCAAACAGACCTCCTGAGAAAGTAACTCAGGGATTGTGGGGATGCCACATCAACGACGACCAACTAAAACCAACCCATGCACGATACAAGCAGTCAAGTGGTGTACAGAGTACACCGACATTACCCTTGGTCTAAGACCCTTATCTACCCAGAACCACCTTACGTTATTTCTTCCGGGAGAGGCCCATTCATATAGCACAACACATGTAGCAGAAGTAGCCTATGCAAACTGCTTCTCCTAGACGACTTGGACAATCTTACAAGGACCCTCTGCGGCCAAATGTTGGTCGGCGCGCCATAGGCGCTTCAATTCTAACATAATGTGAGTGACAGCCGTAGTTACTGCATTCCAGCACTCGGCATCCGCACACATTCTCTGGATTATGTTGCTGAGGGATGTGTCCCCTCCGCATGAAGCGAGCATGCGATCTCTCACAACAATGAAACGCGGGCAATCGAACACGACATGCTCCGCTGTTTCCTCCACACCAGCAAAATTGTGGCACGCAGGAGATTCTGAGTGCCCGAACATATGCAGGTAATGTCTATAGCAACCATGTCCTGACAGAAATTGCGTCAGGTGGAAATTCACCCCATGGTTTCTTCCATACCAAACTGACACATTTGGTATTAGCCGATGGGTACAGCCACCTTTAGTGGAGTTATCTCATTCCTGCTGCCAACCTCTGAGCATTGCCTCTATTAGCACGTTGCGCACTCCTCTGCTACATCTTTGGTTGAAGCATTTAACATCTTCCTTGATGATAAGCCCGGCGGGCGTCATCCCGGCTATGATGCACACGGCTTATTTAGATACCGTTCGGTATGCACTTGCCACTCTTAAGCACATGATCCTGTACGTGCTTTCCAACCGCTTTAGGGTTCTGCTCGTTCTAAGCGCTTTTGACCAGATTGGTCACCCATAATGCAGTGTGGATAGCGCCACGCTTGCCAGGAGCTTGCGTTTGCTAGCAATTACAGCAAAGCTGTTAGACATCATCTTCGAAAGCGCCGCTATAGCGTACATGCCCTTCAACGTCGCTAGAGAAGCTTACAAAACTGCGCTGGTACCTTGAGGCGGTGAACTGCGTGGGTTATTGCTTCCCAGCTTGCGCTGTTGAACGTATTCTTCACTTTCAGAGTGACAACCGTGCAATAACGGATGTCGCTCCTTTCATGTTCGATTGCCACCTCAGCTGCCTGAGCGACCGACTGGATAGCGTCCAGAGTAGATTTACCTTTCCTGAATCCAAACTGGTTGTTAGGCAGCCCGACCGCACCTTCCGTATACGGTACAAGCCTGTTGAAGATCAACCTCTCCAACAACTTGCCCGTCGTATCTAGTAGACAGCTAGGTCTATACGCCGACGGGTCACCTGGTGGTTTCCCCGCCTATGGTAGTAGCACCAATTTCTGTCACTTCCATATATCCGGGGAAGTTCCTTGATCTATGCATCGTGGTTCTGAACATGTCCTTAGCTCTTAGGTCCAGGCAGTGTTGTGAAAAACTCAATATCTCATATCTCACGCTTAAGATTTTTCATGCGTGAGTTGTCAGTCACGCAACTCAGCAGTCAAAAAATCATGAATGAGTTGGCTCACCTTTTTAACTTATTGTCTCGTATTTTCACAGTTTATTCACACACGGCAATATTATTTTGATAGTCTGGTAAAATTATAGTAATCCTTTCTAACGTAAACAACAACATTCGGGTTTCACGAGTTTTTGACGGGTTTTGCGACTGAATCATTTTTTACGGTTTAAGGCGAAGTAGGCCGTCATTGAAATTTGTACGCATCGTTGATGATTGCTGCTAATTCATCTCACGACTTTGAATCAAAGAAAATCAATTGGTTTTGCATTGACACAGCTGAAAAAGTATCAGCATACATTATGCATGTTAGCGCGTACAGTGACACATTTTCAAGTCAATATAAACTACCAAGACTGAGTTTTATCAAATAAAATGCAAGCTGAAAAGTCATTATTGCTGCCAAAACGAATCATGGGCTACTTAGCCTTAAGTTGATTGAGTGATTTTTCATCAAAATCATAAGCGTGAGATTTGCGAAACAGATCTCTAATGAGTTTGCTCTCACTGGAGAGCGTATTGATTGTGATTTGAGTGTGAGTCTATCAACACTGGGTCCAGAGTGTTCCGTTCGCACCTCAGGGCTTCAAGAAATACTTCGCTGTCGAAGCGCGCTGTTTTCCAGCGATTAATGATCGCTTTGAGTATAATTTTCATCAGCGCGCCAGTTCATGATACCTAAAAGATTAGGGCTACAAAACGTCCCGTCTATAATCGATTCTGCACCATTTTGGAAGGTAATCAGTGTACCCACATTTGCCAGCTCTATATTTAATGCGGCCAGGGATTCCAACAATAGTTGGCTTCTTTGGTTTAGTTTGCCTTAAAGACACCAGCTATTACTACTGGCTGCCGATTAGCCAGTTCGGCTATCGTCCTGCCGACCATGTGGGAAAATTCCTCAATCAACCACTTTGGGGCGCGTAACGGCTGCAATAGAACCCGCTGTTAATTTGACGTTTGAGATAGAGACTACTTCTTGGATTGGGTATTATACCCAATACTATAATACTATAATAGTCTAATATTCTATAATACTATAATACTATAATAGTCCTGTATGTATTCCTTTAGATGCTAGCTGTGGAGACCTATCCGCCACTCAGTTCCCGTTGTTGGCTGGTATGCGGTATGGGTCCGATAGTAACACCATGTCAGTCTTCGTTTCCGAGACTGGCTGCCAAAGCAGCTGCTGGGCTGCATCACAGTGGTTCGAATTTAACTGTGTTACGTCCGTTTTAGTTGCTTTCATACTCCGCTTGTGGGCGGACATTTGGGTCCATCCGTTAAGTGTCCGTTGCCTGCTCTGTCGACACATATTAGGCACTAGCGATTTGCTTTCAATCGCTTGCCCTATGGCCTTCGGTGCCGCATTTTCTGCACATCTGTCGGGACTAGAGTTGGGAAAAGTTCCGAGATTCACACTACAGTAGGCAAGCGTAGCGAATCACAGTCACCGGAGTCAGTGAAACTCACGCGTATAGCTGCTGTAGGCAAAATGCCTTGAAAATAGCAAAACACTCGTTGCTAAGGGCAACCCAAAACTACTGTAGAAAAATGTTTCCCGCATTTGCAGCCTTCAATGACACTCCTGATTTAGAAAATTCATGTACCCAACATAGGCTACTTGATGAGATTCACAACTATATTAGGAGAGCCACGTGATTTTCGCAAAAACTCAAGCCTACTACTATTACCATTCCCAGCACTGGTCGGGACCGTTGCAATTCCACGACTTATGGCCCTTCCTGAAATACTTGATGCAAACTTCAGGAGGCTGTTGTATGCTCCGCCGGCAGCAAACCAGCCTACCTTCCCAGTCAACACACGATCGTATTTGATAGTGTTTAGGAATACAAAACTAGAGGCGATATACGTACATTTTGCGTGCAGCCTAATGGTGCAAGTACGTACATCACCTCCACTTTTGTACTCTTATTCACTATCGTATATGACTTTGTTTTTTTCTGGGTTAAGTATGCCCAAGGTATTTGCTTTGATGGCCTCTACAACCGGCAGCCTGATCGCCGCCACCTGGGTGCCCTAACAGGAGAGTTAGCGAAGAAGACACCCACAGTGACCATCAAGCGATCCACTACTGCGTTGGCCAGAGAAGTTGTACAGTATGGCAGAGGAGGGATGGAGAATGAAGGTGGACGACGAAGCATTTCGACAAGGATCTTTTCGTCAAGGCACTCTCTGGTCTTCACGCCATCTCCTTTGCAACAACGACATAATCGCCATTATTCCCCTGTTCACCGCATTCCAGCTGCTTTCATGCTGGCACATATTCTGCACGATGTTGTTTGGATTTAGAACGCTTGCGGTTTCTGGCATCATCTCGCTTCGTATATCCCTGAATCGAGGGTAGTCGAATATAACGTGCTCCGGTGTCTCCTCGATATTTGGACAGGCCGGACAATGTGGAGATTCTGCGTGTCCGAATCTGTGCAGATATTTCCGGAAGCACCCATGGCCTGACAGAAACTGAGTCAGGAAGAAGTTGGTATCCCTAACGCAGCGTTAAGAACAGCAATCTTTGCGTTCACAGACATATTCAGGACAGCGTTGCAGAAGTGTCTAGTGGAAGACTGCTTCCCAGACAGATGGAAGGTGCAGAAGCTGGTGTTGCTGCCAAAACTGGGAAAACCGCCAGGAGATCCTGCTTCATATAGACCAATATGCTTGCTGGATACTCTTGGCAAACTTCTGGAGAAGGTCATTCTCGGCAGGTTGATGATCTACACGGAAGGCGAGAACGGATAGTCGAAAAGGCAGTTCGGATTCCGTAAAAAGACATCGACGGTGGATGCTATTCGGGCAGTCATCACGTGGGCGGAGAAAGCGTCAAAGCAGAAGAGGAGAGGCAATCGATACTGCACAATGGTAACAATAGACGTCAAGAAGGCGTTCAACAGTGCCAGTTGGGAGGCTATCGCCGCAGCCCCACACAGAATGCGGGTTCCCGAATATCTGTGTAAAGTTCTGCAAAGTTACTTTCAGAACCGGGTACTGGTCTACGCCACAAACCAGGGACGGATGTCAATTGAAGTAACGGCGGGAATTCCACAGGGATCCATACTTGGTCCAACATTGGGGAACATGATGTACGATGGAGTGCTAACCTTGTTACTGCCGAATGGAGTCGAGATCGTCGGGTTCACAGATGACGTCGTCCTTGCGATAACTGGCGAGACTGCGGACGAGTTGGGAACCAAACTTAACCGAGATAAGCTGGCAGGTACGTCTCGGCTCAAGGTTATACGGGTGGCGAGTACCTACCGTACTATATCATCGGAAGCAGTGTGCGTTATCGCCGGAATGATCCCGATCTGCATCACTCTGGCTGAGGACATCGCATGTTACCAGCAAAAGGACACCAGGATTGTAAGGAACACCTTTAGGTTGGACACAATGGCCAGGAGGCAGCAGGAGTGGAATAACTCGGAGAAAGGAAGGTGGACCCACAGGCTCATTCCTTACGTGTCGGTGTGGACGACCAGAAAACATGGAGAAGTTAACTTCTTCCTGACCCAGTTTCTGTCAGGCCATGGGTGCTTCCGGAAATATCTGCACAGATTCGGACACGCATAATCTCCACATTGTCCGGCCTGTCCAAATATCGAGGAGACACCGGAGCACGTTATATTCGACTGCCCTCGATTCAGGGATATACGAAGCGAGATGATGCCAGAAACCGCAAGCGTTCTAAATCCGGACAACATCGTGCAGAACATGTGCCAGCATGAAAGCAGCTGGAATGCGTTGAACAGGGAAATAACGGCGATTATGTCGTTGCTGCAAAGGAGATGGCGTGAAGACCAGAGAGCTCCGGGTCGCGATCGGAGTAGGCTAGTTCCTCCGTCGGGGACTAGACCGAGTAGAGCGGGCGTACGCATAACTGTCCCATGTTCCAAAATATGCAATCGAGAAAAACGCGTTTAAAGATTTTAACACATTTAGGCCTCGTATTGACCAGGTGTGTGGTAAATTAAATTAAAATCATTACAATAGTATAAAGAATAGTGTGTTCATAAGAGTCAAGAGTTTGTATTATGGGAATAAAGTAAATTTAGCTACGAATTTCAAAATGGGACTGTTATGCCTAGAAATACGAGGTTTTTGGTGAATTTCTACGCATAACAGTCCCACTGAAAGTAGTGACCAATTATGTGCTAAGCATACTGCTGTAGATTACCGTTCTTACGTATATATTGTACCGAATGTAGAGGACGTATAACCTCAAGACTATGTTAAGGCACCTAATGGAGGCTCAAGTAACATGTGCCAAACAAAGCCACGTGTGGGGAAGTGAAGAAATACGATGTTATAGTATGGGATGGAAAGCAAAGTTTTCTGTATGTATGATAATGAGAAAATGTATGAGTTAGTGATAGAAAGAGTGGATGAGTAAGTTAGAGAGTTTATAAGATGTAATAAATTCCTATATCGACTCTTCCAGCTACAGGCTTGTCTGAAACTCATCTGCGAATTCAGGGTTATTCTGCGTAATTAATATTTAACTCAAAATTCACGATATTATTCATCACACGATTTGACATTTCTTTGGACTTGGTTTGCAAAATCATGATATTTGATACATCGCAAATTAAGTTTAAGAACCGCCAACATATTTGCCACTTGCACCGAAGAACCAGTTATCCGTAATAACCCAGTATGTGGTCAGGTCATCTAAAACCTCTTGAACTATTCTTCTTTTGATTTGCTTTGCAAATTCATCATGTTTGATATGTCGCAAGTCTCAGAACCGCCAATATAATAGCCACTTTCTCTGGGGAACAGGGTATCCAAAACAACCTGGCATGTTATCAAGTCATCCAAGAACCTTTGAGTTACACTTCTTTAGCCTTGGTTTGGGAATTTATGAAGTTTAATGTTGCCAACTAGGTTTCAGAACCGACAGTTTAGTGGCCATTTCCCCCAGGGAACCGGGAATTCCGAACAATCCGACATGTGGTCAAGTCATTCAAATACATTTGAACCACCTTAAGACTTGATTTGAACCACCTTTGACATTGATATGTCGCAAGGTTTCAGATTTCAGGTACTTACTTACTTCCAGGTTTCAGATTCGCCAATATAATGGCCACTTCCACCAGTGAACCGGTATTCGGAACAACCCAGCATGTGGCCAAGTCATCCAATATCGGTCGAACTATTTTTATTTAGACTTCGTTTGCTAAATCATGAAGTTGGTTTGTCACAAGCCAACCACTTGAAATTACCCAGACAACCAGAATGCACGTATAATGAAATCACCTTTTGCGTTATGCGATGCTTATATTTGCAATGTTTCACGTATAAGATGTCGTGAAAAGGCTCTATACGTACAAAAGTGGAGGCGATATACGTGCATATTTTATACGATGAAACATAGCATTCAATGCGAGTGTGTAGGTTTTATTGCGAACTAATCTATACTCTTATGCGACTTAATTTATCATAACAAAATTTATTTGACAGTTGCTACGGATTGATCCGAATTACTTTGTACGAGTATACGGAAAGAAACGAAATGTACATATAAACTCGTAAAATAGCGTTTTATGCGAGGAAACTCATCGATGAAACGATTTTAACCACCATTACGTTTACAAGGTGGATGGCTTTATTGACTACGTCGATGTCACACTGCTCTTCGAGAGCAGCCGAGACCTCCGCTGCATCGGTGACCTCATCCAGATTTTTACACTGGAGAGTCACTTCTGCAGTCAGAGTCAACCTCGTCACCAAGTACTTCTTGTGCTAGTTGCTTATAGGCTGCACCGTTTTGCTTGGCGTTTTTCTTTATGTCTAGGATTGTTTCACCAATCCTAGTCCGCCTTATGCTCCGCACATCTTCGTCCAATGGCATTAGCTTCTCCGTGCTTCGCATCGCCTTCAGTACCTCGGCGTATTTTGCCTCCTCTGTTTTGATAATGAGGGCCTCGCCTTAGTTCCTACGTTTCACTGCTTCCGGTTTAGGATTCAGCCAAGTCGAAGTCTCCAGTTTTCTTCTCTCTATCTTCTTCCCCACTCGTATCCACAGGTTGCTATTGCTTTCTACCCGTGGTACCTGTGGATGCACTGCCAGGTTCGGCCTATCCCGTAGCTCCTTTTTCGTGGCTTTCTTGGCTTTAGACTAGTGCCATGTCCTCTTGATCGCGCAGCTTGGCTCGTGCCAGCTTTTCCGCTGTGGAGGACAGCCGCGTATGACACTTTTGCCTAAGAAACCATGCGTCTTTTTCGCCACGCATTCATCCTCGGAAGGTCCCCTCTTTCGCATCGCGTATCGAATAATATCATACGATATAAGTATTCGCGTTGCCTGTGAAGGAAAAAACTTCAGTCTGGCACAACTTAGTGTCTTTTTTACCTTCTAGCTTGCCAAATTGTGCCTTGCCATTCTCGTAGTCCTTCTTTGCAGCTAGGACTGATTGTCGCAATTTCAGTAGACTTGTTTTCAAGTCCTTGCTGATATTGGTTTTGCTCTCAACAAACACGATTATGACATCGAGTTGCTCAGCAGCCACCTGCATTTTCGGGAGGTACTCTCTATTGCGATCCATGGCTTCGATTAGTCCCGGGCCATCAATCACCTCACATGTTGCACTTGAACGGTCAGTGCCTGCAGTCGACACAGTGTCTAGTCTTCTGCCCACACTATTCTCACTTAAGTTGAAGTTGGTCGCCTCCTTTCATGGCGGGAACCTTAGCCGATTATTGATAGGTCCAGAAGTCTCTCCTTCACATTCCGCCACTTTTTTGTTGGGATGGATCGCCTCTTCTGGCCCCCCCTAAGAGCCACTATCCATCTCCACTAGAATAGTCACCTTTGTGATCCCATGGTTATCTATGCTAGCAGCCACGGCACGAAGTCGTGCGCTGCCAGTACCGTTTTGTCTCAAATTCCGAACAGACTCAAATTCCGAACACTCGGTTTTAGTATGGCGATGTGGTTGAAATGTTTCGCTGAAATATGTCATCAAATTATCAGAAAATGGCAGTCAATTATAATTAAATTAAATCAGCTTTCGATCTATTTTATACCCCGGGAATAGTGATGACCCTCTAGTTCGAGATCAGTAGAACTAGCTCAGATAAATTTATTTGCGAAATTATTGGTTTGAATATGATTTATTCGTGTTTTTCGGAATTTGAATCAAGGTGTTCGGAATATGAGACAGAATGAACACAGTGTTTGGCATTTGAATCAAAATGTTGTTCCATACTTTTACGTAAAAACAATACTAAACAACCTTTATTACACATTTTTATCGGCACACCCAACAGCTAACAATTAAACTTGACGAAGAAATTTAAATGTTCATTAATATCAGCTAATTTATGCTTATCAGGCGCATTTGAAGTCACTGTTGGCCTTAAATGTTCGGAATATGAGTCAAAACGGTATATATAATTGGGGTCGTACTGGTAAAATAGGTGCTTCTGGTTCGAAGGTTGGAAGACTAATGAATATTTATTTCAAATAACAAGCTTAGGTTTCTAAGCTTAATGGCGTAGCTAAGGATCTGATTGCGTAGCTAACATAAGTCGCGGGTTACTACACATCACTCCTCCCTAATCTGCGACGCCTATAAAATGGCAAAACTTCTGCTGGTTTGGTGTAGCAAAAGGTTTGGTGAATCCATCTGCCGGTTGGCTCGAAGTGGGCGTGTAGCCAAGTTTGACCACGCCGTTCTCCAAACTCTCGTGCACGAAATGAAAGCGGATACACATGCTTCGTCCTGGGATTATAGGATCCGTTGCCTGCGATGGTGATTGCTGACTGGTTGTCGCAGAACATCGGAACCGGTCCAACGTCGGTGAATTCCGACCGAAGATTGCTCCACATGGCTTCTTGAATGCTCCGGGAGAGCGCCATATACTCCGCCTCGCATGACGAAAGTGCTACGGTCGACTGTTTCTTCACATTCCAGGCTATGGCAACACCCTGCATCGTAAAGACGTAGCCGGTTGTCGATCTGCGGCTGTCTGGATCTCCTCCCCAATCGGCATCGCTATATCTGACCAGTTGTCCATTCTCGTCCCTCTTGTACAGTAATTTCTTCGTAGCCGTGCCCTTCAGGTATCGGATGATACGCTTAACAGCTTCCCAATGCTGCCTGCCAGGGTTCGATGAAAATTGGCTTACCGCATTCACAGCAAACGCAATGGGTCGAGTTGTCTGGGCCACGAACGACAAACATCCTACTGCTTCTTGGTACGGCACATCTCTCATCTCCATTTTCGCTCTTTAAGACTTCGGGGCCATCGACTTTTCCAGTCTACCGCTCGGATCCGCCGGAGCTGCTACCGGATTCGCATTCGTCATTCCGAAACGACGAACGATCTCCTCAATATACGCCTGTTGGTCCAACGAAAGCTTGCCTTCACGTCGATCCCGCTGGATCCGAATGCCAAGGCAGTGTGTGGCCTCACCCAGGTCCTTCATTTTAAATCGCTGCATCAAAAAATCCTTTAGCCTCTTCTTCAATCGTCGGTCGTTTGTGAATATCAACAGGTCGTCTACGTATATCGTCACGAAAAACATTTTCTCTCCATCCAGCATCCAGTACAGGCAGGTGTCTACCCGCGATCTTTGCAGGCCGAATTCTCGCAGCACCTTGTCCAGCTTCGCATTCCATACTCGGCTCGATTGCTTCAGACCGTATAAAGCCTTGTTCAGCTTGCAGACCTTGCCATTTGGAACCGCGAATCCTTCGGGCTGGACCATGCAAATCTGCTCGTCACCCAGCTCGCCTTGCAAGAATGCGGTAATCACATCCATCTGGTCCACATCCAAGTCGAACTTCGTTACCACCGCCATCAGGTATCGAATGGTCGAATAGCGTACTACGGGGGCGTAGACTTCCTCGTAGTCCACTCCAGGCTTCTGGGAACACCCCTTCACGACAAGCCGTGCTTTATATCGCTCCAGGCTTCCATCAGGTCCTCGCTTGATAGCAAAAACCCACTTGTTTCGGATGGCTTTGCGTCCCTTTGGCAGATTCGATAACGTCCAGGTCTGGTTTTCGCTCAATGACGCCACCTCTTGCTTCATCGCCGCGATCCAGCAATCACGATCAGGTCGCCGCATGACCTCGTCGTAGCTCTGTGGAACGTCCTCCACAAGCATCGATGGAGCAGATGGCTGGGGGGAATAACTTCGCCAGAAAACGTACCGTAAGTTACAAAATCATCATACTTGCCTGGACAAATGCGCTCCCGACCGCTGCGCCTCAACCCTTGTTGACTTGTTTTAACTGGTCTTAATTGTTGCGGTGGGAGCGCGTGGTCGCTGCAGGCGTCTTCAAAATCATCGCCAGACGTCTGTAGTGTGTTGTTGATTGCTGCACCTTCCTCTTCATCATCGGAATTGTTGGCGTTCACATCTGGACATTCAACGGACACAATAGTCTCTTCAGTTAACAGCTCAATGAATTGCACCCGTCGAACCTCTTGAGGACTCTCGATTCGGGGAACCTGCCCGTCCTCGTTAACCGCTTCCACGTCACGACTGATCTCGAACTTGAGGCTCTCCGGGAGGTAAACCCGGAATTCTTCGTGTCCTCGCAATAGCCTACGAAAACGCCCTTCACCGCCTTCGGATCGAACTTCCAACGTTTTACCTTGGGAACATGTACCATCACACTCGTACTGAAAACCTTCAGGTGCCGCAAATCGGGCCTCTTGCCAGTCCACAGTTCTTCCGGTGTCTTGTTCCCAATGGACCAGGCCGGTGATCAGTTCACCAGGTATGTTGCCGTCGAAATTGCCTCCGTCCAGAATTCTTTCTGCATACGCGCATCGTTCAGTAGACATCTAGCCTTCTCCACAAGGGTTCTATTCATTCTTTCTGCCGTGCCGTTCTGTTCCGGAGTGTATGGACACGACCTCTGATGACGGATGCCATCTTTCTCCAGTGTCTTCCAGAATTCGTCGTTCATGTACTCACGCCCATTGTCTGTCCTGAGGATTTTTAGCTTTTTACCTGTTTGCCGCTCCGCCTTCGCTCGAAACAACTTGAACGCCGCCAGGGCTTCACTTTTTGCCTTCAGGAAATAAACGACCACACTCTTGCTTGCGTCATCGAGAAACGTCACAAAATATCGACTGCCACCCATGGAAGGAATCTCCACTGGTCCGCTGAGATCGGAATGCACCAGCTCTAGCAGTACTGATGCGCTGGTTTCGCTCTTGGGAAATGGTCTTCGTGATTGTTTCCCTTCAGACACACCGTGTAATCCTTCACCTTCTCGCCTTGAAAATCCACGCCATCGGACACATTCTTGAGCTGCTTCAGACTTGAATCGTTCAGGTGGCCCATCCTCCGATGCCACAACTGAATTCCATTCGCCAGAAACGTTCGCTCCGACTGATTCAAACGGTACAGGCCGCCTTCTTCCTTGTCGGAAACGACCAGCTCACCGTCCTCATTCAGCACTTCACATTTGTCCGCAGTGAATTTCATGGTATGGCCTCTCTTACAGATCGAAGTTACCGACAACAGGTTAGTTGCCAAATTGGGAATTTTCAGCACTCCGTGAACATCGATCGTGCCATCCGGAATCTGCAACGCAACCGTTCCTCTAGTCATGGCCTCCATGCTGCCATTGTTCGCGGTCCCCACCGCCTGCTGCAGTGCTGTGTCGTCCATGAAAACCTGGTTCGGTCTGGCCATGTGACACGTCGCTCCTGAATCAAAGTACCAGGCGTCTGCTTGAACATCGCAGAGCCCGCTCGACTTCGATTTCGTCTAGCTGACCAACTTGTCCGGACATTTCGACGCAAAATGGCCTGGCTTGCCACAGTTGAAGCACGTCTTCTCGGGTTTCTTCTTGGCTTGCCCTTTGAATTTGGTCGACCCCCCCTTAGAAAATACGTAGCATATCAAGGAATTATTTTTTTTAAATTTGTTTTCGTCAGTGATTGGGCTAAAACGAAACATTAAAATCCAGAAATTCAAATTTCGATATGAATTATTGACTGGAACGTCAGGATAATCTGACGAATGATAGTTTGATATACCGTTGCGCTCAAAACTCATTTGGAAAACAAATTAAACTAACTTATTTCCTGTTTAAGTTACATAATTTTGGTTCGCAGTTTAAATTTAATTTGGTTAAATTTAGATTAAATTTGATTTGTAGTACTTTGATATTGTTAAAACCTAACACAAGTTCGGATTGATAAATATAACAGCAATGTAAGGTTTCAAAATATTTAAAAAAGATGAAACAGAAATATTGTTATAGTATAGGATTTTTTTAACTTTTCGCGGTTGAGAAGCAGATTTCAGTGAATATGATAAACAAAACACCTTAATTTGTTTCACTCTAAACATCCTTGGGTGCAAGAAATAGAAGAACTACTCTCCCTAGACAACAATACAGTCCTCTGTTGGTTACCTGGGCATATGGGCATCCGTGGGAATGAATCGGCAGATGCAGCAGCAAAATTAGGTTTGGGTATGCGTCCAAAGGAAATTTCGATTCCAGCAGCCGATCTCAAAAGAGAAATAAAATTAAAAGTCCGTTTAAAGTGGGAGAACTATTGGAACGAATTGATAGATAACAAGTTACGTGAAATCAAAAACACCACTAGTGTGTGGATTCCGACGGGTAATAGGCAAGAGCAAACTGCACTAACTCGTCTACGAATAGGGCACACTAGAGTCACACATAAGCATCTCTTTGATAAAAGTGACCAAGTTTGTGAAACCTGTGGAACCTTTCTTGATGTCAAGCATATTCTAATAGATTGCCACAAATACACTGAGGAGCGCAAGAATTTCCACATATAAGGATCACTACAGGAAATTTTGAGTTGATCAATCCAAGGAATTGAACTTGAGGAAATGTTTGAAGGCAAGCAAACTAATCGAACACATATGCTTCAAAACCCACGAGGGTGGCCGTGCGGGCGTAGAAGTCATGTTCGTCGCTACACCCTTATCGGTAAACGTCTCGATGGTATGCTGATGTTCATGCTTTTTGATACTCACGAGGGTTGGCTGTGCGGAAGAGGACGTTATGATCGTCGCCACTTCCTTATCAGTACACGTCTCGCTGAGCAAAAGCTTAATTCGAATCACGGAAATCAGGATGAGGAGCAAAGAAGAAGGCAAAAGGAAATCGTCGTGGAAGGAAACTGTAGGAAAGCAAGCTGGAAGTGGACAATAAGGAAAACATGCCGGAAGGAAGCAGACAGGAGAAGAAAAACGCAAGAAATGAAGGAATTGGAATCAAACGGAGGAGAACTGTAGCAAGAATTTGAAAAAGGAAGCAAACAAGGATTTGATGCGGCAATTAAGGGAAGAAACAGTCCGCCTGAAGAAGAAAAGTGATGAAAAGTGAGAAAATGAAGAAGAGAGAGGAAGACGAAAGGAAAAGAAGAATAAAAACCCACGAGGGTGGCCGTGCGGGCGTAGAAGTCATGTTCGTCGCTACACCCTTATCGGTACACGTCTCGATGGTATGCTGATGTTCATGCTTTCTTGAAACTCACGAGGGTTGGCTGTGCGGAAGAGGACGTTATGTTCGTCACCACTTCCTTATCAGTACACGTCTCGCTGAGCAAGAGCATAACTCGAATCACGGAAAAACAGGATGAGGAACGAAGAAGAGGCAAAAAGAAATCGTCGTGGGAGGAAACTATAGGAAAGCAAGCTGATAGTGGACAATAAGGAAAACATGCAGGAAGGAAGCAGACAGAAGAAGAAACGGAAAGAAATGGAGGAATTGGAACCAACGAGAAGAATAGAAGCAGGAGTTCGACGAAGAAAAAAAAAAATAAGGATTTGATGCAGGAATTAAAGTAACAAGAGCCGAAGGAAGCCGTCACCGAACGAAACCGAAGGAGGACCGCATGAAGAAGAAGAGTGAAGATAAGTGATGAAAAGTGAGAAAATGAAGAGAGGTTGAAGAAAAGGAAAAGAAGTATGAGTTGTAATAGAAAATATGGAAAAGAAAAGAAAAGCAAGAGATGACAAATGAACAAATGTGAAGTGAAAACATTAGAAACATAGATATCGAAAACGACGAGAAGGAGAACTCAGATGGACGAAAACAAAATACCTAAGATAAGTACAAAATTTTATCATTTTTAGTATTAAGCTTATTTAAATCGAATGCCGCCTCAGGCGGTAAAGATAAATAAAAAAACAACAACAAACAACATCCTTAATTTGTTAAGTATCTCTGTAATTATTGGCTACATTCAAATCCATTCAGCAAACTAGATAGAGAAAAAATAACAATTCTTATATTTATATAGTATTTCAACTAAACTTCATCATCGTCACCCATACTGAAACAATCTTACACAAATTGAAGACAAATAAGTTCAAGTACGCCAACTTAATTGGGAGAAAAAAACCTAAAAGAAAATAAAATGCACGAAAATCCTGAAAATAATGGTAAAGGAGGATTCCGGTAGTCCTGGAAAGATAATCCAGATTATTATTATCCAGGCTGTTCCATCAAGATCATTGATATATCAAAACAAATTGTTGAGTTGACTGAGTGGAGATATCTTGTAACACTTGAACATTTTTAAATGAGCATATTATATTCTTTTGAGGAAATAAAGCTTCAACAAAAAATGTGCATTAAATTAAAAACAGTTAATCCTATGTCTTGTTAATTGTTAATTACAAATTTCTTGGATATTTTTGAATATTGTAATATAGATGTTTTGAATGTTTGAATTTTGAACTTAAGTTTAAAAATACAGACAAAAAAGTTTGATAAAAAACTGTTTGTCAAATTTTTCTACTCTTTTTAAAGAAATTATTCAAAATGCTACGTCCACAAGTTGGGACCCCTCCCTCCCCCTCGTCACACATCGTCACAAATTCGAGAAGCCCTCCCTCCCCCCTAAAATGCTACGTCATTTATGGACGACCCCTAATTATAGCTCTCCAGACTGAGACAGATTGTCGTCAGCGCACGCATTTCGACATCAGCAGCTACAACTTCACCTTCCGCCGGTTCGATGGCACACCAGCTTCCCTCTCAAATCAATATCATCCGCATCGCGAATTCCCAGGTGGAGTAATTTTCGCGTCCCTTCAACTTCTCTATGGCCGGCATCGCCACGGACCCCGTCGTAACTCGAACGCTTCCTGCTTCGGGTCGACTGCCGTTTCCGCCACCAGCTTGAGATCCGGAACTTGTTCCTGTTGGTGGTGCCATCTTGAATTTTTGAAATCTTCTTCCGATTACCGGCTGGGCCCATAACCTCTAGTAAAGCTTGAATAAAATAGGTGCTTCTGGTTCGAAGGTTGGAAGACTAATGAATATTTATTTCAAACTAGTGGTCCCGGCAAACTTCGTCTTGCCATCAAGTAGGCTGTTGAAAAATGCTATGGATCGTCCCATACAAAATGACAGTTCCGTTCACTCTCGTTTTTCCGACTTTCCCAGTGAATATCCGAGAATTTTTATACACACAAACACGTCGGAACCCTTGACGAACAAAACGGAGAATAAATCATTCAAATCCGTTGACCCGTTCGTTAGTCATTTCGTGACATACAAACACCATTTCATTTTTATTTATATAGAAGAAGATAACGAGCTTAGGTTTCTAAGGTTAATGGCGTAGCTAAGGATATGATTGCGTAGCTAACTTAAGTCGCGGGTTACTACACATCAGTCTCAATGTGCTCGAAGCATTCCTACTCGGAGTTCCATGCCTTGTCCGTTTGTGTCGCAACTAGAATGCCATTATCAGGATATTACTGGCATCGATCCCGATGTGCCGATTAGCACTCCTGTTAGTTTAAGCTAGGGTCCTTTGGTACTTTAAGCGGCAACGGTCGCTTTGACAGAGTTGCATCCGGATGTTTGTGGGTTTTATGGAGCCCACTGTGAACTTGCAGAGGTCCTATTGGGAGGGGGGGGGGGGGTGTGCGTTAAGCCCCTGGTTTTTCGTCCCTGCTGCCCCGATAGATCTAACCTCGTGACGCACCACGTAAAAGTGATCTAGCTGCGTTACGGGAGGTGTCTCGGTATGGAAGGCTGTGCTGGAAGCTGGTGCTATTTTTGGAACCGGCGAAATCAATAAGTCGTAAGTCGTTTTCGTTCGTCAGCCGGTGAGCGCTTTTTTTTCTAATAGCTGGCCTTAATCCGTTCGCCTGGTCAACCTGAGAATTTAGATCTCCTATGACGATTGTGACATCACGGCTTGGGCAGCAGTCATACTCGCGTTCGAGCTGCGCGTAAATAGCGTCTTTATCATTATCAGTGCTTCCGGAGTGAGGGTTGTGCACTTTTATTTTGCTGAAATTGAAGAACCGGCCTTCTATTCTCAACTTGCACATTCTCTCATGGATCGGCCACCACTTGATCACGCGCCTCTACATATCACCCATCACTATAAAAGCTGTTCCAAGCTCGTGTGTGTTGCCGCAGCCCTCTTTTTTCCCTCTCTTGAATCATAGAGCCAGGGCTAGAGGCTGCTTCAATTTGATATTCGTAAAATTTGTCTAAAGCATCGAACTGATTGCTCATTTCGCAATTTTCGTTTTCCAAATCTGAACCACAACCGAAAAGTCAACCCTGCAAATAAAGGATCAATAATTTTGTCACACCTTAACACGCTTCGGCACCACCCATCCTCACACCCTCGTTCAATAAGTATTGTTTTTGGAGAAAAATCGTTTGAACTGCTCGCTACGCTCCGGACGATATTCAATTTTTTATTAATTTTATTTTCCACCTCCTCGTTTTGCTGCTGCCCCCAAAACCACCTCGTTCTTGGACTATTCCTTTTTTTCGCGCACAAACAACAAAAATTGAATCTCAATCGATCATATGGAGCAGCAGCCGTGGTTCCTTTTTTGTCGATTTTTTGGCAATGCACTAAAATGGGAAAAACAAAACCTAAAAGCCCCCACGGTTGGTTTATATGTATATAATAATTTTTCGGGCAGCATCGACTGTTGATGAGGCTGCTGAACTGATGATGCACTTGTAGCGCCAGCCACCGGGGCACAATTTTCATTAATAGATTAAAGGTGAATTGCAACAGTAGCCACGCGGTCGGATCTCATTAGGCGTTAATCAGTTTGGCGAGGTCGGTTCTAACTTTGGTTCGACGGCTTCCTGACAAGTTGGATTCTAAGTGCTCATCAGGGTGCAGTTCCAGTGCAATTCGAGGACTATGTGCAACGACAACGGTCAGCCTAAAAATCGATAATTTTAGCGTGGTGTGGAACGGTGTTGACTCGGTGCATCTCGCGGGGTGTTCTTTTTTTCTACTGTATTCGTAATGTGTGTGTACTGGCATAGAGACTAGTTGTGCACGACGACTGTCCTAGGATGCAGTTTTAGTGCAGCAAAAGTGCATTCTAGTGCGCGGATGTGAACTATGTGAGTTTTTTTTATGGTAGCATTTTTTTGCCGAGCCTACGGACGTACATGTATCCAACGAAGCATCGAGGAAGTTAGCTGGAGAAACAACTGGAGGTGGAAGTTTTTGGTCAAATGTGCACTATGTGCAGCACTGCAACGGGTTTATGTTTAGAGAAACCATTTGACTGCCGCTTACCCACTCCTCCGAGCAAAAAGGTAATAGGTCTAGCTGCAAAGTCCAACAGGCCCAAAAAAAAAATATAACTAGATAACAAATGGAACTGGAAAATGTGCGTGTGCAAAGCGATGCTCGTTAATTTAGACTGATCGTGCACAAGTGCACTAACAAACATGAGATTTTTGGCTGAGGGTGAACTGTTGTTTTTTTAGTTTGGTTCGATCTGATGTAGGGGGATTAGGGGCATAATGAACATACGGGGTGAAATGGACACCCTCTCAATATCTGATAATACACATATTTCATCAAAAGTTCATTCACTGCATGAAATCTGTAATGCATTTGAAATGATTGACGGTAAAAAATTTTATTTTTTGCTTCAATTGTTCTTCAAAATTTGACTTAATTTTTTTCTCAGTTTCAAATTGGCATATAAGCAAGACCGTGGAAGAATCTAATTTTTGAGCAAAGTAACGAACCCAGAAAGGTTCTTTTTAGCTATTATGGTTGAGGGAGAGCCTTTTTGCAAATCGGAATGATTGACAGTCATTGAATATATTGGAATAATTAAATTTCATACAGGTGTTCATTTCGCCCCGATACCTTTTTACCAGCCTTGTTTTCGACCCAATTTTCTATCTCGCTTTTCTGACATATGATATGATTTTTATCACTATGAATGAATGCGGCACGTCGTACTAACAACAAACTTGAAAACTAGCCGGGGGTAAATTAAAAACATTGCCATTTAAGGGTCTTAAAACGAACATTTGCTTAACGTGTCCATTATGCCCCTAATTCCCCTATGGGAAAATAACAGCATTGTAAATTCAACTGAGCGTGGCAAAGTTATTTCAAAAATTCTTATTCGATGCAGAAGAGTTAGTTGTTTAAGGTATTTCAAGTTTCTTTAAGTTATGAATATTAAATATTGTAATGAATGTATAACACGAACTTTCGAAAATTTGTGTCATTTATGACGTAGCTAAAATTGAAAACTTCAGACTGAAATCAAGAGGTTCATGTTTTAACATTATAAAATTAAGTAAATGAACACAATATTTAGTACTATGCCATTACCCTTGTGCTGTACTTACACAAATTCTTTGTGCTCTCGGAAGTTTTTGAAACTATAAAAAGCAATAAAACAGTACTTCTTAGTACTACAAAAACAGTACTTATCAGTGCTTATTGTGCTTATTGTTCACATATATAGGTCACATCTTCATTCGTTTATTTACTGAACATGGTTGCAATCACAAAAGAAGGAAAGGTAAATCTATGAATTCACAACTTCCTTCCAAAACATGTGAGGCTTAAAACTGTCACAAAACGTGACAAAACTGAAAGAAACGACGTTTCTCTGTAGTGCGCGCTTTCTTTTAAGGGTGAAATGAGCAATCAGTTCGATGCTGTAGACAAATTTTCCGAACATCAAATCGAAGCTAGAGGCTGCCCAGGCACTTTGATTCAAGTGAGAAAACAAACAGTGCTGCCAAACGTGGTCAGTTGTTTCGATTTTGGAGAATTAAGGCAAAAGATCTTGAATTTCTTTAGGGGAAATAGAGCTTTCCTTCCAAATCGCAAAGAAAGGAGACCGTTGCGTTTTGCCTGACACTCTTAAGGTAAAGTGTGTGTAAAGTGCAGCCAAAAAAGCCAAACCTCGAATTTTCAAGAACAAAAATCTAGAGAACCAGACAACCGTTTGTGCTGAAAATTTCACTCACTGGTCCCTCTTTGGTGGTGACCAATCTATCAAATTTTCAGCGCGAATGGTTGTCTGGTTCTTTAAATTTGTGTTCTTAAAAATTCGAGATTTGGCTTCGATGCATCTTCATTTTAAAGATCACCTTCTTCTTCTTGAATATTTTGAAGAGAAAAAGCAAAACCAAAAATTTTACTTATGATGACAAAACTGAACGTTTGTTCAAGGTCGTTCTAAAAGGTCTCTCAAGTGACTATAAGCCACCTGAAGAGATCAAAAACGGAGTAAACGATTTTCTTGAATTTTCCCCAATCTAAGTAATTTGACATTCGTCGCTAAGGAGATCTGTCCTGTGAATGAAAATACCAAAAAGTTTATATGCGCAAATTGCGGGGGTTACCATAAATCTAACCGTTGGGATTGCACTTCCCGCAAACAGATCGTTGAGGCTCGTACCAGGCAGATGAACGGCAACGTTCATTCATAAATTGTGACCTTCGGCTTCGAGGTCACGAAATGGGACGAAGTCAAATTTCGCGAGTGCAAAATTCTCAAAATTTGGATCCGAAACTTAAATGGCATTGCGACCTCTCTTTCCAATGACCGCATTTGCACGGTAAGGCGAATTCTCTCCCCAAGTTCGGTAGGGGTGTGACAAGCCGAACGAGAAAGATCTTTGGATCCTGAAAGGATTCTTTGCAGGTCGATGTCCGCCGAGGGCTGACTTGGGGTTTACTCTTAGGCGCGTGTAACTGCTGTAGGGAACTCATATGAGCAAGCGTATGCCAATTGTAACTCTTCATAAGGAACGATCTAATGTGATGAGTTTGTTTTCAATTAAATGAGAATAACGAACGGGCATGCAGAACAATTCGAAAATTACAAAGCTTATTTACTTGTTCTTTATTATTATTTTATAGCTTCTTGAATAATTCGTAGTTTTTTAATAATCAATGGACAAAATGAAGCAATAGTTTCTGAAAATATGTCTGTAAAAGTGGAATATGTTATTACAATCTTTCTTCTATTTCCCTTTTAAACAAGTGTGGAAAACTAAATAATAATGATAACTAGGCTCAGCAGAGCCTGAATTACGCTAGCTCAACTCAATGGGTGAACGAGACCTGTTCCCCGTTTTATTCACGCCCGACTAAAGCACACTTTTGTTAATAAGGTGCTCCGACAGCCAATAAGGTTTATTACCAAGAAATTTCTATATTGATGGCATCATCTGTTCTATACACTTACAGAGCCGTAGCGTGGTCTCATGGCGCCCTTGGCGAACAACCATTTGAGCGCCCCTTGTTCATAGCAAAGTTTACAATGTTTTCCTTTATCTCTTTTTTTAACGGATTCTCTGCTGAAGGCATTATATCTCAGCAAAACATTGTACAAGTTAATGTTAAAAATTTGTCTATGGAGAATTAATGATAAAGCTAAGACTAAGAATTAGATAATCTAGAGAACCAGACAACTGTTTGAACAAATGATGACCAATCGATAAAGTTTCAAAAGGTTGAAATTTGGAAGTATAGCTTTAAAACATTTTATCTTTTAATAAATAGCTAATAAAATTACCGTTTATATGGTCAGAAGTGAATTCGTAACAAATATTGAATTTTTATCATCGTTAAAATCTCGGTAAAACTCTTTTCCATAAATAAATTATTGTAGATATTGCCAAACCATTTATTTTTCATAAGTATAATACATTTGGTCAATATTCCAATTTAAATGTTCAATAAATCTCTTAATGTAATTTATTATTGACATTTTGTTGACATGAAAAAAAAACTACAAGAATATTTTCAATGAATTTCAACTTCTTGAAGAATGAACAATAAATAAATTAATTCTAAATTAATTCCAAGATTTTGATTTCCATGAAAGTTGTTCAAAGAATTCTCGCGAAACATTATTAAAGGACCTATGAACAAATGAGAGGCTCTCTTTGTTTAGTTTCTCTTTGATCAAAAACTGAGTCACATTAACCTCTTCTGTTGCGTTTTTTGTATGAAACGCTAGTCAAAGAAATTGCTTTTCTATCTGTAGTGAAAAAGCTTTAGTATTCCAATGTTATAATCGAAAGAGAGCGAAAGAGGAGAGAATCTCTCATTTGTACATAGGTCCTTTAGTAATGTTTCGCGAGGATTTGTGTAAAAAATATAAATGTTCTATATTCTACGAAATACTCATATTATCTAAATATTTCATTAAAAGTAGAAGCATGGAATTGAACAAAAAGTTTTGAAACTAATCAGTAAAACCTTTTTAAAATGTTAAAGAATTTAACTCTGATTACTAGAAAATTTTTGTTGAAACATTTTTATAAATTCGAACTGTTATCAGTCAGTTTAAAGCATTTGTTTGGAGAAACTTAAAAGAATGATTGTTGTTACGAATAATAACCAACTTTATGTTCTTTCAATGGTAAACAATTCTCTGAGAATTATATTTACGATTTGTTTATAATTGTGCTCAGTATTTCATCTAAATTTTGGCTAAGACTATATGAGAATTTTGTACAAGTTCCATTAGAACACCGTCTAGTAATACTAAAACATCCTGTTTAAATTTATTATTTTTTCATTAGGGTTATGGATTATTTGACATGACTTTCAATGGGAAATGTGTCTCGGATTGTGTGAAATTCAAGCCAAGACTTCTGTGGCGTCCGATGTATTAGCTTCGATTTACCTGTGTTCTACACACTAATTTTTGACACAGGCACCATGCGTAAACTAATTTACAAATAATTGTCATGAAGAACTATTTAAGGAAATCATTAATAAATTTGAAATGATTTATCTGAAAATTCCTTTAAATTAAAGAATCCTTCAACATCTTGTAGGATGCTTACAATACATTATGTTATAATCGATTCAGAAATTGTAATGTTTATGTTTTCAAACATTGAATTTAAAGATGTTTTTCTTGTATTTTGTGTATGTATTTCCAAAACACTGACCGTCACGCATTTTGGCGCCCCCCTGATCGCTTGCGCCCTTGGCGGGCGCCAACCTGGCCAACCGCACGCTACGGCACTGTACACTTATAGTCTAGAAAAATTATTATTGTTTTATGGCTATATCGGTCATGCGACTCAAAGGTAAAGGGAGTCTATAGAAGTAAATGATGGAAACGAATAGGCGCATAGGCGTCGCAAGGGAGCGACAAGATTGAAATTTAATTAGGTGGTGAAAATTGAGCAAGCCATTTTAAAGTCAGTAAGCATCGAAGCGTCCTGTATTTTGCCTAGCTTCTCTACTGGAAAAGGGTTGGCTCAAAGCTTTGAGCTTTGCTACCAACACAGGCAAAATACAGGAGGCTTCAATGTGCTCATATACTGACGGCAATCAACCGAACGGTTCTATCGATCGATGACTGATATTGGGAATTGACACGCAGTCAGAGAATTTGTCTCTATCATGTGTGCTCTTCCCGCCAGTCACCACATGATCCAGTTAGAACTGCATTTTCTTATTAGCCAAATTTCATATATATAGGAGAAGGTTTCGACCGTGATTGTTTTAAATTATTATTGTTTTATGGCTATATCGGTCATGCGACTCAAAGGTAAAGGGAGTCTATAGAAGTAAATGATGGAAACGAATAGGTGCATAGGCGTCGCAAGGGAGCGACAAGATTGAAATTTAATTAGGTGGTGAAAATTTATAGTCTAGGCCTACCTTACATCTACCCTGGCCCACTTAGCTGTGACCGATGTGCTGTCACTTGATGCTCGAAGCGCTGCAGGGCCCCTTGATGAACCGCAAATGAAGACGACGAGGATCTGAACGCGCTACTTTACTAGCGAGTCCAACTGAATGATTGTTGATAAGCTTTGATCGCTTTCAATTCGAGTCTGCGACGCACTTCGATGATGATTGTTTACACTTATTTTACCGCTACCCACACAAACAGCCATTGCACAGCCTAGGAGCTGATGATTGCATGCACTGCCGACATTGTGGTTACTCGTAGTGAGCGTCGTTTACCTCTTGGTGAGAGCCTTCTCGTTATCATGGGTCTTGTCCACAGTGGTGGAACGTTTTTTATGTGTGTTTCGGTGGTATGTCAGCAGCTTAATTTCCTTCAGAGCACCTTTAATCAGAAAGAATGGAAATTATTTTCTCGTGGGTGATGCAAAGATTTTCAAGTTTACCTTCAAATCACAACGAATTTCCAATTGGACGGCCCTTTCTGGATGCTGATGGAATGGCTTTTTGTGCGGCAGTTTGAACAAGATGCGTAGGGTAAATTGGTATAATGCGCCCCAACCGGGCAATACGCCCCACTTCATTTTCTAGGGGTTGTTTGACAAGTAAATATGATTACACATCTTGAATATCCGCGAAAAACTGATGTTGCACATATAAGATCTTTGTGAAGTATGAATAATCAATAGAAATACCGAAAATATCGAAAATCAGCTTTTTGGCGTAAAATTTTGGGTCCGATAGGGAAGCCTCGTTGTAAATGAAGCCCATCCTTTACTATTGTACTTATTACAAAAACTTTTACCGGAAGAAGACTGCTAATGGACCCTTTTAAGCTTAGCAAGTGGTGGAATTCTCCTTGAAAACATTTCTACAGCGCTGCGGAACTTTTTCTATGGGAGGGGCATATTGCCCGGTTTGTTTTGAAACGTCAAGATTTGGACCGTTTACAGAAAACGTCTTGTACTCTTTTTAGAAGTTACCTGGCAAGAGAAAGTTGCATGCAGAGCATGACCAACTAAGTAAACAACACTTTGACACCAATAACAATAGAAGTAATCCATTTTCCACTGCAATAGAGCAAATTTTCGTTAGGGGGGGCGTATTATACCTGTTTACCCCCCTATTAGGCAATGCAATTGTTTAATGACATGAAAGCTTCACCTTGCATTGGCGTGGTCAATGGTGTCGTTGAGTGTGCTTGGGTGGGCAATTTATTCTCGCTGACTTCGAAACGTGTGCCTCCTCGAATTGTGAGCTTTTGTTGAAAATCATATATTTAAACCTGAGTTAGCCAAGTGTTTTCACACTGGTCACCTTTCTAGCTCTAGGACGGCGGTAATCAACTTCGGAGAAACCACGTCGCTATTGCGGGATTATCATGACGCGATCACACTACGAACCGGAGGGCACCACGCACATTGGTCCAGATTTTCAAATAGCTGGCAAAAACCCCTTTTTCCAAACTTAGTTTTTAGTTGAAAAACAATGTCAAACATTCATCTACTATATCAAATAGTTAAGAATACATACGAGAATTTAAAAATAAAAATATTTTTCTACATGTTCAGACGTTAAATAGCTACACATGTCCAAAAACCTTAATTTTTATTTAAAAACTCGACTAATTCATTCTCACCAAAACCTGTGTAAATTGGGTTTCAGTATATGTTTTCTGCTTGATAACTCATTTTCATATGGATTCAGCATCTCCGAATGAAAATTTATATTCAAGTGTCGTTAATGTTAATTACTGAATACTTTTTGTTGAAGGTACTTCAAATAAATAAAGATGAGCTTCCTAATACCGTACAAATCGCTCCCCTGCCACTCCCCGCGGAGATATCTTGCTCAAACACGCTTTTAAGACTCGATTGCGAATCGATTAAAGAAGATTCTTCTTGCTTAAATTTGCCTAAACGGTAGTTGTTTAAAAAGTAGAGAGCTAAAAAATGTATGAAAAACAGCATTTTTGTTAGAATTTTGCTCTATAAGAACAAAAAAAATGTGAGTATGCCCAAAATAGAGTCTTCAACCTTAAACCATGCTCCACAACATGTGTAATGGCTAAAAATAGTGAAATATTGAGAATAGGCAATTTTTGCCATGATTTTATTAAACTGAACCAATGTGCGACGGTTGCACGAGAAGTGAATTTGCATTTGTGCGTCATAGACGTCGCTGGGTGACGTCCTATTGATGATGCGTTGCTTAGTTTTCGTCAAAGCGTCGCTTTTATATTTGATACGAAGGGTTGCCAGTTGGCTTGGAATACTTGTCGCGTAAAAATAAGGCCAATATTTAGTCGACATAACTCCACAACGTAATAATGTGTAGGAATTTTTCCTGGAATCTGTGGAAGCTTTACTTTGAGATTTTTTAAAAGAATAACATGAGGGATTTTGGGAGAAATATTTACGGACCAATCTGAAAAGAAAAACTAGAAGGATCCTGTCAGGGAAGTATAAACATTTTCCCAATGTAAACTCTGAAAAAAACTCAAGAAGCGTCTGAAAAAACTTTATCTACGAAAAATATAAAGCTTAGGGCAAATGCCTAGACATTTCTGGTGGGCATTACTTGAAGAATCATTGAAAAAGTTTTGGGATACATCTTTGGTGGCAATGTTGCAAGAAAAAGTGTTGGAAGAAAAGAATGGAGAATGGAGAAATTTTAAAAGATATATAGAGAAGTGTTTTCACGCATTCCTGGAAGAACTGAAGCAGAGTAATTTTTATAACCATCTGTTGCATTATTGTTATTTATGTTTATTAATAATTACTGGGTTATTTTACGACCACTGAAGGACATCATTTTATAATTTCAGAAGCATTTCAGACTTCCTGACATCAGCGTAGGAACAGGGGAGGGCAGGGAGCCAAACCCATCCCCAAGATTCAACCAGGCACCCCCCAGAATTTTGGATGATATTGCTGCGTGCGTTTGAAATGCAAATATCAAATGCGGGATCACCAAATGCGGTAAGATTTTTCACAAGAAATGCGATGTCAAAGATAGATTTTTCTTGCTAGGGCGGCGGTGATTTCTATAATCTTTGCTAGGTATCCTTCGATTGTTTCGTGAAACCGCATTTGGAGGACGTTTAGTCAAGATTTGCATCTCAAATGCAAACAGCAATACTAAATTGGAAAAAAATACATGATCCTAACGTGTACAAAATGCTCTGAATCGATTTACATGCTATTATTTTTGACAAAAACGTCAGTAGTTACGTTTTTTTTTTGTTCGTACTAAAAACCTCTCTCGTCGTACACAGCAGGCGATTTTGACTTCGGTGAAGGAATTTTTCAGACAATAGATAGCATGGCACGGTAAATGGCTGGGCATGGCGTACCATTGGTACCTCGCGTACCTACAGGAATAAAATAGACCCCATTGTGTGGTCCTTGACCTCTTGCCCAGCAACTCCTATCCCTACCTCCTCGTGGTACTGGCCGGGGTACGAGTAACCTTGGGGAATATCGGGTAACCAACCCCCGGTGGGAACTTTGGTCGTATGCTGACAGGGAAGGGGGGGTTTGCTCCTGCAAACCTTGAGCGTCTGTACTCCATGTTAGGAGCGGCTCACAACAGCGTCTGTTCCCCATGTCAGGGGCGGCTGATCATCGTCCGAGTGCCAGAGAAGGACTCTAAGCTAAACTGCGCACTATGGTCCTCCGAACATTTAGGGGGAATGGTCCTCCGGAAATCTAGGGGGTTGGTGTCAGGCCCTGCAATCCAGCCGTAAAAATATACCAGCACAGGAACGTCAACGAGAGAATACGGACCGGAACAATCGGCAAAGACCACAGCGACAAAAATGGACTTGCGATTGGAAACTCGGTACGTGGAACTGCAAATCTCTCAACTTCATCGGAAGCACACGCATACTCTCCGATGTACTGAAGATCCGCGGTTTCGACATCGTAGCGCTGCAGGAGGTGTGCTGGACAGGTTCGATGGTGCGAACATTTAGAGGTAATCATACCATCTACCACACTGCGGCAACACACGTGAGCTGGGAACAGCTTTTATAGTGATGGGTGATATGCAGAGGCGCGTGATCGGGTGGTGGCCGATCAACGAAAGAATGTGCAAGTTTAGGCTCAAAGGCCGGTTCTTCAACTTCAGCATCATAAACGTGCATAGCCCTCACTCCGGAAGCACTGATGATGACAAGGACGCATTTTACGCGCAGCTCGAACGCGAGTACGACCGCTGCCCAAGCCACGACGTCAAGATCATCATAGGAGACTTAAACGCTCAGGTTGGCCAGGAGGAGGAGTTCAGACCGACGATTGGAAAGTTCAGCGCCCACCGGCTGACGAACGAGAACGGCTTACGACTGATAGATTTTGCCGCCTCCAAGAACATGGCCATTCGCAGCACCTACTTCTAGCACAGCCTCCCGTATCGATACACCTGGAGATCACCACTGCAGACAGAATCACAAATCGACCACGTTTTGATCGATGGACGGCACTTCTCCGATATTACCGACGTCAGAACTTATCGTGGCGCTAACATTGACTCCGACCACTACCTGGTGATGGTGAAACTGCGCCAAAAACTATCCGTCATTAACAATGTACGGTATCGACGCCCGCCTCGGTATAACCTAGCGCGACTGGCCCAACCGAACGTCGCTGCCGCATACGCGCAGCATCTCGAGGTAGCGTTGCCGGAAGAGGGCGAGCTTGACGAAGCCCCTCTTGAGGACTGCTGGAGCAATCTAAAAGCAGCCATCAACAACGCAGCCGAGAGCATCGTCAGGTACGTGGAAAGGAGGACATGTGACGATTGGTTCGACGATGAATGCAGGCAGGTTTTGGAGGAGAAGGATGCAGCGCGGGCTGCAATGCTGCAGCAAGGAACGCGACAAAACGTGGAGCGATATAAAAGAAAACGAAAGCAGCGAACCCGCCTATTCCGGGACAAAAAGCGCCGCCTGGAAGAAGCGGAATGTGAAGAAATGGAACTGCTGCATCGTTCACAAGAAACGCGAAAGTTCTACGAGAAGCTTAACGCATCCCGAAAAGGCTTCGTGCCGCGAGCCGAAATGTGTAGGGATAAGGACGGAAGCATCTTGACGGACGGACGTGAGGTGATTGAAAGGTGGAGGCAGCACTACGATGAACACCTGAATGGCACGGAGAACACAGGCGCCGAGGGTCACGACAGCGGAGGAAGTGGCTACGTCAGCACGGCGGATGAAGGAAACCAACCTGCCCCCACATTGAGGGAAGTAAAGGATGCCATCAACCAGCTCAAGAATAACAAGGCCGCTGGTAAGGATGGTATTGGAGCTGAACTCATCAAAATGGGCCCGGAGAGGTTGGCAGCCTGTCTGCACCGGCTGATTGTCAGAATCTGGGAAACGGAACAGCTGCCGGAGGAGTGGAAGCAAGGGGTCATATGCCCCATCTACAAGAAGGGCGACAAACTGGAATGTGAAAACTATCGTGCGATCACTATCCTGAATGCCGCCTACAAAGTGCTATCCCAGATTATCTTCCGTCGTCTATCACCAATAACAAATGAGTTTGTGGGAAGTTATCAAGCTGGTTTCATCAACAGCCGCTCGACAACGGACCAAATCTTCACTGTACGGCAAATCCTCCAGAAATGCCGTGAATACCAAGTCCCAACGCATCACTTGTTCATCGATTTCAAAGCGGCTTATGATAGCATCGACCGCGAAGAGCTATGGAAAATCATGGACGAGTACAGCTTTCCCGGGAAGCTCACAAGACTAATAAGAGCAACGATGGACGGTGTGCAGAATAGCGTGAAGATTTCGGGTGAACATTCCAGTTCGTTCGAATCCTGCCGGGGACTTCGACAGGGTGATGGACTTTCGTGCCTGCTGTTCAACATCGCGCTAGAAGGTGTCATGCGGAGAGCCGGGTTCAATAACCGAGGTACGATTTTCACAAGATCCAGCCAATTTGTTTGCTTCGCAGATGATATGGATATTGTCGGCAGAACATTTGGAACGGTGGCAGATCTGTACACCCGCCTGAAACGTGAAGCGACAAAAGTCGGCCTGATGGTGAATGCGTCAAAAACAAAGTACATGCTGATAGGCGGAACCGAGCGTGGCAGAGCCCGCCTGGGAAGCAGTGTTACGATAGACGGGGATATTTTTGAGGTGGTTGATGAGTTCGTCTACCTCGGATCCTTGTTAACGGCTGATAACAACGTTAGTCGTGAAATACGGAGACGCATCATCGGTGGAAGTCGCGCCTACTATGGGCTCCGGAAGAAGCTGCGGTCGAGAAAGATTCACCCTCGCACCAAATGTACCATGTACAAAACGCTTATAAGACCGGTGGTCCTCTATGGACATGAAGCATGGACCATGCTGGAAGAGGACCTGCAAGCACTTGGAGTGTTCGAACGAAGGGTGCTTAGGACGATCTTTGGCGGAGTACAGGAAAACGGTGTGTGGCGGCGGAGAATGAACCACGAGCTCGCTAGGCTCTTCGGCGAACCCAGTATCCAGAAGGTTGCGAAAGCCGAGAGGGTGCGCTGGGCAGGGCATGTTGCAAGACTACCGGACAACAATCCTGCAAAGATGGTGTTCGCGTCGAATCCAGTTGGCACAAGAAGGCGAGGAGCACAGCGAGCGAGGTGGCTTGATCAGGTGCAACAAGATCTGGAGAACGTGGGCCAAAATCGAAGTTGGAGAGACACAGCCATGGACCGAGTAAATTGGCGTAACATCGTTAACGAGGTTTTATCAAATTAATTGATGTTATACCAACTAAAAAAATAATAGATAGCATGAATTTTGGTGAAAAAAAATCTTAATTCATAATAAATCTTTTCATGGAATTTTAAAACTGGCTCAAATGGATGGCAGGAATTTAATCCGATGTTTTTAAGTGCATCAAAATCGACCACAGTTGTTATTCCAGCCATTTTTTTATTTTGCTTTATTTTTAAACAATTTTGCATAAATAAACTTATTGCTTAAACTCTAAACAATATATTACCAAAAAACTTGACTTATTCCTAACAGATTGAATATGAAGCTATCCTTCGATAATCTTTGAAAAAAATTAGTATAATTTAATTTCTAAAGGAATATTGAAGGGTGGCTTCAGAACTTCTGCTACAAATCTCTTCTAAACTAGTCAAATAATATTGTGAAGTTTGTTGCAGCTTTCAACGTGAAAATCATGGGAGGATAACTATTTCTTCTATGTTAATTTTTTTCCTCCATAAAATGATTCCGGAGTAAATATCCGAATGCATCTAAAAGAAAACTATATAACCTTTCAAAATTTCGAAGCTTTCCCCAGCAATTCTCTAAAAACTCATTGGTTCTGTCAAATTTGATACTAATATTTTTCCAAAATGCATCAAAAAATTCTGCTTCAATGGATTATATGAAAATTATCTACGAAATATGCTTCTAGAATGCCTCTTGCCTTCAAATGTAAAAAAGGTCTACAGCAGTGCTTCCCAAACTTTTTGACTTTCGCCCCCTTGAGGTCAATGTTTTTCAAAATCGCCCCCCTAATATGTAATTTATATTTTTGTATTGAACAATCGCTATACTGTGTTGAGATTATGATATTATATGTGATGAAAATGTTAAACATTTTTGATTTTAAAAGCATATATGGATCTTGTAGTTATGAACGCTTAGAGTACGTTTTCCAGAAATCACTAAAAACACTTAATCCGGTCTTTCCAACTTCATTGAATCTATCGTCTCCATTTTCTCTACGCCAAGAAAACTTTCCAACAAATGTATCTTTTTATATTACGATAATGGGCAATTATAAAAAATAGTCAACTCATCAGTAACTTATAATTGCAAATGCTCAATCATCTTGCGTTAATTACTGGCTACAGAATCAGTTTTCACTCAACTGTGCCCATCGATATATTTTGGTCGACTTCCTGCTTTTCAAATCTTATAAAGATTCGTAAATATTCAATTTTTTTTAAAACCTGATATTGCTAGAATTGTAAAAACAAATTTTAGAAATTTTGGTTAGATATTTGACAACTCTGAAGACGCCTTTTTATCCTTTTCAAATCATGAAAAAAATATTTGAAAATCCATCTTTTCAAATCTTTTTTTTTTTTCAGATATTTTAGAATGCGTAGAAGCGATAGAATTGTCGTGAAAAAATTACTGCTCAGTCCTAAAATTTCCTTGCAAGATGATATTATTGATAGTTATTGATTTTTTTTATTTTAAAATATTTGTTTTTGTCTCGCATCTAGTTTTAACTTGGAAAAGGTTTCTGTGACAACAAATTATTCAGATCTACGTTATCTGTAAGGATACTTACGGCTGCTGATTCATGTTTTAAAATTCACAAAAGGTACAAAAAACTGAATGCATTGCACAAATATTTAGTTTTTGACAATCGTCAAGTTGTAATATGATTATGAAATAGCATACTTGGAGGTATAAACAAAAAGAGATGTGGAATTAATTATTTTTCAAACGCACAAGAGTATAATCATCCATTAAAATGAGTGTCTTCTACAAATATTATGAGTCGTTATTTTCAATTTGTCACATACTAGCATTTTCGCCCCCTTTCTGGATTTATCGCCCCCCAAATTCAGTTTCACAGATTTTCGCCCCCCTGGGACTAAAAATCGCCCCCCGGGGGGTGAATTCGCCCACTTTGGGAATCACTGGTCTACAGGGTTACTTTTGTTTCCAAAATTAACATCTGTGGAGATACATTTGGCAAAATAACTGGGAAGGGGAAAGGGATCTATTAAGATATTCATAAAAAAATGAGTTAAGACATTCCTTATAGCATTTCCTTAAGAATATCATTTATTGGCACATCGGATTCTTGTGGAATTCAAAGGCGGTCCTAGAGGTCCTCTGGCAGAATTTTGGGAAATCGACAAGTCAAATTTGTTTCTATTTTTATTCATTAGAGATGTTTTAATTACCCAGTAATCATTTACTTTTTGGAAGAGACTATGATAAATCACTTACCTTTCATTGTTCCTTTGTCCATCTGTTGCTCCTAACTGCTTAAACAAATGTTTTCAATTTCTTTCGCATATTTCTTGAGGAATTTCGAACAAAAAACTTTTAATAATCCGCAAAGCAACACTTTCAAAAATTTAAAAAAGGGAAATTTTAAAGGTTTTGTAAAAATTGCAGATTTTATACGTATGGTTCCTGATTTCTGCAAGTCCATCTGAAAACTGTTCAACAAATTTTCAAAGTGATGCAAATAGTTTCCCAAAAAAAATTTGTTTGGAATTTCTGGGAGTAGGAAAAGTTGGTTTCTACACCAATCTGTTCGTTAACATCATGAAACTTCAGAGTTCATGCAAAGCATTTTCTAAGGCGATAGATAAAAAAACCACTAGTAAAAAATTCCATCCGTTTTGACGCCAACCATTATCTCTTTCAAGAAGATGCCGGAAGAAGAACAAAAGTTTTTATATAAAATCCTACAAAATTAAAAAGGTTTTATATATAAAAGGATTTCATATGAATTACTAGTAGTCCCGGTAAACTTCGTTTTGCCATCAAGCAGGCTATTGTAAAACGTCATGTAATCCTCCATTCAAAATGACCACATGAGTCTTCTCCCGTTTTTCCCGATAATTCTGGAGACTTTCCCCAAACTTGTTCCTTGCACGATCACGTTGCATCTCTTGTTGAGTGCAACGGTGGAGAACTTACGTCAATCCGTTGATTCGTTCTCAAGTTATTTCGGTGACATACAAACACCACTTCATTTCTATTTAAATAGATTTTCGAGAGAGTTTGAAGGAATGTGGGTAGCAACATCAAAACGATTTTCAGAAAAATATGAAGAAGAATTTGTTTGCCAAACTTTTATAAAAATTGCTGAGAACATTGTCCCCATTAAATCTTGTTTCATTGCATATGAAAATCTTGTGAAACATTATGAGGAATCTTTAGAGTAATACCTGAAAGAATAATTTCACGTTCCTTGCGGGCAGTCCTGCATAATTTTTGTTTGCGATTTTTTTTTTTCTAATTCTTAAGAATTTCCAAAAGCTTTGCTTCTTCTAAAAGATTTGTTGAAGGAATCTAAAGGGAAACATTAGAATGGACTTTAAAGGCAAAGTTGATAAAACTGTTGATGAACTCACTGCAAAAAACTTAGGTATCTTGAAGACAATTTGGTGATACTTGCAGAATTTCTTTAAATATTTCTTGGAGAAATCCTCAGTAATTTCAGAATATTCTATAGAACGAGTGGGTATATGATTAATTAACAATTGGAATTTATATGTAATTAGTAGGGGGAGATCCCCAGTACCGGACACTTAAGCCACTTAATTCATAATTCGTAAAAGGTTTTATGCGCTCGTGTTACTCATTTATGATAAATATTATCATTTTTTACACTATAAAAAAATAAATTTGAATATATAAATATGAATTTTGACATTGCATTTTGATGATGTATTTTAGTACCAAATTGATCGATCTTGAAAGGTGGCACCCAATACCGGACACGATCTGAAAATGCCTCGAATTCTGTAAATTTGAACATCATTGAATGTGTTTACTATGGGAATAGTATATAATTGCCAATTCAATGCATTTGCAACATTTACAAGAACAATTTGAGTATTTCTTAGTAAGCAAGATGTACATAAAAAACCTCTTTCTTATATGATGAAAAATAGCACATTTTACGATGTTGTTCTGAATATTCATTTTCCTTATTTTTATTGCATCTTTGATACCATGATCGACGGAATCCATGAAAAATGAATGTATTTTGAGACACTGGTGCAATAATTACAAAGATATCATATAACAAATCAGGCTGTCCGAAACTGGGGGAAAGGAGGTGCTTAATCAAAATTGTAATTTGTCCATATTTAGTCCAATTATGGTACAAAATATATTCATACTATCAAAATAGAATTATGTTCGATCATGCTTGCGTGATCCAAAGTATTTCTTCATATTCAAAATAATTATTAAATAGGCCTCAAAATTAAGGTAACACGTAAATTGTTTTGAAATTTTTCAAACTTTTTGTACTTTTTTAAGAAGGCATGCATATTTCAAGGATGTGTTATTCTACGCAAACATTACTCTCCATAATAGCTTCCTTTACTACTAATTACACCATCTTGATTGGACCATGATTTCTCAATGTTTCGACTTTGTCCGGTATTGGGTGCTGTCCGGTACTGGGGGATCTCCCCCTACGTAGAGGAAAATTCCTGAAAAAATGATCAAAATAATTTCTGAAGCATGCTTTGGTGGAATTATTTGAAAGATTTTTCTAAGAAATTTGTTAGAGATTCCTCAAGAAATTTCTTGGTAAGATCGGAAAACCTAAATTACCTTCAGGAAAAATCTGTTGAATAATAACTTCAAAATACCGGGAATGATATTCCGTGGGAATCTCAGGAGGAACTCAACGATAACTTGCAAAGGACTTCTTGAAGAAAGCATTGAAAAAGTTTGTAAATAATTCCTGAAGAAATCTCCATGGAAATTCTCAGAGGAATCACCTAAATGCGCATGGTTGAACACCTGAAAAGTGGAAGAATCACAAGGGTTATTCCTCGTGAGTTTTTTGGAAGAATTCTCCAAGATTTTTTTTATTGGTTTAGACAAAAAAAATATTTTCCGTACAGAAAATTGAAATTTACAAATATCACTTATGTTGTAGCGATATGAGAAAAAATCACAAACAAATAAAATCTAAATTTACGCTTATATTATAATTGATTGATTTGACTTTATTAACGAGATTTTTAGCCCTGGGCTAGTTCATCTCGGGACCAACGGCTTTACTTCCCTTCCGAAGGAAGTCGTCACTATAACTTTTTACGTCATAAGTGACTATGTCGGGGATGGGATTCGATCCCAGGTCCTCGGCGTGAGAGGCGAGTGTTCTAACCACTACACCAGGTCCGTCCCCCCGCTTATATTATAAATAAAATCTATATATAATTTGAAATTTTGGAAAATGGTGATTATTGCAAACTATTGCGACCGACTTCTGTAAAACAATAATTTGCTAGCCCCCCTCCAGAATAAAACAATCCTAGCTACGCTAATGCTTGCCAATAGTAAAAAACACGTTTTCAGGGATATTGGAAATGTTTCAAAAGAGTCTTTCATATTTTTACCATTTTAAATTCTGTAAAAATTCTCAAAGTAAGTCTAAATGATTTATTTTCTTCGGTAAAGCAATCTATGAAAAAAAAACATTGGAAAATTCTTGAAGAGAAACCCCTGAAAAAGGTTTCTGAACATAAAGTTGGTGAAATTATTAAACAACTGCCTGTTAGAATACTTGAATTATTTTTTAAAGAACTGCTGGACAAATCTCGTAGGAAGTACTGAAGAAATCCTTTCTGTACTATTACTAGAATAATTTATTAATAAATTACTAGAAAAGTATTGTAAGAATTCTTGGAAGAATCTCTAAATTAATACATAGAAGAACTTTTGGAGAAGTCTTAAGAAAAATTCTTGATGGAATTCTTGGAATCAAATATGAAGGTATTCTTGGTAGTATTTATACAAACTAACCCTGAACTAACCCTGAAACTAACCCCTGGGAAACCCGTACTGGAACAATTCTAAGAGATACTCCTGTATGAATTCCTGTAGACAGAATATAGAAATTCTTGTAGAATTACTGAAAGATTATTTGAAAACTGCAAAGGTGTTTGTGGAAAATTGTTTGCAGATGTTAAAGGGCGAACCCCTGGAGAAATCATTGGAAATCCGAATGAAAGTAATAATGAGATATCCCTGGGTAAGTCATGCAAAGGATTTTTAATTGTAGCCTTTAATAAATCCTGGAGATTTGTGGAATTGTGGAAAAACTCAATAACTTGATATGGAGTTTGAAAGTGCGTTCAATTTTAATTTAGGACCCACTATTTTTAAACAAGTTACTCAAGATTTCGTAAGCATTCTCAATCAACAGAACGTGTCCGACAATTCCTTGGGGATTGATATGGAGGAAGTGAGAGCTATTATTAAAATAAATCGAAAAAATGGAAGCCCCTGACAATGATGGATTTTTTGACAACCTCATCAAGAAATTTTCAGAAAGTAACTTATCATTCTTGTTAAGGCTAAGTAGCCCGTCATTCGTTTTGGCAACAATGATAACTTTTCAGCTTGCATTTCAAAGTGATAAAACTCAGTCTTGATAATTTATATTGACTTGAAAAGTATCACTGTACGCGCTAACATGCATATAGTATGCTGATACTTTTTAAGCTGTGTCAGTGCAAAACCAACTGATTTTCTTTGATTCTAAATTGTGAGATGAATTAGCAACAATCATCAACGACGCGTACAAATTTCAATGACGGCCTTCTTCGCCTTAAATATTATATGCTGTATTTCGGACATCCTGAAGCTCTAATTTGGTATAGTACTAATGAACTACATAAAAAAGCTAATGTATGAACATTGGAGCAAATGTCGAATTTGAACTATTTAAATAAAAATGGAATGGCATTTGTATGTCACGAGTTGGCTTGAGATCACGGGTTTGGTTTATTCTTTCTCCTCTTAAGTTACCAAGTGTTCCACCTCGTTTGTCTGATTTAAGACTCAAGAATCCATCATTCAATCATCAGCAATCATTAAAAATGAAAAACCAGTTTTTTCTTACAAATTTAAAAAATCTTCATGAAAATCTATCTTTGCATTATAGAGTGGTAGTGTAATGCAATGATAGATTTTCATGAACATTGCTTCAAATTTGGACCAAAAAACTGGTTTTGAAAATTTGTAAAACGATTATGGTTATTTTCCTCTTAAAACCACTGGAAATATCGCAAAGGGTAGGAAATACCGAGAATACTAATTTGTCATTTTGAACGAGATTTTTTCACGGCCTATCACAAAGCCTACTGTGAGATAAAACAGCGCGACAACAAAAATTTGATAATTTAAAGCAAGAATCGTATTTTTTTAAACTGCCACACGATATACACATGCAAAAATTGTCAACTTGCAAAGATAATAACTGTAGAAATGCTCATAAGAACACCAAGCTGAGAAGCAGGCTCTGTCTTAGTTAGGACGTAATGCCATAAAGAGGAAAGCAGAAGTTGTACCTAACACATTACATCAAGACATAAGAAATGAATGTTATGTTTGACAAAGTATAAAAATATAAAAAAGGGATCGCGATGTTTATTGCTTTCTCAATAATTAATCATAAATTCTCAGTCATATTTTCAAATTTCTGAAAACTTCTCCTTAGTAATGATTATTTTTTTAATAAATTATGTTACTTATGTGAAAATCATTATTGAACAATATTTGACTGCTTACAACAGACACGAAGGACTAAAATATTTCAATTCAGGTGCGCAAATAAATATTAACATCGTTACTATGATAAAATCATTCCATTTGAACTGTCCATGAAATAACATGAGAGCCTGAACCGCTAAACATGTCAATTGCCATGCCAACATGTTCTCTCGAACAAATACCTATTGCAAAGGCACGCAATTTACTCACGTCCAAAATTTCCCGACAAGGGAAAAAGCCACTCTGACAGATTTGAATAATCACTTGTAGTAAGAACTAGCGTTCATTTTTTTTTTTTTTCAATGCTGACAGTTCCTGCACACGACCAAGGCTATATAAAACTGTCACAATGATTGACTTAAATTAAAATTAAATAAAAGAATGATATGTGCATTTTTCTGCCGCACCGGTCCAAAGCGAATGGCGGCCGGATGTGAAGCTACACGGCGAAAGGCACGAGAAAAATGGCAAAAATTGCTTTACCATTTCCTCGTGGCCGTCCAACAAAATTGAGCCACCATCCAAGCGGTCCGGAGTGGAATTGTATTTCATCCGAACGTAACACGACGTATGAAACGCAATTTTTCCTTCCACGTTGCATTCTTTCCCTGGACACAGAGGAAAAGAAGCTCCGGAACTTGATTTGCGTTCATCACCCCGCGCAAAGCCACCAGCTCAATCATTAGAACAATTCGTGCGAGGAAGGTTGGGGTGGTAATAAATGACGAAGAAAACGGAAAATATGAGCAATTTTCCTTCATTTCTCCGTCCGAGAAAGACAAGTGAACCACAACCACACACGATGGGATCATTTCAGAAATAAAGCGATCAAAATTTCTAATGGGTCTTAGATGTCGCTCGAGAGCATCGATATATCAAGAAAATATGTTCAGAACATTTTTGAACCCGTGACCAGCAACCCCATCATAGAATAACATACTCTCATCGATGCTACAAAACGTCATCTAAGACCCCGTTAAAGGTTTTGATCGCCTTTTTTCTGCAAAGATCTCATTGTGTCGCTCATCAGCAGCGCAGTACGGGAATGGTGGGATTGCCTATTTCTCGCCTCGGAAAGCTTCGTTCAAACCGAGGCCAGGGTGCCGTAGAGTATGCCATTGTTTATGAGACGTCTTTTTGATTTATGCCAGGTCTGAAAGGCAAGAAATATTGTGACATGAAAGCATTTCCTCCGTTATTTTCACAGTTTCAACCCATTAGCACACACGCTTTTCGTAGCATGGAGGTAGACGGCGCAGAGAAACCCATTACCATATGAAAGACACCGTGGTGGCCGTCCAGACAGATGAGACGAGCAATTTCTCTTTGTTTTGAGCAACGATTGTGCCTTGTGCAATTTTTCTTTTATTATTATGAATGTTCTGGCGGGATATGTTTCATATTTTTCAGCATTTTTCTTGCTTTCCAATGCATTCAAAATGTTTGGAGCTGAAATAAGCAAGACAAATTGCATTCCTTTATGCAGGGTATTAGTTCTAAGAGAAGCACCGTGTCTTCAGTTAGCTATGTTAGCAGCGCATCGTATTAGCAATTCCCCGTTCACTACGAAAGCATCAAAAATTCTTTCTACGCAGACAGAATATAATATCAACCACGTTTTGAACGATGGTCGGCACTTCTGAGATCTATTATGGCACTTACATTGACTCCGACACTTCCTGATGATGGCAAAACATTGCCTAAAACAATCCGTCTTCAACGATATACGGTACCGAAGCCCGCATCGTTGCCCAATGATGGCGAATTCTATAGGATCTTGAGATATAAATGTGAGCATCTTGATGGACGTACGTCAGGTGATCTAAAGATGGTAGCAACTTTACGATAAGTATCTGAATGGTGCAGAGAACTCGAAGAGTCACGACAGTGAAGGTGACAGAAGACAGTGGAAACTAACCAACTAACGAGGGAAGTTAAGAACGGTTGAAAAACAACAAAATCACTGACAAAGATGATTTCAAAGCAGAAGTTTCGATTATAGGCTCCAAGAAGTTGACTGCTTGAAATGCTTTGAGTCCCTATATACCTCATTGGTATATTGCCAGGAAGCATACGAGACACTTGTAGATGTAGATGTAGATGTAGATGTAAATGGATGAGAATAGCTTTCTCTGAAGCTCAGAATCAATCAGAGCAAGGAGGGCGATGTACAAAACATCGTGAAGATGTCTGGTAAAACCTCCAGTTCGTTCAAATCTCGCAAGAGAGCACAACAGGTGATCGGTATCCACCGACCATGGTTTGAAAAGAATTTCACTGTCTGTAAATATTGTATATAAAACTAACCCTAACATTAAGTTTATTGAATTGAAATCAGACTAACCCACAATTAATATTGAACCACCCTTCTGAACTTTATACGCTCACGAGAGCAAAATTGAGAGTAGAAATACTCAGTACCGGTGAAGCTAATGCTGACCATCTATCATTTATCGAAGAGCTTTCAGTTAGAAATACATCTCGGTAGCAAGCACATCAAGAGTACGGTCGGTCGGTCTCTTTGTGTCGTTTTTTTATCTATCCATTCATCCGTTGGTGCGAAATATAGTGCTGTGGTAGAAATAATAAATCAAATTTCTGCATCGATCCGAAAGCAACAGATATTTGCATTAGTGGCCAAGGGGCAATCAGATCTAATTGCTTGATCAAGTGTCGGCGGTTACGTACTACGTGCGTGAGTGAAGAACACGGTAGCGATTTGATGCGCGAAGATTAAGATCTCGAAAAGAGTGATAGTGAAATCGTTCTGCCTTCGGCGAAGAAGGAGAAGATTCATCTTGAGGCCGTCAGTGGTGCTAATTTGTGGTCTGTGATTCTTGTGCGCCGTTCGAAGCTCGAACGGAAAGCAAACCCTTCGATCCCGGCAAGTTACAGAGTCCCCGGCTCGTTCATTGGTCCTTCGAGCCGGATCGGAGGACAATCCAAGCCAGGAATCAGCGACGGAGGCAAGTTGGCGCCATCGTGGTAAGTGGTCAAAGGCGGTGACCACACAAAAGGTAGGCCATTCTTTGTGGAGATAGTTTGGGCCTATTCTCTCACGGCCGTGCCAATATTTCGCGCCGATTACGGAGGCAAGGAATGGCGGCAAATTGTGCATGCTAATCTGGGGAAGATTGCACACAGCGCATATCAGTACGGTGGAAGCCGAAAAGCGACGGCATATAAGAGCATTTTTTATCATTTCGCATGATTGTGGTGGCTAATTAGGCAAATTGATTGCCGTTTTTGATGATTTGCATCTGCGCCTATCCAGTCGCAACTGAAATTAGTACACCGTACTGGGTGGTGGAAATAAAAAGGCAGGGCTCAGTCAACAAGGCAAAGTGATAGTGGTGGCGTTTTTAGCGGACACGCGTAGCGTAAAAAAGGGTACATCGCGACGGGAAGGATTAGTCAAATCGAATTATCGCACCCTTTTCGGTCGATCGCGTTCGTGTAGAGGTAGTAAGACGTGACGGGAAGGAGTATATCGTTCGATTGCTTGGTACCTCCGTCGTATATTCGCGTTTGGGTAGTGCATCGCGACGGGAAGGAGCAAATCGTTCGATCTTGTGCTACTCACGTTCGGTTCGCGTAGGAACGGCACACCGCGTCGGGAAGGAGATTTCGTATCGATTTGTGTCGTTTTTCGTTTTTCGCGCGTGGTTCGAGTGGTGTGAAAGATGTCGAACAAACAGCGGAAAAAGCTAGAAGAGGATCTTCTGAAGCTGAAGCGTGTGATTGCGGTTCGAGGTGTGGTGGAAAAGTTCGTTGCGGAGTACAATCACCAGCGGGATTCCAACCAAGTGGCGGTGCGGCTGGAAACTTTGGATAGGATCTATAAGGAATTCCAGCATGTGCAAAGCGAAGTGGAGATGCTGGATAGCGAGAAGTTTGAGGAGCACATCGAAGTTCGGACTGTTTTCGAGAATAGATACTATGTTCTGAAGGGATTTTTACTGTCAAAGGCAGCCAACAGTGGACCCACAATGAATTCGACGATGATCAACAGTTTCGCTCATCACACAGCAGCTAGCTTCCACCATCGACTGCCGAAGATTGACCTTCCGAAGTTCAGTGGCGACGAATCAAGGTGGATATCGTTCAGAGACAATTTTCTGTCAATGATCCACAGCACCGTCAACAAACTCCATTATTTGTTGCAGTCATTGGAGGGAGAGGCGAGAAAACCGTTTGAAAGTGTGGACATTCAAGCGGATAATTACGCGTCCACCTGGGATGCGTTGATGAAGCGGTATGGCAACAAGCGGTACCTGAAGAAAGAACTGTTCCGAGGATTGTTTGATCTACTGGGGATGAGAAAGGAGTCTGCACAGGAGCTCAACACGTTGGTAGATGACTTTCAGCGACACGTGAAAGCTCTAGCCAAGTTAGGGGAGCCTGTCGACCACTGGGATACTCCATTCATCTTTATTCTCGCCAACAAACTCGACTCTGCAACACTCCGTGCCTGGGAACAAGAGACCCGACAGCAAGATGAAGTTACGTACGCCGAGCTGATCGAGTTTCTCGGACAGCACGTCCGAATGCTGAAATCCGTTGCCAGCGATCTGCAACAACGTTCCCAACCGACTAGCAACAAGGTGGCCGGCCAGCTCATGAAGAAGCCTTCCGTCAAATCCGTAGCGAACGCCGCGACAGCCGAATCAAAGACGACCGTTCAACAATGCACCGTTTGCAAGCAAGATCACCAGTTAGTCCAGTGTCCAACTTTCACCAAGCTGTCCATACCCCAACGACGAGAGTTGGTAGTCCAGCGAAGCTTGTGTTGGAACTGTTTCCGCCCTGGCCATCAAGCACGAGTTTGCAAATCGAAGTTCAGTTGCCGAACTTGTCGAGCCAGACACCACACTATGCTCCACGATCAAACAGCACCTCTGAAAAAGCCCAGCACCCCTGCCGCAACGTCGAATCCGTCTACACATCCACCGAATCCATCCGCAACAGCGATTGCGGGGACCTCCGGATCAGCGAATCCGCCGGTAGTCAGCATGGCTGTCCATTCGAAATACAGCACGGTCCTACTGGAAACGGTTTCGCTTCTCATCGTCGACCACCGCGGCAGGGAAATACCTGTTAGAGCACTCCTAGACTCCGCATCGATGTCCAATTTCATCACGAAGAAGTTAGCGAACGATCTTGGCATCCGCCGAGCTACCGTAGATGTCACCGTCTCCGGTCTAGGAGAATCCGTTAAGAAGGTGAAGCGACAGATCACCGCTACAATCAAATCGAAAACGAACCCATTTTCCACCACACTCGAATTTCTGGTAATGAAAAAGCCCACCGCACATCTTCCAACCATTACTATCGACACTTCGGCATGGAACATGCCAAACGTTCCATTGGCCGACCCGCACTTCCACATTCCGGGCATGATCGACATCGTTATCGGTGGAGAATGCTATCATGAACTCCACACAGGCAATCGCCTATCAATTGGCGACGGTCTTCCACTACTTGTCGACACGCATTTCGGGTGGACCGTTTCTGGGAAAACATCCACCATTCCCGCCGTAGCACCGCCAGTGTGTTACCTATCGACCGTCGACCAAACTCTTGAATCATCGCTTCAACGGTTCTGGGAACTAGAAGCAGTCGATCATGGCCCTACGCATTCCGCAGAAGAGAAAAAGTGCGAGGAAATTTACGCCAACACCACCACTCGAACTCACGATGGAAGGTACGTCGTACGCCTTCCCCGGTCCGATGATCCGCAAGTCACCCTCGGTGAATCACGACAAATTGCCACCCGCCGATTCTACAGCCTTGAGAGACGCCTTGAAAGAGATGCCACCTTAAAGAGCTCGTACCACGAATTCGTCGAAGAGTACCTCCGCCTTGGACACATGCGCAAGCTCGATTCCGTCGACGATAATTCTCCTCACTGTTATCTGCCTCACCATCCCGTGTTCAAGGAGAGTAGCACCACCACAAAGGTGCGCGTGGTTTTCGATGCCTCCTGTAAGACCTCCTCCGGCATGTCGCTCAATGATACACTGCTTGTCGGCCCCGTTGTACAACAGAACCTCGACTCCATCATCATCCGCTTTCGTTTTCACGCTGTTGCCATCGTCGCTGACGTGGAGAAAATGTACCGGCAAATCCTGCATTCTCCTGATGATCAGCGATTTCTCCGAGTGCTGTTTCGCCGACGACCGTCGGATCCTCTCGATACCTACGAACTACTCACAGTTACGTATGGGACAGCCTCAGCCCCTTTCTTGGCAACACGCACGCTACAGCAACTAGCGAAGGACGAAGGACATAACTACCCCGAAGCCGAGGAAGCTGTCGTCGAAGATTTCTACGTGGATGACGTCTTAACAGGAGCGAACAACCTGGAGTCTGCTTTGGAAAAACGTCGTCAACTATCCGCAATGCTGGCATCGGCCGGTTTCCCGTTGAAGAAGTGGGCTTCCAATGTTCCAGAAGCGTTAGCCGATATTCCACCAGAAGACTTGGCGATCAAACCCTTGCATGATCTGCAAGATGATCAGTCGGTATCAACCCTTGGACTAGTGTGGGATACAAGGACCGATATGTTACGGTTCAACGTCGACCTTCCACTACCGGCAGCCGTTCTCACGAAGAGGAAAGTTATCTCCTACATCGCCAAGATCTTCGATCCTCTCGGCCTTGTTGGCCCCGCAATAGCTACGGCAAAGCTATTCATGCAACGCTTGTGGAAGCTGAAGCACGAAGATAAGTCGCCGTACGAATGGGACCGTCCACTACCGGATAAGCTGCAAGATGAATGGAAGCAGTTTCATGCAACACTCCCGATTCTCGCTGAAATCAAAATTTCCCGCTTCGTATCACTTCCTGATGTTTCCAAAACCGAGCTACATTTCTTCTCCGATGCCTCCGAAGTAGCGTATGGAGCATGCTGCTACGTCCGTACGTTGAATGCAGAAGAGGTGAAGGTTCAACTGCTGACATCGAAGTCAAAGGTGGCTCCACTCGCAACGAAGCACACCATAGCGCGGCTCGAACTCTGCGCCGCCGTGTTATCTACGAAGCTGTATCATAAGGTGCAGCAGTCGATCAAAATCCCAGCAGAAGTCTTTTTCTGGACCGACTCCACCACCGTCATCCAATGGTTGAAATCTCCGCCAAGCCGGTGGAAAACATTTGTTGCAAATCGTGTTTCCACCATCCAATCTGCCACCGATGTTTCTTCTTGGTACCACGTGCCAGGTGTAGAAAACCCAGCTGACGAGCTGTCCCGTGGTCTGATACCCACGGATCTCATCAACCAAACCAGATGGTGGAAGGGCCCGCAGTGGCTATCGGAATTCCCAAACCGTTGCCCGATTTTGAACGATCCAGTAGGAGAATCCACCACAGCCATCGAAGAAGCTCGGAAGATAACACTCACCACGATCGTCGCCCCAGTAGATCAACTACTGGATCACCTGTTCGCACGTTATTCAACTTACACCAAACTTCGCCGTGTTGTAGCGTACTGTGTGAAGTATATCAACGCCCTACGAGCAGCAGCACGAACATCAATCAAGCCAAGTAGCAGCATTCTGTCGACAGCTGACTTTGAAGCCGCCGATCGTGCACTAGTTCGTCTTGCCCAATCACAACTCTACTCGGAAGAGCTAACCGCTGGCAAGAATTCGCTGAAGTCCTCCTCGCTCAAGCTGCTGAAGCCTCATGTCCACGATGACGGAATCCTTCGTGTCGGTGGACGCCTTTCGAATGCCAAAATTCCGGACAGCGTCAAGCATCCAATCGTCCTATCTGCAAAACATCCCTTGGCACAACTACTTGTCGAACACTACCACAAGGTTCTGCTCCACGCCGGACCGCAACTGATGCTGGCAACAATGCGCCAGAAATATTGGGTCATCGGAGGAAGGAATCTTGTTCGTCGTACGTATCACCGTTGTGTCAAGTGCTTCCGGAACAAACCCATCCTCATTCAGCAGAGCACAGCAGATCTTCCAAAATCTCGTGTCACTCCTGCACGTCCCTTCGCCATCTCCGGTGTCGATTATTGCGGGCCTGTGTTTATCAAGTCGCCCATCCGCAATCGAGCACCAACCAAGGCATACATCGGCATTTTCGTCTGCTTCGCTACAAGAGATGTTCACATTGAGTTGATCACGGATCTCTCCACACCAGCCTTCTTATCGGCACTCCGCCGATTCGTCGCCCGTCGCGGTCTTGTTCGAGAAATCCATTCGGACAACGGGACCGCCTTCAAGGGAGCAGCTAACACTCTCTATCGAATTTACGAAATGCTGAAGTCCAGTGAAGCAGACCGAAATCAGATCCAGACCTGGTGCGCTGAAAGGCAGATCCAGTGGAAGTTCATCCCTCCCCGAGCACCACACTTTGGTGGATTGTGGGAAGCCGCGGTGAAGTCAGCAAAGCACCATCTCCTGCGTGAAATCGGTAACATTAGTCTGTCGTATGAAGATATGGTTACCTTGCTGGCGCAGATAGAAATGTGCCTCAACTCGAGACCGTTGACTTCCATCCCGTCCGATCCCGCTGATTTAGAAGTGCTGACACCCCGGTCACTTCCTGGTGGGATCAAACCTTCAAGCCGTTCCAGAACCAAGCTGCATCGATACTCCAGACAACCGGTTGAATCACTGGCAGTTCACCCAGAAGCTGTTCCAGCGTATTTGGGCTCGTTGGTATCCCGAATACCTCGCACAACTCCAATCGCGTGCAACGAAAGGTTGTAAGTCACCAGTCCCTGTCCGGGTGGGCCAAATTGTAGTCATCAAGGACGAAAATCTGGCTCCAGTGCAGTGGCCGCTTGGAAGAATCACCCAGTTGCATCCAGGGAAGGACGGAGTTGTTCGCGTCGTTACGATGAAGACTGCCAATGCCGACGGCGTAGTGAGGCCAGTTGCGAAGGTCGCAATTTTGCCTATTCCAACGGGTGTTGAACAAGAACAATCAACTAGGAACAGTTCCTGATTCTCCAAAGACCGGTAGAGCTGTCCGGAACATGCTCAACGCGCATTTGAAGCGCTATCAGGTGATCAGGTGATTAGCGTTTCAATAATTTATCATGTATCCGTTCCATCTACCGGGTCTTCCGTTGTTTCTAGTTCGTTTATGCCCTTGTAATTCATCAACCAATCGTCGATCGCCGCTGCAGTTCGCCAGGCCAGCCTGATCATCATCAAATCCTCAAGAAGTTCAGCAATCACCAACCCTGAAGTACCTCAAGTATGCTGTAGCTACAAAGACCGGTAGAGCAGTCCGAAACTGGCTCAATGCGCATAAAAGGCGCAATCAGGTGATTAGCGTTCCGTTCGATCTACCAGGTCTTTTGTTGTCCGCAGATTATCCTCCATCAATCCTCATCCGTTAAATCGTCACTCGCTCATCTCTACAGTTTAGCAAATCTGGTCCGGAGCCTACAAAGATCGGTAGAGCAGTCCGAAACTGCTCAACGCGCAAATTGAGCGCAATCAGGTGATTGTCGCTCCAATATCTATAGTTAACCCGTTCGATCTACCGGATCTTTCGTAGTTCCAGATCATTGTTCCATACATCTCCATCGGATCTCGTCTTCAATCAGCCAGGCCGAATCCTCAACCAGTCGTGAGGGAATGAATTGCTCCATTCACCAATGCCTTCGTTCGGTCAAGCAGAGAGAGACGAGAAGGAGAGAGTAATCCAGAGAAGAGAGTAGGGATTGAAACAACCCGATTGTTTCAAGGTGGCCGGAATGATCGGTATCCACCGACCATGGTTTGAAAAGAATTTCACTGTCTGTAAACTAACCCTAACATTAAGTTTATTGAATTGAAATCAGACTAACCCACAATTAATATTGAACCACCCTATCTGAACTTTATACGCTCACGAGAGCAAAATTGAGAGTAGAAATACTCAGTACCGGTCAAGCTAATGCTGACCATCTATCATTTATCGAAGAGCTATCAGTTAGAAATACATCTCGGTAGCAAGCACATCAAGAGTACGGTCGGTCGGTCTCTTTGTGTCGTTTTTTTATCTATCCATTCATCCGTTGGTGCGAAATATAGTGCTGTGGTAGAAATAATAAATCAAATTTCTGCATCGATCCGAAAGCAACAGATATTTGCATTAGTGGCCAAGGGGCAATCAGATCTAATTGCTTGATCAAGTGTCGGCGGTTACGTACTACGTGCGTGAGTGAAGAACACGGTAGCGATTTGATGCGCGAAGATTAAGATCTCGAAAAGAGTGATAGTGAAATCGTTCTGCCTTCGGCGAAGAAGGAGAAGATTCATCTTGAGGCTGTCAGTGGTGCTAATTTGTGGTCTGTGATTCTTGTGCGCCGTTCGAAGCTCGAACGGAAAGCAAACCCTTCGATCCCGGCAAGTTACAGAGTCCCCGGCTCGTTCAACAGGGTTATGATGCAATATAGCGCTTGAAGGTGTCACACGAAGAATCATTGACATTTGGTCGAAATACATTTGGTCGAATGACATTTAGTCGAATGACGTTTGGTCGAAAGTACATTTGGTCGAACGGACATTTCGTCGAATGGACATTTGGTCGAAAAGGTATAGTTGCAACAGAAAGCATATGACAGTTGGTCGAACCGGCATTTCGTGCAAAGGATTGTGCTCGAATCTAAATACTATGGAAACAAAGTTTTTAGTCTGACTACCGTCGAGAGTAGCATTTTTTCGCTTATACAAGAATGATTGAATAATTGCAAAAGTATCAGCCATTTTACCAACAATCTTTATGCGATTAGCAAAATTTTGATATTCAATTAGATGGACGCTCTTCCAACGTATTAATCACCTCTTGCGTTTTGACGTTTCATGCTGCTTCCTCGTTCAGGTATGTTCTGAGATTCGAGATAAGTTGATCTTAAATGGAAACAAGCACATTTTTCATTTTTAATATGCCAAAACTTCTACTGAAAACTCTGTTATCAACTTTGTCGAGGTTATCCTAGCTCGAGGTCATCAACTTTGTCAGCAAAACCATATATTTGCTTGAGGAATGTTATTAAGCTGGACGTCACAATAAGCAAATGGCCATAAGTAGAGTTACCGACACCTAACATTCACTTCACTATAAAGGTTTTCTTTGAAGCAAATTTTACCTGCCATTTTAATTCTGATTTCCGCATTCAGAAAATCTTACCTACGTCTTTGAGCTGCAAGACCCGGAATGCAAAGAAAGATCCCGAGCTCACTCTCCAAATGCTTCCATCAGATGAGCTGATCTTCATTACGAAGAACGATAATATTACAATAGAATAATAAATGAAGAAAACATTATGTTCACATCGTCGAGTAATAAACGTGTTCAGCAGTTTTTCAAAGAATGATGATATTTTGAAAGAATAATAAATTCACTAGAGCTAAGTATTTCAGTTAATGTAAAACAAAACTGTTAAAAAGTTCATTTGGATAATCATCGATATTTTAGATTTTGGAATAACTTCAAATTACACTTTTCATTTGTATTAAACTTAAAAATAAGACTATGGGGCAGAATACGCTATCTTATCAACTTTGCAAAATAAATATCAATTTTATCAAATGATCTTTCAAAAAACCATTTCAAAATAAGCTTTCAAACAAATTTTTGTTCAACTAAACATCATTCGACCAAAATAAGTGTTCTAAAACCATTCGACCAAATGTCCATTCGACTAAATGTCCTTTCGACCAAATGTCATTCGACGAAATGTCCTAAAGCCCACACGAAGAGCCCGAATAAACAGTTGTGGTATGATTACCACGAGATTCGATCAGTTCGTTTGCTTCGTGGATGTCAACACTAGTTTTGAAAAGATAAAAATTGAGCTCTTGCGAAATGACTTTTCAGAAAGTCGAAATACTTTTTCCAGATGCTGCAAGGTCCCTTTCCAGGATGCTGGAAAATCTCTTTTCCTGATGCTGGAAAGTCCCTTTCCAGGATCCTGGACAGGTACTTTCCAGCATCAGGGAAAGAGACTTTCCAGCATCCTGAAACGGGACCTTCCAGATTCTGGAAAAAGATTTTCTAGCTTCTGGAAAGGGCCTTGCCAGCTCCTGAGAAGGGGCTTTCCCGCTCCTGGAAAGGGGTTTTCCAGCTCCCGGAAAGGGACTTTCCAGCTCCCGGAAAGGGACTGTCCAGCTTTTAGAAAGGGACCTTCCAGCTCCTGGGAAGGGACTTTCCAGCATCCTAGGAAAGGGATTTTTCAGAATCCTGGTATGGGACTTTCCAGCATTCTGAAAATGTACTTTCCAGCATCCTGAAAAGTGACTTTCAAGCACCCTGGAAAGGGATTTTTCAGCATCCTGAACATTAACTTTCTAGCATCCTGGGAAGGGACTTTCCAGCATCTAGGAAAGTAACTTTCCAACATCCTGGAAAAGAACTCCAGCTTTTTGAAAGAGAATTTCCAGCATCCTGGAAAGGAACCTATCAGCTTAAGGAAAAAGTTTTACGAGCTTCGGGAAAGGGTCTTTCCAGCTGCTGGAAAAGGACTTTCCAGCTCCTAGAAAGGGACTTTCCAGTTCCTGGAAAGGGACTTTCCAGTTCCTGGAAAGTTACTTTCCAGGAGCTGGAAAGTGACTTTCCAGCTCCTGGAAAGGGACTTTCCAGCTCCTGGAAAGGGACTTTCCAGCTCCTGGAAAGGGACTTTCCAGCTCCTGGAAAGGGACTTTCCAGCTCCTGGAAAGGGACTTTCCAGCTCCTGGAAAGGGACTTTCCAGCTCCTGGAAAGGGACTTTCCAGCTCCTGGAAAGGGACTTTCCAGCTCCTGGAAAGGGACTTTCCAGCTCCTGGAAAGGGACTTTCCAGCTCCTGGAAAGGGACTTTCCAGCTCCTGGAAAGGGACTTTCCAGCTCCTGGAAAGGGACTTTCCAGCTCCTGGAAAGGGACTTTCCAGCATCCTGGAAAGGGACTTTCCAGCATCCTGGAAAGGGACTTTCCAGCATCCTGGAAAGGGACTTTCCAGCATCCTGGAAAGGGACTTTCCAGCATCCTGGAAAGGGACTTTCCAGCATCCTGGAAAGGGACTTTCCAGCATCCTGGAAAGGGACTTTCCAGCATCCTGGAAAGGGACTTTCCAGCATCCTGGAAAGGGACTTTCCAGCATCCTGGAAAGGGACTTTCCAGCATCCTGGAAAGGGACTTTCCAGCATCCTGGAAAGGGACTTTCCAGCATCCTGGAAAGGGACTTTCCAGCATCCTGGAAAGGGACTTTCCAGCATCCTGGAAAGGGACTTTCCAGCATCCTGGAAAGGGACTTTCCAGCATCCTGGAAAGGGACTTTCCAGCATCCTGGGAGGGACTTTCCAGCATCCTGGAAAGGGACTTTCCAGCATCCTGGAAAGGGACTTTCCAGCATCCTGGAAAGGGACTTTCCAGCATCCTGGAAAGGGACTTTCCAGCATTTTGGAAAGAGACTTTCCAGCATCCTGGGAAGGGACTTTCCAGCATCCTGGAAAGGGACTTTCCAGCATCCTGGAAAGGGACTTTCTAGCATCCTGGAAAGGGACTTTCCAGCATCCTGGAAAGGGACTTTCCAGCATCCTGGAAAGGGACTTTCCAGCTCCTGGAAAGGGACTTTCCAGCTCCTGGAAAGGGACTTTCCAGCTCCTGGAAAGGGACTTTCCAGCTCCTGGAAAGGGACTTTCCAGCTCCTGGAAAGGGACTTTCAATCTCCTGGAAAGGGACTTTCCAGCTCCTGGAAAGGGACTTTCCAGCTCCTGGAAAGAGATTTTCCAGCTCCTTGAAAAGAACTTTCAAGCCTCTGGAAAGGGACTTTCCAACTTCTGAAAAAGGTTTTTTCTAGCGTCTGCAATTTCTTGCTTATGGACAGAGACTTTCCAGCTTATGAAAAGGGGCTTCCCAGCATCCTTGGAAGGGACTTCCCAGCATCTTGGAAAGGACTTTCCAGCTCCTGAAAAGCTTCTGAAAAGGGTCTTTCCAGCTTCTGAAATATGAATTTCCATATTCTGAAAAAGGGACTTTCCAGCTTCTGGAAAGCGACTTTCCAACTTGTGGATATAAATCTATGATTTTGACTTCATCATTATTATTAACTTCATGATTTTGTTTTAAATACTATTGTTGCCCTACGATGCGTACGAACATCATCCCTCTTGACATCGTCAAACCACATTCCATTGAGGCAATAATATTTTGACATGCAGGCATATATCAACCCCATAACGACAAATGGTAACAACCTGTGAACTAATTATGCAACCCTCGGAAAATCCGTATCAGTGACTGTAAAAAAACTCGTATTAAATCATTACTTCGTTATAACAGCAACCATTATTACGCAATCAAATACACGAGCAGTCTTTCGCCCCTTCCATTTTCTACATGGTTTAAAGTACACAATCCTAATCTTCCTCAAGTGTCCTAAATGAAGATAGGGTCCAAAGAAAGGGTCGCAGAAGTCAATGAGTCAAGTTTTTGCTCAAGATCCTGTAAGGAGGATCCTGGCTAGGGTCTAAAACTTCCTTGACTTATGCGCCAGACGACGAAGTCGTCTGTCAAGAACTCCGGATACGTAATGCCCAGCTAGCAGTTTTCAGTGCCTAGCACCGAATCCACCTCCAATCCCAAACAAACAAACAATCAGTCCGAATTCCAAAAACTTTCCCAAAATTCCTTCCCAAATTTCTAACAGAATGGTGAAACTTTCGATCAACCAAAAAAATAGTAAATCTAAAGTTAAGCAGACAAGAGAAAATTTTATTAAAAAAAGAATACTAGGTAAGGCAATTCAGTAAAACTTTTATCAAAATTTTAACGTTTTAAAATTCATTAAAGTTTTTTTTTTTTTTCATTTCATCACGTACAATTCCCTGCACTGTCTCCTACCAGAGCTAGCTAAGTACTGAGTGGCTATCGGCTGTTCTCCCGGAGCTAAACGCTGGCCAACGGTACCGAACTCGCCGATAGTCACTCACTCCCTATGTGTGACGTCACTCACCTCTCGTGTATCTTTCGTGAGTCGTTCTAACCCCCTAACTGTGTTCTTCCCCTACTGCTACAAATAGTGTTTCCCTACTTGAAATCACGGTGGATTGGTGTGTGTTGATGGAGTTTGATTCGGGTACTTACAGTTGAGCGTCGCTTGCTGACTAACACGATCAACCCTGAGCAGGGGGTGGCATCGGTCCCGAGGACGACGCTATCGACCAACCACGTCGAGATTGATGAACACCAACAACGAGGGGAGGTGGCTCGGCTGCAGAAATTTTGTCTTTCTCTTCCCGGATATCGCAGGCGGGAGGTGGCGAAGGGTGATCACTACTCTTACTTGGGTGAGGTTATCCACAATCCGCGGTTCTGAGGTGGTAATTTTCCTCCCTGGAAAGGTGGTTTGGTACCGTCCGAACAGTCTCCGCACTTCAGAACGTGAGTCGGGCGGGTACACTGGCGCTGGAATTCCTTCCCTTTGATGGACGACCCCACAGAGCGTGCAATCACGGGTAGCGGGTGTGATTCTCGTGGGGGGGCCAAGCTTCCTACTTCGATGGCCAACGCACTCTAGACGTACCTATAGTGGCACGAGACCACGAGTCGATAGGTATGCCCAGGGTAACCTCGCTGTGTACCAACCACCAAATCGGTTCACTTTCACCGTCGCAACGATCGATTAATCTTCGCACCACCAATCTCGCACCTTCACGTTTTAGCACCGACCGCACACCAATTCCCCAATGGAGAATGCCACCGGGCTGTGGCTACTGTAATAGCAGATTCTTAGTACCCAACACACACATTTTCTATCAATTCACCAAATTACCTTATATTCCTTGCTTCACTGTTCTCACTTTTTTCTTGGCTTTGACTCACTGCCTTAATTTTCCTACCCTTCTTGTCCAAAACGAAATATTAAATTTAGATTTTTTTTTTTTACGGTTTGCAACTTACTTCCGACTACAATTATTTTAAACATACGACTCACGGTTTGTATTAAATTTCAATTAAATTGCAAATTATCTCTCTGAAAATAATAATAAATTTTATCACGTTAAAATTTACACTCTTCTTTTGATTTTATAGCTTCTTTTACTTGTTTTAGATAAAATAATTTTTAAGAAAATTTTCTCAATGCACTTGATAAGATTTTTTTAGCACTTGACTACTTGGCGGTCCAAAAGGGAAAGACCAACTTGTTGGTTTCGATTGACCAAGAAAGTTGTCACCGATTATATTAATATAATATTCGAGGGTTTCCGGTTCTATTTTGATTTAAATTCTCTAATAAAAATTTTCTTGTCGAATGATTTTCATTTCTCGGGGTTTCCTGTTAATCATTACTCTTCACCCACTCTCATCATCATCTTAAAACTCACACTTATAAACAATAGATTCAAGCACTTTATCATCTATAGTTGCCTATCTAACAGGCGCAATGGTAGCAAACGTTACTTATTTGAAACGGCGGATTTTCACCAAATCTGCTCGTTTCATCACTCCCAACTACCCAAAAAAAATATGGAATATTTTTTTTTACCTTATTATTCTTCTTCATATATATCCAATTTCCGAAAAAAAAAACATCACTTCTACGGTATTTTAGACTTATATTCTACTTTTTACACTTATCACTACTTTCATGCAAATTTTCGGGAATCGATTTTCTTTTATCATTCACTTGAAATCAAAACATGCCCGAGAGCGATACGACGCGACTGTTAATTCGAAACCGCACCAGTTAACTAACTGGTAAACAAGTCTTTTCAAATGATATCGAACGATACCTTACTCCAATACATTTATTGGAAGAAATCCGAGGCTCATGCTCATAACCACCACATATGTCAATTATCGAAAAATGTACCTGAACTATTCGTCGGTCATATTCGTCTTAACAAAATGTAGCTAACTCATACTTATCACTCCGTATCAGTATACGGACACGATCAAAACTCTACAAATATCCACAATTAACTCTCGCTCATCTCTCTCGGTTCGTCAGTTAATGTTGAAATACCGGGCTATTAGAACTTTGTTGAACTTTGCTGTGGCATAGTCTATTGTCAAAAATTGGAGCGCATAGTGCGTATTCTGTCAAACTGTAAAATGGTATTGAGGCTATTGCTGAGAAACTATATATGGCATGCTTGCAGGATCACCGGTGTCTACCTTTCCAAAACGTAAGTACCAATTAATCAACCTTATTAAGACCTCTATCATTTCTTATATTTCTATTTTTCTAATTTATAAACTTCTCAGTCCAATAAGTCACCACTATGACCCCTTGACCTTGAAATTCTTCTTGAAACTACTGACTCTATCACGTTATGATGGAACAGTGTTCCCAACTTTCTTATTCTATGTGAATCTTTTGGTCTCTTTCGTGAAAGATGAAAAGCTTTCTTATTTAATTAGTACTACTATTTACATTATTTACATTTTAAACTATTGCTAATGTGTGTTTATTTTATTTTAGCACGAAACTGGAAGACGAATTGAATTATGTACTTGTTTCTTGAGATGTAGTCTCCTTTCGTGGTTTTGGTAAGTTGATTTTTGTTTTCGTTTCCAATTCTTCCTGGTTATTTTATTTTTTTGTTTTTTTTTTGTGTTAATTATGCCGATTTTGCGTATTTTTCTGGTGCAGTTATTTTTTATTTTATTATTTTTTTTTTTTTTACTTTACCCATAGTTTCTGTACATAGCTCGATCTTTTATAAAAAAAACATAATTTGCAATATTACGCTCTAATTTTATAACTAAATTTTCTAATGCATATTCAATTAATTATCTAAATGCAAAGGATTTGTTTTTTTTTTCTATGATCTCATTTCATTCATATCTTATGCTGTTAATTTTATTTGTTTTTTCGTATTTGTTATTTTTGTTTGTATTTTGTTACTCGATTGTTTTTACAATATTTTAATAAACATTTACTAGATTTTATATCTATATTAACGTTTTCATTATTTGTTTACCGACTTTGCGTGTTTTGATGGTTCTAAATTTGGATTTCTTAGTTTTTATACATAGCTACAGGTTTATTTATTTTATTTTTTTAAACTTTCTTCAGTTGAGATACATGATACATTCCTAGGCTTTTACCATTCAAATCTTCTAAAATATAACAATAATCTCCTACTTTTTTTTTAACCACGGCCTCTGAATATTTTGGTGCCAGTTTTGCGTTAAATCCTTTGCCCTTATCTGATAGAAAATAATTCTTTTTTAGAACTTTTTGCCCTATTGCAAATTGCACCATTTTACCTGCTCGTAGATTGTAGTATTTAGAATATTTATCGTAGGCAATTTTTAAATTTTTTCGAACTTCTTCGAAAATATTTTTCATCTTACTGCTATGTTCCTGTTCTTCCGGAGATAAATCTCGTTCTAGATCTCTAAGTATCTGATATTCCTCGCCTGAGCTAATCTGGTTCCTTCCGAAGTTCACAAAATATGGAGAAAACTTACTCGATGAGTGCGTTGCGTTGTTGATTGCATGAGCAATTTTATATATATTCGCGTCCCATTCATTTTGCTCGTTTTTAATGAGAGCCCTAATAGCGGAAGTGATTACGCGATTTGTCCTTTCTGCGTTATTGACTTGCGGAAAATAAACTGGGGTAAGCCAGTGACTTACACTGTATTTTTGCAACAAATTTTTAAATTCTTTTGATGTAAATTGCGCCCCATTGTCCGATAGAACGATTTCGGGAACGCCAAACACCAAAAATATCATGTTTTCCATGAAAAATGAAAGTTGTTTCGCTTTTGCTTCCTTGAGAGGCTGTATAATTACGAATTTTGAAAATATGTCCGTTATAACTAATAAGCACGTATTTCCCGACCGTTTTGCCCGAGGAAAAGGTCCCACATAATCTATAGCAATAATTTGCCAGGGCTGGTTAGCTATCTTTTGTTTGCCCATAGGTGGCACATGATTAACATTATCGGATTTTGATTTCCTACACGCTATGCAGCCCTCACAAAATCTTTTTACGTCAGAGTACATCCTCGGCCAATAATATTTGTCTCTTATTTTGCCTAGTGTTTTTTCTGTGCCTAAGTGAGCCTCTTCATGGATTTCCCTAATTAATTCAACCCTTTCTGCTATTGTTGGAATTCGTTTCCATGTGAATCTCCTATCTGTAATCAATGACTCATCATTAACGAATTTGTAAATCACGTTGTCCACTATTTTGTAATCTTTGTATTTTAATGGATCAACTTTAATTTTATTAAGCATTCCACTATAGTCAGAGTCCTCCCATTTTACTTTAATGGTGCTGAGTGATCTCGAAAGACAATCTGCAGTGATGTTGTCACGCCCTTTCCTGTATTCAATGCTGAAGTCAAATTGCTGTAGTTTCAGCGCCCATCTGCATAACTTAGCCGAGCCTTTCTCAGCGCTCACTTTTGAAAGCCAGACCAAACTCCTGGCATCTGTAATCACTCGGAAATGCGTTCCTTCAATATAATTGCGGAATGCTTCAATTGCCCACAACACTGCTAAACATTCCTTTTCTACTGCGGCATATTTTCGCCGTGTAGAATTCAATTTCTTACTAAAATAGGCGATAATTCGCTTCTCGCCGTGCTGTTTTTGAGTAAGGACGGCTCCTACTGCTAAATCGGACGCATCAGACTCTATGGTAAATTCTAGGTCAAAATTAGGATTGGCCAGAATTGGCGGACTAATCAGTGCCTGTTTCAGTTTGTTAAGCGCCTCGTTTGCTTCAGAGCTCCAAGAAAATTTTTTCCTGTCTTTCTTTAAAAGATCTGAAATAGGAGAGGTTATATCGCTGTAATGTTTGATAAACTTTTGGTAGAAGTTAGCTAGTCCCAGTAGACGTCTAATGTCTTTCACTGTTTTCGGTGCTTCATAGTCCAGAATAGGTTTAATCTTTTCCATGTCAATCGAAATACCTTGTTCAGAAATCACGTACCCTAGATACCTGACACTTTTCCTACAAAATTTAGACTTATTTAGGCTGATCGTTAAGTTTGCCCGTTTCAAACGACTAGCAACTTCTTTTATTAGTGCAACATGTTGGGATAATGTTTCGGTCGCGAGGATGATGTCATCTAAATAAACCCATACGTAGGGTTGTAGGTCATTTCCGAGGACTAAATCCATTAGCTTGGACATAGTAAAAGGGGCTCCTTTCAGGCCGAAAGGCATCACTTTGAATCTATATAACCCTGACTTCGTCCTAAACGCAGTATATTTTCTAGATTCTTTAGCCAGCGGAATTTGCCAATACGCCTCTTTCAGGTCAATTACACTAAAGTATTTGGCCTTTTTAATTCTGTGTAAGACTTCGTGTAAGTTAGGAATTGGATACGCGTTATTTTCGGTCACATCATTAACCCGCCGCGAATCCAAGCAAACGCGGAATTTACCGTTAGCTTTTTTAATCGGTAGCAAAGGGCTTGCATAATCCGAGTCGCATGGTTCAATAACATCCATCTTTTTCATCCGTTCTAACTCTTCGTCCACATATTTCTGGATATATGGCGAGCAGCGGTACATCGGAGAAGCTTTTATCTCGGCGCCTGGAATAATTTGGATTTTGTGCTCTAAGATCGCGGTCCTACCGATTTTGTCATCTTCGGAAAACTCGAAACAACTAATTGCCTCTAGTAGTTGAAATCTTTCTTCCCTATTCAGTACGTGTTCTGTTTCTATTTCTTCGATCGACATGGAGGGAAAGTCTAGCGTGGGTACTTCTAAGGACAAGTCTTCATCGTCACTATGACTGTCAGGTTCATGTACTGCTCCGACAAATTCAGAAAATGTGAGTGCTAGTTCTGATTCATCTGCCGAAAAATAGTTTTCAATCAGACGAATTGGACAAACTTGTATCTGACTTTGAGAATTCAATCGATCTATGGATATGATTTCTTTATTGGTCATTTCGATTGCTGGAACTATATTGAAAGCTCTCCAAAAATTAACGCCTAATATTAAGGGTTTGGAAAATTCTAAAACAATATAGATTCGAACCACTCTCGTTAAATCATTAAACGTTAATGGTACATTTACAAAACCTAAGCAATGATGCTCAGCTGTTCCTGCTGTATCTACTCTGATATTTGTTTTGTGAATTTTAAAATTGTATCTACGGACTAAGTCTATTGAATTCATGACAGAGATTTCAACTCCCGAGTCTAACAGAGCTTCAATATTAGAATCGACAATTTTGACTAAAACATGTGGACATTTGTTTGGCTTAATGTTCAACTCATAAATTTTCCAGTTTGAATGGTGATCCCCTAACAAGTTTTCTTTCTTGGGGTCTAAACAATTCTCCGGAAAAGAAACACCCCTTACTTCTCCTCCGAGCTCTCGTTTTTTGGAGCCTGTTGAGGAAGCGTATGACTCTTTGGACAGGTCATGAAAGTAACTCCAGGCATGCCGCATGCGTGGCAAAAAATTACCTTGGGTTGTTTGCAATCCCTCCACCGATGACCATATTTTCGGCAATTCCAGCAGAGAGAATTCAATTGCAATAAATTTTCTCGTCCTTGAGGTTCAGTTATGTCTGGTCGGGGTTCACGGTATCTGCGTTGTCGGTTTTCTTTTTTGTCGAAAGCGCACACTTCCTGTTCAGAAGACGAGGAAGAAGAATCAGACGACGCATCCACATTTCTGATATGTTTTCTTGTGGGAAGGGAGGTTTTGGAATAAATTCTTCCACTGTCTTTATCCAATTGCTGACAAAGCATGCTTAAATGCGCAATGTTTTTAATTTTGAAAAATGAAAGTTTGGTCTTGTACCAGCGTCTCATGTTGTTTCTAAGGACCTTCAACCTTTTCCGCTCCGAATACTGTTTAGTCATTCTTTCAAACATTCCCTCTATTTCCGAGCAAAAAGCCACAAACGACTCTCCCTTTTTTTGTTTTCTATCCTTGATGTCTTGAAGAATTTTCCTGTCTTTATTTGGGTCACCGAAACGGATTTTTAATTGTTTCGAAAATTTATCCCACGTTTTATACTTCTTTTTATAGGTAAAATACCATCTACGAGCTTCTCCAGCAAAAAGAATGTAGGCGTGATCTAAAAATCTATCGTTTGGAATGCGTTCAGCATCCATTAATTCGTTGACTTGGAAAACGAAATCAGACACATCCATACCGTGGATATCTCCACTGAACTGGATACCCCATTTGTCAAGTCGGTGATTCTGGACCCGATTATCACGACGTCCAATATCATCAGACCTTTCTGACGGGTAAATAGATCCGGAGTCCGAGCTACTTTCTGAAGATAGCAGACTGCTCAACGAATCCAAAGACGAGCTGTCATCCGACATAGGTTTCTTAGGTAATTTTGTTTTCCTGCTCTTTTTCCTATTCTGTTTCTCATTAATTTCGTGAACTTCAATATCCTGTCCTTCTATAGAGCCAAGCCTTTCAAACCGCTTGGGAACCGCTCCTAGATTCCTCATCGATTCCCTTTCCTGAATAACTTTTTTCTTTGTTTTATCGTCGCGGTCAATACTAATTTTCATTCCTGCAATATTTGGGAATTGTTTGAAATAGTCTCCAATTGTAGAATTCACTGCCCTTGATAAGGTATCGTGGTCAAATGATTGATTTTCTTTCCGAACCGAAGTTTCTGCAAAACGTGGTGCCCTAGCTTTTGTTAATTTATTCTCCTGTTTAAATTGCGTTCGATCTGAGCCTTTAGAATCACCAAGTTCCTCTTCAGACTCGCTTAGATTCATCAATCTAACTGCAGTTGTTTTGTAAATTTTAATCAAATTTTTGATTCTAAATAAAATCTCGACTTTTTGTTCTCCTTGAGCCAGATCAACAACTTTGCTTCTATTAACTCTTTCCTTCCAGTGACGAAGTTGTGAAATCCATTTAACTTGAATAGTTCTGGCTAAACCATATTCAATTTCTTCAAGTTTTTTTGTAACTAACGGTAATTCATTAACGAAAAAAATGTCCTCCGTTAAAACGATAGTATCGTTACCTTCTTCTAGGAATATTCTTCTCAAACGATCCCGTTTCTGTTTTTCTGTTTCTTCGTACAACTGGTTTCTTATCAGCAACTCATAATCTACTTCATCTTCACTTAAATCATGCGAGTTTATTAGCAAAGCTGACCCTTCTGATGTAGCCATTTTAAATTTTATACTTTTCTGGTTTTTTTTCAGGAAATTGGTACTCAACCGCAGTATGAAGAAAGGATAAATATGATTAATATTGTAAAATAGAGTAATAATATCAATAAAAAGAAAAAATGAATATTCAATCTTGTTTAACCTAATGTATTCCTTGAACGAAAATGTATATCCAATTCAAATAATCTTATCCTAAACTAATTTAACCAAAATAGTATTAAAGTGCTCGAATCCACTAAATCTATCTTAACCTAATAATGTATAGTTCAATTCAAAATAAAGAGGGGTGAAAAATATTGATCAATAAAATTTCTAATTCAAGTGGGACGTGCTGTTTATAAGTTGGGCGCCACTGTAAGGAGGATCCTGGCTAGGGTCTAAAACTTCCTTGACTTATGCGCCAGACGACGAAGTCGTCTGTCAAGAACTCCGGATACGTAATGCCCAGCTAGCAGTTTTCAGTGCCTAGCACCGAATCCACCTCCAATCCCAAACAAACAAACAATCAGTCCGAATTCCAAAAACTTTCCCAAAATTCCTTCCCAAATTTCTAACAGAATGGTGAAACTTTCGATCAACCAAAAAAATAGTAAATCTAAAGTTAAGCAGACAAGAGAAAATTTTATTAAAAAAAGAATACTAGGTAAGGCAATTCAGTAAAACTTTTATCAAAATTTTAACGTTTTAAAATTCATTAAAGTTTTTTTTTTTTTTCATTTCATCACGTACAATTCCCTGCACTGTCTCCTACCAGAGCTAGCTAAGTACTGAGTGGCTATCGGCTGTTCTCCCGGAGCTAAACGCTGGCCAACGGTACCGAACTCGCCGATAGTCACTCACTCCCTATGTGTGACGTCACTCACCTCTCGTGTATCTTTCGTGAGTCGTTCTAACCCCCTAACTGTGTTCTTCCCCTACTGCTACAAATAGTGTTTCCCTACTTGAAATCACGGTGGATTGGTGTGTGTTGATGGAGTTTGATTCGGGTACTTACAGTTGAGCGTCGCTTGCTGACTAACACGATCAACCCTGAGCAGGGGGTGGCATCGGTCCCGAGGACGACGCTATCGACCAACCACGTCGAGATTGATGAACACCAACAACGAGGGGAGGTGGCTCGGCTGCAGAAATTTTGTCTTTCTCTTCCCGGATATCGCAGGCGGGAGGTGGCGAAGGGTGATCACTACTCTTACTTGGGTGAGGTTATCCACAATCCGCGGTTCTGAGGTGGTAATTTTCCTCCCTGGAAAGGTGGTTTGGTACCGTCCGAACAGTCTCCGGACTTCAGAACGTGAGTCGGGCGGGTACACTGGCGCTGGAATTCCTTCCCTTTGATGGACGACCCCACAGAGCGTGCAATCACGGGTAGCGGGTGTGATTCTCGTGGGGGGGCCAAGCTTCCTACTTCGATGGCCAACGCACTCTAGACGTACCTATAGTGGCACGAGACCACGAGTCGATAGGTATGCCCAGGGTAACCTCGCTGTGTACCAACCACCAAATCGGTTCACTTTCACCGTCGCAACGATCGATTAATCTTCGCACCACCAATCTCGCACCTTCACGTTTTAGCACCGACCGCACACCAATTCCCCAATGGAGAATGCCACCGGGCTGTGGCTACTGTAATAGCAGATTCTTAGTACCCAACACACACATTTTCTATCAATTCACCAAATTACCTTATATTCCTTGCTTCACTGTTCTCACTTTTTTCTTGGCTTTGACTCACTGCCTTAATTTTCCTACCCTTCTTGTCCAAAACGAAATATTAAATTTAGATTTTTTTTTTTTTACGGTTTGCAACTTACTTCCGACTACAATTATTTTAAACATACGACTCACGGTTTGTATTAAATTTCAATTAAATTGCAAATTATCTCTCTGAAAATAATAATAAATTTTATCACGTTAAAATTTACACTCTTCTTTTGATTTTATAGCTTCTTTTACTTGTTTTAGATAAAATAATTTTTAAGAAAATTTTCTCAATGCACTTGATAAGATTTTTTTAGCACTTGACTACTTGGCGGTCCAAAAGGGAAAGACCAACTTGTTGGTTTCGATTGACCAAGAAAGTTGTCACCGATTATATTAATATAATATTCGAGGGTTTCCGGTTCTATTTTGATTTAAATTCTCTAATAAAAATTTTCTTGTCGAATGATTTTCATTTCTCGGGGTTTCCTGTTAATCATTACTCTTCACCCACTCTCATCATCATCTTAAAACTCACACTTATAAACAATAGATTCAAGCACTTTATCATCTATAGTTGCCTATCTAACAGGCGCAATGGTAGCAAACGTTACTTATTTGAAACGGCGGATTTTCACCAAATCTGCTCGTTTCAATCCTCACAACAAAATAGAAGCTTTGCTTTCATTTGCATAATTTATGCTGAATAAGAGTTCTAGACAAGTTTTTACTTCAAAACCACATATTAAAAACAATATTAACAATTTGAATCTATTTGAATTATCTTCAACATCTAGTTCCTATCCATTCAATGCTTTCAAAATTATTTCTAAAGTATATAGAACTTATTCTACATTGCAGAGTGTTTTTGATTTTATGCTTCTTTTAGGGTAACATTTTTTCAAGTCCAAACTTGCGTTTCCCGTTCCATCGCTTTTTTTTTCAAATACAATCCGCAATCTATACATAAAAAATACGAAGAAAATCCCTGACCGAACAAGTGCTGGTAAATACCAGCCACCCCAAAACAACGCATGCAAACAGCAAGATGACACAAAAAAGCACCATCCCAAGTAAAAATAAAACTTCCAACCCAGAAATGAGTCGCACAGCAAAAAAAACCCTAACCGACAAAGCAGTAGAGTCGTTTGGTACATATAGCTAGGAAAAAAATTACCCCAACTAACACCAACCAAAAAGAACACCACAAACTCCGCCTCTCGCTCTTTCCCGGTGGCTCTGTCAAGTTGTCGTCAGTATGAGCGTGTGGGTACGTTTAGTCTTCTTCTTTTTCTTGGCATTACGACACCACTGAGACAGAGCCTGCTTCTCAGCTTCATAGTTATTAACTGATAGCTTACTTTGCCAAAGCTGCCATTTTTCGCATTCGTTAATCGTGTGGCAGACTCGATGATACTCTATGCCCAGGGAAGTCAAGGAAATTTTCATTACTTAAAGTTCTTGGTCAGACCGGCAACCCAGACGAACCCAGACACCTTTAGAATGGTTTTACTTCGAAACCACTAACGTTACCACTAGACTTAAAAAGGCCCACGTTTACCCCTGCCTGGTATAGATATGATGAGCGAAAATTTAGAGAAAAAAACATGGGATCACAAAACTCCCAGCGATTATGTTTTTGTACGACGACGACGACGACGACCCCTCAATTCTGGCGAGACAGTAATGGCGACGGTGGTGACTTACAATTACGCTCTCAGGAAGGGACCCACGTGACGTCATCGGAATATGACTGGGGGTGATTTTTTTTTCAGCAATAATTATTCGAAATTCGTATAGATATAGGGATCAGCTTTTTTCTGCCTTAGGATAATGTCCGCGGCTACGAAGCCATGCTGAAGGTATCTAGGTTCGATTCCCGGTCTGTGCAGCATCTTTTGGTAAAGGAAATTGCCTTGACTAAACTGGGCATTGAGTATCATCGTGCGTGCCATACGATATACGAATGTGAAAGTGGCAAAGAATGCTCTTAGTTAAAAACTGTGGTAGTGTTCAATGAACACTAAGCTGAGAAGCAGGCTTTGTCCCAGTGAGTACGTAAGACCAAGAAGAAGAAGAAGAAAAAGAAGAAGAAGATAGAGAATATCAGTATCTAAAAATTCCACATTCGAGGTGTGAAGTGCTTTTCTTAATATTTAACAAATCCTATTTTTTTTTAAATACTGCGAGAACTTAAGTTGGAACAATTTTTGAAATCACGTCATTAAAAGCAGTATTGTGAGACACTCAAATTCTCATGACTCACGATTGAAACTCAGCTGTCAAAAAATCATATGGGTGAGTTGGCTCATCTGTTCGACTCATTTCCTCGTATTTCCTACTTACTCACTTACTCACTTTCCTAGTTTACTCACACAAAGCAATGATTTCCTGTTAGTCTGGTAGAATTACAAGGATTACTGTTGACGTAAATAACAACATTTGATTTTCACGAGTTTTAGCAGGCTTTATGGCTGACGGTTTGAGTGTGGTTTAGTGATTTTGCACGAAAAACTCAAGCATGAGATTTTCGAAGCAGATCTCCAATGAGTTTGCTCGCCTGGGAAAACTGATGAATTACATTAGGGATTCTTCCATAAATAACTGCTATATTTCCTTAAAAGTAGATGGAGTACCGTGTACCTTTTAATTCCGTTCCAGATAAGCATTTATATCTTTGACAGATACGCGTATTTCGACTACCACTGCAGTCTTCTTCAGTGTCAGTTACACAGTACTCCATCTACTTTTAAGTTTTTCTATTGAGATTCTGCTCAGAGGATTCGAACATTAATAAGAGTTGCTATATTTCCTCTAGAACTTCCCCCAGGAAAGCCTCCAGGACATCTGGACTCCAGGATTCTTCCTGGACTTTCTTCAGCGATTGCTCCAAGAGTTTCTGCATTAATTCCTCCAGAGAATACTGGAGGATTTTCTTTCGTTATTTCTCCAGAAATTACTTCTAGATTTCTGCAGGAATTTCTCCGGGGATGCCTCCAGGATTTCTCCTGAGATTCTTCAAACCATTCGTCCGGAGATTCCCCCAGGAATCACTCCGGAGATTCCTCCCGGAATTCCTACAAGAATTCCTCCATGGATTCTTCCAAGGTTCCTCTAGGAATTTCACCAGATATTTCTTCTGGAATTCTTCCAGGGATTCCTTCAGGAATTCTTTCAGGGATTCCTCCAAACATTCCTCCAGAGATTCATACAGAAATTCCTACAGAAATTCCATACAGGAATTCACCAGGGATTCCTCAAGAAACTCCTCCAAGGATTCCTCCAGAAATTCCTCAAAGGATTCCTACAAAAATTCCTCCAGAGATTCCTACAGAAATTTCTCCAGGGATTCCTCAAAGAATTCCTCCAGGGACTCCTCCAGGAATTTCTCAATAGATTTTTTTCAAAAATTCCTCCAGGGATTCCTACATAATTTTTTTCCAGTGATTTCTCAAGGAATTCCTCCAGAGATTCCTACAGAAATTCCTCCAGGCATTCTTTTAGATTTTTTTTCCAGAGATTCCTTCAGAAATTCCTCCAGGGTTTCCTCCAAGAATTTCCTCGGTTATTCCTTCAGAGTTTCCTCCAGGTATTCCTTCAGAGATTTTTCCAGGAATTCTTTCAGGGATGTTTCCAGAAATTTTTCCAGATAGAAGCACTGACTTAATGTTATTATTGAGGGGCAAGTCTCACTTGTCGAGATCGATTTTTCTCTAACAGCGAATTTTGAATATGTTGAATTTTTGTTTTATCGTAATTAATGATTATTCCTCGCAAAAATAAACTACATACTTCTCTCGTTTTTTTATATCTGTGTTTACCATAACTACGAAGATTTTCAGTCACTTTCAAACCGTTCTCAAATCAGGCTGAAATAAGACGTTTCATAAGAGTTTCAAGGATTTGACTTCCCAGCAAACGGAATATAAGAAAAATTCTCAAAAACTTGAAAATAAAGCAAATTTGATGGACTTTATTTTTGTATTTCATGTATATTAATTTTTTTAAATGATTCGCTTCTCATGTACATTCATTTTAAACCTGTACATAAAAATTAAATCTTTTTAGCCCTTAGAAAAGATCTCTCGAAAAATTATGTTTTTGTATAGCATATAATCTCTTTGGTAAATAACATATAGTCAAAAAATATCCATTTAACTATTTCATTAGGAAAAACGACAAATCACCATCAAAATATAACTAGTGATCTAATAAGAATTGTTCCCGAGATTGACAAATCTACGTTTCATACAAACCGAAGAAAAATCCATGAAAATAAGTCTAGAAGTAAGGTAATAAAATGATTATTGAGTGTTACAATTACTATAAAAAAAAATCTTAGGATTTTTATTGAGTAGGGTAAGTGTACCAGTTTTGGCCACCCTAAGGAAAAATATTGTTTATTTATAAATCAAAAGACCTTTGGTTACTGTCTGGACATTAAACGAAAGCTTTCAATCCATGCTCAGCAGGGAAAATATAAAAACTAATCAGAAACTTTGTTTTTGTATTAAAAATGGTGGTGGCGAATACTGGACCACTTGCACCAGTATTCGCCACGATTTTAATTTCGGTTCCTGAATTCGCCACTTACGTTGATTTCTTATGGAGGGTGGCGAATTCAGGAACAGGTGGCGAAAAATAGGTGCAAAGGAGCAAAAAGTTTAAGGAAAATGATTTTTTTCTATTACTTTCTGAGAAAATTTTGCGGTTTCCAAGAATGTTTCCGTATCATCTCAAAGCAATTTAGCAAACACTAAACAATTGGCAACCATATATGAAGTAAAACGGTATAAAATCTGGGGTGGCGAATAACTGGTACATGGCGAATACCGGTACACCTTCCCTACACCGAGACATCTTGAAAAGGCTGGGATAAGATGAAACGAACAGCTCGCGTAGAAAAAAAAAGGTTTGTCATATGCTCCATAAGTAAGATTCTTTAAAATTTTAAGGTTAGTCTTATTTTTATTGCACTAAAAACCATAACTTCACTAAGTTTGACATTATCCAGGTTTTTTGATAGATTGCACACTGGCAAGAAAGAGGTGACATTACTTGTTGTCCTTAGGGTCCTTAGACCACGTGGTTAATGAACAACCCCTCATCCATTTACCAAACTGGAAAAACGTTTGTGACAATTTTGATATAATGTTTTGAACATGTTACATGAAATTGTTTAAGTATGGTCGCAAAATGTTCTGGATACGACTGGGAATAAGTAGTACTTGTATGGTTCATGATTATGCGGTCGGTATAATCGTGAAATCCTACATTGCGCCTTTACAACTTTGACTACATAAATTTTAAAGGGAATTATTAATATGTTGCTCTATTGTCGGCAACTCATAATCAGTCACATTGGGAATCGTATTTATTAATCAATGACAACTCTCACGAAATAGTTTGTTTAGTCTCGAATATCCTACTAGGGAAAAATAAAAGACCAAATATTATTTTAATGTAAAGTATTTGGATAGACGAATAATGTAAATAAGGTGTTTCAAATCTATTTCTCGAGAATAGTCGAATGATGCCGAAGCCGTAAGTAAATAAGACACCAACACGATAATGCTTCAAGTGGACGATTTTTCCTTCGAAGGAAGCACCACACTAGACAACGGACTAGCATGCAACGCCCAGTGGCACAGTCGGAATACGTTCCTGACGAAAAGTTTTCCGGACTGAAGCGGAACTCGAACCCACACTTCTTGGATCGATGCGGCTAAATGCTTGGTAACACTAACCGTACGGCAACGAGGCCCAGAAGTAACCTCATTAAGTTCAATATTCTCGTTGATATTGTTTGCATGAAAAAAAACAATAGAATGCTGTATTTCAAAAAAAATTGTTCAACAACAAAATGTCGAAAGGAACAAATCTGCTAAATTTAATACCTTGATTCGAAGAATCTTTTTTTATTTATGCGCAAGTCCATGCTTTCGCATGATTCTTAGTTTCAAATTTTTACTTGAATTGGAGTTACGCTTTTTCAACATTTTCAAAATTCATCATTATCGATTACATTCGTGAGAATTGATTACAACATCAAATATTAGTCATTGAGACTGCGATAAGTATTAAATATTAGTAGTTGAGTATATCAATATATTTTTTATATGAATTATTAAGGCGCGAAATGATTATTCGCCCCACTTTAAAGTTATTGAGTGGCGGTCAAAAAGTACTTTCAATGGTGCCTATGCTTCCAGGTCTTTCTCCAAGACTTTCTTCACAGATTTATCCAGAAATTTCTTCAGGAGTTCCTTTTGGGATTCCTCCTGGGGATCCACCATGAGTTCCTACATAAATTTCCCCGGAATTTTTGTTGATTCGCTTATTACATAATATGAATTTGACAGAAAGTACGCCATAAAATTTCAAAACAATTCAAAATAATAAAATAAAAAACATGCTAGGGGGGAAAATAGATATCCATATCACCTCGCTCATTATGCTTCTAATCGTCATGTATGTTTAAATCAAATACGATCTAATCAATTAAATTGTAAGAAATCTTTTGTTTTTGTTCCTGATACATATTTTGAAATTCTATATTCTATCCTTCTGTCATTTTCCTCACCGACATTTACTTACACTTGTTCTGTTACATTTTAGATCCCTCCATGTCACCTTTATCTCTCATATACCGTTATGTGTTTACAGTGGGTAATGCACACACACCCACAGAATCCCGCCACAGTGAGTGAGCGACGTAAAAAATCGATGGCTGCCATGCTCCTGGGTGACGATTCCGAAAAAAACAACTCACCCATCCCATCAAGCTCAATCACCCCAGAAGGCAACGGCGACGACGACGGTTACGAAATGGAGAGTCCCATACCCTGGCGGAGAACCAACTACGGCGCCATTCAATGGAGGCCCATCTTGTGAATGTGAGAGCCATGCTGGTTTACTCTCCGGTCCTGCGTCGGTGGCAAACCTAAACACAACTCGTATGAGTGAGGGTGAGCTTCCATCGAACGAACCGGCATGGTATAGAGTAGAGAGCGTTTCCAACAAGGGAGACCATAACTGCAGGCAACTGCGTCTGGGCACGATTCCTGGCTCTTGCCGTTGGTTGGCGAAGAGCTTCCAGAAGTATGATGGATGCCACCGACACATCTGCAGATTCGACAAAACCGGTATCTGCGCGCGAAATTGAGCTACACATCCAGAGCGGTGGGATGTTTTGAGAACTGCGTAGAATGCAGAAGGAAACCCGGAATGGAATAGATGGTACGGGATTTTGTAAGGACCGTTGTTTGCATACATGCGCTAATGCTCGACTTTGTGATCTAGACCTGGGCGCCGACAGAACAAGTCGCGATCGCCATTATTTTATGTTAGGGATGATTCAAATATAACGTAACGCAATATTTGTCAACATTAGACCCCCTCCCTCCCCCACGTAACAGCTTTTGCATGGAAAATCTGATTTTTTTTTTGTATGGACCGTAACTACGGAAGACGTCCCCTATTTGAACTGACGCCGATCAAGATATTCAACTCGAAATATGTTATATAATTTTAACGAAAAAATACAACAAGCAATTTGTAGGCGTTGCTTGAGAAATTCCCATGAGGTAGGTTTCTTTCTAACAACCTTCGATTTTTTCAGATGTTCTGTAGGAATTTCGTTATTGCTTCTCAAGGGATTTTTTCTTGTTTATCACTAAAAAAGTGGTCAGATATTCACTAAGGGCCAATTTCTTCACCCCTGCTTAAGCCGTTAACCAGGTTTACCCATACGGTTAAACTAGGTTTAAGACCTATGCGGTGCTGAAGAAGTCGCTTATAAAGTGTTTTACTATGGATTTACTCAGAGATCTTTCTAATGAGAACTCTTTCAGAAATAATTCCACAGTTTCCATCATGGTTTTTTTCGCATATTCCTACTAGTATTTTTTCAGAATTCAAACCCATGTTTCTGTAGTTAATCCTCTACGGAATGCCTAAGAAATTTTGACACATTTTTTTTCTTTTTTTGAGGATTTCTCCGAGATTTTCTTCAAAGGTTATGTCGAGAATTCGTCCAGATATTCTTGCAAAAATTTCATCAACTTAGTGTCTATGTTTATTATGAACTACTTCACAGAAACATAAAGTAATTTCCGTGAGCAGTTATTCTTAAACTCCTTAAGGAATTTCTATTGACTCTTCTTTGAATTTCTCTTGAAATTTCTTCAAACTTTTTCCCGGGATAATTTGACCGTTCTCCTAAGTAGCCAAGTCATTGCCTACTTAAAATATTTAATCTTAGTATGCTTAGTTAATTAATACACTGTAACACTATTGCTACAGACCGTAACCGCCACCATTGAAAGCTTATATTCAACTTATTTTATCTTCTGGATATCTAGTGTTGGCCTTCCAGAGATGCCAGTTTCGATTACCAGATCGGTGAAAGTTCTTTTTATTTAAGAAATTTTATCGAGTACCTCAGATTCATCAATTTAAAAAAAATATCCATTAAAAATTATAAAAATTTCTTTTGGAGAAATTTTAAATATATGTTTGCTTCTGTAATAAGCTTGCCGAACGTTCGTTGAGAATTGTACTCATGAATCTAGCCCAGGATTTTTTTTTATGTTTCTGCGATTAACCCCCCTGAGAATGTTATCCCCAATATCATAAAAATCATTCTCAGAATGGTATCAGAAATTTTTGTGAGATTCTGTCAGAATCTTATCTAGTGTTATTTGGAAATCTTGTCCAGAGTTTTTTTTAGAATGAAGTCTCGGATTTTGCGATTTTTCATTGTAGCATTCTGGGAAAACTGTCCTTGGGATTCCGTCAGAACAAACATATTTTAAAATCCTGTTCTAGAATCTAGTTATTTCTGTTCTACTCAGAATTCTGTAACAAATTTATCAAGAGTTGTATAAAAACCTTGCGCAGAATAATATTCCAGATTTGCTGTCAGTCATCGCTAGCGTTCTAAAAAACCCTACTAGGATTCGGTGACATCTTTGGCTTAAGTTTGCCGTGAAATTCATATGAGAATCTTGTATTAAAATTTATAAGCTATTAATCTGTCCCTATACCTGCCTAACATTTGTTATAATTGATCTCATGTTTTGAATTAACAATCAAGAGCTTGCAAGAATCTACCAGTGATTCAGTGAAATTGTGTTTAGTATTAAACTCTTTATCAACAACTTTTTTTTTCAAGTAAAATTCAGTTTGGTCCATATAATAGTGAAGAATGTTATTGGCAAGACTCTTGCATATATTTGGTCAGCATTAAGTAAGAGTGGAACTTTTTTCCTATTCTAAGAATGGTTGATTGCTATTCTGAGAAATGGGTTGATTGTTTTACATATTGCAGTTTTAGAGGTTTTGGGTATTTTTGTTTGTGACCCAGTGACTCACCGGAATCCAATCCAGTGATCATTGAAAAACTAGATATTCATTGGATTCCATATGAGCTAGAATTAAGGTATTTTATCACGAATAGCCAAAACGACATGAATTAAAACTATTTTACATTTATTAGGTGGATACAAGCTAAGGGATACTTTCAAGAATTTTTCACAGGTTTCCTCCAGGACTTCCTCTACAAATTCCACCGAAAACCCTTTCTTAGATCCTTCCGAGTATGCCTGTTGAAATTTATCTAAGGGCTCAACCAATTTTTTTTTCAGGATTTTAAACTTATCCTTAGTCAACCAGAATGTGCGTTTAACGAAATTAACTTTTACATTATGCGATGCTTGAATGTGCAAATTTTCACGAATAAGATGTCGCGAGAAGGCCTTATACGTACAAAAGTGGAGGCGATATACGTCCATATTTTATATGATGAATACTAGCATGCAACGCGAGTGTGTAAATTTTATTGCGAACTAATCTGTAGTTTTACGCGACTTAATTTATAATAACAAAGTTGGTTTGACAGCTACCAGACTTGACAATGAGCACATGCTTATTTTCCCTTATCTTTCGAAAATGAGAAATGTTACAAGTTCGTTATTGTAAAGTGCTCGTTTTGGTAAAAAAAATCAGGTAAAAATTTGAAGTCCGAGGACGCTAAGCGGTCCCCAACGGCCTTAAAGGTATCAGGTATAAATGACCCTCGTGCACAAAATCGAGCTCGTTGCTCTGGTACGCAAAACATGAATACGAAAGTTACTATTAACAATTACTCCGGCGTGCGTTCATTCAACATGGAGGTTTATTTTCTTTGTAGTCATGCTGCGTCCACTAGAGCAGTGAGCTCGATTTTGCATACGAGGGTCTTTTACCCCTAATGCCTTCAAGACCGTAGGAGGACCACTTAGCGTTGCGGCATCTGCAAGGTTTCCTCTATGAACATCAGGTTTTGTAACAGCCTACAATTACAAAGCTCTTTATTCATGGATATTTTAATGAATTTTTGCAGGATTTTAAGGTGAAGGTAAACCGAAGCCAAACCTCAAATTTTTAAATCTAGAGAACCAGATAGTCGATCAAGCTGAAAGCTTAATCATTTAGTAACTTTTCAGCGTAGAGGTCTGTCTGATTCTCCAGATTTGTGCTCTTTAAAATTTGTAGTTTAGCTTCTATTCATCTTCACTTTTTCTCGAATGTCCCGTTTCCCTGAAAAGTGCTATTCAAAATGCTCCAAGGCAAGGTGCAGAACCAGAAAAAATGATGAACAATCAAGAGAAGAAGATATATAATCATTCTCAATTAAACACATATCTTCATAAATGCTTAGCACGGTGAAACTTGAAAGAACCGCCAATCAAGTATAGAAGCTTGTATATCAGATAACCGGTTCGTTCACCACCTTACAATGCAATAAGTTATGACAATTATGAGTGCTTGAAGCTTTTCTGCGCTAATCGGGGAAACGGGGTATTCGGAGAACTGGCGTTTGGAGAAACTACATTCGAGAAATGACATTTGGGAAAATGAAGCACAACCACAAAATGAACAAAGTGTACTAGAAGAGTTCATGAATTACTCCACGTCAACACTTCCAAAAATACCTGAAAGAACCACTCTAGGATTTTTTTTCAAAAGTTCCAAGTAGAGTGACTTATTATATTTCAGCAGCTTTGTCTCTTCGCCATGGGTGGATTTTTAAAGCCTGTAGAGCTTGAAATTTGGATCAAATGTTTAGCATATAAGCTTATCTTTATTTCAGAAAACTAGGCCGATGAAAAGTCTCGCAACACAAAGATAACAAACCTACAAAAACACTTAGGTACCGCTATTTCTGAAAAAAACACCAATAATTTATTAGTGGGTAATTATTGCTGGAATTTACCCAAGTTCAAGAAACTTTCCAGGAATTTCTCAAGTAAATTAACCATCAATTCATCAAGAGATGTGTAAAATAGATTTCCTAAGACGTTTTTCCAGAGATTGCTTTTTGCGTTTCTCCTAGATTTTTTTCAAAATGTTCTCCTTTAGTTCCTCTACGAATTCCTCTTATGTATGCTTTTGAAATCTACCCAAAAACTTGAAAGAATTACTCTCTAGTAATGCTCGTAACAATTGTCCAAGGATTTCTTTCAAAATTTTTAATGTTTTTGTTGTGAGTTCTAAGGACAATTCTTCATAAATTATTATATTCTCCACATACTATAGATTCTCCTTAAAAATATTTAGTGGTTATACCGAGAGTTTCATCGAATTTTCCTGAAAAACGGTTCCTTCACATAGTGCTACATAATTTCAAACGGGTTTTTCAGCTATTCCTCGAAGATATATTTTGTAAACCGTTCACAAATTCATAATCGAATTCCTAAAAATATTACAATGGAGATTTCTTCAGGTTCTTCCATAAGTTTTGAAAGGATCTTCACAGGATTTTTTTCTTGATTTTGTCGAGAATTCTTAATAAATTTTAAAAGGAGTCCAACAAAACTCCAAAATTTCCTCACAAACTCAGCAGGAGGAAGTCCCATAAAAAAGGCCATCACAACTCTGTGAGGCCTGTTTTGTTCGGGCGGGTCTCTCAAGCACTCGAATCGTTCGAGGATTTCTGTTGTGAATTTTGGGTTCAATTTTTACTCCTAAGAAAAACCTTAAAATCGCTGAAAAAAGGGTAACGGATTTCATAATACAGTCATACCTCGCTATAACGTAAACTCGAAATAACGTTACCTCTTTATAACGTAACTCGATATAACGTAATTTTTACCTCGATATTGGTTTTCAACGCGATCTGTTGTAAGATTCTCCAGTCTTGTGCACTTGAAAATTCAAAGTTTGGCTTCGTTTTATAATCACCTTAAATGTTCAACTTCATAGTATAATAAATGCAGAAAACTATCAGACAATTGAATATTAGAAAATCTAAATTTCTTAAATTTGACGGATGAAAATTTTCCACGTTCTTTGTTGAACACAGCACACTATGATCCCTTAAGGAATTCTTGGGACATTTATTCTAAAATTCTGTCACTGAGAAAGATCTCATTTATGATTATTTTTTAGTTTAACCAAGTGTTCAGGGATTCCTCTAGAGATATTTTCTGAATACATTTCTTAAGGATTACTGCAATGGAGAGGTAAAAGAAACTAATACGAAAAATATAAAATATTTAAATTCAGAAAAATATTGAAAAAATATGTAGGGCATACTGAAAATGCCTGCTAGTTCAATAATTTCAATTTAAGACCCATTTTCTCATCAAACAATACATTTTGAACGAAATTTAGAACAAAAAAAATTGATTCGATATAACGTAACCTCGATATAACGTAACGAAAATAAAAATCGAGTTACGTTATATCGAGGTATTACTGTAATGGCATTATTGGCATATATAAAGGGGAAAGCCTTCCTCATACAAAAAAAATGTAGCTTCCTTTAGGAAATTTTTCAGAGTAATTCTAATATTCGTTGGCCGGGTTCTTACAGAATGCAAAGCATGATTTTTATAACATCCTGGGAATTATTGCAACGTGGCTCAAAATACTCTCACAATATGCCTCAGGATGCTAAGCAGCAATTATCTGTTTTTAGATTTCTTCAAATGAATTTTGCCTCATTCACATTTTTGTCAGATTTAATAAACTTCATTATCATTGATTTTTGTCAGTCTTCTTGCGAATACAAAGCGGACTCGATTATCCAGGAGTTTCAGTTTTGTTTTCACTCCAGATAATTAAATCACAAAAAAATCTGCTATAAATGAACTTAAATATTATCTCTTTTCGTTGTTTTATTTATATGATGCAGTGGCATATTTGGAATATTAGGGGCCTTGAGAAGAAAAAGTTATTTTTACCAACACACACAAAAAAAATCCCTTTCTCTTACATACGTCAAAAATTGATGAACCATTTATATTGTATATTGCAATACAAAATTATCTCAAATTGATGCATAAAAACAGAAAAACAAGAATATGAAAAGCCATATTCCGGATAATCAAATCTAAAATTCTGGATAATTGAGTCTCTATCCCAGTGAACATTTTGGTTGGTATAACTTTTACTGTACATCATTCTATACGAATCAATTCAATCGTATAGAATGCACGAAAAGGCTATATACCTACCAAAGTGGAGGCTACATGCGTACTTGGCACGACTTTTTCGGACTTTCTGCGATCAGATATACGATGCCACAAAATTTGGAGGAAAATAAAAAAAAAATTTCCAGCGAGTCTCGAACACGTGACCTCTGGATCCGGAACCGTACACCTTACCACTGTACCACCAAGGGTTAATTGTCCGAAGAGTGATTATTTGCCAATCTTAATACATGTTTCATGTACAGCGACCAGGGTTGTTATTAGCGACACATACTTTGTTGTTCTTTGAGGCCCATCGTCAGCAGATAGACAAAGTTTGGGTGGCAATTTTTGCTAAGTTATTGCGATTTCATACGATGCTTACTGGATTGATATATGATCTCTCAAATTATATACCATAGCGTGATTCTATGTTGCACTATTTACGACATGTTTTGTTGTCAACACAGATTGTTGTTTATGAATCGTATTGGGGATTTATATACAACTTGTATTGACATTGATAACGCTTAATATGGCATCTTGTGCAATTCTGATTTTGGACGCATGAATATGTGATTTTGGATGCACATTCTTATGCGATACGTGGTTCACTGGGCAGATAATCAAGTCCGACCTGTATTTAGTTATCTAAATATGTGGCTCGCCACATATTTTTTGTGATTTGACGCGCGGTTAAAAAGGTTGTGCAGGCCTGTTCAAGACATTTTTTTGATATATCCAATATCAATATTTTCAAAAGTTTTAAAGCATAGGTGTCTTAGGGGCACATGTCTGAAACTTTACAATCAACAACTTTGCAGTAGAAAGTTGGTTAGGACTAGAAAAATTGTAAGATGCTCTCATTCGCCCAACATAGTTTGCCGAAGACATCTAACCTCTAGGACGCATCCCTGAAGCGATGGAGGCGTTGGCCAACCAAAATAGGTTTCTATCCTATAATGTGCCAATAGTTGTTTACGCCGCCGCCACCGCCGATCGAAAATATTCCGGCGCACAGGTCTATTGTGTTCAGAATGCTTCGATGACAAATAACGCCTTATTTACTCCCATATTGCAAAAGTGTTGAAGGTTTATAATAAACTATAAATAAGAGCCGTTATCTGTCGTCTTGTCTGTATATCTATTAATCGGTAATAGGTTGCGAGCTAGAGTGCATAACTTGCATACAAATTTCAGGCGGGTGATATACCTGTAGGCGATCAATAATTCATATGATTCAAAGGCAAAATAATTATAATAAGAAGGAAAGTAATAATAATAATCGGAAGTAAAGCACACATTACAAAAATGTAATCTATGGGCGCCACATCTTCCAAATACCAATTGATTTAACCAATAATAAGAAAATCAATCTTATTGAAAGATATAGAACAAGAATTGTCCCCTTTTCCAACCAAGAAATGAAGGCATGTTCCGAATCGGCTCAATCCAGCTTAGGCACTAAGTCCGTACTGCTTTCGTAGCACACCATAGTCAAACAACATTTTTGAAAAGGTGCGCTTCGGACTAGGGACTGATTTTGCAGATGAGACGCTTCTCGTTCGATGCGAACTGACAATGGCAGATGTGTGCACCATAATTTATGCTCCTGGAGATAAAATGCTGCTGCTGCTGGCACGACTAGCTCCAGCATCTATCTAATGGATTTGAACTCCATGTGTGCTACTGCGCTTTTGTCACGAGCTCACTGCACATGGACCGATGCAAAATCTCCTCATCTGGCGTGGTTGAATGGAGAGCTAGCCAAGTTCTGGACCGGTTTTCGCTGAATACCCTGGCGGAAGGGGCGCGGAATTTGCGCGCATTCGAATGAAATAAAAAATCCAAAATAAGCAAATGAAGTGGCAGATGCAACGAACGCAGTTCTGTTTACGATTTTTCCACCGCCACCACCTCGAAAATCGTTTTTGCAGCCGGCAGTACAAAAAGGGGTATAGGTAAGGACTTTTTGTAAACCTTATTTTTTGTTTAGCTTCGGGAAGGTCAAGAACCGGGTGCAGTTGATTCTCGTTTTTTTTTTTTTTCAACTCGCGGTAGGGCGATTTCCAGCGATTGCATGCCAGCTGAGATCAACGTGCCAACTGGACTGCAAAAACTGGTATCGATGACATGATTTACCACTTTTTTAACGGTTGGGTGAACAAAAAATACTTTCGGCGGGTGTAGTTTCGGAATTAGATAAATGAAAGGGGTTGCCGGAATGATTTGAAAACAATTTTTTGCGTACCATTTACAAAATGGCACCGATGTATGGACTGAGTTTTGTCTATGTATCACTGGAATTTGTTAATTTAATCGGTATTGTGCACAATATCTACAAGCAGGCATTCTAGGTAAGCCCTTTTGGATTAACTGGATCGTGATGGATTGGTATATATTGTACATTTTAACTATCATGTTTCGAAACTGTCAATTTTAGTTCTTCGTCGGAATAGAATCTGCTTCTCAGTAGTAGTGTTCTAATTTCGTTTCGACTACAGGGCTGCTCGCGACTAAGTGTCTTGAAAAAACTAGAATCTTTAGAGACCTTAAGCCTGAAAAAGAGACTAAAAAGGGACCATAGGTGAACCAAAATCACAGGAACCAAGAGCAAGGGTTGAATTCTAAGAAAGTGGGCTACGTGGCCGTACGGTTAGCGTCATCAGGCAGTTATGCGCATCGTGGGTGTGGGTTCGATTACCACTTTAGCCGTTGTTACTTTTCGTCAGGAATGTGTACTACTGAAGCATGCTTGTCCGTTGTCTAGTGTTAAGTTACAGTCAGTGCAGCTAAATGACTGAAGATGGTGTCCGTGTCTTTCTTTTTAAATTAAAAATATATCTTACTTATTGCTATCTGTAGCAATCATGATCCACTGCACATCATGAGAGTCAGATTATCGTCTACTGCTGATTATATAGGAAGGATAACAGTGCATGATAACACCAATCTAAACAAGCTCAAAACCAAAGGGGCACTATTGCTATTAAAGGCAATGGTAAATAGGCGAGACAAATAGATTTTATCATCGCTCTTTCTCTCTCTTTGGGGCTCTCTTTCATCACTGCTGTTTTTCAAGCTTTTTACAACTTGCGAAACATTGCCGATCATGGACCGATACCGATACGCTAGCTTTGATCTTGAAGCACGATGAATCAATTGAGAGCGAATTCTCCAATGCCTGACCGATGATAAAAGTTTTCATAGAAATGTGCTTCTCCAGGAATTTATCTGCAATTAGCTCAGGTATTTTCCCTATGTATCTTTAAAGTATTATTTCAATGAGTTCTTCAGGAGTTTATTTGGTATTTTCATAGACATCCTAAGGAATACTCACAAGATTTTACAAGGTATCTTCTTCTAAAATCAACTTGGGTTGTTGTAGAGATATCCCTAGAAATCACTCCAAAGCTTCAACCCGGATTTTTAACAAGAAATCTTCAAAAAAAAATCAGAAATTTCTAGGAGCTTATCCAACATTTTTTCCATTGGTTCCCCGAGAATATTTTATGGAATACTTTTCTTCGAAAATCCATCGATAACACTCCAGATTACTCTAAAGATGACTCCAAGAACTTCTTAGAACCTTTCCAAAATTTTCTTTCGAGAAATCAACCAGAAATATCTCTAGCAATAGCTTCAGGACTTACTCCACTGGTTCCAAATCATGTTAGAAGAATTTATTCAGAAGACATGTCCAAATTTATTTGAAGAAATGCCTAGGATTTTTAGAAATCACTGGAGAAATTCCTGAAAATCTTGGAAATATTACTAAAAAATTTTGAAGTAATCATTGATGAAATTTCTAAAGATATGACCCATGAACTCCTGCAAAATCTAAGGAATAAATCCTGGGCTCCTTAGGAAAGTCTTGTAAGATCCTCTATATTAATTGCTGTTGAATAAATAATCCATACCATTCCTAGTTAATATCCTGCAACATTTTCCGTAGACATTTCTTGCAGAACAGCGGACGGAATCCTTGAAGAAATTTGTGAAGAAATGGTGGTGGAGATAACTTGTTTAATATCTGTTTTATTTGCTAGTGTGAATCCTTAAACTTAAACTTTTGAATAGTAGAGACTTAAGTAGAGTCATCACTCGAGAAATGTTTGGATGAACTGCAGAAGAGAACCGGTAGAGACTCCTGAAGAATTTCTGTTGGGTTTCCTATATTAATCCCTTTTTTTTTCGATAAAATCTCCAAGAGTATCAAGTGGAGAAATCAGTTCAAGAATATTTTGGAGCAATTCCGGAAAAATACCTAAAACTTTTTAGAGTTATAAAAATATAATAACCGAAGTGCTGAAGAATTTCTTGAAATAAATTCTTCTAAGCATCCATTGAGAAATCTCCAAAGGAATTTATGATTTAACTAGGAGAATTATCTAGAGGTGTTTCTAGAATTGTCGTGAAGGATTTCCATGAAAGTATTATTTTATATCCAGCAAATGAAAAATGAAACAATATGTTAATCATTCTGGGATAATTCCTCGTACTTAGCCATCGGCATCAGTAATTATACTAGTGGAATCATGTAAATACAAACAAGTTAAATGTACCAAACTTTTGGAGAAATCACTAGAAGATACCTAGAGCTTCTCTTCGAAGAATCTGAGAAGAAATTCATAGTAACGTATACATTAAAATATTACTGCTGCGACAATATATCCATATGAAACTTATTAGTTCGTATAATGACTTTTCAACATTGTATAGTTTGTCTGGGTGGGGAAGGTGTCTGGGTTCGATTCCCGGTCGGTCCAAGATCTTTTCGTAATGGAAATTTCATTGACATCCCTGGGCATAGAGCATCATCGTACCTGTCACACGATATACGATTGTGAGAATGGCAACTTTGGCAATGAAAGCTTTCAGTTTATAACTGTGGAAGTGCTCTTAAAACACTACGCTGAAAAGCCGGCTCTGTCCCAGTGGGGACGTTATTGCCAAGAAGAAGAAGAAGAGTTCACCGCTTTAAGGTGAAATAGTTTTAATTCAAACATGTACTAAAACTTCAAATGCACTACTCTCACGAAGGAAGCATCTAACAACAGTGCACATTTTATTTTAGATTTGCGCACTAGCAGAATGCTTTAAATTAGAAGGTCAGGAACGTTTGCCTGCTATTTCTCCAGTTTAGTACATTTAAAAACGTGAATAGGGGCACAAGTCGACCATTGTGACGGCCATCTTTAGATTCCGAGATTTTTCTCCTTCAGCTCCAGAGAATTTCCAGAAGGGGCTTCATGAGCTCAAGTCTTGGGCAATATTTCTAGATCATTTCAATAAAGTTGCAGTTTACAGTTTTGCGTAAATCTGCCGAAGGAAAAGATAAAAATGTTTGAAGTGCGCACTTCTTTATAGACACGCAAATTGACAAAAACCAACGCTGAGAAATTCTTTCATTTGCTCGAACTTTTGCCCCGCTTCATACGGTGCGTTGATCCATCGCCAAAAATATAATTTCATGTTATTTTCTTAGGTGATAACAAGCTTTAATTCAGAAGTATTAATAGGTGTTATTTACTATTTAAATAATTGGTAAGTTATACAAAGCATCACAACTAGTATTACATGCGTCAAAAGTGACAGTTGTCAAAGTACCCGAAAAATTGAATTTCGTCGCACATTTTTAACATTTTTTTTTTTCAACTAGTACGAAGAGCTTCAAAAATAACCTATTCAAACAAAATCTAAAGGAGAATATGACTGGAGGATGGTAAAGAATATTTGATGGAATAATCACACCAATATTGACTATGAAACTGAGGAACCGGCACGATGAATCGGTAATTAAATTATTCTTATGAAGTAGCTACATGTATGACTATCGGTGGAACTTTTTTACACAGTGTTCCACCCAAAATAAGGCACAGATTTGATTCTTACAGCATTCTCTTAATGATCTTAAAGATACAGCGGCAGCTTTTTCAACTCTTCGAGATTTTTGACTACTGCTTGATCAGCACAGGTATGAAAATGAAAATGAAACTATTAATTTGATGTTAAATTTCTTTTTGCTAAACAGTGGAACGAGTGACCATAATCTACGCTAATATTCGTTCTTTCAAGCACAAACCAACTGAAATTTGTTGGAAAATGGAGCTTACCGTAGCTAAGACAAATTACTGTACATTAAATCATATAAAAACTGCAGTCATGGACGTTCAACAGAGCTTAAAAAGTTCTTCCTAAGACTAAATGCAATAGAAAATGTCGATGTAACATCAATTGACATCAATCAACTCAATAAGTCAATCACCATGTAGTGATTTTTGTATTATAAAAAGCATTCGACTGTCCTTACGCAAAAAATATCCCTTTTTTCCTTATTCAGCATATACTCCTGCAGCCATCTATACTCCAATAGCCCAAGCATTCTCGGGCAATAGCGAACTTTCCATCATCAGCAAGCTTCGGAAAAGCACCGAGGGAGAAAATCCGAACCGGGTTTCCCCTCTCGTGCAAACACATATGCAGCCCAACGTAACGCATTTTCACTAATGATCAGTTGTGTTTACAAAGTGTTAAATTTACATGTATTGTACGTAACGTTCCGTTGCAAAAGGGTGGTGGACATGGCAGTACGACGGCAGAGTATAGCTACGTAACGTTCCAGTGCCGGGAGAAATGAACAGGCAGAGAGCAATTATTTATGTCATCTTAGCGAGTAAAATCGAATATATGTCCTATGAAACATGTCTTTCGTGGAGCGTCGTGATGCAAAATCGAGCTGTATAGGGTTGATTTGAAATGGTGTCAATAAAAAATCACTGACGCCTGATGATAATCCGAGCAGATTCTGTGATTAAAATATTTGTTAAATTGTGAAGCAACGACGGTCGAGAAAGATTCACCCCCGCACCAAATGTACCATGTACAAAACGCTTATAAGACCGGTTGTCCTCTATGGACATGAAGCATGGACCATGCTGGAAGAGGACCTGCAAGCACTTGGAGTGTTCGAACGAAGGGTGCTTAGGACGATCTTTGGCGGAGTGCAGGAGAACGGTGTGTGGCGGCGGAGAATGAACCACGAGCTCGCTAGGCTCTACGGCAAACCAAGTATCCAGAAGGTTGCGAAAACCGGAAGGGTGCGCTGGGCAGGGCATGTTGCAAGACTACCGGACAACAATCCTGCAAAGATGGTGTTCGCGTCGAATCCGGTTGGCACAAGAAGGCGGGGAGCACAGCGAGCGAGGTGGCTTGATCAGGTGCAACAAGATCTGGAGAATGTGGGCCAAAATCGAGGTTGGAGAGACACAGCCATGGACCGAGTAAATTGGCGTAACATCGTTAACGAGGTTTTATCAAATTAATTGATGTAACACCAACTAAATAAATAATAATGTGAAGCAACGATTTGGGAAGTATAATCTGCAATTCAATTTAAGTTCATATGTTTGCACTTCTGCGATTCAACAATTGGAAGATATTGTTTATTCTAAAAGAAGTGGCAAACAGCTTCATTCATGTAAATTTCAAGTCAGTTATCTAAATTCATTAAGCCAAGAATTTGCTCACCAAAGTTACTCAATAATCAGAAATGTTGCAGACAAGTCATTTTTTAACTTAAAATATGATCCCTAATTTTAAATATTAGACCATAAAGAGTTCAAATACTTTGCCGAATTCAGTATTCAGCTTTTGTTGTTAGAAGTGACAATAGGTCTAAGGGGTGAGAATGGTACAAAATTATGGACAGTGGAAATTCATCAAAACATTCAAGAATTAATCGGTTAACCAAGGCGAATCAATTTTGCGATCTCGTACTTAGGGTAATATAAAACACAAAATTGTTAATTTTTAGAGAAAATATCTTTTCAGTTTGTAAATTTAGCGTCAATTCATTATTGTGCTATATTTTACAAATGAAGATAATAATGAATTTTTATACCAATTAGAGCACTTAAACAAAACATGTAAGCCAGAAAACGTTCATCTTTAAGGTGAAGAAGAATCGAAGCCAAGGTTCAAATTTTCAAGAGCACGGATCTGGAGAACCAAACATCCGTTTGAGCTGAAAACCAAATCGATTGGTCACCACCAGCTAGTGACCAATCGATTAAGTTTTCAGCTTGAACGGATGTTCGGTTCCCCAGATCCGTGCTTTTAAAAATTTGAGCTTTGGCTTTGATTCATCTTCACTTTAAACAAACGACAAAAAAAAAGTTATGCTTGTAACATCGACTACAAAATAACTTATCTATTTCCATCAGTCAAAAACGGGAATTTCCCGTTGGGCAGTACAGCGGGTCGTCCTGCTTAGTTGCGCTCAGAAGCTAACGAAGAAGCTTTTCTCAGATATTTTCACAATTTTCACCCGAATTCTTAAAAAATGTTGTTAGTCTTACAGAGGTGTAAAAATCACGATTTTACCAATGTTCTAAAGTAATTTGACCTTATCCTATGCAGATCAGGTACTTCTTAACGCTATGTATGACATCAATCTAAATTGTCAAGCATTTTAACGCCCTATAGAAAATCAATCAAATTTTTCTATCAACGTCTTCGAGTATTATGACCTTACTCCACGTAAATCAGGTGCATCTTAACGCCTGGAGTAATTGTATCTTATCTCATGAAGATCAGATGACTATTAACGCCCAGTATGGCATCAATCGAAATTGCCAAGCTGTACCTACTCCCTGGAGTAGTTTGAACTTGTCTCAAGTAGATCAAGAACATCTTAACGCCATGTGAAACATCAATCGAGAAATGCAACCAGAGTGTCCGGATATTGGTACCGTTCGGATTTTGATTCATCACGGTAAATTAAAAAAAAATGTTTCGACCGATTTGGAGGCATTGGGACGTAACACTCATGAATTGAATAACGTGGTTCATGGATAGCGCCTAATTGCTCTGTAGAAATTCAGGATGATCTACTTGCACCTACTTCAATGAACAAGTTGTTGGGGTTGATATTTAAAAAAAATGTTGCAAAATTGCCAATGTAGGTGCAATTGTTAAGGGGCCTTCCTTATTCGAGTGGTTAGAGTTCGCCGCGGCAACAAAGCAAAGCAATGGAAATTTCCTTGACTTCCCTGGGCATAGAGTATCATCGTACCTGCCACATGATATACGAATGCGGAAATGGAAAATTTGGCAAAGACAGCTCTCAGTTAATAACTGTGGAAGTGCTCATAAGAACACTTAGCTGAGAAGCAGGATCTGCCCCAGTGGGGACGTAATACAAAGAAGAAGTACATGTTTTCTTTTAAAAACTCGATAATATTGAAGGGGGGGAATTGAAGTAATGAGGTATTGAAGCTTTTATGGTAAAAAACTGAAACAGTGACGATTCAGAGTTCGATTAAAAGAGATGCAAAGATTAACGTTGAAAAAAAAACTCAAAATATTGACTAATTTTATCTTTACTTTTTGTTCTCTATTTTATTTTTTTATTTTCTAAGTAGGTAGTCTCAAACATAAGAGAAAATTGTTATTTTAATAAGACTTTCTTTGAATAATGAATGGAATGTAATTTTAGTGATATTTTTAGCAATGTTTCTAACACAAAATTAGATCCCTGCAACAAATAGTTTCATTTGCATAAATAGTCAAAAAAAAAACCTTTGAAATAACGCCTTTTTAGAATTGATCATTTAAGTTGGCATAGAACGTCACATTTTAATGTTGATGAACTCTGTTTTTAAATTTTATTCTCATGTCCATCTTACAAATAGTTTTTGTATAACTTTTTTTGTATAGCATCAACATTAAAAAGAAAACGATTTTTTTAATTCGTTCCATATCCCTTTCGGGACGAACCAGCACAATTGTGCAGTTCGGCACCCATGACATTGAATGATTCTTTAAGCCAATAAATTATTGTTTTTCAAAACTTTTTTGATTTCGATTATTGAATTATCATTGATACTTGTAATTAAGCGCAAAAACTTTTGTTTACATCGTGTTTAGAAAACACCAGCTCAGGGTAAACAAAATGTAAACAAACATCGTAAGAATTGAAAAAGTTTTATCTGTCGCAAATTTTCAACTATTCGTTTTTTCTAGGTATGCACCAATACCAATCGAGAGAGAAAGAGTCATTCTTTGAAATGGTGAAGACCAAATGTGCATTGATTCACACAGCAAAAATTTCTGGAGAGACAAAGTGGGACCAGCACAATTGTGCTGGTGCCGGCCCTTACCCGGTCGATGTTCGTTTTGGACTACCAATTTTCATTTTCAGTATTTTGATCAAGTTAAGTGGTTGAATCTGGTTCTAATGTCCACAATAGTGCATAATATAGTATTGGAACATGAATGAGTGATTACATACGAATCATAAAAATTATGTACCGTACAGAAACTATGTAACAGAAAACCATAACTTTGGTTTAAAACCTTTTTTATAAGTCCATATTTGAAATAGATTGGGAATCACATTTATTGTCTTAAATCGCCTATAGCAAAGTTTAAGAAGCAGTAAAATTTTTGGGGAACGTTCAAAAATTACGTCTATCATTTAGGGGAGTGGGGGTGTACGAAAGTGTGACAGTACATGTACTAGATGCTTGGGAAAAAGCGTGATAGTGAGCATAAGAAGGATTTAGATAGACTTAAAAACAATGGACGTAATATTTGAATGTCCCTTTGCTTTGATAATCTGTTAATACCATGTTGAATCGATAATCCATTTCGGTGTTCTACAATGCATGCTGGTTCAATATCTGCTATAATATTTATGAAGTTGGACAACTAGAGCTTAAAACCTTTACTTAGGGGGAGATCCCCCAGTACCGGACACTTAAGCCACTAAATTCTTAATTCGAAAAATATTGATTTTATGGGCTCGTGTTACCCATTTATGATAAATATTATCATTTTTATAGTGTACAAAAATAAATTTGAAAATATAAATATGAATTTTGTCACTGCATTTTAATGATGAATTTTAGTACCAAATTGATCGATCTCGGAAGGTGGCACCCAATACCGGACACGATTTGGTAATGCCTCGAATTCTGTAAATTTGAACATCATTGAATGTGTACACTTAAGGAATAGTTTATAATTACCAATTCAATGCATTTGCAACATATACAAGAATAATTTGAGTTTTTCTTAGTTCGCAAGATGCCTATCAAAAACCTCTTTCATATATGATGAAAAATAGTACATTTTACGATGTTGTTCTGAATGAATGAACATTATCTTGATTTTATTGCATGTTTGATGCCATGATCGACGGAACCCATGAAAAATGAAAGTATTCTGAGACACTGATGCAATAATTACAAAGATATCATATAACAAATCAAGCTGTCCGAAACTGAGGGACAGGAGGTACTTAACCAAAATTGTAATTTGTCCATACTTAGTTCAATTATGGTACAAAATACATTCATACTGGTCAATTTAGAATTATGTTCGATCATGCTTGCGGGATCCAAAGTATTTTTTCATATTCAAAATATTTATAAATTAAGTAGATACGTCAATTTTTAAAAGATTTTCAAACTTTTCTACTTTTTTAAAAAGGCATGCATATTTCAAGGATGTGTTATTCTACGTAAACATTAGTCTACATAATAGCTTTCTTTTCTACTAAAACACCATCTTGATTGGACCATGATTTCTCAATGTTTCGACTTTGTCCGGTATTGGGTGCTGTCCGGCACTGGGGGATCTCCCCCTACTATTTGCTTCTGAACTGCAGAGTTTTTTAAATGGCGTACTATTGTTGTATGCAGCTTATGCTGGTATTACTTGCAAAAATATTGTTTATTATGTTGGCCTACGAAATGCGTTTAAAACTGGCAAACTTTAAGCTTTTGCAGTACTATGAAATACTCAATTAAACTATAAAGCAATGCATGAAGTTCTGGAGCCTAGATTATTGTTGAGACTGATATATTAAAAATTAAAATCTGCACTTAATCGAATTCCGCCTCAGGTGGTAAAGATAAATAAAAAACAACAAAAACTGGACTTCATTGCCGTGTGTAAAGTGTTGCAAAGTAACTAGCTGCATCGATCAAAGAAGTGTGGGCTAAATTCCCGCTTCAGTTCGGTTTTTTTTTTTTGTCAGGAACTGTGCCATTTGGCGTTGCATGCTAGTCCGTTGATTCGTTTGATGCTCCCTTCGAAGGTCATAATCGTACATAATGCTTACCAGGAAACTTTCCATGGTAGGGTTGACAGCTAGAAGTACCCATGTAACCGAAACGAAAAGGAAAACAAAACTTACGAGTATGGTCAGGGGTCATTAAAAAATTACGTTCATCATTTTGAGGAGGGGGGGGGTCAATGAAAGTGTGGTTAGGTATTAGGTTAAAAAAAATTAGGTATTCAAAAAGCGTGAAAGATGGGGGAGGGGGGGTCTAGAAATCCCGAAAAACAATGGACGGCTTTTTTGTTTGCCATGAATTTTTAAAGTTGCACAATCGGTGTGACCGTTAGATTACAAAGGAAAATATAAAGCTCTGAGGGACGATTCAAATATGGTCCCTCAGAGCTTTATATTTTCCTTTGTAATCTAACGGTCACACCGATTGTGCAACTTTAAAAATTCATGGCAAACAAAAAAGCCTGCTGATCGCAGCTGTCGTATGGATTGTCTTATTAGAAGCATTGTCAGTTTATTTATTTTCAAATCTGATAATTTCCAAATAATAGAATACATTCGAAAAAAAAATTAATTGTTTCATGTAATTTTTTAAATAGCTGAAATATATGTAACAATTTCAATGAGCAAATTCATGCTTTTATATGGTTAATGACCTGATTTTGACAATGCGTTTTTAAAAGGGTTTTTGAATTCCCTGTTATATGTTAGCTATCCGTCTTAGTCCATCACTCCTACTAAGTACTTAAAACTAATATTTTAATGACGTCAATTCAATTTCAAGCAAAAAATAAAATAAAGTTAATTTGATATTGGGGCTAGGTAGCCATAATAGTAAACTCAGCAAGACCATGCTGAGGGTCGTAGGTTAGAGTCCAGCCGGTCGTGGATCTTTTCGTAAAGGAAATTTTCTCGACTCCCCTGAGCGTAGAGTATGATCGTACCTGTCACACGATATACACATGCAAAATTGGTAGATTGACAAAGAGAGCTGTCAGTTAATAACTGTGGAAGTTCTCATGAGTAATTGAGAAGCAGGCTTCTGTAACGTCATAAAGAAGAAGAAATTTGATGGTAATTATTTGCGCTTAAAAATGCGTCTTGGTAATCAACGTCCAAGCTGTCGGGCAGGGGTCCAAGTGCCTCTAAAAAATAAACTTACTTTTCGAGTCTAGTACATGACTCTGATAACGGCCTTGTAGGTCAAATTACGCGTATCTGTCAAAAGATACAAACTCTAGTGGAATTAAATGGTACAGTACTAAATTCGGTTTTCATTTATTTATAAGTATTCCACTAAACAATTCGAAGCTTTATAATTATGTTCAATTTTAATTTTTATTCCATAAATTATTTTTGAGAAAAAAATCTTACACAATTTTTGAGGATATAAACAAACATAGCATAACCAAGATGGTTTGGTTGAGACAATAAGTTTTCACACATGTATGTTTACCCATTTTTCTAGACTAGTTCTTGAATTAAAGCGATAAACGTCATCGTCACCTAATGCTTTGAATCTTAGAGAGAATATGAAGTATTTTCATATCTCGTACATTGTTTTCGATCCATTTATTAAAAAAATCATGTATATTAATCACATGTAATTAAAGTATTTTTTTAAATTTTAATGCACATAAAAAAATAACAAAATTATTTCTGAACTTTTGTGTCACCCTATTCCACGAAAAAGCAGCCTAATGACGAAATAAAAAAATACGGGTCCAAAATTTTTCAAAATAGTATGACTGGAACAATTTTAAAAGAAAATAAAAAAAAAAAAATTTCGAACATCGACCGCCTTGGGGACGGACCAGCACAATTGTGCTGGTCTGAATTTGACCCTAAAAAGTTCATAGATTGATAGAATAGCCAAAATAAAGAAAGTTTTGTTCTACGAGATGATGAGTTTATAAGGTAAATTTTGAAATAATCACTCAAATATGGTCCGTCCCGAAAGGGATATATAAATTTCCGTTAAACTAGTTTTAACAAAATCATTGAGTGTTGTCCTAATTATCGGACGGACAAAAGTTTTATCGATATCGATATTATCGATAATATCGATATTTGCACAGCCCTACTTTGGACATCATCAGAGTTAATTTTTGATGAGTTTATGATGTGTTCCAAGAACTCAATCCTGGATTTTTGGCAAAATTTCTGACTACCCGCAATCCAAGTTTCTTCAAGAATGGTGAAAATAAGTTTGTTTTCTCAACTGCGAAATGCCAACGCAAGAGACGATTTGAAGAGGCCTAGCATGATTGCACCTATTTCAAACTTCAAACCTACTCTATTGAATTAGGCCCAAGAAGAATTTATAAAATTACCTTTATTATAGAATGGAACCGAAAATCAAAAGCCCCACTTCCTTTGCTTTCGAAATATAATTCGAAACTTTCACCCTCCCACACTTTGTATGTAATGCTGTTTGTTTTGATGGCCGACAACGACGATGGTGATGAATGCAATTGAATGTGGCAAACAATTTCCAAATAGATGAAGGTACACACACTGACTGGTGCTGATGAAGCAAAACTTTGCACGTTTACATCTATGCCTGCACTGCTACTGCTGCTGATGCTTTCGAAAAGTCCAAGCCCCGATGCCCAAGCACGTTCTCAACTCGAAGAGACCCAAGCAAGTTTTGCCCATGGACAGCAGTACACGAAATCATGTTTTATTTTTTCCAAAATTTGGTTATTCATAAACCACCCACAGAAAGCTCACTTCTGAGGCGGTGTCCTTGGGTGGCTCGTTCAAGTTGCCTGTCAGAAGAGTGAGGAAAAATCTAGTTCAATCCTCAATCTTCTCGGCACTCGAGTGGACATGAACTGCCCCCTTCTCCTTCATCTCCATGGGCGTAGCCAGAGAGGTTCGTTGCCCCCTTCCTTCCCTACCCTCCCTTCAACAGGAATCCTAGCTTAGTCGCTTAGATACTGGTCGTTGGTCGTATTGAGGCTTAACCAGCTACTTGTCCGTTTCTCTTGGTTCGGGAGAAGAAGATAGATCTTTCCCGTTGCCATCCTAGGCTTGGCAGTTGCTTATATAGCTCTTTTTGGTACGACGGGTGCATCTGGTATTCCATCAGCATATCCTTCCTGTTCGTTCCGGTCCAGTCAGATGAATAACGAGCAGTACCCACCTCTACCCATCGAACTGTGAACTAACTCGCCTGGAAGGAAGGAGAAATGTACTGTCCTGCTGTTGCTGCTGCACTATTTGGAAACATTATTTGCATTTAGATGCACAAAAAGGCTATGCTTCTTCTTTTCGCTAGTGCTATTCTTTTCTTATCTTTTTTTTACTGTAGCAGGATCCTCCGAGAGCCATGTCTAAGCAGTAGCTATTATTTTTCTTGTTCATGGGTTTAGTCTGTACGAAAACGATGACGACGACGACGATGGACGAACATGTCAGCCTAAGGAACTGGAGCTGTAAGGAGATGCTGGAAGGCATCGGCAATGAATGATGGTTATTTCCGTTTCTAAAATTTTGCCCTTAGCTGTCGGAGTGTTTAGATACAGCATGGCTCCGGTTGAACTGTTTGAGAGTAAGGACTGTTCATTTTATAAAGTAGACACCTTGTGCATGCTGTATGTTTTTAATTTATCAATGAAATTTCAATCGGTTTCCTGCACATCGTTCGGCTAGTATTGTACAATGTTGTGATAATAAAAATTCTCCAAAATAATTAAATTTCACACGAATATGGAACAACGTTTAGAACGGTCGATTTTTGGAGGTTATCAAAATTAATTAAATGGCTAGAAATGGCTGAAAAATTCGATAGTTTATATTTTTATTTTCAAAAGAGGGTTGTTCTTCGAAAGCATCATCAATAAAAAGTCTGATGGAAAAAATCAAGTTATTTTTGGAACAACAATTGTACAGATATAATAAAATCATTTTTCCCCTATATTTTTTTGAGGAAACTTTTTTCAATTTGAAGGGAATTGATATAAGTAGATTTTTTGGTTAAAAGTATGTCCTGACTAAAGTCTTAATATAGTATTAATATGAAGAATAACTTTCGCCTTCATAGAGTTACTAATTTAGTCCCCACGTCACATTTAAAGCACAATAGAAACACAATTGCTCTATTCTTAGAAGACCTTTCAAAGTACATTGACAATCATCAAAATTGGCAACACTGCTGTTATAAAATCGATTTAATTTTCCACATATTATTTTCATAATATGTTATTCTGAGATTACCAATTGAAATATTTGGAGAAAACCATTTACAGTTTGCTGTAGATCGATAAATATGCGAACACGATTTTAAAAGTACGAGACTTTTCAGTAAAACTATAATCAACAGTAAAATTTGTACTTAAGACTATGCTTTAAACACACGATTTAGCTCTAGTTTGTACAAATATAGAATCTTTAGTAAACCAAACTAGTTTTGAACACGTTTTTTACTGCTGGGAGTGAAAGGATGGTGTATCAGCAAATTTGGCCATAAATAGGTAAATCACTAGAGTAACCTAATGTCCGAGAATGGTGGAATATAATTAATTTTTTTAAAGCTATACCTTAAGTAGAATAGTAAAGAATACAAACATACAATTTGTTCTTAAAAATTAGGATTTTTGTTATGCGAAAAATAATGTTAATCTTTGACGAACAGCTTTTCTTAGGAGTTTTTGGAAAAACTATTTAGCTCTTCAAACAAAAGCATTTTCTAAGATCTTGTATTTTCATAGCATAGTAGAATAATAGTTGAACGATGCACAGAAAACCGATTTCGATTTTATCAATAAATAAAGAAGATATAGCATAAACAAAGTGTCCACTTTGTAAAATGAACAGTCCTTACACCATTGCAGGAATATTGTAAAATAAAGCGACCAATAACTAAAAGACCTTTCAAAGTTCTGCAGTAATATTCATAGCTACGTATCAAGAATACTGTAAAATCTGGTAGAACCGTGTAACACGATTTCATTTCTAACAAACCATGAATAAATTTCAATGTTAGGGGGATTAAGGGGCATAATGAACATACGGGGCGAAATGAACACCCTCTCAATATCTGAGAACAAGCATGGGAAACATTCACTCGAATATTGCATTTCTCTCGCTTACATCCACAAGCGGTCAAGAGCGAGATTGCCGTTTCTCCGACCAAGCTGAGTGTTTCAATTTCCAATGCGCTTTCTTCTTGTTCGCCGAGCGACAAGTTAGACAAAAACGGCAACAGAATGATTCACTACCGACTCCTTGTGCCGAAGGCATCCGATTGCTGTGGCGAATGATTTTTTTATTTTTATTTATTTTATTTATTTTTTCAACAAGGGGAAAAGCCAAGATGGAAACATTTTTCATCATTTATATGGTTCAATCTCAGGCGTAAAAACCCCTTTAAAATTTTTACAATAGTAATTTACAATGTTTCGATAATCTTGTTTTCTTCCCCTAACGAATAACGTATAAAGTTATGGTAGACCTCAGACAGTCTAAGGACTGATTGGGAGGTCTTATATCGATAGTATTTCGTGCCAGTGAGAGTATTCTAAGTATTTTTCTAATAATATATAAGTTTTAAACAATGTGTTCCAATACGTATATCTTCAGTGCTTTTTTGAATGTATAAATCGAAGGAATGTTTTTCAAATTCAGAGGTAAATCATTGAAGTTCAATATAGCCGGGTAAATACAACCGTATCTGATATAGTTAGTCCTTGGTGTTATCATTCTAATATTGTTCATGTTTCTAGTATTGAATCGGTGTAGCTCACTCAAAGATTGAAAATCTAAAGTATGTTTAATAATATTATTTTTAACTTTATACACAAACAAAGCCGACTCAAAATATTTAATTTGATTGAAGTTCATTATTTTGTTGTTTTTGTATAGATCTGCAGTTCTAATACTCGGGTCTAAATAGTCTTCCCAAAAGATAGTTCTCATGAATTTGTTTAATGTTGTAGAAATTTTACTAATAACGTAATTGGGTGCGTTTTGCCATATTACACTTAAGTAACAAATCTGTGAGTGGACATGAGCGTAAAACAGATTCTTTTTTTCTTTAATGGGTAAAATATAACTACTCTGTCGGAGTATACCGAGAAATTTGTTTAGCTTCTTATGAGTCTGTTCAATGTGTAAGTTCCATTTCATATTTTGCTGAATTATGAGTCCTAAGTAAGTTAGAGATAAAACTCTTTCTAGTTTCTCTTCACCTAACCACAAGTCAGGTAAAACGTTTAAGCGATCGGTACTGGAGAATACAATATACTTAGTTTTAGATGCATTAATCGTCAATCCATTATGAAAAAACCAGAGATGAATTAAGTTTAAGTCATGCTGCATATCTTGGTATAGAGATTCTACACTACTTGAGTTGTGAACTAAGGCAGCATCATCGGCATAGAGTTGGAGTTTTCCCCTCAAAGGCAAATCAAAAATGTCATTGATAAAAACATTGAAAAGCAGTGGACCTAATATCGAGCCCTGTGGTACACCAGAATCAACAGTTAAATATGTACTAGTGTTGTTACCTATTCTTACCTTCTTTCATTAACTAAATTTACAGTTGCGCTAGTAGTATTTGAATTTGGGCGAAATCCGTATTGGTGTGCACTGATTATGTTGTGTTGATCAAAAAAATTACAAAGTCTCCGATGAATGATTCTTTCAAACGGTTTGGACAAAGTTGGCAGGATAGCTATTGGTCTATAATTTCCAACATACGTTTTATGGCCGCTTTTGTATATTGGTACTATTCTTGCTGATTTAAGACAATTCGGAAAAACACCTTCGTCGAGGGCTTGGTTGATTAAGCAGGTTAATTTAGGAGCAATAATTTCCTCATTTTGTTTTAGAATTTTTGATGGAATACCATCCACTCCTACTGCACTTGAGTTACTGAGGTTACGAATGCAATTACTTATCTCATTATTCGAAGCGGGCAGCATTACAATAGAATTTTGAATAGATCTATCTAAAGTGAAATTTCGGGGCGTATTGTTGAATGTTTGGGTCAAATTTGAAAACAGTTCATTAGGTATGTTTTTGAAATAATAGTTAAACGCTTCACATATTTCTGTTTTATCTGTCAATATCCTATCGTTTATAAGTATTTTTGAGATAGTTGTGTTGCTAGATGGTTTACAAAATACAATTTCATTCAAAATGCTCCACACCTTTCTTATGTTGCAACGATTCAGTGCTATTTTATTTTGATAGTAAAGCTTCTGTCTTTGCTTAATGAGTCGAGTCACAAAGTTTTTCTGTTTTTTAAAGTTATTACGGATAGTGGAGTTTTGTGGCCATTGAACCATTCTTTGGTATAATTGATCCCTGTGTCGTATTTCTCTTAAAACTATTTCATCTATCCATGGTGCTTTGGGTCGATATTTTCTATGGGAATGGATTACATATGAATTTTTTGACATGCAATCTTCTATCAGTTGGTTTAAATTATCCAAACTATCTGCAGATACTACAAATTGCGCTAGATCGTGAGAAATGTCTCCATAGTTGTATTTCTTGATATTGGTAGTCTTTACATTATTGGATAAACGAGTGTTTGAGCCGAAACTAATTAAGAGAGCTTTATGATCTGTGAAGCTAATGTTGTCAATACACATACAGAACTTCTGCGAATATAAATTGGTGAATGAATGATCTATTATTGTTCCTGTAGGCACATTACCATGCGTTGCGCTGTTGTGGTCAATTTTGTTTAAAAACGAAAACCCGTTTGACTCTACCATCGATACATAGTTGCTAGAATTTGTACTAAGAAGGTTGATATTGAAGTCACCTACGCATACCAACTTTCCTGCAGATTCCAGAAGAGAATCCAAGTAGTGTATACTGTCGTTTAAACTAGCATGTGGAGGCCGATATATAACTGCAATGCTCAGTTTAGGCTCTCTTAGTGATACCACAATACAGCTACCCTCCAAAAATTCCTCATTTTTCGTCACATCGAACTGCATTGACTGATGAATGAACATACAGGCACCTCCACCAGATCTATTAGATCTTGGACAACAAACAACGTCATAATTGGGTATGTTGCAGATGTAAGTTTCGTCCGGGTTCAGTCTTATTTCAGTTATGCATATTATATGAACGATTGAGCCAAAATTAGAAATGTAAACCAATAAATCTGCTAGTTTGTTCCGTATTGAGTTTATGTTCATATACAATAAGTTGATTTTAGTATTGGTAAAAGTTTCATTTACATGTGTGTAAGCTATATCCAAATTATCACCTAATCGTACATTGCTAATGAAGTCATCATCGTTTGTGTTCATTGTGAAGGATATATTTGTATGGACAGCAACGCACCAACACCATCCTCAACAGCCTCCAACAACACCAACAGCAAGCAACAACAGAGAGTATGAGAGGTCAAGCTTTTCTGGGAGATGAGCGCAATCTCTTGAGGTCTTCAGTGGAATCAATGATATAGACATCCGCAGAGTCATCTTTCTTGCAGTAGATGTTCCCGTTATTGCACCACACATACTTATACCCGTGGGACCCACGGAGAGATTTGGCTTCTCGAAAAATTGAACGGGTTTCCCTGGTCAAGTTCTCATTTATGAAAACTTTAGTATGATGACGCTTGTTGGTAGGCGAGGACCTAGAGCTGCCGGGTAGCACTGCATTGCCAAAGTCGATTTCGTCCAGGTATATCGATTTACCCTTGCGTGCACGTAGTATGTCATTCCGCACTTTCAAATTGCTGAAGTCGACCAAAATCATTCCATTTCTGCTGCGGTGAGTTCTTTCGATGTCTGTGGAAAACAACTGTACCCCAACTGCTGCAGCTACTTTTGTGACGATAGTCGCCTCGGCAAGAGATACCTCCTTTGGGATACCGTTTATTATGATTTCGTTTTTTAACCCATTTTGTTCAGCCATACGTAGCCGCTTCTTCATCTCGATGACTTCATTGTTCAGCGCTAGAATCTGGCCGTCATGCTCACTCACTTTCGTCGAGCATCCCGCAAATTCCCTCTTCATGTCCTCGTGTAACGACTTGATGTCGTCATACTGCGCAGCGATGAATGTTTGGGACGATTTCACCTCTTCAACCGAATCCTTGATATCACTCTGGGACTTTGTGAGTGCACATATGGACGCACTCAACTTTTTCACAGCATCATCCGTCTTTTTCTGGTTCACACCGTTTTCGTCACACTTTTGATTAAGTTTGTCCATGGAAACTTGTAGGCCTTTCATGGTTGCAAGTAGTTCGTCCATCTTTTTGCTGTTCACATGTGAGGTCTCACATTGACCAGAGCAGTAATAGCAATGGTTCTTCTGAATTTTGTTATAGCGCGATTCAGATAGACCCGCACATTTCACGTGCAACGCATTGCTACAATAGACACATTTCACATGTTTATCGTCTACTTTGATTTCAGTGTTGCAGACTGAGATTCCTTACATTCCGATTCCGCACGAGTGGCATTCGTATTTGAGAGCTGAAGAGCGTTCACTGACTGTTAATACACAAGGCGAAATGTTTCAGTGAACGCAAAATCTGTACATTTCGCAGGAAGCTTTCAGTGATTGAATGGCGAACGCGTTCTTTCGTGTCTCCAATTTAAGAGAGGATAGGTGCTCTTTCCGCTCCGTTTATCTTTTCATTTTCGGTTTATCTCAATCGTTTACGATTCGTCGGGATTGCGCTCACTCTAGTAGCGTTCGGCAGTCATTGAACATTCGGTGGCAGCAGATACTTTGCAGATATTTTATCGGTAGCGTTCGGGTGAGTGAGTGAATTTTCCCATGCTTGTCTGAGAATATACACCATTCATTAAAATATCATACACTCCATGAAATCTGTATTCCATTTGAAATGTTTGGCGGTATTAAAGTTTATTTTTTGCTTCAACTGTCTATCAAAATTTGACTTAAACTTGCTCTCAGGTTCAAATTGGTATATAAGCAAGGTCGTGGAAGAATCTAATTTTTGAGCAAAGTAACGAACCTAGATAGGTTCTTTTTAGCTGATGATTGAGTGAAAGTCTTTTACATATCGGAACGATCGACAGTCATTAGATATATTGGAATCACTTAATTTCATGCAAGTGTTCATTTTGCCCCGATACCTTTTTACCAGCCTTGTTTTCGATCCAATTTTTTATCTCGTTTTTCTGACACATGATATGATTGTTATCATCATGAATGAATGCAGCACGCCGTACTAACATCAAACTTGAAAACTAGTCAGGGGCCATTTTATGGTGTTAAAACGAAAAGTTGCTTAACGTGTCCATTATGCCCCTAATTCCCCTACATGTGGGAATTGATTAATGTTTGTCTTAAATATTATCTATCAGTGTTTCGTGAAGCCTAATGCTTAAAACAATTTATATATCTGCATTATATATTTTTATATTTGGTTCTACATCAATTATCTTGATAAACCTCGCCAACAATATTTCACAAATTCATTCCGTTCATGGCCGCCTTTCGCCATCCCCGACTGCGTCTCACGCTCTCCAGGTCCTGGTGGACCTCGTCAGTCCTGATATCTCGCTGCGCCCCACGCCTGCTTGTTCCGACAGGATTCGAAGCGAGCACCATCTTTACAGGGCTTTGTCCTTGTTACTTCGAGTTTCAGGTGCGTGAACAAATCTGCCGCCGTTTCAAATATCGTCCGCGAAGCAACACATTGTTCAGATCTCATGAAAATCGTGCCTTGACTATTAAGTCCGGCTCTCCGCATGACACCTTCAAGCGCAATATTGAACAACAGGCACGAAAGTCCATCACCCTGTCGTAGTCTCCGCCGAGACTCAAACGAACTGGAGTGTGTGCCCGAGATCTTCACGCAGTTTTGCACACCGTCCATCGTTGCTCTAATCAATCTTGTGAGCTTCCCGGGAAAGTTGTTCTCGTCCATGATCTTCCATAGCTCTACACGGCCAATATTGTCGTATGCCGTCTTGCAATCGATGAACAAATGGTGTGTAGGGACCTGGTACTCACGGCATTTCTGGAGGATTTGCAGCACAGAAAAGATCTGGTCCGTTGTCGAGCGGCCGTCGATGAAACCTGCATGATAACTTTCCACGGACTCTTTTGCTATAGTTGACAAACGACGGAAGATAATCTGAGATACCGGGTACCCCCGTTGATTTGATCCCATTTAATCTGAACACTTTTTAATTTGTACTCCGGCACGGTGTACTATATTAAGAAGGTGATATATTCCACAAACTGACAGCTACTTGACGACGTCATTCCTATCCACCTCGAACAAATTTGCGAAAAAATGATCTAGTGGTCCGGAAGGTATATGGTACGATAGGAGTAACGTCACATATTTACATCAGTGAAGAGCCTGCCTTGTTTATTTTTATGCCGTGTACTCCGGTAATTTGCACATCGTTCAAATTTAAAGTGACTCAAACGTCATTCTGCTCATGGGACGGAGAAAAGTGGATCGGGACACTGAGGAACGGAACGCAGAATCAAAACAGAACAGCCAAGGAGGTAACCAACAGTACAATTTTCTGTTGTTTGTTGGGTGACTAGAAATTCAAATTAGTTGAGTGCACGGTAGCACTTTATAGGCGACTTTTAGGATCCAGGAACTGTCAGATTGTGTTGCGGATCTAGCAATCGTTGATGCAGGAACCATAGATAATAAGTTTTCAATTATTTTGTCCATTCCAAACTCAGCCGTCATCCATTCAAGTCCTGTTTCATTTCGTGGCTCTGAAGAAGTACGGACCTCAATAGGTTATGGGCGACAAGCAAAAAGAAGTGGCCATTTACGGAATCCCTCAGTTTTCCGGAACCAGCTACGATACTTGGAAGTTCCGCGTGCAAGTCTATTTCGAAGCTTCGAAGGTGTGGGACGCAGTGTTGAACGACGTTCCAGCGCAGACCGGTGAAGCGGCAAAGTTCAAGGAAATGTACGCCAAAGCTGGTGAGACTAATTTCGGACGAATATCTGGGATGTATCCGGGATAAGTCTACTACAAAGGAAATGTGGAAGGTTAGCAAACGGTGATTAGGAAGCAGATCGCTCGTCTTCAGTTGAAGGAAGGGACATCGTTGCGTGCCCACCTTCTGCAGTTTGAAGACCCCGTTCGGCAGCTCCGAGTGGCCGGTTCAAAACTGGAAGAAAGCGATGTCTGCGCAGTCCTAAGTCTGACCCTTCTGGAATCCTATCCCCTCATGACTGCCCTAGAAAACCTGCCATAAGACGAATTGACGTACGAGTTGATGAAAACCCGGTTGCTGAGCGACGAGTCGAAGCGTTTGGACAGGATACATAGCAACGAAGAAAAACCTACTGCATTCGCTGGAAACCATCGGAAGAAGCTAAGAGACGACAAGTTCACCGAGAAATGCCACGGCTGTGATAGTCGCGGCCACATGAAGAAAGATTGCCGGAAGAAGATCAACGCCAACGTTGCCACCGGATCAGGATTGGTCGTGTTCATGGCGGACAATGCCGGAAACAACAAGCGATCCGGCGAAAAGCTTAAATTCCTGCTGGACTTGGGGTTCATTGAATATCAGTCCAATTTCGCTGTGATATACCTGCTACGAAGGAAATCAGAGGTGTTTGAAAAATTTCAAGCATTTTCGGCAATGGCGACAACGGCATGTGGTATGAATGGCCAAAAGAAGTACTACGAAGCGAGGGGAATTCAGGCCGAGCCAACAGTAGCCTACTCTCCCCAGCAAAATGTAAATAGGATTCAGCGGATCTAGACGACTCTGCACTCCCTTCACATTCAGATCTGGACTTATCCTCTGGCCCTAGTGGCAAGCAGTCCACGAGGCGCAGCGAATGGGAGTGGTAAGTTTCTGAATTATCTTACCGGATTCAGTGCCAGTACTGTCGGCCTTCACTTCTCCTCAGACGTTCCCGAAACATTAAACGAAGTCAGTGCTCGTGAGGATCGTGACCTGTGGTACCAGGCGGTACAGGTCAACGGTGTATGGAGGTTGACCACGTGTCCAGCCGGTATGAAGCCCCTCAAGACAAAATGGGTATTCCGGCTCAAAGAGGACGAGACCGGATGACAGGTGCGACGTAAAGCACGACTGGTAGTCAAGGGGTTCCTGCTGCGTCCGGGGATCGATTTTAAAGATACGTTCGCACCAGTCGCCGAGCTGTCTACAGTTCGCGTGGTGTTGGTTGTTGCTGTCAATCATGGTTTCCACGTGCACCAGATGGATGTCAAGACGGCTTTCCTCCACGGAGTTCTGAAAGAGGACCTATACACAGAAGTAGCCCAAGGCGTGAAAGCGAAACCAGGCATCGTGTGCAAGCTTCAAAAAGCACTGTATGGTCTAAAGCCATGTTTCTCAACAGGGGGTCCGCGGACCCCCGACCATGTAAAAAGCACGCTGAAATGAACACCTTACAGCGAGTCGTTTTTTCGCCGTTACCAAGGTTGAGAAACAGTGGTCTAAAGCAAGCCCCACGATGCTGGAACAACAGATTCAACTCAACGCTATTGAAGCTAGGATTTCGCAGATCCAACCGTGATTATTGCCTGTATGTGTTCACCGTGGAAGCTGATGAAGTCTACCTGGTGCTCTACGTAGACGACCTTCTCATAGTCGAGAAGCTGAAGCGCCGTCTTTCTGATGAGTTCGAGATGACGATTGTGGATTGTGGATTGTTTCATTTCGTGGCTCTGAATAAGTAGTACGGTTGTGATGTTTTCATAATCAGTATCAAAACTGTGCAACACTGTGCATTGAGCCTGGCTTTCAGCTTTAGCCTTCGGCTTGAGCCTTGTACTGCTGACTACGGCAACATCGTGTTGGTCGGTATAGTGCTGCCAGTCCCTTGTTTAGGATAATGATCGCACGATTGCTTCCACTCCTCCGGTAGCTATTCAGTCTCCCAGATTCTGACTATCAGCCGATACAGACAAGTGTCTATCGTGATGAGTTTGGCTCCCATACCATCCTGCCAGCGACTTTGTTGTTCTTAACCAGTGAATGAAATTATTCCTGAAATCGAACGAAAACAGGCATTTTTCAAGCTACTCGACAAGTGCAACGCATGGCCGAATACAAAACCTGCAGCTTTCAAAAAAACCCACTGTCGAAGTAAATCGAAGGAAGGCGCCGCTAGTGCGCATGGAATTTTTGTTTTGCGTAGCCTGACCACTTAGAAAGATGGCGTCTTCGGCAAAGTTATTCAGTAACTCAAGGGCTAACATTATTTGAGCCGAGAGTCTCGAGATTTTTTTTTTTAACTTTTATACAGCCTCGAACTATACCACCTACCAATTTATCGTGTCGAATTTTGAAGTTTGACTTTTTAAGTATTAAGGCTCCCGAGAAAGTGGCAAAATATCGAAACTTTTGGCTCAAATAGTGTTAGCCCAAGACAAGACGTGTCAAGTCGGAGTACAAAAATGAAACCAATTGCCTGTCAAAACAGACCACTTCTCATTGGTCGGTTTGGCAAAGGCCTACTTTCACGTCGTTGAGTTGGGTTACAACAGGGCACTTTGTTGCTAATCTGACCGTATTGCTAGTTTCATAAGTTAGAGTTTTTATCAAACGTTTGGAAATTTTTCATGAAATCTTTTTGTTTAAAATCCATTTATATTCGATGTTAAGTTTACCGCATGTGCTCTTACAATGCAAAAAGAATTTAAAAATACAAAATTTAAAACAAAATAATGGAAATTGTGTCAATTTTTTCTAAAAATCTCGGCGGTTTTGAATATAAACCTGATTTTCAAATACCGTTTTGATTCATATTACGGACACTTAAGGCCTCAGTGAAGTATGGCACAGCATAGAGCATTCAAAATAAATCATTCTGTATGATTCCTCAGCGTTATCGAGCGCCGGAAGCCCTTAACTTTCAAGTCGTGGGTAAAGAATACGCTTCCGCAACTAGAATAATTTTAAATAAATCGAAATGTATAGCCTTTTGATGATTCTTATTCCGGACGAGTCCTCACTTTTGCCTTATATTCCGGAAATTTTTATTCGAATTCCGGACATCTCATGAAAATCATTAATAGAAAAGTCAAATCATCAAATGAAATTGTTAAACCACTGAAGAGACGTCTAAGGCAGCTGTGCATTATAAGTTTGCAAAGATATTTATCAAAATAGCTTATTAAAACGAGCCTCGAAATTGTGAACTTTCGAACGGCAAAAATTGAAACATTTCGTGTAAAATGTTTCCCATACAAAGCAGAGTGTCCGGAATTAAAAGCTGTCCATAATATTAATCAAAACGGTTAGCTAGCATCTTCTATTGCACTGTATGAATGAAGTGTGCAAGAAACGACAAAATTATGAGTCTTGATACTTGAATATGTTCACAAGATTTACTCAAAAAGGATACTGGTAGCACTGGCTTTTGTATCGTCAAGCTTATCGACTGAAAACGAACAAGGCGGTCTTAGTTAAACTGTCCCGTCCTGTCCTAGGTGTTAGCCCTTGAGCTACTGAACAACTTTGCCAAAGACGCCACTTTTCTAAGTGGTCAGGCTACTCAGCTATCCGCAAAACAAAAATTCCATGTGCACTAGCGGCGCCTAGTGGCGTGATTCCGTATCAGGATGACCACTGCATGTCAGCTCTTGAGCTACTGAACAACTATTCCGAAGACACCAACCTTCCAAAACATGAGGATCTAGAGATTTCATATGTTACAAAATTTTGCATTCTTATCCCTCATGGTTCATATAGTGCAAGTCAGATAAAGCGCTCCTACCGGCCAAGTTCTCAACTAAAAAGATGATCCTCAACTTCTAAAGGTAGATCGTACTTAGCACTGAAACTTCGCGGAAGTCAGTACTGTGCCCTCTCTTTTGGCATACGAGCCAACATACGATATTCAACAACACCCCCAAAGTGATGAAATTTTATGTGCTCTGGGTCTCCTATAACATTTCAATTATTTAGTTAACATCTAAACTCGGTTTTGCCCCACGCTCACCAAATCGAAGCGCACTTGATCCGCCCACCTAGATCGCTGTGCTCCACGCCTTGTTGTACCAACCGGATCCGACGCGAACACCATCTTTGCAGGGTTGTTGCTCCGCATTCTTGCAACATGCCCTGCCCATCGTATCCTTCCAGCTATGGCCACCTTCTGGAGTTGGTCGAGCTCGTGGTTCATCCTTCGCCGCCACACACCGTTTTCCTGCACACCGCCAAAAATCGTCCTAAGCACCCGACGTTCGAAGACTCCAAGTGCTTGCAAATCCTCCTTGAGCAGCGTCTACGTTCCATGCCCGTAGAGGACTACCGGCCTTATGTGCGTTTTGTACTTGGTACATTTGGTGCGGGTGTAAATCTTTTTTGACCGCAACTTCTTGTGGAGACCAAAGTAGGTTCGACTTCCACTGATGAGCAAGGATCCAAGGCAGACGAACTCGTCGACCACCTCGAACGCTAGCTGCTCTGTTTCCCAGATTGTGCCTATCAGCCGGTGCAGACAAATACCCAGTTTTTCCAGGCCCATCTTTATGAGTTCAGCTCCGATACCATTCTTACCAGCAGCTTTATGGTTCTTGAGCGGGTGAATGACATCCTTAACCTCCCTCTAAGTGGGGGCTGGTTGGTTTCCATCGCCTGCAGTACTGCCAAAGGCATTTCCTCCGTTGTCTCGTCCTTCATTGTGCTTTCAGCGCCATTCAGGTGCTCGTCGAAGTGCTGCTTCCACCTTTCGATCACCTCACACTCGTCCGTCAAAATGCTCCCATCCTTATCCCTGCACATTTCGGCTCACTACACGAAGCCGTTGCGGGATGCGTTGAGCTTCTGATAGAACTTACGTGTTTCTTGAGACCGGCACAGCTGTTCCATCTCCTCGCACTCCGTCTCCTCCAGGCGGCGTTTTTTTCTCCCGATAGAGGCGGGTCTGCTGTTGCTGTTTCCGTCTTTAACGCTCCACGTTCTACCGGGTCCTTTGCTGCAGCATGACCGCCCGCGCTGCATTCTTTTCCTCCAGAATCTGCATACATTCCTCGTCGAACCAATCGTTCCGTTGATTCCATCCCACGTACCCGACGTTGCTCTCAGCTTCATTGTTGATGGCTGCCTTCACTGTTCTCCAGCAGTCCTCAAGAGGGGCTTCATCCCGCTCATCCTCTTCCGGTAATGCAGCCTCGAGATGCTGCGCATACGCAGTTGCAACATTTGGTTGCTTGAGCCGCTCTAGGTCATACCGAGGCGGCCGTCGGTACCGTACGTTATTAACGACGGAGAGTTTTGGGCGCAGTTTAACCATCACCAGATAGTGTTCAGAGTCGATGTTAGCGCCATGATAGTTCCTGACGTCGATAATGTCGGAGAAGTGCCGTCCATCAATCGATTTGTGATTCTGTCTGCTGTGGTGATCTCCAGGTGTATCGGTATGGAAGGCTGTGCTGGAAGTAGGTGCTACGAAAGGCCATATTCTTGGAGGCGGCGAAATCAATAAGTCGTAAACCGTTTTTGTTCATCAGCCAGTGGGTGCTGAGTTTTCCAATAGTCGGTCTGAACTCCTCCTCCTGGCCAACCTTAGCGTTTAGATCTCCTATGATGATTTTGAGAACCTAGAAAGCTCTTTAGCACTTCTAAGAAAGTCTCATTTTTTGAAAATTTCCTGGAGACAAACCTCTGTAGTCTGTAGTCTGACGTTTTTTAGTTCTTTAATTTAAATTACGAAAAAGACATTATGTAGCATGTCTTCTGCATACATCGCACTTATTGCCGATGCTGAAGAGCATTGAAGGAAGACACGGCGAACAAGACAACTATCTAAACACCAAACCATCTGCAGCAGCACAGCTACAAAGTTAGAACGAAAGTTATTCCAAATATTTTCCCATAATCAAGGCCCGGATCCAGTCAGCAAAAGCTATGGAAACTTTAGCAAATTGCTTGCTCTTCTCCTAATTTATCAGCAACTCAAATTGTCCCCCGATGTGGGTCCCCATTCCACATAGCTTGCGTTATTGTTGCATATTTTTTATTATTTTGATTTTGGCCATCCTATCTCCAGACTAGGAGGGGACGTGTTCTGCTCGCTGGCCGGAGACACTCCATAGCTCCTCATTCAATATTAAATTTTATAAGAGTAAACAGAATTTCGTCAGTTTCGTGCTACATGGGAGTGTGTGGTCATCAGAGGGTGTACCCGACACCCATTCCAGAAGTGGCTTCTCTTGAAGCTTCATCAACTTAAACCTATAACTGGAAACTGTAACATTGTATCTCGCCGTCCACATTTCATCCGTTGTACGTCAGCTTTAATCCACCGCCATGGTACCGTAATATGGGGTATTTCTGATAATGGGGGTTACTTTGATAGGCGTGGGATCTACAACATTATTTCTGTCAATTGTTTTTGAAAACTTAATGCAAAAGTAATGGTTATTAGTATGGCAGCTCATATAAAAGCTTTTTTCGTTGAAATCAACATGATTTGAGGCTTTATATTCGAATATTAAATACAGAAGAGATTTTAGCATTCTTCAAACACTTTATTTTATAATTGACTCTACAATCATTATTTGATGAAGTTTTAATGCGTTTTTTACATGTCCACGTTCTTTATTAGGATTCATCACTCCAGTTTTAACTGCACTGATACCATATAGTTCTCGCATAACTTCTGATCTCGCCCTAAAAGCCATTGGTAACCATGTGTGTAGCTCGTTGTTTCTGAGCATTTGAATGGATTTTCATGCTATTTAACAACGCTATGGGGAAGAAAGGGTCATTATCTACCTGCCCGTGATGTTGGTTTGGATGCTTATTCTTTCATTTGCTCAGAAACAACGAGCTACACTCGTGGCTACCAATGGCTTTTAGGGCGTTATCTCAGAGTATGCGAGAGTTGTTCGATAGTGGATTGACATGTCTTTACATAGCAATCATCAAAGCTACTCCAAATTTGTATAGAAAGGGGGAAAATGCTGAAAACATCAGATTTCTTCCAAAAAATAACATTCAAAATATCCCCGTTTTACAGTATTGTTGAAGCCAGGGGTACAGATGGTGATTCCCCAAGACCATTGTGGGGGTAGCTGGCTGTGACGATCCCCAATCGAAAGCACGGCAACTCGGGTGTGGGGTTGGAATGATGAGCTCTGAGAAAACCTCCTCCCGAGGAAAAGCCAAGAGTGAGCTGGAGATAAACTTTCAAATTATATCCCAACATCATCAAACTTCGAAGCCACGCTGAGTTGAGGATGCTCTCGGGTTCGGGCAGTGTGGATGTGGAAGTGTGGGTGTGTATGCGCGCCGTCGTAGAATGGCTAAAGCCATTCGAAGCCAAACCCTCTCCAGTTTCTTCCAGCACCGTTCAATTTTCCCATCTATCGGAAAGGGATGCGGGTGCGCTGTATACTTTTATAGTTTATAATATTCTTGCATATATAATTAACTTTCGGGTTTAAAATTTTATAGCTTCATGCTGCCTCTTGGGCCAACGAAGGGATACTGTTATGGTTGGAGAGCGTGTAGAAGGAGGTGGTGGTATGATAGCTGCAGATATTAACTTTTTCAGATTAGCTTTGTCTTAACTGGATGTCGAAACTGTTTACAAATTTGTGTAGCTAATTTTTGATAGAAATTTCAGACGGTTTTGAACATGTCCAATGTTTGATCGGAATGCTTGGTTGAAATTTGGTCTTTCGGACTTGAGTTCTCATAATTCAGGATAATTATCAGAACTCCAAGTCCGCATGACTTCTGTAAGAGCTGGTGTTTCTCAAGACAGCAATTTTATATAATATTTCACATCTGATCTACCTGAGTTACCTCAGGTATGTCAAAAATCCTTGTTTGCGGATGACACAGGCCTCTTTGCCAAAGGACGAAGCCTGCGTGTTATCTGTAGTAGAATGCAACAAACTTTGGATTTTTTTACTTCATACTTGCAAAATGGAAGTTTTCTCATAATACTTCCAAAACTCAGCTTGTAATATTCCCACATGATTTGAAACCATCAAGTAGATATGTTGTCACGATGAGAGGGGTTCCATAAAATTGATCGAATGAAGTTAAGTATCTAGGGCTTATGAATAAAACTTTTAAAAATCACATCGAGGGCATTCAAGTCATATGTAACAAATGTATCAACTTATTAACAGAAAATCGAAACTTTGTCTGAAGAATACTTCAATAGGTAGAATGGCATCGAAATCTTACAGCTCCCTCCAAACCAAGCAATTCTAACGAGACTCAATTAGAACTACAGCTCGCCATCAGATCCTAACCATCTCAACACCTTCATTTCAACTTTCCTCAAACCTCTTTCGGGTGAGAACCAGAACTCTTTAACCGCACCATGCCACCCAGAGCCCACAGATTGAACGCCTTCCCAAATTACAAAGCGAACATTGGCCATTGCCGCTGAAACCTTCTACTCGAAAAGAGGAAATGGTGCGTCCGGTTCTACTGTATGGTCATGCAATTTATAAAATTATTACTTTTTCAGCTTGGCCCTGAGGAGCCGTCCGTTCCCTTGCAATGAATTTCATTTGGATCACACGTACGTGACTGACCAGTAGGGTGTCCCAATAATGTATATTTTTCTATATACTTAAGTTATTTGCTGGTATGAAGTATGCCTGTCACAAAAATGATTGTTTGTAGCATTCTTAGCTACCGTTTGGAGTTGAACCTCCAAGTTTTTGAACAAAGTAAAATTTTGGAACACGCTTTTGGCCTGCTTCATCCCACAAACAAACGTCTCGCCCGTAGCCCAATCCGAGAAAGAACGAGAGTGGTTTTCTTTCGTATTTCGAGTTTAGGAGCAAGAAAAAAAATACACAGAAAACCGGACTCTGTTGCTGGACCACATTCGAAAATTGCACTTCTCCGAGGGAAAACGTTTTCCCACCGCCACTACTGTGGCCGAAAGCAGACTCTCTAACCGACACCAATTGGCTGGCACCAACAGAAATTTTAATCTAAATCTATTTATCTAAACTTGTTTGATTAGTTTCCTTTCGCCTTCGGTTGACCAGAAACAAGTTCTTCTCCACTCTTCTGCACTCTCCGTCAGAGCGTCAGAGTCATAATCATTCGCAGAACTACAAGCATCCCAATCGTCAGCAGAACACATTCATCGCCTTCAGAACCGTGCTGGATGATGGAAAAACTGCAGATAGGTCCAGGGGTGGAATCGCCTGGCAATCGGTGACCAGTTTGAGCGGCGAGGGTCGTTGGCTCTGTCTCAGAGATGGGCAATTTTCTCACGACCCCATCTCGGGACCTTTCCGTTGCGGAGTGACAAAACCGGTCCAAACGAGTTCGTTGGACCTTTCAAGACGATACATTTGCTTTGTCGTTGGGATGCTGCTTGAGAACGGGTGGCTGCTTTTGTAGCAGGATCGAAACTGGATGTTACGTGATTGTGCATTTTTAGAAATGAATTGTGTCTGTTCAGTATTGTATTGACATGCAGATATGCTGAACTAGTGCAATTTTTGTATTCAGTTCAAGAAGGATAACGCCTGGCCCTGGGTATAAAATGCAGTTAAGATTTTTAAAATGCGATCATCTTGCAAGCTTTCGCTCAAATTTTTTTTTTCTAGAAGTGACTATCTAAAATTTATTGATAAAGTTTTTGATCTCTTTTGAAAAGACGCATTTATTTATCTGAAAAAATAATGACATGCTTTTTGTGGTGGAAAACATACACTACCCACCATAAGTATGGAATCGCATCACCTAGTATTGCAACACACCAGTTGAATATTGCAGCACCCCCCAAAAAGTTTAGCATCGCCTATAAACTATTATATTTATTATGTAATATCTCGGAATCCTAACTATCTACAAAGTTGCGCACGCTATGTCTGAACCAGACGATTATAAAAATCGAATGTACATCGGATATTTTCTCACTAGGGATCAGTATTTGATCCATATTTTCATAATCGGAAGGTTTTAAAATATTCTATCGGTGAAATTTTTTTCATACATTTTATATGGGCTGAAATGCGCCGAAAAACGAGGTTTTCATGGGTTTTAGTATGAAAAATAGCTGAAAAGTGTAAAAAATCAAAATTTCACCGATAGAATATTTTACAATCTTCCGATTATGAAAATATGGATCAAATACTGATCTCTAGCGAGAAGATATCCGATGTACATTCGATTTTTATAATCGTCTGGTTCAGACATAGCGTGTTGCGGTCTTCGGCAAAGCTGTTCAGCAGCCTTATGGCGTTTATTTGGCAAAATTCTCAATGCGTAATTTTGCCGCTACGTGGTGCTAGTGTGCATATAACTTGGTCAAACTCATTATACTCTAGCTCATGATCTTGAAAGCAATTTGAGAAAGCACTGTTTAGTTAGCAACTTTGCCGCTACGTGTCGCTAGTGTGCACGTTACTTGGTTATGTTCTAGCAGGCTCTAGCTCATGATCCCGACTATTTAGAAAATTCGTGTCTTCAGCAAAGATGTTAAGAACTTGGAAAGCAATAGGGTAACGACTGTTTATTTTGATCTTAATCGCTAACAGTTGGCGCCAGTGGCAAAAAGTACAGACAACAACCCTTCGAACACTCAGTTTATCTGTGCTGGCCGCCGAGCGACGACACTGTTGTTTGTATTCCTCCCACTGATCGCGCTACGCTGGATTCTCAAATTTCTCAAACTTTCAACACAAGCGCATGGAAGAATGGTAGTCGGAGAACTGTCAAAAAGTATGGAAAATAATGAAAAACGTAAATTACTTGCAATTTGGAAACTGGATCAAAAAAGTAGTGATTAGAAGTCAAGTGTAAAGTGAATACATAACTTTTTGTGTTTAGTTCATCTTCCGTAGAGCTTTCTTTGCTTCAGGATTTCGTTTTTACTACCACTGAAAAAGAGCCATCTATTGCCTTTTCAATTTTGAATATCGCCCTATTCGAGGCAGTACTGATTAGTTAACAATTTTGCCGCTACGTGGTGCTAGTATGCATGTTTTTTTATCATATTCCAATAGACACTAGCTCATGATCCCGACTACCTAGACACTTCGTATCTTCAACAAAGTTGTTCAGAAGCTGGAAAGCAATTTGAGGCAGCCCTGTTTAGTTTGCAATTTTGTCGCTACGTGGCGCATTATGCATGTTATTTGGCCATATTCTAGCAAGATCTAGCTCATGATCCCGACCACCTAGAAAGTTCTTGTCTGCAGCAAAGTTGTTCAGAAGTTTGAAATCAATTTGAGGCAGCACTGTTTAGTTCGCAATTTTGCCGCTACATGGCGGTGGATCCGGGTCATTAGGCCAAATACCGTTTAGCCGAAATTGAAAATTGATTGTGAAATACAGCTAGCATGCATTTATAATGAATTTCTAAGCTAAACTTCAAATAAATTATTCAGCTTATTCTGAAATATGGATAAAGCATCATCATCATGATATACAAACAATTAACTTCTTAGTGTTTGTTCAAGAAACAGTCAGTGCTGAAAGAAGAACATCTTAAATGTAAGCAATTATTTTTTCTTTGCTAGTGGTGATAGCTGCCAGCAGGGGTTTACGCATTGCGTTTGTAGTCAGCTTTTGACAGTAATAAAAACGTTTTACTGCTTCTTTTGAAAGAACAGCCATTTGCAATTTGAGTTTTTAATACGAACCACGAACCAAACGGCATTCGACCAGATTTGGCCAGACACCGTGACGGTAGTGTGAATGTTATTTGGTATTAAGTTCTAGCTCAGGAGTCATGCACAAATTACGTCACGCTCCAAGGGGGTGGGAGTAAAGCCAAGCGTGTCAAGCCTTACAAAATATTCGGAGGACTCATACGAAAAAAGCGTGACACCGCGCGGGGGGGTAGCACCACAGGGTGTTTTTCTTCTTAGCATTAACATCTTCACTGAGACAGAGCCTACTTCACAGCTTAGTGTTCTTATGAGCACTTCCACAGTTATTAACTGAGAGGTTTCTTTGCCAAACTTGCCATTTTCGCATTTGTATATCGTGTGGCAGGTACGATGGTACTCTATGGGAAATCAAGGAAATTCCCATTACGAAAAGATCCTGGACCGACCGGGAATCGAACCCAGACACCTTCAGCATGGCTGTGCTTTGTAGCCGCGGACTCTAACCACTCGGCTAAGGAAGGCCCCAACCACAGGGTGTTGAAAAGTATAATTTTGAATGGAATAACAAAATACCCGTATAGAAATCTGTTTGAATCACGAATGTTTAGAAGAAATCATGTTTATACAAACTTGTACACTTAGGAAAAATATCGAAACATGGTGGAATATTATATAACACAATATGAAATGATGTGTTTGTTTATTTACAAAATATGCATATATCAAGTTTGCCAAATAACGAACAATGTTTCTTCAAATTGTTTTGAACAACTGTCTAGGTTGGGATCATGAACTAGAGTATGGAATATGACCGAAGTCACAAGCGGTAAAAAAGCTTATTAAACAGTGCTACCTCAAATTGCTTTCAAGCTTCTAAACAGCTTTGCTGAAAAGAAGTTCCTAGATGGTTAGGATCATAAGCTAAAGTACATTAATATATGATTAACTTACATACCCACTAATACCACGTAGTGGCAAAATTGCTAACTAAACAAAGCTGCCTCAAATTGCTTTCAAGTTTCTTATCAACTTTGCCGAAGACACGAGAATTCTAGGTAGTCAGGATCATGGGCTAGAATCTATTGGAATATGATCAAATTACATGCACACTAACGTCACGAAGCGGTAAAATTGTGCATCCAAAACTTTACCTATAATGAACGCCATAAGGCTGCTGAACAACTTTGCTGAAGACCGCATCACTTGAAGAACTCCTTGGTCTAATGGAAGAATCAAAGCAGGGCTTCCAGTAAAAAATAAAATAAAAAGGAAAGACGAATCCAAAACCGACTTTCAATTATGTGAGGAATTCTCGCAAACTTCTAAGATGAATTCCAAATAATAAAACAAATCTTCAGATTAATCTCAAGGAGTATATTTGAAATAATTTGAAAAGAAATTTTAAATTAAAAAAAGGTAATTGGTAAAGGAATACTTAGGATAACCACGGGATTTTTTGGCCAAGAGAACGTCAAGAAATCCCTTTAGTGCCCAAGTTACCAGTAAACACGACAATGCGCCACGGTAACCGCATTATATGCGCATATAGGATAATCATATGATGCATGTCAGTTTTATATACGCATATAATGCTGAGATAATGCCAGAAAAGGCGAAATAACCGTGCTTCTATGCACCACTAATCCTTTTATCCTTTTGAGGATTTGCCGTTGCCACATTTTGCTCCTTGTTTTATGATGATAAAAATTCCTCTTTTTGCGTCTCGAACCTGCAACACCCGTATTGTTGAGTTGTTGAAGTCGTGCTCCTTTGTTCTTTCGGCCACATAAGATGAATACTATTGGGAAGTAAAGTGACCAATTTAAACCATCACTTTACCCCATCATAGAACCTGCGATTGTAGTAGTCAGAAGATTTATTTTTGACTCCCTCTTACCACTAAATGCAAACACAAAGCACGTGGTATATCTGTCAAAACACTGTAAGACATTTAAACATGCCCTATATGTGAATATAAAGCCAATATAGTGCTTATTTAATGCCTGCGTGCACCAGGCTTAGAAGCATTAATGATGCAGTAATAGAATTTCTATGCAGTAGAAGTGCTGTTATTAGGCGTGTAAGCATTTGTAGTGCTATGATAATGCATATATGCATCTCTGATGCTGATTAAGGGCTTATTATTAGTACTTATGGTTACTTGGGGGGTTTCAGCGGAAAATTATCAGATATCTGCTGTCTCCTTAGTAGAATCATTTATTGAAATCTTGAAAAAATTCCTGTAGGAATGACTCCTGCGAGAACTCCTGAAGAATCCTTGGCAAAAATCCAGGCATAAATTATCAGAATCTCTTTGGAAATTTCTTCAAAAATCTTCTAATGATTTGTTTTCTATCTAGAAACGATTAAACCACTACTAAGTTAGATTATTGAACGATTAGATTACTACTCATGGTTTCACGACGAAGAAATTCTTTTGAAAACTACTGGAAAATTTCCTGGTTTAATTGCTCAGAATATTCTGTAGAGGTTACACTTGAAAGAGCTAGAAAATTTCCCTAGATTTGTTACTTATATTGATTCTGAAAAAAAAAAATCTAAGCGAATATTTGGGATTATTTTCTCGTTTCTTAACGAAATGTTGGAGGAATCTCTGGATACGTGTAATGAGAAGAAAATGAAACCCGAGAAAAAATTGGATGATGTTTTGGATATGGATATTTTTGGATGATTTAAAAATTATACCTGAAGAAATTTAGATTTATATCCAAGTCTTCTATTAGACGCTGCCACCCACTTAATACCCATCGTAATGTTGCAGCTGTCATTCAATTTATTCTAGTGAAATCTTGTAGGTGATGATGCCTTAGTTACAAACGACAAATCATCTTCATCCGATTGAAAACAACTGAGAAATTGCGGTGGAAGGAAAGAAGGTGACAGGGTCTTGTAGAAGCCCTGACTTAACAATAAATTTCATGAGTCATTGGGAATTTTTCAGTGGACCTCGTCGAGGAATCATCAAAGTACTTCCTAAGCAATTTTAACCAATCATTGATATACTTTATAGCACAAACGTCGGCGAAATACTCGTTTTAATTTCTAAAGTATTGAATTTGAGATAAGGCTGATATAAATATTTTTTTTCTTTCGTGTCTCCACGTCCTTCAAAAATTCGAAAACTTTGAAGGAGAGATAATAATTATTGTACTGTTTATTCCTATTAGGATATTAACGTTTTTGAAAGTCAAAGAACCCAAACCTAAACTACATAAAAACACGAAGAGCATAAAATTATTTTTTGTCACAGTCCAAAAGAAAAATTAATGAAATTTGTAAAATTAACTGGTGTGTGAAAAATGTGTACAAGCTCAATGCTCTCCAATGCTCCAGATTTTTTGAGGCCTACAAACTTGGGTAGCTTTGAATGGAAATCAAAATTCATGAAGTTAATGTGTAAGAATTCAAAGCCAAATTCAATGTTTTCAAAATAGGTATCTGAGCCTACTTAAGTATTTACATATAGGCCGTATTTAGTTACAACAAGGCTTAATTCTCTCATGAGTGCATTCGATTGAACAACAACAAGGAAAATAACTTACAAAATAAATATCTGTGAAGTAGGGTGCGGCTTATTTTTCAAAAGTTCTCAAAATCAAAGATTCGTGTGCTCTACTGAATTCAAATCACATTAAAAGAGAAATCTCAAAATCTGAGCCAAAAATATTAACATTTAGAGGTGGCGCAAGCGTATTAAAGATGAATTTTCTGGTTTTAAAAAAATGACCTTCAGTGAAATACATATAACTTTGTTATTTTTCAACAGATTTTAAAATTTTTCGCATCAATACCTTCAAAGTAAAATTTATGAAAACTTTGCTGAACACCAAATTTGTCTAAAATCAAGTTTTAGTTAAAAGTAATTTACTTCAATTTTTTCCTTATTTTACTAAAAATTTTAGCTTTGTTTGACCATAATTTTATAATTACTCAACCGATTCCAAATCTTTTAACATGTTTTTGAAGCTAATTCAATTGTTTTCAAACCTCTCCTACATCACATTTCACAAAACAAATGCCTTGACCAAGTTATTCAGCAAAAACTGCACAAAGACGTACGTTTTTAACGAAAAAAGCCAGTTTTTTTTTTTCAAATTTTAGTAAGTTAAATATTATCTCTAAAGCTGAAACTGGTTTTTCTCATTTGTGTAACCTTTGGGAAAGACTTTGCAACAATTTTTAAATAATTTTGAAACAAAAATATGACAACATATGTTAAAAAATATGTGCACTATTCAACTCGTAATTAAAACAAGATGCTTTATAAATTAAAGTTTAATAGAAACAATGCTATTTCCGGCAAAAAAACTTAAATTATCCTAAGAAGTTTGATTTTTTCAATAAAAATCACGTTTTTAAGTAATTTTTTTTAAATAACTAGTTAAAAATATTTTTTTAGAAAACTATGTTGTATGGTCAGAAAACAACTAAATTTTCTTCAAAAACATGTAAAAAGATTCAGAATCGATTGAGTATTAATGAAGTTATGATCCAACAAAAACTATGTTTTTAGTAAAATGAGAAAAATTTTGGATATAAGTATTTTTAACTTAGTCAAGTTTTGATTTTAGACAAATTTGGTGTTCAACAAAGTTTCCATTAATTTAATTTGGAAGATAATGGTGCTAAAAGATTCAAAATTGGTTAAAAATAACAAAGTTATGTTTACTTCACTAAAGGTCATTTTTTATAACTTGAAAATTCACCTTCAAGGCGCTTGCGCCACCTCTAAATGTTAATAATTTTGACTTAGATTTTGAGGTTTCTCTTTTGATGTGATTTGAATTCAGTAGAGCATACAAATTTTTGGTTTTGAGAACTTTTGAAAAATAAGCCGCACCCTACTGTGGAGGCCTCTAAAATGTGTGAGCCCATAGTCTCCCGAGCCAGTTGGCTCACTTTAAGTTTAACCTTAAAATATTTAAAATAAAGTATAATCATGGGGCCCCTGTACATTTCTGATCCAAGTCTTCTCTGAAATTTATCAAACACGTATGTAACTCGTCTGCTGATGTCCGAGCAAATTACAAGTGATGTGCGCATCGGCTTAAACTGCCAAGAATACATAAATTCCCCTATTTTTTTTTTTTTTTCAAATAAAAAAACATAATGTTTATTTTTCATCTGATGTGCATCTTCCAGATTCAATTCCGAATCCTTATGGCACCTCGTGGTCAACTGCTGCATATCCTTGGTCCGTCAATGATTTTTGTATTCGGTATTCAGGGAGCCGAAAAAATCATCAATAGGACGGCACTGGGGCAAGTTGGTCGGGTCCCCTACATCACGCTAGCTGAGTGCTTGCTGTTTCGACGCCATCTTCGAATGAACTGACAGCACCCGAGCGAAAAGAAATATGTATGCCACTCACACGATGTACTATATTGAGAAGGTGATATATTCCGAAAACTGTCAGCTGTTTGACGACGTCATTCCTATCCACCTCGAATAAATTGGCGATCTAGTGGTCCGGATGCTGTATGGTACAATGGACCGATGCACGGGTTCATTATTTGACGTTTCAGCGGTGCCGTGTTATTTAGGTAACCATGGAAACTAGTGAATTCGGCACCGCTCAAATGTCAAATTAGTGAACCCTTGCATAGGTCCATAGGAGTGACATCACATGTTTAGAATCAAACTTGATGTTTACACCAGTAAAGAGCCTGCCTTGTTAATTTTGCATGCCGTGTGCCGCTCGTTGTTGTAGGAAGTTCAGAAAGAAATTTTCTTGGAAAGAGAAAATATTATGCTCTTTACTTAAATTAGAGTAATGTATTGAAATCATTTTCATTTTTTACTGAACACCCGTTTTACAATTGATTCAAAACATACGAAACATAATTAATTTACCTCCTAATTTCAACTCCCATATGGCCAAGCTACTCCTAAATTGACCAATCTAATAAAACATCAATGGGATTGGCCAATTTAGGAACTGAAGCTAAATCTGTGACCAAAACTGCTTCTGATGGCCTAAACTGACCAACGAGATTTTCATTGCAAAAAAACGGTTCCAGCTCAGTTCAAAATATCTGAACATATAGATTTAAAGCTTGCGTTTGAGATATTTGTATTATGAATTGGGCGCCCTAAATAATTTTTGAAGACATTTTCTCTAAGGCTAGCCAAATCCGGTGATTCAGTCAGTGAACTTTTGGCCCACACTTGATTCTAACTTTTGCCCCATTGGTTGGGCAAAAGTTAATCTAAGACAATCAAGTTTGAAACTTCAATAGCTTAAAATGAGAAAATATGTTGACTCAGGTTTGTTTAGCAACATTGTTGTCAATATATTGAAGATCCACTATGTGATCATCGTTTCTTTTCAATTTTTATTGTTATTCTTATAACATGGATTATTCCACTGTGGTCAAACTTGCTTTAATTACCACAATAATTGCAGGAAGATTGAACGGAATAACCCCTGGAGAATTTTCTACTGTATTCATGGTGGAGATTCCATAAAACATTCCAGTTAACGCCAAGAACACCCCTTGGATGAAATTGTGAAAGAATTAGTTGAGCAGAACAGAGAGGATTTTTGTAAGAATGGTAAAAACAAATCAAAGATAAAGTCATGATCAAATATTTGTTAACATCTTCGAGGAAAATACCTCGAAAAACATTTGTGTTTGTTTGAAAACAATAAAAACATAGCCGAAGAAGTGTTTCTGCTAATTTTTATTTAGCAGGGTTGGTAATACAAAGCTTTTAATCAATTATGTACAGCAATAAAGCCAATTTGCAAACAATAAATTAATTAAAAATATATCAAAAGTAATGTACTGGAAACCTTCTTATTTTGATAAACATTTTGAATTGTCTCATTATCAGAATGTCAAATTTGAGAATGAAATTTCGACTGGCTGGGAGAATTTAAAATAAAATTTGTATCAGCCTATAGCAAAGAACTTATAATTTTGTCTGAAGTAGCAAATCAGCCTCTTGAAACTTGTAATGCAAACTGTTCGTAAAATCTTGTAACTAGCTTCAATATTCAATCATAAAAGTCCACAAAAAGTATTACTCAAAAATACAAAGCAGTGGTAAATCATTCCGCTCGAAGACGGCTGTCTGTATGCTCATATTCCACCCTCTTTATGTTTTTAAAACTTCTCTCGACATCGAGCGGTTTGCAGCAAATGCAAGATGACCCTTCTTCTCGATTCTTTCCTGCGTGTATACACAAACACGTACGCACGGATGCTGGATCGAAACCCGACTAAGCAACAGCAGCCATCCATTATGCTGCACACAAGAGTGAGGGAAACCCTGGCTTGGAGTGTGTGTATTTGAATTCAAGATGGCAAATTATTGATTAAATATGAATTTCTTCTCCAGGAAAATCCTCCGGAGAAAGCTCTAGGAGAGAGCCGGAGATGAAAGGTTTTTCTTTCCAAAGGGGAGTAGATATCAGTATGTTATATATGCAAATTGTCATTGGGAATTGTCTAATTGAGTAGCTGGGAACATCTGGTGTTGATTGCATTCAGAGGATGTGAAATGGGATATGTGTTTTGGCAAGTGTTGGACAACACAGGATTGAATCGGATTACGAATTTCCATGCACGGAAATTCTAAATTGATTCAAGAATTCCTGCTTCGGATTAATTCGATAGAGCTGGTGCTAGGAAAAGGAAATTGACTTCTGCAAGGAAATTAGAAAATGCTTTTAATGCTATTTATCCTCAAAGTGCAGAAAGCGTCACCCATGTACGAGAGAAGCGTTGGTACTGCTTACAGCTTCCCAACAGAGATTAAAAGACGAAGAACGTAGCACGAGTAAACTAAAGAATTTAATTAAAACACTGCAAGCACTTGTAATACTCTTGCCGCTGATGCTCTTCGGAAGATTAAGCCCTCCACACTCTTGAGATCGCCCGGTACTGCATCCGGGACATTCATGTAGAGATGCCAAGCTTGTGAGAAAATTCCCTGCCGGTGCACTACACGAGACAGGAGTTAGTCGGTGGGGACAATAGTCCTAAGTCTCATGTAGAGGAAGATGGTTGAAAATGCCCCCTGGAAAACCCTCGAAACTTGAAACACAATTTATTTCATTCATTTATTAACTCTCTAATACCCAACCCCGCCTTTAGACGGGGTACACTTTGGAATTTTGTGTATTTTTTCGTAGCTCGAAAATTAAAATGATTTTAGTTTTGGCTTGAACCTTGACTCATAACTCGCATATAAGAAAAGTTTTTTATGGCTTTTGAATCCTTTTTGTATTTTTTTAAATTGTTTGAAAAATTTTATTCTCATATAACCTACAAATGCCTGAGGTTAATTTAACGTGTAATATAGGAAATCGTATATTTTACTACTATCAACCTATCACAGAAGAAGAGCTTGGTGGTATTAAAATAATTTTAAACCTGGTTTGAAATTACTTAATTATTAGGCTTCAAGAAAAAATGAAAAAAAATTAAAATTTTAAAAATTAAAAACCAAAATTCATAGATTTGCGAATAAAAAAAGTGATTGCTCAAAACGTTTTTAGAATGATTTTATAGGGTCAATGTTCCCTTAGTGGACAGTCCCCTATAGTCGCACTAGTGGCTTTTTACGGCCGTTTTGCCTAAAACCTTTTCAAAATATTTTTAACATGAAGGTCAGGAGCTATTTATCTAAGTATCATTGATACACAGCTTGATTTTGTTCAAAAAATGATCGAAATAATTAGTTTTGCTTAAAATTTGAGCTCCCTTGCGCCTATAGTAAACCTATTGTTCCTATAGTAGCACTACTGAGAGAAACTATTTTTTTATTATACGAAATAATTAGGTAATGAATTAAAAACTTTTTTCACATCAAACTAAAGCTTTTGATCCTCACTTTGAAGGAAAAATATATAAGAGCTTTGTAAAAATACAGTTTTGATTAGCATTTTGCCTCAGCCGTGATGCTACTATAGGAACAGAAATTAAAAATAGTGCTACTATAGGCACATGTATTCCTATAGTGGCACAAGCGATAATAAATACAAATATATGAGTTTTCGTAGTTTTCATATTTTTCTCACAAAACCAAGATAAAAAAAAGCTTTCAGATTATGTAAAAATAATGACGCTAGTGTTATTTTTCGATTTTATATGAATATTTGTTCTTAGCTATGCGGCTATTGGTACATCGACCCTATAACTAAAAATGATATTTAGATCGAAAACAAAAATTTGGGTATTAGAGGGTTAAGTTAACAGAGAAAACAGAATCAAAATTTTCACGCCACAAAGCACGGTTCGTGGCCGCATCTCACCATCCTCGGTTCTGCCCCACGCTCGCCAAAACGTTGTGCACATGATCAATCTCGCTGTGCTCCACGCCTTCTTATACCAACTGAATCCGAAGTTAAAAACAATCTTTGCAGGGTTGCTGTACTGCATTCGTACAACATGCTCTGTCCATCATATTCTTCCAGATTTGTCCACCTTCAGGATACTGATTTCGCCGTAGAGCTGGGTGAGCTCGTGGTTCATACTTCGCCACCGCACCCGACGTTCGAAGCCTTCAAAAGCTTACAGGTCCTCCTCGAGCATAGATCACGTTCCATGCTCGTAGAAAACTACCAGTCGAATAGGCGTTTCGTACATCGTGCATTTGGTACGCGGGTAAATCTTTCTTGACCGCCGTTTCTTCTGGAGCCTATAATTGGCACGACTTCCACAGATGTTGTGCCATCGTATTTCTCGACTAACTTTGTTGTCAGCCACCAGCGAGGATCCGTGGTAAACGAACTAATCCACCGCCTCGAAAGTATCCCTGTCTATCGTGACTCTGCTTTCTAGGAGGGCTCTAGCTCTCTCGCGCTCGACTTGTCGATGGGGCATATTACCCCTTTTTTCCACTTCTCCGGTAGCTGTTCTGTTTCCCAGATTGTGCCTATCAACCGGTGCAGACAAATGACCAGCCTCTCTGAGTCCATCTTTATGAGTTCAGCTCCGATACCATCCTTACCAGCAACTTTATTGTTCTTCTGCAGGTGAATGGCATTCTTTACCTCCCACAAAGTGGGGGCTGGCTGGATTCCTTCGCCTGCAGTATTGACGAAGGCATTTTCTCTGTTGTACCATCCTTCATTGCCTGTGCTCTCAGCGCCATTCAGGTGTTCATCGAAGTGCTGCTTCCACATTTCGATCACCTAACGCTCGTCCGATTATAAAATTATAGACCAAATACTGATATCTAACGGGAAAAAAATCCGAGGTACATTCGATTTTTATAATCTGCTGGTTTAGACGTAGCGTGTGACGTCGATAATCCACCAATCAGCCGATTTGCGATTATGTCTGCTGTAGGGATCTCCAGGTGTTCCGAAAGGGGAAGGCTGTGCAGGATGTTGGTGCTACGAACGACCATGTTCTTGAAGGTGGCAAAATTTATCAGTCGTTCAGGGTGCGGCAGGAAAATATGCGAAAACTTGTACTTTTTATTTCAAACCATATTTTCAACTACATTGAGCAATAATATAAATATTTTCGAGTTCAACTATATTCATTACGTACTTTTAAACAAGTTCACTCAATGTGTCCTCCATATTTCCGAATGACCTCCTCAAGACGACGCCGGAAGCTAGCACACGTCTTACGAACGTAGTCCTCGGGCATCGACTGCCATGTACGCGTTATGGCAGACTTCAGGGTGTTCTCACAAGAGTGGGATGTTTTGCAGGCTTGTGCTTAAACATACGTCCAAATCGAATAATCCAACAGGTTAAGGTCCGGATTGCTAGGGGGCCATAAATCCTTCGGTCAAAACTCTATGTTCTCCTTCAGCCATCGTTGGGTTCGATTTGACGTGTGACACGGTGCTTTATCCTGCTGTAGAACCACGTATTGATCCTCAGAAAAAAATTACCTTCACGTAGGGGAGCACCTGATCCTTCAAAATACCGATAGGGGGAGATCCCCCCCCCCCCCTATACTTTAGCCACTAAATTCATAGTTCGAAAAATATTGATTTTATGGGCTCGTGTTACCCATTTATGATAAATATTATCATTTTTATAGTGTACAAAAATAAATTTGAAAATATAAACATTAATTTTGACATTACATTTTGATGATGTATTTTAGTATCAAATTGGTCGATCTTGAAAGGTGGCACCCCAGACACGATCTAGAAATGCCTCGAAATCTGAAAATTTGAACATCATTGAATGTGTACACTATAGGAATAGTTTATAATTACCAATTCAATGCATTTGCATCATTTACAAGAATAATTTGAGTTTTTCTTAGTTTGCAAGATGCGTATCAAAATATCTTCATATATGATGAAAAATAGCACATTTTACGATGTTGTTCTGAATGTTAATTCTTACTAATTTTATTGCATGTTTGATACCATGATAGACGGAACCCATGAAAAATGAAAGTATTTTGAGGCACTGACGCAATAATTACAAAGATATCATATAACAAATCAAGCTGTCCGAAACTGAGGGACAGGAGGTGCTTAACGAAAATTGTAATTTGTCCATATTTAGTTCGATTATGGTACAAAATACATTCATACTATCAAATAAGGATTATGTTCGATCATGCTTGCGTAATCCAAAATTTTTTTTTCTTATTCAAAATAATTACTAAATAGGCTATTCTACGAATATTTTTACCATCGCCTTCATTGACAAAAACTAACAACTTTGAAGGCACACTGCTAACTTGTTTGCAAATATTTGCAGCTAGAACCTTCACAGGATCATTTTTCTACTCAAACATGATCATTTGGTGGCAGAAGGTTGATTAAATGTGATAAAGAACATATCCGAAAACGTACTTAAAATAAAGTGATGTAGTTACGAAGTGAGTATATTTCTATCCTTATTACTCACATCAATACTGACTCCTAGATGTCGAATAACACTCTAAAATGTATCGGAAGTAATAGATATACATCTGTACTAATGTTCTGTAATCTAAACTGATTGAAAAATAAATTGATTCTGGTTTACGAAAACAATAAACAAAATGCTTAAATCGCTTAATTTTTAATGTATTTTTAACACATGAAAAATACACTCAATCATTCATAACCCTACTATGCATATCATAGCGAAACGTCTATAATTTTTATGTTTTTACATTATTGGGATCATAATTGATCCATGAAAAGGTTAAGGAATGAATCTATCGAATCTATCGGCCTGGGTGAACAGAGAGCACGGAGAGGTGCACTTCCACCGGACACAGTTCCTGTCAGGTAACGGCTGCTTCAAACAGTATCTGCATCGATTCGGCCATGCGTCTTCACAATTCTGTCTTGAGTGTATGTTGATTGAAGAAACCCCAGAACATGTTGTCCTCGACTGCCCGTGGTTCAACATAGTACGAATCACAGTGTGTACTTCAGCGTAGAAGGTGTGGTACACGGAATAAAAAGTGATCCCGATCTTAGGAATATGATGACCAACATGGTGGTGCAAATAATGTCTGACTTACAGCGCAACTGGCGAGCAGGGCAGCGATACGAGACGCAGAAAGCAGCGCTTTACTTCGGGTCCTCGGGGCGCTGATGAACTGGAAGCCAAACTCCCACCGGAATCGTCGGACCGACCTCGGCATTCGACAAGTCAGTCTGTTGATGAGAGGAGACCATCGAGCGCGTACGGAGTAGGCTAGATTCTCCGTCGGGGACTAGACCGAGTAGAACGAGCGTAAAGTAGTATCGGTAGTAAGTCATCAAGGCGCCTACAAACCGGAAGACACCCTCCAACCAGAATTGCAGAGCCGACCCTGATACTTGGCCGACCACCATCGAATCGGAGTAGGCTAGATCCTCCGCCGAGGACTAGCTGAGTAGATCGCGAAACAGCACCCGCAAATGGTCGTCGGGGTGCCTGTGAACCGGAGTTTTCCTCCACCGGAATCGCAGGACCGACCTCGGCATCTACCCGGATAGCATCGGTTCGGAAGATCTTCCGCCATCTAGAAAATCTTCGTCGGAGTAGGATAGATCCACCGTTGGGGGCTATTGTGAGTAGTACGAGCATATCACTGGCTTGGGTCGTCGGAGCGTCAGTGAACCGGAAGCCATCCTCCAACCGGAATCGCTGGGCGACTTCGGCACTCTATCGGCCAGCAACGGAGTGTGAACAACGCGTAACGTTACCGGTTTCGGGAGATATTCCTCCGCCGAGGTACTCTCCATCGGAATAGGATAGCTTTACCGTCGGGAACTACGCCGAGTAGTATCGATCACGACGAACCGTTGGCTTTGGGTCGTCAAGGCGCTTGCAAACCCGAAGTCACCCCTCAATTGGAATCGCAAGACCAACCTTGGCATCCAACCGGTCCGCCCGTAGAGCATGACGAGCCGAGTAATAGAGTCAAGCGCACCAACAAATGCAGTAACATCTATCGAATAAAATCTCACATGGCCCAGATGTGTGGCCGGCCCCAAATTTCGAATGCCGATAAAGGGACAAATTGCAGCCAGATCGAATAGAGCAAGAGGTGACGAAGAGGCGTACAGGCATCAATAAGCCCTCCGCCCCCTGAAGTAATACGATGAGGCAGTTCCAAGGGGACATCGGACTTGTACCCCAAGCAAAAGAAAGGTGGCGTGGTACAGAGTTGTTTTCCCTTTTTTCTCTATTAACGCTCTAGAGACGTGCATCCACAGTAGACCGTTGAGTAATAGACCATAATAGACCATTAAGTGAGAACCACAGAGCCTAAACCTCATGTGCTCCTCAGATAGCCAAGATAGTTGAGCAATTCTAGCTTTGCTAGAATTGCAAGCATTCTATTAAAAAAAGCATCGATCCATCGGTCCATCATCCGCGGTCATTCAGCACATCGGTGAGTATGAGTGTGCTCCCGATGAATTAGAGAGACTGACAGTTTCACGTACCAAGCTTCCAATTGCTAGTCCCTTTTTGCCACTGTGGTCTTCGTGGATTGTCTCGGTCCATATTATCTCGTTGATTATTCATTGCTTGATTTTTTACAGCTGGTATGCAGGACCTGACACCAACTCTCTAGATTTCCGGAGGACCATTCCCCCTAAATGTTCGGAGGAGGGCCATAGTGCACAGCTTCTCTGACACTCGGACGATGATCAGCCGCAGAGACAGACGCTATTGTTAGCCGCTTCTAACATGGAGTACAGACGCTCCAGGTTTCCATAAGCAAACTCCCCTCTTTCCTGTCAGCATACAATCAAAGTTCCCACCGGGGTTGCTCGTACCCCGGCCAGTATCACGAGGAGGGCTGGGCAGGTGGTGAAGGACCACACAAATGCGTCTATTTTATTCCTTCAGGTACGCGAGGTACCAATGATACGCCATGCCCAGTATTTACCAACCAAAACACCTAGATATAAGCAATGAATGCAGTGATTGAAATGATTCCATCATCATAAATTTAAAAAAATGATAATAAGGAACGGCTGAAACCGATCCGAAATGCTAAATTATCTCTAATAAGAGCAAGATTGTGCATTATATACCAATATTTGAACACTACACAGTTAGATCAAATCACCGAATTCGGTTATCCATTTACCGAAATCTCAACAGCTGAACTCACCTAACTCACTTTAATTATCATAGTATCTGAAAAATTTGTCAGATACTGGAAAAATCTTTTGGAGACACACCACAAACAGTTTCGTGGCAGCGGGGTAACAAATTCAGTCAGATTACCGATATGGTAATCTAAGAGTCCGTTTACCGAAACTTCAGCAGAATGTTTTACCGTTTTCTGTAATACTAATGATTTACAGATTGGTCGGTACATTTTTGGACAGATCATCAATAGTTCACCGTAGTTCGGTAATTTGAATTTTGGCGCGCTGTCAAAAACTGCTTGATTACCGTAGCATCTGTAATAATACTAATGAAGCGATATTAAGTTGAACTGGTCCATTTTACCCCTTGAATGCATTTTGTACCAATTTCCCCTACACACAACACTACAACGCCCAATCCCAGACAGGAAGGAAACAACAAGTGCTAACATACAAACTCCGGTCAGACGGTGCTCATAAAAAGAAATTACAGGATACGTGAAAACACAAAACAATGCCGCTCCAAGGTATGCATCTAGGACCTAGCTATCTCCATAACTACAAAGGAAAATGGCAAAACTTACGAAATGGCCCCGATTCCGGTGGTATGGTGAGAACGGTGCGTGGTGGCACTCACCCCGGTCGTGAACTTATCCCCGATAAATAATTCGTCCTACACGTCCGGTTTTGTCGTCCCGCATATAGGACCTATCATAGGAAAGGGACGGTCACCATCGCACCTTATTCCGAAACGGGATTCGTGTGCCTATGTGGGACTATTTGCTCGACGAGAGGGTGAGTCCTGGAGAGGTGACGACCCCGAGGCCATCGCTGTTGACCGACATTGGGCAATCCAAGAACGGCAATCCAAGCAATCCAAGAATCCATCGTTGTCGGGACGTCCCATTGCCGGATAATTTTCGACTGACATTTGAACTACATTTCGCTGGCGTGATGAGTTAGATCTCCCCCTCCATTAGACGGCAGATCGCAGTCAATAGGCTTCGGCTGCGGCAAACTCTTTGCAGCAGATGTGTCGCTCTATAGTCGAATAACAGCGCCCTTTAGTTAGGGGTTAGTTGAGTTGTTTGATGTTTCCCTCTTGGACGTTTGCTCTATTGTGGAAGGACTAGTTTACTGGAAAAATATCAAATTGATGCTATAGGGATGCGCAGAGAGTTGACGTCATGAAGCGTCAAAAATCGATTGGGAGTTCAAGCATAAAGGATGACGTTTTAATTCATTTTCAACTCTAGCCATTATAAAGTGATGGATTTTTGTAAAATCTCATGAAATATTAAAATAATTTAAATGTTTCAAAAACACTCTAATGCTAAGAGGTGTTTTTTGATTTAAACACATTTCATTAAGAAATAGCACAGTACCGTTAACCAAATATCACGCCGAAAAACATGTTATTATTGAATATTTGGAAAAAATCACTTTGCGAGCAATAAAGTTACTACTATACTTCAGAAATCACTACTTTTGTCTTTTTTTGTTTTATTTTTATGATTTTGTTGGTGATGTTTGACATTTTTACACATTTTACTCCTAAAATTTTCGTTTACCAAATATGTGGCACACTTGCCCCAATAAGTGTAAATTTCAACCAAACTGGATTTCGTATTTAAAACCAAATACTTTTTTCCTTCAAATGCCACAATAACTTACACATTTGAATATAGTTTAACGATGAACAGTACTTTAAAAAAATATGTTAATAATTTACCTTTCACTATGCTATTTAGAAGCAACGAAATCTTATAAAAATCTACTCAAATTTGTTGTTTTTACAAAAGTCGATGTACCTAAATACTTCAAAAATAGAGCTATTTTCATCATATTTTGATCAGTGTATTGTGAACTATTGGGGAACATATTGTTAAGCTCAAAGAGAAAATATATTTTGTAGTTTTTTTTTTTAAAGCAGGGATGGCAAACTTGCCCTAAAGTCCGCTACTCGGTTCGTGGCCGCATCTCTCCATCCTCGGTTCTGCCCGACGCTCGCTAAATCGATACGCACTTGATCCGCCCTCCTAGCTCGCTGCGATCCACGTCTTCTTGTCCCAACTGGATCCGAAGCGAACACCATCTTTGCAGGGTTGCTGTCCGGCATTCTTGCAACATGTTCTGCCATCGTATCCTTTCAGTTTTGGCCACCTTCTGGATACTGGGTTCGCTGTAGAATTGGGCGAGCTCGTGGTTCATCCTTCGCCGCTACACACCGTTTTCTTGCACACCGCCAAAGATCGTCCTAAGCACCCGACGTTCGTAAACTCCAAGTGCTTGCAAGTCCTCCTCGAGCATCGTCCACGTTTCATGCCCGTAGAGGACTACCGGCCTTATGAACGTTTTGTACGTGGAACATTTGGTGCGGATGTGAATATTTTTTGACCGCAGCTTCTTGTGGAGGCCATAGTTGGCCCGACTTCCATTGATGATGCGGTTAACGTTATTGTCAGCCTTTCTCAGGGATACGACTGTGATGATTATGTTGTAGGTTATGGCCTTCAGTCTATTATGCTCAAAAACGGATTTTAAGTTTTCATCCGACGTTTCGGACACATTTATTGTGCCTTTTTCAAGGAGTTAACTGTGTTCCGTTTTCTCGTTAACTTGCCCACAGCATGGGCAGCATAAGTCAACATTGAATTTTGTCCGTTCTGGTCTTAACACGGGCGTAGAATCCGAAAAAACGATCCGGGTCGCAGAACTTCGATAAAGTTGTCTGTTTATCGCCACTTTTATTCTTATTGTGTGGACTCTTGCTGTGTTGATTCTGTTTGTGACTTATGCTGCCCATGCTGTGGGCAAGTTAACGAGAAAACGGAACACAGTTAACTTCTTGAAAAAGGCACAATAAATGTGTCCGAAACGTCGGATGAAAACTTAAAATCCGTTTTTGAGCATAATAGACTGAAGGCCATAACCTACAACGTTATTGTCAGCCGTCAGTAAGGATCCAAGGTAGACGAACTCGTCGACCACCTCGAACGTATCCCCATCTATCGTAACACTGCTACCTAGGCGAGCCCTGACGCGCTTGGCCCCACCAGCTAGCATGTACTTTGTCTTGGTCGCATTCACCACCAGTCCAACTTTTGCTGCCTCGCGTTTCAGGCGGGTGTACAGTTCTGCCACCTTTTCAAATGTTCGGCCGACAATGTCCATATCATCCGCGAAACAAACAAATTGACTGGATCTCGTAAAAATCGTACCCCGGCTGTTAAGCCCGGCTCTCCGCATAACACCTTCTAGCGCAATATTGAACAACAGGCACGGAAATCCATCACCTTGTCGTAGTCCGCGGCGGGATCTAAACGAACTGAAGTGTTCGCCTGAATCCTTCAAACAATTTTGACGCCGCTTTTATCAGTCTCTTGAACTCTCCGGGAAAGCTGTTCTCGTCCATAATTTTCCATAGCTCTACGTGGTCGATGCTATCGTATGCCGCCTTGAAATCGATGAAAAGGTGATGCCTTACAGTAAAGATCTGGTACGTTGTCGATCGTCCGTCAACGAAGCTGGCTTGATAACTCCACACGAACTCGTCTACTACAGGTGACATGCGACAGAAGATGATCTGGGATAATACTGTGTAGGCCACAATTGAATGGTGATCGCTCGGAAGTTTTCACTATCTAACTTGTCGTCTTTCTTGTAGATGGGGCATATTACCCCTTCCTTCCACTCCTGTTGTAGCTGTTCTGTTTCCCAGATTGTGCATATCAGCCAGTGCAGACAAATATCCAGCCTCTCCGGGCCTATCTTTATGAGTTCAGCTCCGATACCATCCTTACCACCAGCTTTATTGTTCTTGAGCTGGTGAACAGCATCCTCAATCTCCCTTAATGTGGAGGCCGATTGGTTTCCATTGCCAGAAACACTGACGAAGGCATATATTCTGTTATCCCATCCTTCATTTCCTGTGTTGTCAGCGCCATTCAGATGTTCGTCGAAGTGCTGCTTCCACCTTTCGATCACCTCACGCTTATCCGTCAAAATGCTCCCATCCTTATCCCTGCACATCTCGGCTTGCTCCACTCAGCCGTTGTTCCATCTTCTCGCACTCCGTCTCCTCCAGGCGGCGTTTTTTCTCCCGAAAGAGACGGGTCTGCTATTGCCGTTTCCGTCTATAACGTTCCACGTTCTGCCGGGATCTTGCTGCACCATGACCGCTCGAGATGCATTCTTCACCTCTAGAATCTGCGTACATTCCTGCGTACTCCGTCCCACGTACCCAACGTTGCTCTCAGCTGCAGTTAATCGATGGAGCCTTGAATGTAAAATTGAAGGCATTTTCGCTTGATGCCCTCCATCAAAGTCATTACAGTTTCATCCGGTACCAGTTTCTCAGTTTTTCTCCAGTAGAAAACTTGCTGTCTTTAGATTAGATAAGATTCGTTCAGCAAGCTGGATTCGCTTAACTTTGCCTGTATCCGGTAGAATTTTTGATTAGCAATTCTGCTCCAATTTATCACAGAAACCCTACCGAACATTCCCAGAGCTCCCTAAAAATTGTCAATTTCGTGTTCGGTACCTCGTAGCCAAACAATGAATGCGCTTACAGTACCGAAGTAGCAAAGAACCATTAATCTTCTATCTCACTTTATGGCTGGAACTTTGTTTTATTGCACTTTGCCTTCTCGAATATGGCCGAGCCCGGAGCCAACCGCTGCTGGAGAGGAGCAATGGACCAAAACTATATTAAACATTAATCGCTGCTCGGTTGTCATAATTTTTCGTTCCGTATACCATTCTCAAAACGAAGTTCCCACCGTAGTTCTGTGCTTAATAATAAAATGTTGCAGCACTGGCTGGAGCTCTTGGACGAGTGGTAAGGTCGTCGGTACACCGCACCGTATCAGGAGATATAGTCGTTGAATACTTTAATACTTACTTTGGGAATAGAAAGCAATAATTTTTCTTCTTTATAAGCGTCACTCGTCCTCCACCAGTTCTTGCGCCACTCGGTTTTTGGCAATGAACCGTATCCGAGTCATTCATAACTGGTACCACTGCAGTGCAAGCTCTTATATAGCTCCTATTGCTGCTTGACCACCCTCGACACTGTTCCCATTCCATCTACGGGGATGCCATCCAACAACTACAAAGGGACAAATGCTGCATTGGGTGTAGCTAGATTGCACCCCTTCCTTCACCATTCTGACAGTACTCCTAGATACGCCCATGACTGCTATAAGGATGCTTCTTCACCCATCCCGGTCAAGTGAATTTTCACATGTATACCGGAGACGTGCCATTCTTCTTCATACCGTATTAGGAATGGCTTGAGAGACCCCCTTATAAATGACCCCCAGTTTCGTTTCACCTCCAGACGCATCTTCCATACATTTCGTTCCGGAACCGATTATTTTTCTTCGTCTCGGGCTGATGCCAAGCAATTTATAGTTTGATTCATGCATGGACGGTAGTTTCGTCTCCTCGGGAGAGTGTAAGTTTATAAAGTGTATTATGAATAAATATAAGAGATTCTGCAGTATGGTGCCACCTCTGCTGGGGCGAAAGGCTACGTCTGGTAGATGTATTATTAAATTCACCAGTGATGAATAATTTACCAGTGGGGAGGTTCTGGTAACAACGGTGGAGGAACATATCGACATCGGCATTGGCATTCTCGGGCGCTTCTAAGAGGTGTTTCTTTTGCATGTGGTCATCCATCTCTCCCATTTAGAAAATGTGTGGCTTCATTTCCGAGCCAGCTGCTCCTTTCTACTAGTGGAAAGAGGAGTTATTGGTTGGAACCAAACCAAGCAGTGACGTGAGTAGACTTGTGGGTTGCAGCGTAGCGAATATCTGAAATTATTATATCTCAGGAATGAGAATTCTCACGCTTGAATTATAACTCAAGCAACTCAACAGAAAATCATGCATTTTTAATTCTTTATAAGTGTCATGCCAAATATTACATTCATTTCTCATATATAAGTGTTCTGTGTTAGACAACACTATCATCCTAATTTGGTATAACAAAATTAAGCTAGATGAAAAAAACCGAATTTAGTACTATACCATTTAATTCCACTAGAGTTTGTATCCTTTGACAGATACGCGTATTTCGACCTCAACTGTAAGGCCGTCTTCAGTGTCGTGTACTAGACTCGACTCGACAAGTCAAGTCTAGTACACGACACTGAAGACGGCCTTACAGTTGAGGTCGAAATACGCGTATCTGTCAAAGGATACAAACTCTAGTGGAATTAAATGGTATAGTACTAAATTCGGTTTTTTTTTCATCTACTTATAGGTATTCTACTAAACAGCTCGAAGATTTATTATCAAAATTAAGCTTTCATTAAGCTACTTTTTGTTAACAACATATTACATATCGTTTGCCGTAGCAGTTAAGAACTTTTACAGATGAGTTGATTTCACCTATTTATAAGAGGAAAAGAAAACGCTTTCAATTTACATAACTTAACTTAACCTAAATATAAAACGTATTAATCGTGTCAATAGAAGATTGCAACGATTTTTGTCTAAAATTAGTAATTATTTTATTTAACATTTGTTCCAATGCTTCAACATTGGATATTCTATGTAACTCATTAGTACTATACCAGGGAAGAAGCTTCAGAATCATTTTCATAATTTTATTTTGAATTCTCTGCAGAGCTTTCTTCCTGGTATTACAACTGCTAGTCCATATTGGTACAGCATACAACATGGCTGGCCTGAAAATTTGTTTGAAGTTCAAAAGCTTGTTCTCAAGACAAAGTTTCGATTTTCTGTTATGAATGGATAGAGCTTTTTTGCAATTTGTTAGTAATAATCTTTTTTCCTCTTTCAATTCCGGAATTGGCTTCTGAGGTTTAATTTTTTCAATATTTCAGATAATTTCTAAAAGGGCTCTGAACCAGAGTCCAATTGAGAAATTTTATTTTCAAAATTTTAGTTTCTTAATTGAGCAAACGTTTTCTAATTTCTTTTTGCAGATCCTATCATATAATTTCCATAACAGGATCGCAAGTGCGTTAAAGTTGTTGTCTCCCAGCTTTTTGAAGACGGATCAAGAGCTCAAGATCATCGTCTATAATCATGGAATTTAACTTAGGAGCCGTCCATTAATGACGTAGCATTTTTTCACTGATTTTTACACCCCTCCCCCCTCGTAGCATTTCGTCACAAATGCTTATACCCCCCTTGGAAAATACGTTGCATATCAAGCAACCCCCCTCCCTATATTTGGAATTTTCAGAATATTTTAGCTATTAGCTTAACTTAGACTGACTACACATATCAATGGTTTTTATTCCGTGATTGACCGAAGTCAGTTAAAATGCACAAAGAATCGAATAGAAGTTCGGCTGGGATTGGCCATAATCTTCATCAGTGTGCATAATTCAGTGCCTCTATTTATACCGGGTCAATAACAGCGCCAGCCAGCCTTGCAGTCAGGTGGGATTGGGGGAAGGAATGTTAGTGTGTAACCTTTGCTATTTGGAGATAGTGTTTGCCTCTGCATCTCCACAAAGGTTACTGGGAGGGATGTTTGTTAATGGGGATGATCGTTGGGTCACAAGATTCAATTTGATAAGCGATTAGACCCTGATAAATAATTATTTATGAGATATAAACATATTAATATGGAAGTATAATATTTTCATTTGATATGAACAATTTCTATGTAGAGGAAAATTATGCCGACACTTGAGGTGACGAACCATTCAAAGTTTGTTGAACGAATACCTTAATGTAACATTCCTAACATTCTTATTCTTATGCCGACACTTACATTGGCAAACCATCCAAAGTTTGTTGAATAAAGTGAACCTTTCGCAAGTCTACACTTGTAGTGTCGAGTTTGTTGTTTTTTTATTACAAAAATAGAGGTAAAAAGAAAGGGGTGTTTTGAAAAAAATGTTAAACATAAATAATTTATGAATCAGAGTTCATGTCGAAACTCACAGTGACGAACCATTCATAGTTTGTTGAAAAATCATATTTACGTCCCACCGTTGTAACGATTAAATGTGCAGTCATACATATTTTATAGATTAGAAATAGTAGCATGAAACGAGCTCACCAATTGATCCGTCATCCTTGACTGAGCAAAAACAATCCACTTTCAGCTTCACTCGTTTGCTCGGCTATATAAAAGCACTCAGAGAGAATAGGCGCGCGACCCGAGAGGGAAAACAACTGACGACTTCTCGGGCTTTCTTGACGCACTGCCCAGTAGCAAGCGTCAAGGTCGAAGGATCAAAAAGAACTAAGCGAACGCGGCACTTTTTCACTTCTAACTAACGACGCGCAACATGTTTGAGCCTGCCCTCCTCAACCGCCCCCGCAGGAGCAAGCGTCAAGGTCAAAAGATAACACTACTCCCGATTGATAAGCTCATCGTTGAACAAAACAAACATTTTTTACACCCTCTCACTTCTCACTTCTCTTTATTTCCATATCATCACAACCGCATCTGAGACGATTATGTATATGACCATGTGTAACGGATGAACCTTCATTCGGGACTACAAAGCTGCTGATGTTTTCTTCGGTTTTCTGTGGGAAAAACAAGGAGAGATATCTTTTTTGCTTTTTTTTTTTTCACCCACACGGTGACAGTTCCTTACGAGGTTTTCCATAAGTGCGAGTGCTTTGTAAATCTCTTTTTGTTTCGTAGTCGCGAATACAGCTTCGAAATAGGTAGTAGTGGTGCGATGGACAGGCAGCATAAGCAGTGAAATGTTTCACCCGGCATCCATCTTCTCTTGCCGTGATGCGACACAATAACCACCACCACCACTAACACATGCCGGAGGAAACCCTAACAACGTATAGGGACACTCGCGGTGTAAATAAAAGAAAATCACTTTATTTCATAAAAAGACGCGTTTTTCCGCGGGACCCGATATGATGCGTCACCACCGATTAATACTTTCGCGGCCTAGATATCGAACACTATTTATTGTAAATAAATACTGACTAAAACGTATAATTATTCGCACGCGAACAGAGGCTTTCTGTTTCCTGGCAGTGCTGCCAAAACTCCAAGTGCCAGATGTAGAAAAGATTACACTTGTAGCACAGATAACAGACTTTGAAGTCCGATTGTAAAACTGTGTAAGACAATTAATGGTCATTTTGAATGGCAACACAAGTAGCAACATCGTGGTGGCGCTGTCATCGCTAAGTTCCCAAAACGATGTCAGTGGTGAATATGAAATATTTCAAGATACTGATATTCACCACTGATTGACGCAATTCGCTGTTTGGCGGCTCTAGTGATTGCAAGAAGTTTCAATTTGAATAATTACACAGGTTTTCCGATAATTTTTGTTCTAACATAAACATCTGTTATCTGCGCTTGTAATATTTGGAATTTTCAGAAAATTTAGCTATTATTATACAAACTATTCATCTTTATTAATATGTCAGCTTAACTTCATTATCGTTCCCCATACTGAAATAATCTTACATAACCTATAACGCAAAAATTGAATACTTAAAATAATCTTTCTTCAAATTACCGTGTTATCAAGAAAATTGAATGATAGAACAATTTCGAAAACAATCGAATCTGTTGTCCAGGCTTTTACACCAAATTGTAATCAGGTTATTCTATCAAGAGCATTGATATATCAAAACAAATCAATGAGTTGATTGAGTGGAGATCTTCTGTAACATTGAGAGCATAATTCACGGAATAAATATCTTGTTTTAATGTAATATTTGCCAAAACGAACATATGTTTTTTAAAATAAAAGCTCTAACAGAAAACATGAAAAAAACTTAAACAAAGCTTTCCAATTTGTTTAAGCATTGATATTTAAATATTTTATTTATCTTTTAATATGTTTATTTACCAATTAATTTATTGAGATATGAGTAAAATGCTCACACAATTATGTAAAGCATCAAAAAATCTGTTTGATTGCACTACAGAAAATCTAAAATTTCTTGGATTTTTTTTTTTTCAATCTTGTCATATGGATGTTTTAAAGCTGAATCAACATTTTAAAACCCAACTTTATGAGTCAAACAAAGAAAAAAGAAGTCTGATAGAAAATAATTGTATGTTATATTTTTCAGCGCCTCTCATTTTACCGACGTGATTCAAAATGCTACATCCAATAGCTAGGACCCTCCCCCTCGTCAAAAATTCGTTAAGACCCAAAGAACCACCCCCCCCCCCCCCCCCCCCAAAAAAAACCTACGTCATTTATGGGTGACCTCTTAACATATTGGTATTGCAATGCTTCTTACTTAAACCATTCTTGTGCGAACAGTCGATCGAAACGGACGTAGGGTAACTGGGGGTCAAACGCGCCGTGTAAGAAAGGAAGCGTTTTTAGCTGTGAAGTAAATTATTATAGATTTTTTTAATCATTATCTGTTAGACAAACATGTTTTTATCACATAGTAGAAACAGCCATCTATTTTCATTTTTATGGAGTTAATAAATCATTTTTTTAATGCTTGCTTATCCGCTTTTGTTTATTTTACATGCGGCACCTGAACTCGGCGTTAGCCGTACGCGCGTACGCATGCGCAATCATGCTTACATATACGTTGCATACATAAGGGCGTTTGATCAAATGTTATGGATCAATTGTAGGGGCCCATTCACAAATTTCATAACGCTAGAGGGGGTGGGTGGGTGTCGTGAGGCTGTTACGGCTCATACAAAATTTGCAAAATATTCATACAAAATGCGTTACGAGGGGGTGGGTGGGTATCGAAAATGGCCATTTTCAGCGTTATGAAATTTGTGAACAAACCCTAGTATACATTCTGATTAAAAAATGTACATTTGTAAGGTTCAAATTGGCACGTAACTACAACTCGGTGATAGCTTCAAAAATGAAAAATGACCTAGAAAATAACTCAAAATTGCAACAAAACCAACTAAAAACTTTTTTTTTCACATGAGGAATATGCTGGGAATAAGGTTTGGTGCATAATTATTTATTTATTCTAAGAGAACCATTCTCCCAAGAAATGTCGTTCCCTCATTTTTTTACTTTTCGACGTTTTGTCATCCAAACCTCCTGGAAGTACTGAAATTTGCTCTGCAACACCTGAAAGTCCCCCCAGTTGATCTTCATTCCGTTTATCGGGACGTAAACGAAAACGGGTTTCATCCGCGAAGTAAAGTTCTCGAACTTCATGAGTGGCCTTGAAGAGGCCTATACGTTCTACTACGAGGATGGCAGCACGACACGAGCTCACCTGGAAATGGCCAGTAGAATTTTAAGGTACGTCAAGTTATTTAGTTTACCTCCGGAAATCAAAGATGAGGACATCGCGCACGTCCTTGGCCAGTATGGTAAAATACGGCAACAAGTAAGAGACCGATTTGCTGCAGCACATGGTGTTAACATCTACACGGGTGTCCGGGGAGTTTATATGGAAGTGGCCAAAGAAATCTCCCCACACGTGTTCATCGGTCATTTTCAGGTCATAACCTTCTACGATATCCAGAAAAACAAGTGTTTCCTTTGTAAGGGAGAAGGCCACGGCAAAGGCAACGGAGGATCATCATACGCTTATGCATAGTTTCCCAAACTGTGGGTCGCTACCCCTGGGGAGTCGTGAGCCAGTCTTTGGTGGAGAGATGGAAATGGACGAGAAGAAAGCGGCTCTCAAACCTCAAACAATGATCTCTTCGTCGGGAGATAACACGCAATCAACGATTGAAACCCCATTCATCTCGGTGCAGCAAGGGAAAAGTAAAGTCGAATTGAAAAAAGGGAAAGAAACCACTCAGTCGAAGATGATGGATCAATTGGTGAGCTCGTTTCATGCTACTATTTCTAATCTATAAAATATGTATAACTGCACATTTAATCGTTACAACGGTGGGACGCAATTATGATTTTTAAACAAACTATGAATGGTTCGTCACTGTGAGTGTCGACATAAACTCTGATTCATGATTTATTTATGTTTAACTTTTTTTTCCAAAACACCCCTTTTTACCTTTATTTTTGTAATTAAAAAAAGTTTGAATGGTTCGACACTACAAGTGTAAACTTGCGAAAGGTTCACTTTAATAAACAAACTTTGGATGGTTCGTCACTGTAGGTGTCGACATAAGAATAAGAGTGTTAGGAATGTTACATTTAGGTATTTGTTTAACAAACTTTGAATGGTTCGTCGCCTCAAGTGTCGGCATAATTTTCCTCTACATAGAAATTGTTCATATCAAATGAAAAAATAATATTTACACATAAGCATGTTTATATCCCACAAGTAATTATTTATCATGGTCTAATTGCTTATCAAAGTGAATCCTGTGACCCAACGATCCTTCCCATTAACAAACATCCTTCCCAGTAACCTTTGTGGAGATGCAGAGGCAAACACGGTCTCCAAATAGCAAAGGTTACACACTAACATTCCTTCCCTCATTTCCACCAGACTACAAGGACGTGGCCGGCGCCGTTACTGACCTTGTAAATAGAAGCACTGAATTATGCACTCTGAAGAAGATTATGGCCATTCCAAGCCGAACTTCTAGTTGATTCTTTGTGCATTTTCACTGACTTCGGTCAATCACGGAATAGCAACCATTTATATGTGTAGTCAGTCTAAGCTAAGCTAAGCTTATAACGACATGGATGTTATTTTGCTCCAGGAAGTGTCTTTCGAAAATTTCGCGTTTATACCACCTCATTATGCAATATCAGCTCGACCAACAAAGGCACGGCTAGTTTTCTCTGTGTGAATATTGAACCAAAAAGCGTTCTACTGAATCCAAATGGTAGAATGTCATCTATAGTCTTCGACAATGCAAATTTTGTTAACATACGCACACTCTGGAGCTTAATTCAAAAAACAAAGAAAAATTTTGTTCACAGAGGATGTCATCCCGAGGAGGAACAAATAACTCCCCAATAACTTATGCATACCATTTTTTGGTATCATACCAAAATTAGGTATTGTTCAGTTGTCAATACCTCAATTTGGTATTATAATGGTATTGAAAAAAATCTTTAAGGGCCGATTTCTTCACCTTCGCTTAAGCCGTAAACCACGTTTACCCATACGATTAAACCAGGTTTAAGGCCTAAGCGGTGGTGAAGAAACCGCTCATAAAACAATTAAAAATACTTCATTGAGGCATTAAACAGCTATTGAGGTCTGCTGGAGGTATTGAACTACAATTGAAAAATTTCATTTTTATATGAAAATCCATCAAGTATTATTGAGGTATTACAATACCTGATCTAGTTATCAGTTTGGTGTTCGTAGAATATGCTTGAGATATTATTTGAAGTATTTTACCTCTTATGCAGAGCTAATTCATACCTCATTCAGGTATGTAGTATTGGAAATTATCTGGTATGGAATACCGCAATTTGGTATTCAGTAGTTATTTTCTTCTGCTCGGGATCCCGCATCTCTATGGTGACTATCCCAAAATTCTACTTGAGGATTTCAATTGTATGCCAACGATTCAAACTAAAACGTAAAAAAATCGTGCGAACTGTTGACACATCGTTGCAGCTTTTTTTATGTATAAAAAGTGTATAATAAGAAAACTTGATACACGTTTTTCCGAGGTGTATCCGTGTCACTCGAATCGAACAGTTCAATCGGCCCTTTTCAGGGCCAACAAATGTGTACCAAAGAATTAATTGTGTAATGTTTCCTAATGTGTATACCACATACTTGCTATAATCTCTCAATCTGTTATGAATAATCGACAATACGGCAATTTAAGAATGTTTCCGAGGACGCTGCTGCAGTGCCGTCGGGATGGAATAACAGCATAATGCTTATCTTGTACATCACTTGCCAGACATCAGTATAAGCTATTTTACGAGACGTTCTGTTGACATTTTTGTTGGTGATGACGTTTTCGTCTCTTTCTGGCTATGTTTCCAGCCGGTTGAATGTTAGATGGTACCAGCAGATAAAATAAAATCTTCCTTGCCTGCCGATTTTCATTTTACCGAGGAAGATTGAAAAGCTCGTTGCACGCCATTATTGAATGAGCTCCTCCCAAATGTGCCGTTAGAAGAAACGTAAATAAATGGACCCGGCAGCAAGTTTTAAAGCTAGTAAACAAACAAAAAACATATTCGAAATGTCTCATAAAATGCCTTATAGCCCATTTCCTAGATCGGAAAGCAAAGAATACGAAAAAGAGGAGCATCATCTGCTATTCTAAGGTTAGAAAACGTACCTCCTTCGTCAAATTCGGTTTCATAACAATTTTCGCTTTTGAGCTGGTAAGGGCTCCTAGTGAGGTGCTGAGCATCAATATAGTCAAGAAGGCACCCATATCCGAAACCTTCTGGTTCCGAGGAGCTTACATTCCAGCGTCTGGTTTAAGAAATCAATAAATCTTGAACCAAGCTTCAGCAATCAACTAATAACATCCCGATAACGCGGTGTCCTCATCCAACCTGACAAAGCCATCAACTCCACGATTCGTGCCCGTAGAGAGCCACCGGAAAAATCAATGTTTTGTACAGGGCGAGTATTGCTTCCGTTTGCAAGCTACGGGACCTAAGCTGGTTACGTAGTCCGTAAAAGGCCTCTTAATAGCACCCTCGAGTTGTTGAACAGTAAATTCGAAAGTGCATCTCCCTGCTTCAACAACCCGTCTAACGTCACGAACGAGGTTGACACCTCGTCTGCTATCCGAACACTTGATTTCGAACCATCCAGCGTAGCACGTATCAGCCTAATTAGTTTCACCGGAAAACCATGTTCAGACATTATCTACCACAGCTCATTTCTTTTCACTGAGTCGTACGCTGCCTTGAAATCAATAAACAGATGGTGAATCTGCAAGTTATACTCCCGGAATTTATCTAAGATCATTCGCAAGCTAAACATTTGGTCCGTTGTCGAACGGCCCTCACGAAAACCAACTTGATATTCACCGACGAAGGACTCCACGAGCGGTATCAGTCTGTTAAGCTGGATGCGCGACAGAATTTTGTACGCCTAATTCAGCAGGGTAATTACTATGTAATTGGCACACTCCAGTCTGTGCTCTTTCTTGTAGATTGAGCGTATGAGGCCATTCAACCAACCGGTGGGCAATTCTTCGTCCTCCCATACCTTCAGAAGTACTTGGTGGATCGACTGATAAAGCTGCTCACTTTCATGCTTAAGAAGCTCGACCGGAACATCGTCCTTCGCAGCAGCCTTACAGTTCTTCAGCTCGCTGATAGCCTTTTTAACCTCTCCTATGGTTGGTGGGTCCACAGCGTGATCGTCATCATCAATGGTCATCCTGATCCTCGCTACATTTCCATTTTCACCGTTCTACAATTGCTTAAAGTGCTCCTTCAATTGGCAGCCACCGTCGTTTTATCGGTCAGCAAATTCCCTTCTCCATCATTGCACATGGTGGGCACTGGTACGGTATTGTACCGCGCACCATTGACCGTTGCATAGTATCTCATCATATCATTCCGGTTCATGCTTTGTTGAGCTTCAGCTACCACACTTTCTTCGTGCTGCCTTTTCTTTTTGCGGTGGATACGCTTCTCTTCGGCTCTCGCTGCCCTGTATCGCTCTCTGTTCTGTCGGGTACCGGCCACAAGCATACGGTTTCTGGCGACATTCTTCATGTCTGTCACTCTCTGGCACTCTTCTTCAAACTAGTCGTTGACCAGTGCCAATCACTTCCCGCGCCATTGTTGTCACAGCTTTGTGGATAGGGTCCCACAGGCTGTCGACATCTCCAGCAACGTTGATCCTTCCCAACTGCTCATCTAGTTGTTGGCGATACTGTGCAGCTACCCTATCAGTCGACAAGCGTTGTATATTGAAGCGCAGCGTTTTATTTTTTCTGGAACTCGAGACGCTGGATAACCGCGCCTGAATTTTAGCTACAACGAGATAATGATCCGAGCCGATATTAGGGCTTCGGAAGGTCCTGACATCCATGGCATCTGAAAAATGTCGCCCATCAACAAGCACGTGGTCTATTTGGGAACAGGCATTGCCACTCGGGTGTCGCCAGGTGTGTTTGCGGATATTCTTTCGTGCGAAGTAGGTACTGCTGATTTCCATTCCTCTAGCAGCAGCGATTGTTACAAGGCCGCATGCCATTATCATTGGTAACGGGATGGAGGCTTTCCGTTCCAATGACGGGCCGGAAGAAATGTTCTCTCCCGATCTGCACATTTGCGGCGCCGATGGCTATCTTAACGTCCTGTATTGGGCACTCATAGAACTCATACTTCATGTCATCGGGCTTATCGTTCGTTGGCGCATATATGCTGATCAGGCTGTATGTCAGAACTATCAGTAATTAAGTATTCTTCTAAGATGACAGTAAACCCGACTAGGTACTTTTTCTTACTAAAAGGTTGTTTCGATTTGATGTTCGTACAATTTGTCAAAAACATCGACCTGATTGCAGTTAATGTCATTAACCATTTCACTCTTTAAAGAAGGCGCGCATTCCAGAGAATCATCATTTCTTACGCTTCTGAAACGTTTAGGGTTAGCTTTGAAACCCATATTTTTTGCAAGGCGATTGTGAATTCACATATTCACTCTTTCTTCTGTTCGTGGTTGCAACCATGTTTAGTGACTAAACTAAAGAAGAGAGTTTTTCTGAAGGTGGTTTTATAAGAAGGATTACCACCGCTAGTTTTCGCTAATGGGTCCAACGAAAATCAAAGGCACGGGTCCAAACAAGGATCGAAAAGGGATCAACAGGTAGAAAAAAATAGTACTGAAATGTACAGTAGTTGTAGCACTAATAAGTACTATTTTCGTAGCACTAGTTCATTGCTTCAGGAAATTTTAAAACTTCCGAGAGCAGAAATAATGTGTGCATGCACAGCACGAGGGTACGCTGCGTGCTATTCAAATTAATTTTAATTGTTCATAAAACAGGGTATACAGATGCCTTTATTTTCACCGTACAAACTTTGTTCCTTTTCATTGAAATTGGCATTTTATGAGAATCCAAAATAAATTGCATTGATCTCGTTTGCTCTGCCAGTGCTGTATTTTTTGATTCTCAAAAATAGATACTGGAATAATGCACCCACTAACATCGCCCACCCATGGTAATGTCAAGGATCGAAGAACACATGCAATACATCCATTTTTCCAACACGTTGTACATGGAATGTAACGTGTGTATGTACATATCCTGGAAAACAAGGGAGCTGATCTCATAGTCTCTACTTCGACTTCCATTGGTCCACTTGCTGTATGGATGCTTCTCAACTTATACCAGTCGAAAAGAACTACTAGAAAGTTTATAGTTCTTCGCCCCCACCCTTTCCTTGCAAATACCACCCCAAACTCTCATCTGCAATAAACTTTGCAATATTAGGACTTGACAGCCTAGGGTTAGACATAAATAACGGAACGAAACTTCAAAACTCTTCTGAAGAAATCTAGCGATATAATTGAACATAAACAAATTTCATCAGTTACATCAACTAAGCAGCAACGCCATCGATTCTACCCTTTCCAAATCGCCGTACATACCAATCGAACAGTTTACCCTAGAGTCCCCGTTCGACCGACCAAGACCAAACAGCAGGGCCCAGAACTCGAATCGATTCTTCTCCACCAGCACGTATCAGCCTACCTCCCAGAGAGCCATATCTTTGATGAAGGTCCACCACATGTACCCTCTTAGAAACCGAGAGCCGAGAAGTCCCTCACCCCCAATTTTTCCTTTGCCCGGGCTAGGGTACCCATATCTCGCCCACACTTACTTTTATATTTCATTTCTTTCATAAGCCATAGGATCTCCTCATTCTGTCGATATTCTGCTGGGTGCAGAGATTTTAGGAAATTGGTAACGAGGAGGGGGGAGGGTGCCTTGCTTGGGCGGCGTCACCCGGTCAAACAAGAAACGATATGGTTTGGGATATAGTTTCCTATTTCGCAGGGCTGATAACAGTTCTCTCTTTAGAGACTTGCTCTTTAGATTAATGCTAGTATTCAAAAAGTCTTTAAGTTCCCTCTTTTCGTCAAAATGGTCTCCAAAGAGACTTTTCTCCATATTTAGTAACATTTATTGTAATATCACAAGGCATTTTATAATATTTTTTAAGTCTTTTTGTGAAATGTTTGGTCAGATTCTTTGAGGATCCAAACTTTTATGTCCTGGTCTTGTTACGCTCCTTTTTGGTTTCCTATGAGACAAACAAGTCTTATTTTCAAGACACTGAGTCGCTACCAGCCCTGTATCTGGACATCCTACGCTCTATAGGTACAGGAAAGAGCCCGGTCAGCTCGTGTGTCTTGAAGGGTCCGGGAGATTTACGTTAATGAATAAATTTCCAATCATGCCGAACTGGGGTGCAAGCATGGGGCAGGCAGAGAAAAATGCCCCTCAGCTAGTGCGTATACCTGTACGTGTATCTTGAGCTAGCTGTGTTGATATTCTACCAGCAATATTTTATAGCCATTAGGTTAATTTAGTTAAAGTCCCAATCCTTAGTCCCAGGGCCAATATGATGACGATGACGACGGAGGTTGACCGGAGATGTCCCAGAAATGGGTATGGGAAAAGTTTCTCTGGACATGGCATTAAAGTTTTCGTCGAGTTTTCTTTTGTCCATAGTCGGTTTGGCAGGTCATAAATAGTGGTCCCTGGGTGGAATTTGGAAAATGTCGTTTCTTAATCGGAACGAAACCACAGTCCGGTGGACATTCATTTGCCTGGAAGGTGATAAATGGAGTTAGTTTTCTAATAAATTTAGCTCAACCATCAAGATGATTTATCGTTTTCGTTGGTACAGGGCTTCTTTTGGAAATGTTACAGAAATGAAAAACAAGTAAATCTTTTTAATGGAAGGTAATTAGAAATCGATAATGAATTTCAATTATTATGGTTTACCGATTTTTCTTATTAGCATGAGAATTGGGACATTTCAAAACACCTACATATGTTACTAAATACTAAATGAGCATGAGCACGATTGACCGCTCACAGATGCTACTCCGTTTCTGCCAGAACAGGTGTACTTACACAGGGAACCAACAGACGCTACTCAAGATCAGTAGCATCTTCAATGTTTAAGTACTGGTGTTCGCATTATTATAACAAACAATATCGGAATGCAGGTCAATTTGGGGATGGGAGGGAAATGTTGACGTGTTACTTGCTTCATGGAAGCCGAGGATTCCTCTGCACTTCCACAATAATACACTGAAAGTTTGGATATGGGAAAGGATTCGTTTTAGTAAACAATAAAGATATAATTTGAAATGAATACGTGAGCACAAACATTCCGTCGCTCACTCCACAGGAGTATGCAACAGATTTAACGGATCACACTATAATGACGCACATACATTTTGTTTTCACCCACACTACGCGGACCAGACACAATTCTCGCGTTTAGTATCTGCCATGCTGCATCTTTTTGATTCAGTACAAGCAATTCAAACAATTTTCATATAATTTCACGATGCAGTATGATGATGGATGACGAGTACTTTATACTGAAAGCAAAATAGTAAGGGAAAGGGTGGTAAAATGAACAGCATAATGCATTAATGTCTTCTTTTTGAACACACTTCAATTTATTAAAACAAACAAAATAAACAAATAGAAGTGTTCTAAATGTGGAGAACCTCATCAGTTATCCAAGTGTAATAAAATCTCGGATTCATGTTTTTATTATAAACAAAAGAGCAATTCTTCAAAAGAATGTGTTTTTTATATTGATCATCATTCTAAATTCAATAAAAAAATAATAAATCTATTGTCCAACGCTGAAATAACAAAATCTATTGATAATTTTTCGTCACCCAATTCAATTGATATTTTGCATGATGATGTTGAAATTTAATCATAACAAAAATTTAAAAATTATGCATACAAACCTCCTAGTAAAGTGTTTACTTTACCTGCACTATGTGGGTAAATTAACAGCTGTTGGTGGTGTTTACAAACACTATACAAAATAAACGAGCAAAACATATATTTCTGTACATATGCATTGCATTTCCGAAAATATATCCATTAGTGATTGTAACCCAATCAAAAATATTCTAAATCATCTTCTTCTTCTTCTTTCTGGCGTTACGTCTCAATTGGGACAGAGCCTGCTTCTCAGATTAGTGTTCTTATGAGCACTTCCACAGTTATTAACTGAGAGCTTTCTTTGCCGCTTGACCATTTTTGCATGTGTATATCGTGTGGCAGGTACGAAGATACTCTTATGCCCTGGGAATCGAGAAAATTTCCTTTACGGAAGGATCCTCGACCAGCGGGATTCGAATCCACGACCCGCAGCATGGTCATGCTGAATAGCTGCGCGTTTACCGCTACGGCTAACTGGGCCCCATTCTAAATCATATCATTACGATATTCACCTCACTGAAAAACCCCAAGACCTAAAGACAAGAATTTTCAAAAGTGGTTTTCTAAAATCAGAGTTTTTGTTGATTTTTTTACTGCAATTGACCTTTGTATCAACACGAACACTCTTAGGTAGCGTCCATTTATTACGTAACGCTAAAATTGGAAATTTTTGACTCCATCCCCCCCCTTCGTAACGCTTTTTGTATGGAAAATTTCACATTTTTGTATGAGTCGTAACACTTGAGCATACTCCCCCCTCCCCCTAAAGCGTTACGTAATTTGTGGATGCCGCCTTATTTGTGCTCTAAATCGGCCATTCATGCCTTGATAGCCATTCACTGAAATTTGTTTGTTTTTCTCTGCAAAAGGTACTGTGCATTTTACTACCCCTGTTCAATTTTCCCACCACTTTCCCTAATCGAAAACAGTCACCCGACCAAGAAATTATATGAAGAAAAAATTCGTGGGGAGAAATCGTTCACTGCAGTTACACCCTTACAATACTTAACGCAATTGATCCGGATTCCGTCGCTCGCTCACAGATTCAACGGATCAAAATCTCGCTGCTGTAATCGATTGCTCTTCGTCGATTTTCTCTTTCGCTAATCGGTCAGGTGAATGTTTTCACCCGTTATTCTTGTTCCAGTAGGAAGTCTTCATCGTCCTTCTTCGCATTCATTGAGATCTAACAAAAATGGGTGAATTTCGCGTAATAATCCAAAGAAAAAATCGATTAAGAGAAACCGATCAGTGTAGATATGCCTGAACGAGATGCCCAAAAGCAATAGGCTGTAAGTAACAAGGTCGTTTAACATATCTCATGCTTGCCAAATGTTCATGCTAAATTTATTTTTAGTGTTTTCGAAAGTATATATCTCTATTCCAAATTGTTCACACTTTTATAATCAATTCTGTGGAGGAAGAAATACATGTTATCGCTTTGAATTTTAATATACAGGCTACCAATATCACTAAATAAGGTTGTATTATTTATAATTTCATCGAATGTACTTTCTCCTAACGCCTTCAAGTTACACTTTTCCCACATGCTATTTCTCCGAATGACCCGATTTCCCGAAAAGTGATGCAGTTTAAAATGGATAAAGAACAGTCTTCAGTGGTGAACTAGAAAGAGCGATAAGGAAAGGAAGGAGATACTTGGGCACTTCCATGATTCACTTTGGTATTAGGATTTTTTCTTGGCCGAATTGTTTGAAACTTTGCATTAAGAAGCACTTCAATGCGACGCATATTGTGACCAAACATGGGTTCAGTGGCGTTCAAAAAAACCACTGTCGAAGTGAATCAAAAGTGCCAAGAATAGGATCTGGCTCCTTATTACCAAATATGCTGAGGACGGTGAAATTTGAAAGAACCGCCGATCAAATGAAGATGGGCCTAAGCTGAGTGATTAGAATCCGCAACTACAAAGCAAAGCCATGCTGAAGGTGTCTGGGTTCGATGCCTGGTCGGTCCAGGATCTTTTTGGTCGGCGTGAAGTCAGAGGGGACCAAGTACAAAACATGGGAAAATTGGATTATTCTCTCATTAGATGCAGACAGAGCAGACCAAGTGTTGAAAAGCACTAAACTGATTGATTATTGCGTTTTTTGAGTAAATTTCAGAGTCCGATAGAAATTTATAGTAGTTCTATGGTGCATGTATGGAATGTGATAGAACCCGCTCATTGGACCAGTATATTTTGGTCGGTATTCAAGATTTTCACTTGGTCCACTCTGACTGAACACATATTTGAATACTTCTGGTCTTCAATGCAATGACCCTGCAATACCTTATTTTTCAAGCTATCGTAATGCCACTGATTTTGGTATTGGCAAAATGGACTATTGAAGAATTTACGATACTGGTGTCGAAGGGTCTTGTTAATCTGCTTATCTTAGAGATATTCACCCAGTTTGACCATTGAAGCATTAAATGAATAATATTTTCCTAGAAATTGTTCAGTCAGAGTGAACCAACTCACTGAACCGTAATCTTTAGTTCAGTCAGAGTGGACCAAGTACACTGCTTCCCATTATATTGTTTGAAAGTAACACAAAGATGTGTAGAAATATTGAACCAAAATTTAAACGAGTTTAAAAATTACAGAGCTTTAGACTTAAAACCCATTTTTCTCAAAATATGCTAAATGTCACTTGGTCCACTCTGACTTAAGTCCTTTTGTACTAGAAATTTCCTTGACTTCCCTGGGCATGCAGTATCAACGTTATTTTTTCTAGTCATTACAAGTGTTTTGGAACATGATTTAGGGTTGAAGACTTTATTTTGGGCATAGTCACAATTTTTTGGTTCTCGTAGAGCTAAATTCTAACAAAAATGCTGTTTTTCGTACTTCTTTTGGCTCTCAACTTTTTCAAACAGCTATCGTTTAGGCACACTTAGGCAAGAAGAATGTTTTGCAATCGATTATTTAGTCTTAAACGCGCGTTTTAGTAAGATATCTCAGCGAGAAGTGGCGGGGAACGAATTGTACGGTATAAAGAAGCTTCTTAAATTATTATTACCACCTACAACGAAATGCATTAATTTGATAAGGTAAGAATCACTTGAACATAAATTTACATCTGAAGATGCTGTTATGTGAACGAGTTATCGACCAGCAAAAAAATATACTGAAACCCAAATTCACACGGGTTTTGGTGAAAATGGAATAGCTGAGTTTTGAAGCAAAAATTTAGAGTTTTGGACAAGTGAAGCCATTTAACGTCTGAACATGCAGACAAATATTTTTATTTTTAAATTCTTGTATGTATTCGATTGTACCCCGTTTAGCATAATGGTCGTTTGGCATAATGTGTAATTTAAAATAATTATCGTCTTTTTTTTTAGATTTTACCGAGATCAACACCAACGTCTTGGTGGAAACTCAACAAGCGTAGTGTTCGTTCAGAGATTTTTCAAGCTATGGATGTCAAAAATTGTTGTGACATTAGAGAGCATAACTAAATAAAACTCATGACGAGTCTGGTGGAAGATCTTTTCGGAATGATAATTTTCTCTACATCCTAGAACATAGATTATCTTTGAGCTTGTTGTGATATATATATTTGAAAATAGGAAATTGGCTAAAATAGTTCGGAGTTAATAATAAAGAGAACGCTCTTAGAAAATTTCGCTGCGGAACAAGCTCTGTCCCAGTTAGGACGTACAGCGGGGGACTGAAATCCGTACAGGCTCAAAATTCGTACACTTCACACAAATAGTAGACGTTTTGTATGAAGAGGACAGATTTATATTCATTTCTTAGGTGTACAGATTTCGATCCCGCAGGGTAACACTTGATAAAAATTACTTAGTAAAAAAAGGGATTTTTTTTCTTGCTTCATATTGAAAACTCTACTCCAAACTCTACTAGGCAGTCAGACCCAATTCTTGGCACTTTTGATTCACTTCGGCAATTGGGTTTTATGAAAGCTACTGATCTCATATTTCGTCATAATATGCGTCGTACTGAAGTGCTTCTTATTTCAAAGTTTCAGACGATTCGGCCGAGAAAAAACCCCTATGCCAAAGTGAATCATGGAAGTGCCCAAGTAGCTCTGCACCCTATGATTATTTTTCGTTTAAAATGTTTAATGCGCTTGAACGCAAAAAAAAATTGCTCAGGGCATAACTTGAACGAATAACACATTTAAAAAAAATATATTTGTGGCAAAACTTTTAACGATTAAATATAAACAAAACACCGTCTATTTTCGAGATAAGAAAAAAATGTGATTGGAATAATATTTGTTCAGTATATCTCGAGAGGAGGAGTTCTAATGTAATGATCATTCTAATAGCATGGCTTGCAGGAATTGATTGAACAGCAAAATATAGAAATGGTTAACAATCAGCTTTACTAAATTTCATTTTATGACAACAGACTATTTTTGAAAGAAAAAAAAATTTATAATTGAAACAATGGAAGATTGGGCGATTTTGATTCGTCGAATCCGTTGCATGCTCCTTTGTGTGTGAGCGACGGAATCCGGATCAATTTGCGTCCAGTTCGCGTTGTGCGGGAGAAAAAAAAGAAGTGCTCGAGTAAACAAAAGCGAAATGCGTCAATTGTTTTCGATCCGTTGAATCTGTTGCTCCTTTGTGGGTGAGCGACGGGATCCGGATCGGTTCGCCTAGTAACCTCACTATCAGTATAGATCATCCTTGTATATACTCAAATTTTGATTTAAAATTATATTTTTATGGTTTACCAAAACGAATCCTTTCCCATATCCAAACTCCCAGTGTTTTCTTGTGGAAGTCCTCAGCATTCGTAAAGCATGTAACATTTCCCTCCCATCCCCAAATTAACCTGCATTCGGACGCAGCTGACGCCGGTATTGTTTGTTATGATAACCAGTACTTATACATTGAAGATGCTACTGATTCTGAGTAGTGTCTGTTGGTTCCATGTGTAAGTACAGCTATTCTTGCAAAAACGGAATAGCAACTGCGGGCAGTCAATCATGCTCCTGCATAAACCATCTAAAATATAGCATCAAAGAATAGCGTTTTAATAAAAGATAAAGATATTTTTAAAATTTTAAATCAACAGTTTTCATACCTATAATAATGGTTACTACATATTTTGAAATAACACTATATGTTTGAACGAAGGGTAAATTTGCGCTAAATATTTCAAAATCTTCAATGCACAAATTTATTCCTATAGCGCAATAAAAAAAATAATTGAAAGATTTTATGGGTAATTTATGGATAATTAATCATGGATACTATTTACAATAACTTTCCAAATATTCTTTCGTTTATTCAAGAGCATATGATTGTTGAATAAAGTGTAATTTTGCATCAATTGACTAAAACATAGGCCTGATGTCGTCAGTGGGATTCAATTGAAACGTAAAAACGAATGTCATCTTAAGAAATCCTTGGTGTTAGATCAATTATGCCAAACGTCTATTATGCCAAACGACTGTTATGCAAAACGACCATTATGTCAAACGACTTTATACCAAACGGCTTTATGCCAAATGATTATTATGCCTAACGGCTTTATGCCAAATGATTTTATGCCAAATGACCTACCACCCTTTCAGAAACCATTATGGAAATAAGACAGTAGTAGAATTTATATTATTATTATTATTATTATTATTATTATGCTTTATTAGAGACACTTTACCACATATCTGAGTGGCATTCGTGTCTGTGAAGAGAATTTATAAGAATTTCCTATTTATGAACAATTAGGAATTTTTATTTGGCCCAAACCATATCAAGTAGTGAGCAATGAATATATTTTAAATACTTTTGGATTTACTATTTTATTCCGAATTTTGGTTGAGAAAACACGATTTACCAAACGCCACATTTCATTCCCGTCTTAAACAACAACATCCTATCCACCTCGACTTTTAAACAACTTTCAAGAACAAGCTCGCTACCATGAGACTATCATCTTTCTTCGCATCTTCTCTGTTTATCTGCCAACCCGACAACTCATCTATCCTCCATTTCTGTTGTTTTTTTTCATACTAGGGTAAAGGACTACTTGGACATCTCCATCATTCACTTTGGCATGTAAAGTGCTTTGTTGTACGATGCAAATTTTTTGAACCCGTGACGAGCTGAATCAAACATGTCGAAAATAGGACACGTCTCCCCCACTTGAATAAAAGGACAACCAAAAAATCAACAGCATCAGTAACCCTTCTTGAAAATTATAAGACATACTTCTCTTCTATTCTTAAATGCGATGAGGTATAACAAATTGCAATGTGCTCTACTTCGGTCTACAAACAATCCCTACAAAATCCAACAGTTCCTCCGTCGACTATAAGAAATAAAAGTCCATTTATGTGAATGAACTTCTTGGGAGAAAAATCAAATTAACAGTCATTCATATTCTGAATTGCCGTTGCAGTTGTTTCCATAGTGGCAATCTAATCCCATCATCGCCAGTGAATACGCTGGGGACTTTTTCGGAGCATCGTCATCATCGTCGTAGCCGAGGCATTCGTGTTGGTGGTCACCCAACGACGACGCCGACTGGTCTCAGATGTACAGTATCATTCAAAATTATATGGTGAAACACAGGTTCATCTGATGTGATGTGAAAATTTCATTCAATTCGATTCGTAAATAACTGAGATCTAGCCTATCGAAGGTTAACCATTTTGAATGTAAAATCAAAAAAAAAATGCAAATGTATCGTCCAACACTGTATGTACTCGACAGAATGTGTGCTGTAGGAGTAGGGGAACACACTGGACACTACACAACTCTGTGTCACCAACTAACTGAAACTGGCCTCGGGAGACAATTTGCATACTTCGGCGAAGCCAACACTACATAGGAGTGGTCGAAGTCCAGGATCTTTGGGTTTGCTTTGTAGATACGTCTTGTCTTACGGGATGGGGTTTCCCTTTTCCTTTTGGTCACCGGTTGGCACGGTGGTCCAGGTGGAATAAACAAATTGCAATAATGGTAAGAAATACAACCAGCTATCTCTCAGCTCCACCGTGCGCTGTATCTCAGTCCAGGTTCACCCCTTGGTCAAATCCTATTCGGCAGTCAGTAAGGATATGCAATATATCGAATGATATCTAAAGGTTTCAAATTCAAAGAGCTTTCGATTTATGTGCGGATATTATAATTTGAGTTTTGGAAACATTAAAAAAATCTTCCTTTTTTGCAGGTATGAAGGAAATTTATCTAAACTTTTTGGCTATCGACTACAGATGACACGCTGGCTTCATCCTTTGGCGGAGAGGCCTGTGTTATCCAAAAACAAAGATTTTTTACATCCCTTAGATAGCTCATGTAAGTAAGACGTAAAAATATTGAATAATATTGGTCTCAAAATGCGACTCTTACAGGAAGTTTTCCAGACCTGAAGTGTACGATTTGACAGATAACTTTGAATTATTCTAACAATGTATATTGGAAAATCAAATTTTTCAATTTTACAATCAAGCCTTTATGCCAAACACTGTCGAATGCTTTTTCTATGTCTAGAAGAGCAAGAGCAGTAGAATAGTCTTCAGATTTGTTGGAACGGATCAAATTTGTTACACGTTAAAGTTGATGAGTGGTCGAGTGTCCATGTCGGAATCCGAACTATTTATTGGCAAAAATTGAATTTTAATTGACCATCATTCTGTTTAAAATGATTAAATTGATTTGACGATAGCTAGAAGCTTCTGCAGGATTTTTGGTTGGTTTCAAAATTGTAACAACCTTAGCATGCGAGATGGATCAACTAGGTCCGAGCTCTAAAGACAGCAAAGAAAAAAAAAACAACCTTAGCATTTTTCCATTTGTCAGGAAAATATGCCAACTGAAAACATTTGTTAAATATATCAACTAAGAATGATGAGCTACTTTCTGGAAGTTCCTTGATGAGGATGTAAAAAAATCCATCATCGCCAGGAGCTTTCATGTTTTTGAATTTTTTAATAATAGTTCTCACTTCTTCCAAATCAGTCTCCCAGGAATTTTCGAGAACGTTCTCTTGATTGAGAATATTTTCAAAGTCCTGAGTAACTTGATTTTCAATTGACTTGTAAGTCCTAAATTAAAATTGTGCGCGCTTTCAAACTGCAGCAAGTTTTTGAGCTTTTTCGCAATTGGTTAGTTAAAATTTGTTTTCCTCTTTCAATGCCGGTATTGGCTTCTGAGGTTTTTTTCTAAAATTTTAAGATAATTTCCTAAAGGACTTAGAGCCAGAGTCCAATTGAAGGCTGATTGGGCACGTCAGGAGTTAATCATCAATGTTAACTTCCTTTTCCCGATCAGCCTAGATAGCCGCGTAGAGTCGGTAGCGGTTGTTTCAATTGGCTAAGAATTAACACTACGGACTGCCTGTTCCGGTGGTAAAAGTCCACCTAACAGGTGACCCCTAATTCATGCGGCTTTAAGCTTACCGTGCCTAAGAATGAATGGTTAGGGGGGTCTAAATAAAACCTAACCGCAAACGGAGCCTGTGGAGTACCAGGGCGCCCTCTACAGTATTATGCCCTTCCTGTGCTACTCGGAGCAATGGTGCAGGTGACCTTGTGTTTCTCCGAGATAATCGGCTGCCCTTCTTAAGTCTCAAGCCTGAGGCTAAATAAGGGTGGGATTATTAATACTTTGTAACTTAGTTTAAATTTTCACCTCTATGGTTTCGCATTATGCGTATTACACAGTGTGTTCTGTGCTTTTCGCCTTTGTCGACTTTTAAGAGATACCGATATGGTTTTTTCGCTGCTGGTCTTTTTCGTTCTGAGATTGCGAAAAGCTTAATCCTGCCTAGTTTAGGTAGTGGCTACGGTTAGGATAGCTTTGTTAGACCAATCTTCAGCATAAAATATCAGCAATGATCAATCTTTGTAGACTCATGCAAATGCTACAGCTCAAATGGCGCTATTCTATTCTATTCTATTCTATTCTAAGTGCTTGCACAGCCAATATTGAAAAGCATCCTGGAAATACCGAAATTCCATCCAGTATTTTCTTGTCAGCATTAATATTTGTAGCATATCAATGATTTGATACAAATATTAAAATGGCCAGGCCCACTGTGCAGACTTGTGGTTTGAAGGTAATTTAAAAAAAATCCGGTGATCAGATTATTCACGAATGAATAACATGATAGACGGAATATTTTTTTAATATTGTGATGGAAGAAACGGGGACAACCGTACCAACCGTTCCATTCAGGGAGATCGGGTAAAATCGTTGGGAGTGACGTTGCTAAGAAAGTTAATTCGCACTCCATTGTTGTTTGTGGTTCTTTTCCAAGGATGGGACACAGGTATTTCTTCCGTATGTCCTGGCTATGAAGCCTAGGCTTAAGCGCCCTTACTCGCTCTCTGAAACGAGAAGAAAAGTTACTCTGACCTCCCTCCCGACCGAAATCTATAATGTATGTATCCTGAATAAATGAAACCCTTTCATGAATTGTGTTGAAAATAAAAAAAAAATGTATGTAGAGTGGCATTTTGGACCACTCTCCCCTATTCGTTTTGAAGTGCAAACAACTAAAAAAATTAGAACAATCTCACCAAATTCATCGATGGTCGGTGTAGCTGTCATAAGCATGTAAGCTTCCATCTACTTCCATCCCCAATCCCGCGACAAAATGGTCAAGATCGAGTATACGTCAGGTGCACATTTTTACACTTTTACCAAAACACATTGTTTTTGCATTGTGTGGCTTTTGAACTACTTTTTTATTTTGCCTTATTTTACAAGACAAAGCCTTGTTTCGTCAGGAATTATTTAAAGCACAAGCTAAATTGCGGAAAACTCCCAATGCGGAACGCAGAATCACACTTATCACAAACGAATGATAAACTTTAAACGGGTGGCGGAGGGCCGGCTGAACCACCAGCAAAATCACGTAACAATCTAGAACGCGGAACAACACATACTGTCTTTAAAATGAATCTCCGCGAAGAAAAACACTTTTATTACTTCAAATACCATTTTTCCATAGAACATCGACAAGTGGCTTAGCACCATCAGCCGATCCGAAAAAAAAACGCAGAACGAAGTAAACGTGACAGAAAACTCAAAACGCAACCTCCCGCGCACACGGCTTGCTGCGATCTCCACAGCTCAAATGGCGCTAGTTCAAAAACCTTATTTTTGTGATCTTTTATCTAGGTAACCTTGTGGACCTAGTTTTTGCTACTTTCGGAAACATGAAATGGCAAACATATGCCTCGTGCATGCGTGCTCGTAAATAGCGCTATCGTTGCTACACTCATTTCTGAGTTAACAACCAGAGATGTATGTGCTGTCACAATTGATATTTCTGTTGGTGACATCAATTGGAAATACGTCTTTCGTTGTGTTGTGTATTTACCACATGATGAACCATCCCCAATGGATGATTTCAAACGAGTTGTCGTTCACTGCCTATGAAGAGGCCTTCTGCTGATTGTGGGCAGTGATGCCAATACTCATCACATCATCTGGAGCAGTTCAGCTATAAATTAGAGAAGCACCAGTCTGATAAAGTGCTTAAGTAGTTCAAATCTTGGATTACTTATTTTAGGGAATCGTCCAACCTTCATGGTATCTGCTAGAGAAGATGTGTTAGACATAATGCTCAGCTCGAACAGAATCAGTCACAAGTTGATGAATTGGTATGTATCAGATGATGAATCATTATCTGATCATCGCTACATACACTGGGAATTGGTTGTGACCAAATTCCATGGATTCTCCCCGTCAATTGGAAATCCTAGTGATTCGGATGTTTCCACTTCCGGTGAGTTGGGACAAAATTATCCTTGCTTCGAGTGATCTCACAAGCTTGTTATCGCATGTCGATCTCAAATTGAGGAACTGAATTCAGTCAACTCTGTAAACCTTGTATGGGTACATGGCCATTCTTCCATCGCTGGAAATTAATTGGCTGATGAGCTAGCTCGCGATGGAGCATCGCATGACTCCATTGGCCCTGAGCCGCCTATTCCAACTTCGAAGTGCTGGGTGAAGCTTCAGATTAATTCTTGGGCGGCAACTCAGCACAAGCAATATTGGAATAGTTTGGAGTTGTGTCGTCAAACAAAATTGTACATTACTGAGCCATCTCCAAGGGTGGCGAAGTATTTAACAAATCTGTCAAAGCAGAATTGCAGTCTCTTGGTCAGAGCGTTGACAGGCCACTGCCGACTCAACTATCACATGACAAATATTCAGCGTGTTGACTCATTTGTGTGTGATAGTTGTGACTCCGATTATGGAACTTCGTATCACCTGATATGTAACTGTCCAGTTTTTGCGCAAATGCGATTCCAATTACTTGGTAAACACTTATTAAGTGAAACTGAATTCAGAAGCCTGAATCTTCAGGACATTCTGTTGTTCTTAACCCGCTGTGCTAATGAGCTATAGGCTCTCTTTACGCTCTTGCGTTTTGCAGTGCCCTTTTTATGGCGCTGCTCAAACCCATTGTGGTATGGAGCTACATGCTCTCAATTCGCTTATGCGATCTTCCCTCTTCAAGGGACCCCACTCCTATTTCCTCCCATCTTTCCCTTCCCTTTCCTCTCCTATCGGGTAGATGATGAAATAGGCTCAAATATGGCGATGGCACAAATCTCCCAAATGGCGGGGAACGTGCCTCTGGAGCAGGCCTTCTGATACCTGATACCTGAAGTCCTAAATTAAAATTGTGCGCGCTTTCAAACTGCAGCAAGTTTTTGAGCTTTTTCGCAATTGCTTAGTTAAAATTTGTTTTCCTCTTTCAATGCCGGTATTGACTTCTGAGGTTTTTTTCTAAAATTTTAAGATAATTTCCTAAAGGACTTAGAGCCAGAGTCCAATTGAAAATTTTTATTTTCAAGTCTTGTTTGTAAAGAAATATTAACATCAAGATTACTATCGATATATGTTTCATACATATTCCAGTCAGCTCGAAAATAATTGAAAGTGGAGCTGATAGGATTAGAATCGCTTCATAGGATATTTGAAATGTAACAGGGACATGATCAGAATCTAAATCAGCATGAATAACCAGTTGGCTACAAAAGTAACTAGAGTCAGTTAAGACCAAATAATTCATAGATGGGTTTCTAGAAGAGGAAAATCATGTTAGGCTATAAGGGTATTGAATTTAGAAATAGCCTTAAAAGCACTCATCAAATAAAATTCTGCCGTTGCTATTACTGTGCGAATTATTTCATGACCGATGTTTGGCATTAGAGTATCCAATGACAACAAATTTTGACTTATTGTGAGTCAATTTTCGCAAGTCAGTTAGACTTATATTTCCCTCGCAATTTGCGCATACAAACATTTGGGTATCTTCCTTCACAGGACAGACATCCTTAGCGTAAGAAGAACCTCTGCAAATCATGCATTTAGCATCCATGTGGCAATGTTTAGTACCATGATCAATTTTTGGCACCGACGACACTGAGTGGGGTTCTGAAAATTTCCTACAGGTTTTGGAATTGTTCCCATGTCACACGGACATCGAACATAAGTTTTGTTTTTTTTCTGAAGCTTTAATATTATTTAGATCCCTTCTGTTAAAGGGAACTACGCACTAAAAATTTTCATACTTCGTATCGTTTGGTCATTGACCGTGGTTTCAATTTCATGTATGATTTCGTTTCGTATCGACATGAGAAAAAAAATCCATATCGCATACCCTTAGCAGTCGCCGATAGGAAGACTTTATCACACACCACCCAAACCACAGTGACTCATCATCCACAGACGGTTGCACCAAAAGCAGTTTTCGTCTCCGGAGAAGACACCGAGGTAAATTTCCCATTAGAATGTGTTGATCCCCGATTCAATCAAAGAAAGAGATGATTTTTCCTCTGTGTCCTTTTGGGTTTTGTGCCATAATAGATGCGGTGACGCTTGGATGTGGATGAGGGAGTAAGTGAGATAGGGTATGTGTGAGTGTACACATACAAACCAGAGTAAGTTAGTTATGGCTACTCGTGCGAGTGAAGAAAACTCTTGGTTGGGATGTTCAGTCTGGGAAATGGGACGACTTTGAAAGAGGGTGGGTAGGAGTTGGTTGGAACAAAAGAAACCGGTAGTGAAAAGAAGAAAATGAATTGGCAAAAAGGATCAGTATCAATTGGTATAAATTCTATTATATCTTCTATGATGTTCAGTTTTTGCTTCGGCTTTTCAGTGCGAGTAAATGAGCTTTGGTCCGTTTTGATTATAATAATTATTACAAAAATATAAAAAAATAACATTGTTTTATAGAATCTTCATCGATTAATGAGATTTCTTACATACAAACATGCCCAAAGCTTTTTGCAATTCGTTGTAATTTCCTTAGAGCTCCTCTTGGAGTTTCAATAAGAATATTTCATAAGCTCATCCAAAATTATCTCCAGGAAGCCAGGAATTTTATGAAAAATAGATTCAAAAAAACACAAATTATCCAAAAAGTTTAGATTTTTATTGAAGCAATATTTTCTATCAGTTAAACTAGTATAACTACTGATGAAGCAACGAATATTCTACCACCATAGTACCGTTTTGATTCAAATTACGGACACTTAAGGCCTCAATGAAGTATAACTGATCAGAAAGCATATTAAATAAACCATTCCTCCACGTTATTGAGCCTTCAAATCATTTAACTTTCGAATGGTGGTGGTGATTCCGCAACATGAATAATTTTTAATAAAAAAAAAAGTGTGGACTTTTCATGATTCTTATTCCGGACGCTTCCTTACTTTTGCCTTATATTCCTGACACTTTGATTCGAATTCCGGACAGCTCGTGAAAATCATATATAGAAAATTCAAATCATCAATTGAAATCGTTAAACCACCAAACTAACGTATGAGGAAGTTGGGCATTATAAATTTGCATAGATATCTATGGAAAATGTTTATTAAAACGAGCCTCGAAAGTAAGAGCATTTGAGCGGCAAAAAATGAATCATTTCGTGTGAAATGTTTCCCATACAAATTTGAGTGTTCGGAATTTAAAGCTGGCCGTAATATGAATCAAAACGGTATTTAGCCGGATGTAGAATGGGTTTTGCAGAAAAAATCGATCTCAGATTATTGTTGACCTGTTAAAAATTGAGAAAGAATAGATAACCTAAATGAGTATTAATATTCGGTGCATCATTACTTACAACCATACGAGCACCATGTGTAATATATTTGTAATGTATGGTTATTGGAAGATCCCACATTCTATGCCCAGTTAGGGAACTTTCTAAATTAAATTGCACTAGATTTAAATACCTTTCCTGTTTGTCGAGAAACTAAGGTGGCAAGGATCCTACGGCTTTCCATTGAAAAGTATTCGAAAGCGATCTGCATTTCAACTTACATTGGATGTCATTTAATGCAGGAAACAGGAAAAAGGAATATGCGACATCATCATCGGTCGGTCGGAAACCCATTGAAGAAGGTACGTCGTTAACTTTTAAATGACTTTCTTATTGAAGACATCCTTTATTGGATAGGGATTGTGCCATGTTACAATGCAGTTGAATGCGAAGAAGCGTTGCACATGTGAACGGAATTCAATTAAAAGTGAGCATCCAATGTTGACAGCAATCTTTGACCCCAACTAATGCGGACAAATGTCTTCAATTAACGAGTGGGTTTGTTCTTTGGTAATTAAATTTTCCGTTTGAAAGTGACCGGTAAGACGGGAGAGAACGGCTTGGATACGCGCTAATGTTTCTGAAATAATGAAATTATCCTGCATTAGCTCGGATCTGAATTCAGCACATCTCACAATTTAGTAAAAGCACTATCGTCCCTGTCAAATGCCACAAGGAAGGGGTGACTCAAAAATCGATATCTGGCTAGAGACTAGAGAAACCCCATGCTCTTCTCGGACTGAACCGTAGCACATAAGCACACTTGAGCTGGAAAAAGTTTCCAACATAAAGAAACCCCCATTTTCTGCTCTCAGGAATACCTTCATCTTATATTACAACAACCGACTCCATGCACTACTATCTCCAACCACCATCAAGCGACGTCCGTTGTTGCTAAAACTCATTTGCCTCCGGAACAGCTTCAACTCCTTGTCTCAACCCAGGAAAAGTTCTTTTTCTGCTGCCTGGAAAAACTAAGATAAATACATGTACATTCTCGCTCACCCCCTTGCAAAAACGATCCTCAGAAAGCTAGGGTGTTTGATAACCGAAGAGGGTAAATACCGAAAACTCCTCGAGCACACTTCCGCATGCATGTGCAAACTGACCGTTTCTCGGCTGAGCCAAGAAGCATGAGGGATGTTCTTCCGTGTGCTGTACACAAAGCAAGAAAGAAGTCGTCGTTTCTTAAATTAATAATAATGTACAGCTTCCCCGTCACCTCTTCTAGGCGTACCTTCGTTCGTATGGTTGAGGTGGCAACAGTTTATTGTCTTTCATAGGTTTTTCGCATAAATAGCATAGCCAAGAAATGCCAACTAGGTTCGGTGAATTTACTTTACAGGAATCCCTGCATCTAGGCACATTGTTTCATGATGCCATTCAACAAACTCAGGACATTTTAATCAAGGACGGTGACTGATTACGTCGGCAATGGTTAAGGTCATTGACGTACAAACTGGGAGGCTGGCCCCCCACCTGAATCATCCAGGACAACAACCGGGGGGGGGGGGGAATTTTTCATGATAATAAAGATAAAAAATTTAATAGAAACTATTTTACATGAAGCAAAATCTTCGCATTCAATGTACATAACTATTGTTATCTATCTATCTATCTATCTATCTATCTATCTATCTATCAAAGAAAGAAAAGGCATCACGCTGCTCTAGAGTATTTCGCCGAACTCTGATGATGTTGACGAGTATTATCAAGCCTGCTTTTATCGGATCCAAAGACATGTCCAGTAGTGTGGGACAAAAATTAGATTCTCGCTCCAGTCCAGTCCAGGATTGCATTTAGGTCCCATAACAACTGTGCAAAATTTCTGCTCGATCGGAGAAACTATATTTTAGCGCCAACCGTTCAAAGTTTGTATGGCATTTACTATGACTGTTTAACGATAAACTTGCGACGATCGACGCGCCACCATATTTCATACAACGGAGGTTATTAGAACTAACTTGGAGGTGATGTTTTGGAGGTTATTTGGCAATTTGGAGGTTAAAATCACCTCCAAACACTAGCGATTTTGCGGTGGGATGTTGACGTTTGATCACGAATGGGAAAACTTACTTTTGCAAAGAAAAATCGCCAGAGGTCGCCCATTGACCTCTATAAAAATTCTGAACACAGACCTCGATGGGTATTTTTACGATGAAGAATATTGCCGAACCGCTGAAATTTTGCACAGTTGTTATGAGACTTAAATGCAATCCAAAAAGTGAACTGGAGCGAGAATCTAAATTTTTCATATAACCGTGTCCCAGGCTAATGTCCAGTCGTGGTGGTATTACATCAGGATATATTTGTTTATTGCCGCGTCATAAATCATCTAGCTTGGCCGCATCAATCTTAAGGATGCGATCCAACGGTCATCCTGTTGCTAGGCATCGGGGCAACAAGAGCCGGGGCGAGGCTTTGCCCATCTTTCTTACAAAATTTCTGCCAGTTTTCCTTCAAAACTTTGAATGTTTTTCCGCTTTTCTTCAACTTCTTCTTCATTATCGCCCAAAACTTTTCGATCGGACTAAGTTCTAGTGGCGGGTTCGCCTCCTTCGGGACCACATTAACGCCTTCGCTTCGTACCAATCCGTTACAAGCTTGACGTAATGGCACGAAGCGAGATCCCACTTGAACCACGTGGGACTACGGTGAGAGCGAATGCAGGGCAGCAAGCGCTTCTGCAAGCTTTCATCTCGATAAATCTGCCCGTTTATGGTGCCGGTTGTAACGAACGGCTTACTGTACCGTCCGCACTCGCAGATCGCCTGCCACAACAGTTAGGGTAACTGGGGGTAAAACGCGCCCCCTAAGGAAGGAAGCGTTTTTAGCTACGAAGAACATTATTATAAGCCTTTTTTTATTCATTATCTCATAGACAAACATGTTTTATATCAAATAGTAGAAACAGCCATCCATTTTCTTTTTTCTGGAGTTTATAAATCAATTGCTTATCTGCATTTTTATTTTTCGCGGGTTAAAACGCGCCACCTGATCTCGGCGTTAGTCATTCACGCGCACGCATGCGCAATCATGCTTGCAAATACGTTGCATACATAAGGGCGTTTGATCAGATGTTATTGTTCGATTATAGTATACATGCTGATTCGAAAAATGTGCATTTGTAAGGTTCAAATTGGCACGTAACTACAGCTTGGCATTACGTTTGCTGGAATTTGAATTCAAACGGCTGTTTTGGTGTTATGAAATAGAAGTGGCCGTTTTGCCCCACGAGTTGATTAAAGTTTAAGTCCTTCAATACGCTTTTTAAGGATATATTCGACACTTTTTTCGCACAAGTCGATTCTCGATGATAGTTTCAAAAGTTTTGTTGTTTATCGACCTGAAAAAAGGCCTAGAAAATAACACAAAATTACAACGAAAACAGCGAAAAACGTTTTTTCGAGTTTTTCACGATTTTTTCCAAGAAAACACTTAAAAAAAATATATATAGAGAAACATTTTAATACATTTTCCATTATCTCAGGTGAAAAACAGCGTCCCAAAGCACGTCGTTCGTTCAAAACAAGGGTGGCGCGTTTCACCCCAACGGCGCATTTTACACCCAGTTCCCCTACTTCTTCGCGAATTTGTTCATCATTCTCTTCCAGAACTTTTCTGGAACCTCAATGCGGGACGCACCGACAAAAAAACTCGAGGCCAGGGGTTTGTTTGGTGTCCGCCTTGATGTATGTCTCGTTGTCCAAGAGCCTGTGCGACTGACCAAGATTATCGATCACCGCACTCAAGAATTGTTGGCGTAGCTCTTCTTGCTCCGAATGCATCTTGAAAACTGCTTGACAGATAGGGATAAAATTTTGTACACATAAACACTCTAAATTAATATTACTCAAAATTTCATTAATTTTTACCCATGCAAAAAAAAGTTATACCCAAAGTGTAGTATTTTTTTCGGCACCAATCTTCATACTAATATAATTTATTCATGAAATCGCTCTCGAATTTGATCAGAAATAACATCTACAATTTCGATCTAGGAATTATATATTTTATGAATCTGTTAGCGTGGCAATAACGACTGGTAACTCTATATACGGTTGATCAGGGAAAACGTTGAAGAAAAGTGAGCGGTAATGAGAGTGAAGTAGTTAGAAACAAGTCAGTTGGACAGACGGTTTGAAACCCAGCGGAAAGAAGCACTGAGAATTTTTAAGTTTGTTGGAGCGCTAAGGGTGATTCAATCACAACACTGTTTTTTAGAGCAGGTCAACAAGAAAAACCCGACTTTCGATCTGCTCTAAAAAACAGTGTTGTGATTGAATCACCCTTAGCGCTCCAACAGAATCACTTCAAGACGTTTAGCGCGTCCATTTTTTAAGATTTCTTTAGTAATTCCTCAAGAACAGTTTTAAGATTGAATTTTTCAAACGAACATTTGTCCCAGACTCATTTTGAACACTGTGTCACGAGATGCGTAATTATTTGAAAAATAAATCCAAGCCAAATAGTTAAAAAATACTTAACACACTGATCAAGAAGAAGAAATTTACTATGCATCTAGCTTTTCGTTATTGTCGAAACCACCCACTAGCCGGTCCGAAGGCTCATTCCATTCGATTTAGAAAAGGCTCTTCCAGTCCAGTCACAGGAAGGAGTTTGCTGTTGGTTCTGCAATGAAAACTTGTCCCGAACCAGCAGCAGTGCATTCATCCTTTGGCTGTCTATATCTGTCCCTGATGACGACATGGTCGGATGATGGCAATGTGGACGGTCCTCGAAGCAGGACAAGATGAGCGCCTGTGCACTGTGCAACCGAGATATATAAGGAACAAATTTATGCAAAATTATGTAATTTATGGTTTTATTATAAAAGTTTGAGATAACGACCGGAGAAGTTTTCGAAGGAAATCATCAAACTCTTTTTCGGCTGTGTGATGGCTTTCTGTCCTGTGGTGGGCGGTGGGTACACCGACTTTTCTCTGTGCATACAATTTTAGAGGCGTTGGATGGTTTCGAGCAGGATGGGAGACTTTTATGACGGAGATGCATAAAGAATTCATCGCATATGCAACCAGGTTTGGGGTCTCCTCTGTTAACCTTCTGTCTGTATTAGAAAAAAAAACGCAGTCTGTGCCTTGATAACTTCGCAAAATTTAACAGCATTTTTTATCTCTTTTGGAAACGAACATTTGCTATTAAACTATTGTATACTACATATGTAAGACCAATTCTGGAATACTGTCACCTAGTATGGAACCCGTATCATGTCATACACGAAGAACGCATAGAATCAGTACAGAAGCAATTCCTTTTATACGCCCTTCGGAAATTGAATTGGACTGTGCTGCCACTTCCGTCGTATGAAGCACGCTGCATGCTCATCAACTTGGAAACACTTAAGCAACGCCGGGAATTCGCAATGATTCTCTTTATAAACAACATTATTTCGAACCGTGTAGACTCTGCTGCACTTCTTTCTCATCTTAACTTCTACACACCCTCTCGGCATTTAAGAACAAGAAAATTATTTTCAGAAAAATCATGCAGAACGCATTATGCTCAGAACGGACCAATAAACCGTATGATGCGTCAGTATAATGTACATTGCGACTTCATTGGCATTACTATGTCCAAAGAGCAGCTTAAAACACAACTAAAGAACAATAGAAGTAATCCATAGCATGTAAGAAAGTATTTTAATTATTGTATGTAGTCTACCTATGCTTGACGAAATAAATAAATAAATTTCGGTATCATACCATAATTAGGTATTGTTCAGTTGTCAATACCTCATTTTGGTATTATAATGATACTGGAAAAAAATGTTTAAAACAATTAAAAAAAAATGTTTAAAACAATTGAAAGAAAATTTCATTATGTACTTGGTTTTCCCATATTAACTGCTATCCAAACTTTCAGGGGCCTATGCAGTCTCCGTTTTCATCCAAATAAACTCAAATTTTGGGAGTACACTTAAAATTGGACCTTAAAACGAATGAGTGGTGTGGGGCAGAAACGATATTTTGAATCACCCTAAAATATAAGTTCAAATTTTATATTTGTTACTAGGAGTGTCAAAATATAGAAATAATTGGCTAAGCGTAGCTTTGAGGCAAATGAATAAGTTTGCCGAAGACAAAAGTTTTATAACATAATCAAAACTTGAGATATTAGCTTAAAATGTTCGACTCGCATCAACCGCCTCCTAGTTGAACACCATTCTCCTTCCTAACATTTTCAATTAGTAAACTAAATTTCATTTCCAAAACAATTTAAAAATAGAAAATCTGTCTCAGAAGTTGATATTAATATGGGGAAAAAACTGAAGTATGTAGACACAAAAGTCAATTTGGATAAATTTAGATGTAAAATTGTTAAAATTTTGATGTTACAATATACGATCCCAAGGCAGAACAATCTATTATTTTCAAGAAAATTAGAAAAGAATACATGCGCAAATAAAAAAAAAAAACTCTTGGAAAAGCACCAACGTGGGGAAATTAAATAAATAAAAAAAACACTAAAAAAGAATTAATTAACTAATTATGCGTGGTATAGATGAATATAAGCGTCAATTTTACTAATAAAGAAGTAACAGCATCTCAAAGTGCTCCGAGATCATATTGACCCTAGAACACAAACAAAGGGTTAACTGCACTTCGGTCTAAGCATGCAATTTTTGACCGAATACTGTGCGGTTGCTAGTTTTGGTGAGTTAGTATGTGAGATTTTCCATGGATGAACGTGGGCTGTTGCGAAGATGGACAAATAAAGTACAGGGGTACAACCATTATGACATATTTACGCTTTTCACACAGTTTTATCGATCTAATTACATTGAACCACTGCACAATTATTTCAATAAGGTCCATAATACACGTTTCCTTTCAATTGTATGCATTCCATGCAAGCTTTCGATCGTACTATGAACTGATTATCAAATCTTTGCAGAATTATTTTAATTTCCAGCTAAATATCCGTTTCATCAAACAAGCGGCCTCCGCACCCAAAACTAATCAGAGTGTCACTTCAGCTATCAACCTCTTTCACTCTGCATAGGAAAGACCATCAAGCAGCAAGGCTCAACTCCTGGACCCATACCAGATTTCCCTTTAACTTTCCTCCGTCGTCAGAAGGAAATAACATAAATTAGAAACCGAAAATTTTAAATTCCCTTTTGATTACTACGCTTGGCATCTCCAGATCCCCATCCTCCGGGTCTTCATCAGTATTTTTGTAGAAATCGAAAAAGGCTTTGCTGCTCATTCCCATTCGTTCGGCCCAGATGGCTAACGCCGTAGTCGTCGTCGTCTAAACAAGGAAATTGTTTAACAGGGTGGATGGAAGCACGGGCGGAATCTTCATCTTTCCAGAAAACCAGAACCCTTCTCAAAAACTATTCCGGTCCACACAAACACACTTTCGCTCACAAGCATTCGATCCAATTTCTAGAGAATGGTTCCTTTTTTCTTATAGTTTCATTATTCTGGGACACCCAACATTGAGGATTGGACTGCAAAAAGGGGTGCTGGTAGCGGTTAGGAGAAAATTTCGGAACGTGTACGGTTACATGTTTCTCCAGCCCTTCTTATCCTGTAGATATTTGGAGCGCACATGTTGGAAACACCATGTTTCAGGCACGTTCAATGCAAAGTAGATGGCATCGTCGTCGTGACCATATAGTTTTCTGTTTTCTCGAGTACAACTTTTACATTATATCCACGTCAAAATGGCAAAACTCTTGCATCGTCAACGTCGGTGTCGTCGTTGTTACCAAGTGTGAGGCCAGTATGTGTTTCAGTATGAATCTTTTCTTGAGTTTGGAAGTACGTGATGGGAGTTTGGATGAGGGATGAGGGAGAGTTCATGGGCGTAGTTCGAACAGTCAGAAATCATGTGCATGAATACTTTAATATGATCTCATCCCTCTTTTTTTACAGAACTCAGCTGCACTAGACTATTTATTTTTAATTCGTAATCTTTCATTCTGAAGCAAATATTGTTTACAATAGCTCCTTGAAGACAATACAGAAGAAACTAATGGAAACCAATAGCTGTGTTTTTCAAGTAAAAAAAATGAGTCATGCTTCGTGCAATCTCTGCAGATTTATTTATTAAAGTTCTTTGACAAGTCTGCTGGGAAACTATTTCAATAATTTCTGAAAAATTTCTATGAGCAATGCTTGTAAAAATTTGTCGAAAAATCACAGAAACAGTATTTTACGGAGATTTGTTCCGGTAGACATAAAGAGACTCTGTTTCTTATCCACCTTTTTAGGAGCGATTGGCATAATAAATGCGGTGAATTTTGTCGTCAGATGACTATTTGTGGTTAACTTTCTTTAATCGGGGCTGAATACGAATTTCAACTGATTAGAGTGGTTGAGAGTGATCGTCAGCTCATTATTTTATTGCAATGTCTGTTGGTTTTGTTATTTGATCTGCCCATGCTATAGTGTCGATACAGGAAATTATTTTTCACCTGAATTCTGATACGTTTTATCATATTGTAATAGAATTATGATTATCTAGTTTTGCCGAATTTAATATAGCTGAAAATTTTGAAAATATAAGATATTAAACAACAAAGCTTTATTAATAAATTTCTATTATCATACAGCCATTCCATGAAAAACCGATCTAGTGGGTCACCGAATTCCGTGAAAATTTGCTATGTTTTTCCTTATCCGAAATAAGGATACACCTGTTTTTGGATTTTTTGATTAGGGTGACCATTTCCAAAATAGAATGACCAGAAAAATCGCGATTTTGCAAAATTTTTATTTTAAAAAAATTATAACTTTTGAATTATTCGACCGATTTTCAATCTTTTGGGGAGAAATGAAAGCTAAAGGCTTTGACTTTTCAGGAATAATATAAAATTTCAGAAAAAAAAAGTTTTTTTACATGAAAAAAAATCAATTATTTCCGTTTTTTCGGGTTTTGAAGGCCTCGGGATCAAAGGGGCTATTGCTGTTCTCATTTTTTCTTGAAAGTTCAGAAAATTTTACGTTTACTGTCAAATTTTCAGCGCTGTGTGTTTTTAAGTTTTTGATTTATACTTTTTTTTTTTGAAAACAAAATCGGCATCATCATCGGCACACACTGTAGGTCTCAGCGCATTAGATTTTTTATTTAAAAATAAACATAACTTTCGAACAGCTCAACCGATTTCCAATCTTTTTTATGTCGAATAAAGCTTAAAATTTCAAGTTTTCAGAAAAAAAAATATAAAACTTTGAAAATATATATTTTTTTATTAAAATAAATAGAAATTTCTAAATATATTAAAATAAATGGAAATTCCATAAAACAGATTGAAAATCGGTCAAACGGTTCAAAAGTTATAATTTATTTTTTATTTTTTTTTTTTTTGCGAAATCGCGATTTTTCTGGTTAGCCTATTTCGGAAATGGTCACCCTAATCAAAAAATCCAAAAACACGTGTATCCTTATTTCGGATTTAAGGAACAAAATAGCAAATTTTCGCGGAATTCGGTGACCCACTAGATCGGATTTTCATGAAATGGCTGCATTTGCATAATCATTGAAGGCCATACAATTCCATTATAAGCCAGGGACGCAATCTGGCAGGCAACGAAGCATTTCCGGCATTTGGTGTCTTCGGCAAAGTTTTTTGTAACAACAAGGACCATCTACTGACATAAACGTATAGTTTGTAAATCTTCCGCGTAAGTGGCACAACAATCTAACTTTTTACTGTGACGTTCTAGAGACTTGCCAAGTTCGGACAAGTTATGCAGTTTGATAAAATAAATAATTCTCTCGAAGACGTGTTTCCGAGTTATTGGCAAAATAAAACCAAATTAGTGAAAAAAAAATCATCGAGTTTGAGATTTTTCTTAAGAACTAGGTCATATAATGTATGTTAATGATAAAAACATGACAAACACAAACTGTAGTTTAATTTAATAATCAGACGCAGAAAAAAATAAGACACTTGAAAAATAGAGCAGTTTTTGAACCTTAATATCTCCAAAAGCGCGAAAAATCGCAAGCTCAAACTTTCAGGCATCATAGAACAAGACAAGATGAAACGGATGTCAAAACTTCAAAGAGGTGTATTTTGATGTTTTTGAGATACTGGCCCATAGCGATTTCGTAGTTGGTACTCTGTGGTCGACCGGAATAATCAACATTGTACAGGGAACCAACAGATGATGGTAGTAATGTTAGTGTGACGTCCATTGCTACAGGAGACCGAGAACACCATCAAAAATCTTGATGTTTTTACCCATATTGATGTGTTTTCGGACATGTTCCGAATTGGTCACATCCCCCGGGCACCTGGAACCTACTATAAAGTGGTTATGGCAGCCGGTGATGCTGGAAATGCTTCGGAAAGCATAACCTTTGAAAATAATGAAGTTTGATGCCCATATTGATATGGTTCCGGATATGTTCCTAATTGACCACCTGGCACCTGGAACGTTCTATAGAGTGGTCTGTGCATCTAATGGTTCTGAATACGCTGCAGGAAACATCATTTTTAAGGTTGGTGTCCGCTTGGATATAGCTCCGGATAATATTTACATGATTGGAAATACAAATATGACTGACCATGCTTTCCGGAACCACTTTTACGGTAATGGTCATATTTCTGAAGATTTCCAACCAATCTTAATGCGTCCGGTGGCATTCAACTTCCTATTAGTTCTAGTTTCTAGGAAAATTGCAAACATCTATCTAACTTTACACCGCACAAAAATACAAGCGACAGAAAAAATGACATTTGGACATGACCTCAGAAAATCCGGAACATCTCCGGTGTCCAGTGGCCAATATGCATGGCCAAGGAAGTTCCTAAAACTGGACCAAATTTGCCGTCGACTGCTTCCAGATGCATCCAATTTCATCCATTTTTCATAAAGTTATAAGCATTTGAATTTGGGCAAAATTATGCCTATCTCAATCATTTTGCCTATCCCCTGTACTACAGTTAAACCTCCATGAGTCGATGTTCCATTACTCGATATCGACTCATGGAACCATACTAAATTCAAAATTTCATGGTTACTATGATGGTCCCCTCAAGCAGCATTCCAAGTCATTTCTGTTCCAATACTCGATATTTCCATGAGTCGATGGTCCCTTAAGATATCGACTCATGGAGGTTTGACTGTATTAAAATAATAAGTTGAATCTATTAGATCAGTGGTCACCAAACTGCGGCCCGCGGGCTGCATGCGGCCCTCACAAAGGTTTTGTGCGGCCCGCGAACACATTTTGTATATTAATGTGAAGTGGCCCGCGTGTTAAATAAAAGAAATAACGAGGCTTATATTATTTTGTCTTTGCAACAATGCAACTAGGGTTGTCATGTCTATTACGGCTTAAACCAGCTGACGGTGTTCGGGAGTCGTGGAATCGAAGCCCACCATAACGATTCTATTATTTTCACAATTTTTACATCTCAATTTGTCCAAATTGACTTTTGTGTCTACGACCTTCAGGTTTTTGCTACTATGTTTTCAAAAGTTGATGATTATTATTTAAGAAAATAACTGTAGAGTTTTATTATGGATTCAAAGAAAATATACTGTATTTATTAGCTCAGGAATAACCAGATAAGTGATAGAAGCTTCTATTCGATGCAAAACTAAGGCGGTTTCGAGGTTTTTCTTAGAAGTAAAAATTTAACTCAAAATTCACAACTTGAATCCTCAAACCATTCGAGTGCACCTAAATGCGAGGATTTTTGCTGATACTCTTTTTTTCTTACTTCTATGCTCACCCTTACTGACACTTTGAAATAACTATTAAGTGACCCGTCCAAACAAAACAGGCCTCGCGGAATTGTGATTGCATTCTTTTTCATGGAATTTTCCCCGTTGTGTTTTGTGTCGAATCTTCCTCGATAATTTTTATTGCTTCTCTGCTTAGTATTTTTTCGCTCCCTTGCAAAGAGGCAAGAGACAAAGATTGCACGCTGGTCTAGAGCGTGCTATTGAAATCTGGTGATGCTGCGGAGTATTATCAAGCCTGAGAATAATTCTAAATCTGTCTGAGACCCTATCTCTTGAATATATCTTGAATTAAAAAAGCTTTGGTGAGCCAAGGATTTAAGGTGACACAGTTTGGAATCAACTTCTAAGATTGCACTGAAACTTCAAACGCACAAATCTCGCGAAGAAAGCATCCAACAACAGTGTACTTTTTATTTTGGCTTTGTGCACTATCAGAAAGCTTAAAATAAGAAGATCAGAAACGTTTGCCAACTATTTCTCCAGTTTTGTGCCTTTGAAAACGTAAGTAGGGGCACAAGTCGGCCATTGTGACGGTCATCTTTGGATTCCGAGATGTTTCACCTTAAAATTAGCTGCTAGTGTCTATGAATTTCTTCGCTTTGCTTAAAATCTTCGCATCGGTTTATTGATAATTTTTTTGTTCCTTCGAAGCAGTGTTATCTTCAAAATTTATGAGCATTCAAATTAAAGGAGGGATTTCAGGGAGCCCAGACATATCTCCAACGCGTATTTATTTGGAGTCTGATTTTTTTATGGGACAATACTTTCTTATTTTTTTTTTTTGGTCAAGATCTTAATTCCCGAAGGATCACAAAATTCATCTCCGTGTTAATAATTTTTTTTGCATTCTCATTGAAAATTTTTAAAATAAATTCTCAATCACCTTGTGGCCCGCGCCATGTTTTGAAAACTCCTAAGTGGCCCGCATAAGCATGTAAGCTGAGGACCACTGTATTAGATCTTGCCCACATAATTGAACATCGAGTTTCCTTTCTAGATACTTTCAAAAAGACGCAACACCTTCTTTAATTTTCTGACAATAAATATCAGTTTTTAACATAAATATCTTTTTTCTTCACTAGAAAAAAATTGTCGAAAATGACCTAAAACTAACAGCTGAAAACATCAAATAAAGAAAGCATGTGAATAATAAATACAACTTAAATAGAAAAATGCCTACTCAATGAAAAATAGTTATCAAGAGTAGATCGAAAGCATTGAAAATGTTGTATCAAATATTTGCATATACAATAAAATAATTTGATATATTTGCATTTACAAAAAGTTTGACGGAATAGCATATAATTGCCAGAAACAAAATCTTGCTGAAGTTTCAGTAGCTCTGTTATTTTTTTTGATATATTTATCTATGAAAACAGCCTTCTAATAACTGAAGGGAAAATTCCTGTTGATATTAGTAGCAGCTGTAAGCAGAACAATATTAACACAGCAATGCTTCAAAGAACTGCTTACTATTGAGAAAAAAAAAAGAAAGTCAAGCTTTAAAGTTGTCAACTATTTTAAGTATATGATTATTAGAGCAGTAAAATAATGAAGAACAACCAATTTTCTACAGAAGGGTTATTTATAAAAAAAAAATAAACTTTTTTGTAACAGAAAAAAAATCCATAACATTTTATAGACAAATGCAACACAAATCGATCGAAATTATAGGCTCAAAACGATATGCTAAACTGTCAGATGCGTCCCAAACAGACTCAATTTTTCTTATAAATTATTAAATCTTATGAATCGGTCAAACTTTATTTTATTATTTTATCGTTGCCCGTTCAGCCTGATGTGATTTAGATGAATGATGTCCAGACAAACGAAATTTAGCTTCAGATTTGTTTACCTTTTGGATTTTTCAACATATTTCCAAAAGTAGGCCTTCTAATAAAAACTGGCATCGATTACCAAACCCAGTATCTCGTATTTTTGTCTGTCTTTTTCGATTCAAATAATTTATAAAAGAATCATTAGTTTGAAGCGATTATCTAACTAACTGAATTCAGTCAACTCTTCCTAACTCGATATTGAAGGGACCATCGAGTTAGGGAGGTATCGAGATACAGAACCCATGTTTTTCAAATTTTCAATTTTTCATTATTTTAAGTACATTCAAAATAGTAGTTCTAACGTTCAAAATTATACAATGTCACACAGCAGTTTTTTAAAGGCCCTTTAAAAATTTTATCACCCTGAAATCGGTAGTAAACTTTAATTTTACTATCAATTTAATCATAATATTCAAATTCAAGAAATTTATTAACATTTGGAGGACATTTGGTACTTTTCATGAACATATCGAGTTAGAGAGGTAAACTCACATGGGGAACTGAAACAGATAGCATCGAGCTAGGGAACATGCATACTAGATTGAAGGAACCGCGCATTACATCAAGTTAGGGGAAAAATCGAGATACAGAATATCGAGTGAGGGAGAATTGACTGTATTACACTGATAATTGAAAAAATGGAAAATGGGTTTGAAATAAGCTTTCGGGGAAACAGTGCATTCGGGGAAATGGTTTCCAGGGGAAAATCCTTCGGGGAAAAATTATTCGGGAAAATGTCGGACTGTCCATTAACCAGTTTTCACTGAGCTCATCTTGGGATTCTCGTGGATAGTCGTTCCCAAACTTTCTAATCTCACCAGAAAACTTCACAAAAAATCTCTATCAAATTGCTTTAAGATCTCTTGCAGAACTCCGCCAGAGAATGTTTTAGAAATTCTTTTAATAATTTCTCCTGGATGCTCTTCTACGTACTTATTACATAGAAATTTCAAGTTTTGTTTAAAGTGTCCTCCAGTTTTGTTCACTAATAATTTGTTTAGGATTTTTTAGGATCATTAAGAATTTATTGAAAAACTATTACAAAAATTTCTAAGTCTCACCAAACACGTTTTCATTTACCACCATTTACTTCCACGAATTCTTTTGAGAGTTCGTCAACAGTTTCTCCAACTTTGATTCTGACGTTCTGCCTAAAGCTTCTCTACAGGGTTGTTTGAAAAAATCGCAGCAAAAAATATTCAGACTTCCTAAAAAAATGATTCTTCCAGATGTTACTATAAAAAATACTTGTAATTCGACAAGAATTTCAAGAGCAATTAAAAAGAATTCAATTTTTTTTTTTTTACTTAACTCTTTATTTAAGGCTCATGCGCCATTAGGCATTACGGAGCCGGTTTCTTTTTTGTATTTGTTCACAATGATATCATTTTCGCTTATCAATCTATGTTAGTTTGGGGAACCGAAGTACTCGCGGTTTGGCCGAGGTTAAGGACTACATTAAAAAAAAAAAAGAGGGGGGGATAGGTTTAAAGGTATCTTCCACTAATGTAAAACCATTCGGCCGCATTCTGTTGTTGCGGATGAAGCTGCTAGCAACGAATGATGAACATGATGAGCAACTGTAACGATACAACAAAACGAGATTTCTAGCAGAGACGAGGTGGACAATCGACCAATGGGGAAGACAAACAGACCTATGGACGAAGGAATTACACAATATTCCTGCGAGCGAGATACTGAAATGGGCGGGGTGGACAGTTGACGAACTGAAAAGATAAACAGACCTGAGACGATGAAATCAAATAGATATTTCAGCTTGCTTCAGAAAATCGAAGACAAGTTTCATATAACCAAGATCGAGCTTGCCCAACACATCTCTAACGTCTTCCTTTTCTGGTTTCCTTTGGGCCCTAAGGGATGCATATAATTCGGATCTGGCAATATCGTATTCAGGGCAGTCCCACACCACATGGTTGGCGTCTTGATAGCCTGCACCACAGCTGCAGCGATTGCTGTCTGTGAGCCCTATTCGATAGAAATGCGAGCCTAGTGAATAGTGATTGGACATAAGACGACACATTACCTTGATAAAGTCTCGACTTATGTCCAAGCTCTTGAACCACGGTTTCTTCGATACCTGCGGGAGAATGGAATGTAACCACCTGCCCATGTCTCCGGCATCCCATTTTTGTTGCCAACTGATCAAAGCGTGCTGACGAGCAATTGTAAAAAATTCGTTGAAGGCGATTTGTCTGTCATAAGTGTCACCTTCCATAACGCCCACCTTGGCGAGCGAGTCCGCTTTTTCATTGCCCGGGATCGAGCAATGAGAAGGGACCCACACCAAGGTGATGGTATATGATTGATTCGATAGAGCACTCAGAGTAGATCGTATTTCGCTAAGGAAGTACGGAGAGTGCTTTACCAGCCTCATTGAACGAATAGCCTCTATGGGGCTAAGGCTATCCGTGAAAATGAAGTATTGGCCAGAGGGAAGAGAGGCAATTCGCTCTAATGCGAAATGTATAGCCGCTAATTCTGCGACATATACGGAACAAGGATTCTGAAGCTTGTAAGCGGCGCTATGAAATTCATTATATACACCAAATCCAGTGGAATCATTTGTTTTTGACCCATCGGTGTAAAACCTTCTGTCGCAGCTGATGTGGCCAAACTTGTTTGCAAAAATTATTGGTATATGCTCCGAGCGAAGCAGATCTGGAATTCCATGGATTTCTTGCTTCATGGACAGATCAAAAACTACAGTTGAACTTGAGAAGTCTGGGAAACAACTACGATTGGGAACATTCGAAGAAGGGTTAACCTCCAGAGTCATGTATGAATAGTACAGAGTCATAAATCTTGTTTGAGGATTACGTTCGATTAGCTTTTCAAAGTTCTCAATTACCAATGGATTAGACACTTCACAACGAATGAGGAACCTTAACGACAATTCAACGAAACGATCTGATAATGGCATTACTCCTGCTAATACCTCTAAACTCATGGTATGAGTCGAGTTCATGCAGCCTAGTGCTATCCGAAGACAGCGGTATTGGATACGCTGGAGCTTCAGGATATGTGTTTTCGCGGCGGCTTGAAAACAAAAGCTACCGTATTCGAGAACCGATAGAATTGTTGTTCGATATAGCTTTATCAGATCTTCCGGATGGGCTCCCCACCACGTTCCTGTGAGTGTACGCATGACCCTAGCAACACACATGTTATAATTGTGTATTATCAACTGATATATAACCAAAACTAGTCATATATAAGTTGATAATACACAATTATAACATGTGTGTTACTCGGGGAAGTTGATTCGTTGCTGGCACTTCTGATACAGATACTTGATGTGCTTTCCCCAGGTGCATTTGGAGTCGAACCAGACCCCTAGATACATCTGCGATAAACCTTGAGTGAGTTCCTTACCCAGAAATTGGAGCTTAATCTCTACTGGATCACGCTTCCTAGAAAAGACAACCAACTCAGTTTTCTCCGGAGAGAATTCGATATCCAGCTTCACAGCCCAAGCGGACAAATTGTCCAGAGTATCTTGCAATGGTCCTTGCAGATCGTGCGCCTCTGGTCCTGTAACAGAAACAACGGCGTCATCCGCAAGCTGTCTTAGCGAGCAATTTCCCATGAGACAATCATCAATATCTCTTACGTAAAAGTTGTAAAGAAGAGGGCTTAAACATGAGCCCTGGGGGAGACCCATGTAACTAATTCGTGAAGTTGTTGAGGTTCCATGAGTAAAAAACATGTGCTTCTCAGACAACAAATTATACAAGTAGTTATTCAATATTGTGGAAAGTCCACATTCGTGGAGTTTGTCTGAAAGGACATCTACGCAAACTGCATCAAAAGCCCCCTTAATATCCAAGAAAACTGAACCCATTTGCTCCTTTTGAGCATAAGCCAGTTGTATTTCTGTAGAAAGCAACGCAAGACAGTCGCTCGTTCCCTTACCTCTGCGGAAACCAAATTGCGTATCTGAAAGAAGGCCATTCGATTCAACCCATTTATCCAGTCGAAAGAGAATCATCTTCTCTAACATCTTTCGAAGACACGACAACATCGCAATAGGACGGTACGAGTTGTGGTCCGAAGCAGGTTTTCCTGGCTTTTGGATGGCAATAACTCTCACTTGTCTCCAATCATCCGGAACAATGTTGCTCTCCAAGAATATATTGAATAAGTTCAACAAGCGCCTCTTCGCGACGTCTGGGAGGTTTTTAATCAAGTTAAACTTTATCCTGTCCATTCCTGGGGCAGAATTATTACATGAAAAGAGAGCAAGTGAGAGCTCTACCATCGAAAAGGGTAGGTCCATTTCGTTCCGATCGAGTGGCCAGTCACGAATTATCGTATGCATTTGGACGGAATCCGGGCAAACTTTCTTCGCGAAATCGAATATCCATCGAGGGGAGCTTTCTCGATCCTCATTTACCGATACCGCATTGCGCATTCTTCTTCCGACCGTCCAAAGAGTACGCATCGACGTTTCCCGTGATAGTCCGTTAACGAAATTTCTCCAGTAACCACGCTTCTTCGCTTTCACGAGGCTCTTGAACTTGCGGTCAAGAGAGCAATATCGGTCGTAATTATCGCGCGTGCCACGTTTCCGATATTGTTTAAACGCGTTCGATCTTTCGCGATAGACTCTGGTGCATTCGTCATCCCACCACGGGGTGGGCGGACGTCGTCGTACTGAGGCTCCCGGAACCCATTTACGCTGAGCTTGAAGAGCACTGTTAATAATTAACGCGGATAATAACTGATAATCTTCCAACGGAGGAAGTATATCAGCCGAGTGCACACCTAAGGAGATAGCTTCAGCGTATTTTTCCCAGTCGATATGCTTCGTGAGATCGTACGTGACGTTAATTTGACGTGTCTGACGCGGGTTATTGGTAACTGAGATTTTGATAGGCAGGTGATCACTACCATGGGGATCTTGAATTACTTTCCACGTGCAATCCAATGATAGAGAATTCGAACAGATTGAGAGGTCTAACATGCTCGGCGGGTCTGGAGGTTTTATTCGTGTTGCTTCCCCAGTGTTTAAAATAGTCAAATTGAAATAGTCACAGAGGTCATATATTAAGGTTGCGCGGTTGTCATCCTTCGGTGACCCCCAGGCTGTACCGTGAGAATTAAAATCTCCTAGGATTAACCATGGCGCAGGCATAGCTTCACATATAGCCGCTAGGTCTCTGCGAGACACTCTTGCATTCGGCGGTATGTATATGCTGGCTACGCTGAGGCTTTTACCTCGGGCTGTAATATGACATGCAACTACTTCGATGCCTGTCATCGCGGGGAAGTCGATTCTATAAAAGGAGTGGAGCTTGTTGATCCCCAAGAGCACCCCTCCATAACCATCCCCTCGATCCAAACGAATAATATTGAAATCGTGGAAATTAAAATCTTTATTCGAAGTAAGCCATGTTTCACAAAGGGCAAATACATCACAGCATGTGCTATGAACTAAAAATTTAAACGCGTCCATATTTTTTAAAATACTTCTACAATTCCACTGTAGCACTTCGAACATATCTCCGACCTCTTTGGTTGAATTATCCATCGAAAGATATGAAAGAATCAAGAATCGGCCACTTTAAAGACAACTGCTTAAGAAAAGGTTTCACCAAAGAAAGCATCATGTTGATGAGATTTCTTATTGTGGGTGAGATTTCAAACATTTCGACGATGAAATCCACTAACCCAGAAAGAGTCAGTTTTCCGGAAGCATCAATATGCTCCTGCTGACCAGTTTGTTGAGCTTCTGGGCGGAAAACTGGAACAACTGGGGTTTTAGATGTTCCCGGAAGGGACGGAAAGTCTCCAGCTGTATATTTAAAACCTGGAGGTGAAGCCTTTTTAGTGTTTCCGCCACTTCTTGATTTTACCAGAGGAGTTTGAAGAGTTGGTTGAAGAACAGGGACATTATGCGTAGCATGCTGTTGCGAGTGCCGTTTAGCAAGAGCTCGCTTCCTCTTCGTTCCTGTCTCAATGACGGTATACTCTTGTTCCCCCTCAGAGCCAGCGCCTTGACCGTTATCCGGCAGGGACGTGAAGATATTATTGTTGTTGGTAGATTGGGCCGATGGAACAACAGCCGGGGCAACCTTTTTCAGCATTTCTGCATAAGATCGCCTAGACCGTTGCTTCAAAGAGTTTAGTGAATGTTTCTCCCGCTCTATGTATTTCGGGCATGCGATCAGCTCGTGGGGAGCTTGACCACAAGTTGTACATTTTGGTTCATTGTTGCAGGAACCCTCAGCGTGTTGTTCACCGCACTTACTACAACGTGGTTTGTTGCTGCAGTAACGTGCAGTGTGGCCCAACTGCTGGCACTTTTCGCAGTGCATAACCGTCGGTACATAGAGACGGACAGGTAAACGAAGACGACCTATCACCAGTACACTAGGCAGAGCTGAGCCAGAAAAAGACACCCTAAAAGAGTTTGACGGCTGTTTCGAGCCATTGGGAAAGATTTTATTCATTTGGCTAACGTCAAGTACTGGAACTAGAGGAACGGCACGATTTTTGAATCCCCCGGTTCCGGACATGATGTCAGCACGAGTTAGGTTGTATTCGGTGACTACTCCATAGCACTCTACCTCATGACTGGGAATATAGGTACGGTATTCTAACGTAAAGAGCTCAAAGGAAACAATCTTGTTCGCCTGTTCGCGATCACTCACAGTGACTCGCAATTTGTCTCGGATGGGTGAGTCTATCTCCAGGATGCCCTGAAACGATTTGGCCAGGTCTTTCTCGATTTGTAGTTTGTTAAGCGGTTTTCCATTAGCTTTGGGCCGAAAGAAAACCAGAAAGGGACCTTTAGATCCGGGTGGGTAAGCTTTCGGGCGGGGGGTCGCCGGTTTCGGGGAGGAATCAGAGGAAGAAGAAGGAAACACATGTGGTTGGTTTGAACTGCCAGAAAAACTGAAATTAGTATTCAATTGTTTTTGTGGAGAATGTATTGCAGAGGGATTAACCATGGTGTTTTCGAGAGGAGTTGTTTCTGAGTTCACATGGGGAACCACTGGAGCTAGCACGTGGGGAGCATTATCATTTTCGTTAGTTTCCATGATCTCCATGTGTTTGTTTTGCCATTGGATTATCAATCTGACTTGATAATGATTCATCATCAGATGAAATCAAGTATTCCGGCGAGCCCCCACCGGTATCATTCGGTTCCATTGCGAACCTTATTCAATTCGTCACAGGAGCTAATGACGAAAGGGATATTTGAATTGAATTACTTATAACAATATAACATAAGAATATGAAAAAAAAATCGAGAAGAAACCTTTGTTATATACTTCTACTGAAGTATGAATAAATCTTAAACAATAAAAAAATATATATATTTACAAAAAAAAAAAAAATATGTGTTTACAAGAAACTCTCAACTATACGTGAGGTTTAATAACGTAATTCAAAAAAAAAAGGTGCAAATTTTTAATAAACCAGGGTGGCAAAAAAATAGTTAAGAACCACCAATGATTGGGAAACACTATACTGAACCAAGCGATGCACTGTGTTTTAATTCCTCGTTTTCATGCGCTTTTTGAATAGCGCCCTAACCGTTGATTTTAGCGATATAGTTTGTTCGGAGAAGTTTCTTGGTATATTAAGGCGCAACTTTTGACGAAAAAATTTTTGTGATCAATCCACCTAGCAGTGAGATAGAAAAACTATTTTTTCAAAACATTTAGATAGACATATGGTGTCTTCGGCAAAGTTGTAGAATTTGCAATTTGAAACAACTTTGTCGAAGACACAATTTTTCTATCTCTTATACTTTTTGAGATATATGCCGTTGTATGTGAATGACCCCTAAAAATCATATTTTTTATCATAACTTTTTTCCAAGATTTTTAACATTTTTTGTGTTTTCTACAAAGTTGTTTGTCATAGAAAAACCCGTGTTTTTGCTGAACATATCATCACCCTATCTTTTGAAGTAACAAAGTTATTCATGAATTACTCTTTTTCCAAGGGGTAGTTTAGGCCTCTATAACTGGCTTCGGCGCAAAATGGCGCAGACAACTCTTACAAATCATGAAAGTACCTTATCTCCCCTTTTGGCAGTTGATAAAATCTTTTGTCTATAAGCGTCTTTGCATGGGTTTTTACTATCAAACAAATAAGCCTTATTAAAACGAATTCGACTGATAATTCTTTTACTTTAAGAGATAGAGAGGTGCAATGTTCAGCAAAAACTCGCGTTTCAAGATGTTTAACAACTTTATAGAAGACATGAAAAATGTTAAAAATTTAAGTAAAAAGTTATAATCGAAAATGATTTTAAATTATTTTTTTCATACAAATTTGTGTACTTTAAGTTAAAAAATTCGCAACTCTTTTACAAGATTTTTAACATTTTTCATGTCTTCTACAAAGTTGTTTAACATCTTAAAACGCGTGTTTTTGCTGAACATTGCACCTCTCTATCTCTTAAAGTAAAAGAATTATCAGTCGAATTCGTTTCAATAAGGCTTATTTGTTTGATAGTAAAAACCCATGCAAAGACTCTTATAGACAAAAGTTTTTATCAACTGCCAAAAGGGGAGATAAGGTACTTTCATGATTTGTAAGAGTTGTCTGCGCCATTTTGCGCCGAAGCCAGTTATAGAGGCCTAAACTACCCCTTGAAAAAAGAGTAATTCATGAATAACTTTGTTACTTCAAAAGATAGGGTGATGATATGTTCAGCAAAAACACGGGTTTTTCTATGACACACAACTTTGTAGAAAACACAAAAAATGTTAAAAATCTTGGAAAAAAGTTATGATAAAAAATATGATTTTTAGGGGTCATTCACATACAACGGCATATATCTCAAAAAGTATAAGAGATAGAAAAATTGTGTCTTCGACAAAGTTGTTTCAAATTGCCAATTCTACAACTTTGCCGAAGACACCATATGTCTATCTAAATGTTTTGAAAAAATAGTTTTTCTATCTCACTGCTAGGTGGATTGATCACAAAAATTTTTTCGTCAAAAGTTGCGCCTTAATATACCAAGAAACTTCTCCGAACAAACTATATCGCTAAAATCAACGGTTAGGGCGCTATTCAAAAAGCGCATGAAAACGAGGAATTAAAACACAGTGCGATGGGAAGATAGATAAAGGGCGGCGGAAGAATCGAACTGTAATATTTACCACAACGAATCAATACGACCTGATCTCTGTAGGCAACTTCTTTGTGTGGTGCTGCTGCTGCTCTGTAGTATGGCCCGGCAGAATCAGCGCACAAAACGACGAGCCACAATGGTGATGATGATGACGATGACGGTGATGACCTTCGATCTCGCTTGTGTACCGATGTCTCGTTGAACTGCGATGACTGAAGGTAACAGCGGCCCGTGTGTACCAAATTGATTGCCAATTTTGGTAATTTGGCAAATTTGGTTCCAACTCGCACTTGATGAAAAGTCCATCCACAGAACTATGCTGAGGATGGCTTCTTCCTGCGGTGCACGTTAGGTAACGACACTTTTCTTCCAGCAAAAAAACCACAACGGTGTGGGAAAAAATGCTTCAAATCGCGTTACGGAGCAAAAACTAAAGCGGGTTTTCTTCGGCGAGTGCACGACTAGGAATGAAGAATTCAATTGGAAATATGTTATTCTAATAGAAGTTCTACTACATTTTCTTATTTTTTTACAGAATTCTCATAATTCCTACAAAGTTCCTAGCGGTTAATAAGTTCAACTGTTCTTTTAAAAACTCTTCCCCGGAAATACTTAACGATTTTCCGAGTAATATGTTAAGAGATTTCTAATAGAATTATATGATTGTTTCCCTAAAACTCTCTCGAAAAATTCACCAGAGATTTATTTCCCAGAGACTTTTTTTAACCACACTAATGATTCTTTTGGGAATTTTTTGAAGAAATTTTTCATCAGATTTACTAAGATTTTGCAATTTATTGTTGAATTTCTCGAAAAAAAATCTCCATAAGCTCTATCAAGTATTCTTTCAGAATCTAGAAAAAAAAAACTCCAAGTTTTTTTCCGAATGGTAATCTCAGGATACTTCCATAAATAACATTTAAAAAACTACTCCAGGAATATCTAAATATTTTTATGGATAACTTTACAAATTCCTCTACGAATCACTCCATATCAGATTTCTAGAGAAGCACATATTAAAAGCGTTTGAAAAAACTTTGTTGGTATTATTATATGTTTCTACAATTACAGCTTAAATTTTACTAAATTCCTGCCGTAAAACACAAGAATTCAACATGTTGACAATGTACCTCACAGAAAAGCTCAAGTGATCCTTGAAGAATTGACTACAAAAAACCTTGTTCTTTTTTCTTCGTCTTTCATAATATAAATTTATTGGTGTTAAAACGGATGTTTTTTTACTGAAAGTATTTATAACTAAAATCTTAGATAATATTTTAAATGAACTCCGAAGTTTCATGATGCTATGGTGAACGTAGAAAGAACCCATTTTTCCTACATTTATAAATTCCAAACAAACTTTTTCGAAGGGTCTATTACTGTAGAAGTTTAACGCGAAAATATTTCTGGTATTTTTAAGAACATTACCGAACATGTAATGTGGTAAAATTCGTTAAGTACGCCTTTAATAAATAAAAGTCTCAGGGTAAACTTTTGTATTACTTTGAAAATTTGTTGAGAAATTCTTGAAGGACTTTCAGAAGTCAGAAAAAATACGAATGAGAATTCTGTAATTTTGTATAACTACTAAAATTTACCTTTTTATATCTATTTATTACAAGCAACATTTTAGCTTTATGGAGTACGGAAAGATTTTTGTACGAAGTTCCTCAAAGCGTAATGCGAAGAAAGGAGAAACAGGTAGAAATATATGGGTGATGGTACAATGAAAGATAATTTATAATCTTTTCTCTAGAGGCAAATGACATGATAGTTAACCTCTAAACCTCTAACGAATTAGCAAATTAAACAAATATTTTAAAATGGGCCATCAGAATCTTCTTTAGAAATTGTCCTGCCTTGACTTCTGGTTTTTCTAGAATTCTGCCAGAAAGCCTCTGGAAATTTCACCCTCATATCGCACAAAACTTCAAACCAAGGATATGGATTCTGACAACAATTAGTAAAATTATGCTCAAGGAATATCAATACAATTTTCATGAATATCTTAATCAATCCTTTCCCCTTTCCAGATATTTTGCTATATGTTTCTCTACAGATTCCTTTATCGCTATGCTAATTTTTCAAGCAAAAGTTTTCCTGGGATTTTTCAACGAATTTCCTCTAGTTCTAAGGCAAGAGATATTTCAATAATAATTTTCTTCCCAATTCTTCTTAATTAATCCGGGGATTTGGAGCAAAATTTCTAAAATTAAAAACAAATAAAAAAACATGGCGTCAACAATCCATTATTTGTAGTTTTTTTTTGTAATCATTTCTTAAGGACTTTTGATGAACTTCGCGGAAGAATGTGTAATAGAATATGTGGGAAAGCTATTAAAAAAAATCACAGTAGAACTTCTATCAGAACTTCCATCCAAATATCTCAGTTTAAGATTTGACAGAATCAATGATTTTTTGGAGGAATTGCGAGGGAAAACTTAACATTTGAAAGATTAAGTACTTTTTAGGTAGATCCGGGAACAAATTCCGGAATCAATTTGCTAATAAGAAGTAGATATAGAAGGAATGGATGTCCACTAGGAGGAATTCGCTTTGAAATCCCCACAATATTGTTTGACTAATCTCCAAGAGGTTTGCAAAAACTTTTGAAGCCACCCTTCTATATTCCTCGTGAAATTTGATTATACTAAAATTCTATAAAGAGTATCTAAAAGTTTTTTTTTTTATTTTGCTGCAAATCTGTTGGTAAATTAATCAAAAAATTTATGAAATAATAAATTTTCTTTAAAAAATATAGTTTAAGCAATAAAGTTATTTATGCAAAAATACTTGAAAGTTGAATCAAAATCAAAGAGAGAATTTACTGCTGTAATAAAACACTATGATCGATTTTGTAACATGTTTCTACACCAGGTTGAATTTCTGCCATTCTTTTGAAAAAAAAAACTTGGCCATGCCGAAATTCCATGAAAATAAATTCTTATTTTTCGACAAAAATTTCTTCAGTAATGTTACCTATATTTTCAATTATTTTTTCGGACATTATACGAGTTGAAATTAATGTATGGATTTTTTTTAGTGAATACTCATAAGAGAAATCATCATCACCGGACACTTCCAGACGGGGAAATCTTTAAAAAGATGAGAAATGCAGTGAATATGCTAATTTATGCCGAAACAGGATTATTTGGATTATTCAGAAAAAAACAAATTTTGGGAATCAATTTTCCAGAATATTGACGTATTTTTGTATCACGGTATTTTTTGCAACGGAGATGGCGAAAAATTGTGCTTATCGCATACAAAAAAAAGCTGATTCAAATAAATAGCCAATCGATCGACAGCCGGATGGTTAAGCTTTCGGTTATCGCGCGATTCACCGAAGTCAGAACCGCCACTCTGATGCTGTGTAAGACAAGCGAGAGAAAACCTTCTCTAAAATAACTTAACTTCTGAGGAGATTTTTGTCCATAACTAGAGTCATGTACATTGATTCAGAAGATTTTGCTTCATGTTAAACTGTTTTATTTTTATTTTTATTATCATCAATAAATCTTGGGGGGACGTGCCTGAATGATTGTGCACCCCCCCCCCTTCTATTCCTACGCAATATTAAAATCACACATTGATTTAAAATTATGGTCGGATCAATACTGAGGAAATTAGCCAAGTTTTAAGGTGTGCATTTTTTTTTAAATGTCACAGCTTCAAGTAAAAATTTACTATAGTATTAACGACTGTACAAATCGTGGGAGGCTGTACAATGCTCAGCTTTATTGGTTTTGAGAAATCTATTTGTAGTGTCGCAATAAAAAAAAACGCCTGGGATTAACGCCTTTTTCCACATAATAGAAATAAACAAAAGAAGCATCACATTGTACACCTGGCCACGTCCTTACAATTGCTGGGGGGGAAAGGAAGGAATGTTATTTAAACGTCTACTTACAGAAAACCCAAACTATCTTCTTAAACGTCACGGGATAGGGAGATTGTGTTAGTAGGGTAAGGTATACAGGAGAGTGAGCTATATTCGACAATTAAGAGCATTATAAGTAACATATGGTAATAAGTACATAAATATCAATTTTGAATTTACATGATATATCCGTACCATAACTGCAATGAATTTCTCGCATACTCTGAGATAACGCCCTAAAAGCCATTGGTAACCACGTGCGTAGCTCGTTGTTTCTGAGCAAATGAAACAAGCTGAGCAAATGAATAAGCATCCAAACCAACATCACGCGCAGGTAGATATTGATCCTTTCTTCCCCATAGCGTTGTTAATTGACATGAAAATCCATTCAAATGCTCAGAAACAACGAGCTACACACATGGTTACCAATGGCTTTTAGGGCGAGATCAGAAGTTATGCGAGATTTGTTTTAATTAGTTAGATATAATAAGTTGACTGCACTAAGCGCACAATACACTATCACTATTCTTCAAGCATGGCAATCAAAGGATCACACACTACTGAGTCACTCCGCAAATCACGCCACTATTCCACCAACACCAACTGCACTGCGTGCGTAACATCCTGACCGCTTCATCCGCCCCGCAGGAGCAAGCGTCGCGGTAAAAAATTTAAATTATTTTAAATTTATTAAGTATTTAATATTTACAATAAAAAAATGTTTTTGCAAACATACCTTCGAAGTAAAAATAACTCATTGCCTTTCGAATGCACCATTGAGAGTTTCAATTGGACGTGTAATCAGATATATGTATGTTTTGTAGGGGGTGAACCCAAACTTTTGCACGGGAGTGTGTGTCCACATATTATTTTCTCATTCTTGGACTCGATTGTGATCTGCCTTAATGTCATCTTTAACTCTAGACAATAAAATTGAATCACTTCCGAATTTCGACCGGCGCCCGGTGGTGAAAATGTTCGCATCACGAAGCACCTCACGAGTGTAAACCAAGTTAATACAAACATGACAGACTCGTGAACAAACGCACCTGTCTGCTCGGGAATACATATCAAAAGAAAAAGCAAAAAGTTCGTGAACATTCTCTCACCTGCAATTTCAGAAGATTAATTTATCATCCTTCACTCGCGCTCATATTAGAATTAAACTAGTTGAACACATCACTTTTAACTTTGAACAGTGAAATTAAATTGAAAAAACTTTTAAAAATTGTATGTTGTTTTCATGCTTTCATTATTTGCCTCAAAATGAACTAAAAATTAAATTATATTCTCAATTCAATTAATGTAAATTCACAACCTGCGTGTTTTACATGATATTGAAAATAAAGCATTTTATTCTGTGTAGTGTTAGAGACTGTAAAGCTAATCTAAAGTTAGAACTCTTCAAATCGTGGTTATTTGTGTTTTGTGTTGAGTGTAGTGTTTAATTTATTCAATCGGACGTGCTGATTTTTTTACCGTGAACGAATCTATGTACCGTAAGGACGCCATATATAGCCATATTTTCATAGGCAAAACTACTTGAATTCCAGACAGACAATGATGATCAGAGATAAAGTCACACTACTGTGCTATGCAGTTTTGCAGATTTATATGAAAACAGCTTCATCGTGCTGATGTAAAATTAGGCATCGGGTTCTTGTCTACAAGTTAGCGGATGCAGTTCCAGATGAAATTATCGAACCAAAGGAAAGCACAAAATGTCTCTCTGCCTGTGTAGGTACTTAAAAAAACAGAATGCATACGAAATGTGTCTTAACGCGATGTGTGTCGCCACCATGGAGATGCCTAACTGACGAACACACTCACAGCTCACAGCTGATGAAAAATCATGTGCAATTTTTGGGTTTGTTTGAATAATTTAACTTTCTTGTGTGATGAATAAAATATCAGCAGATGGTGAAGGAAGCTTTCCAACTTGTTCTTTGTTATGAAACGTTCATTGTCAGTTTCTTCCACTACTGTCGAAAACCAATCGCATCGGTCCAACTTTTCCTCAATTTGCATATTTTTTGGAAAATTTGATTATCTGTATTTGCCACTTCCACAGAAAATTTCCATCCATAAAAGTTTTCCAAAGTTCTCCGTACACACAGTCCCCTTCTAGCCAAGTCGAAAAACCGAAGCCAGAAGCATCCTCGGTTAGCTCACACAAAGCAGCAAAATTTGTCCTCTGTCATTGTCAGCATGAGTTGGAAAAAGATTCGAAAGATAGACCCGGCAAGATAGTGGAAAATTGATGAACATCGTGATGAAGAAGGAAGGGAAGCCGTGCACCGACCGGCGAAATCTCCCCATAACGGAAAAGGAAAACTTTTATTACACACAAGATAAAACTATATCCTTGTGCCACCCCTAGCTAGCGAAACCGTCCCAAAACTTTGCTTTGAAAGAACTGATGGCGAAGCTAAAGCTGAAGTTGATGGTCCAGAAGCGGTCCAAGCTCCGTCACCCGTATAACGATGTTTGACGTTTTGTCTCTATTTTCAGCTCGGTCAGTCCCTCCTCGAACTCAGGATATGCAACCTCGGTCGGGTCGGGGCCAGGGGTCGGGACGCTAAATAAAACCGAATTCGATTCCGTTTTATGATAAGCCATCAAAAACTTACTTATTATTTTGTCCCTCAACCCCTCCCTACAAATAAAGCGAAATACTTATTCAGTACAGACCGGAGAGTGAAGCGCAAAGAGCAACAGCGTGCTCGAAAGCAGTTTTGAACCGCATCGAATCACGTTCTGCCGCCTTGGTCCCGTTTCCTATGTGGGACGTTTCATGCGCCCTATAGGATGATGCTGAGTGGAGGGGGAAGTTTTCGGCTGCCTTTTGTAAGGGAAGACAAGGTAATATGCGCCACCTAAGGTAAAACTCGATTTGAACTGCAAAAACAATTATTTGGAATTACAGTAAATTCCAATAAAAAAAAGCTAGTAATTACAAATACTGTCATAAGATTGAGATAATCATATCTCAGAAATTAAATTTAAAAGAAATGAACTGCCCATACTCGCATAACAGTCCCATATTCTATAGAATTCCCTATATAAATGGGACTGCTATGCGAGTATGGGCAGTGAAACCAAAAACAATGATTTTTGAAACGGCATTTTCAAAAACGTGTCACTCAGTTTCAAACGCATTATGAGCTGCAGAATCTAGCTATTTTCTAAATTCTAATGCATGCTACACACTCAATCTGTTCGGTAAAAATAACTGGGTTTTTGAACTACCGAAAAAGTCAGTAAACTAAAAAAAAGTCAGAAATCGGAAAACAGAGATTTTTCACTGAAATTTTGCAGAGAGTTTTCTTTTTATATCATATATCGATAAAAAATAAAACATGGTGAAATTTGCTTTTCAATTACGTGTGGCGACAGTTTTCATTTTACTGACATTTTCGGTAGTTCCAAAACCAAGTAAAATTTTACCGACCCCAGTATTTTAATCTAAGTGTGTACAGATACTATTCATTTTTATGTTTTGTTCGTGTTTTCTTTCGGATGCATATAAAAGAAGCGAGCCAAATGACGTTAATTTGTGTCTTATTTTAAATACGATGGTGTCTGATTCGAGAAATGCCAATCATAGTGTCATCGTTTTCATGTCTTCCATCTTGTAAAATTACATTTTTCGTTCAATACATCTTTCAGAACACATTTTTAAGTCATTTCATCACTTACATCATGTGCCATTCAGTCATAATGTGAATTACGTCCGCAGTAATTTACATTATTTTTAAGAGTGCAAAGCTGCCAAAATCGAATTTAAATTAAATGTTCCCCCTGTGTGTTGAAATAATTATAGTATTGTATGATACGGTTGAATATGGCTTAAATATCTCTTATTTGGAAGATTTTGCGGTTGCGCGTTCCACTCTGACGGCGCATTTCACACCTAGCTCCCCTACTCCATCTTCCCGTCTCTGGATGGGACAGAGCATACAAAATAAGCGCTAGAATGCTTATGTTGGCCGAAAGAGTATGAGGCAAGGCGTGGTTTGCTCGGTTTGTCTCAAGGCGAGCCAACCAATAATCTCGTTGGCGCTTGGATTGTCGAGTTTCTTCGAGCAAGCCACAGTGTCGTCATTACAGATGCTGTGGAAAGGAAACCGTTTGTATTGATCTTGTGATGAGATTATTTTTAATTCATGTGGAGAATGGTGCTTTTATTTCATGTAATAAATGGTACATCTGTATCGACCAAATATCAATTATTCATGAGAAAAATATTATCGTGCCCTATTAAAAGAATAACCATCAAAAATTTATTCAGAATCAGCCAATAAAATAAAACGAAACAATCAATAATTGAGTAAAAGTTAGCAATACAAATTATAGAATAGTATTTAAGAAATAGGGAAGAAATGAGAACCCCTTAATTCTCTTTTTTTAACAGAACATTGGTTTGTATCATTTTTGTAGCATACAAAAATAAATTCTGTAATAAAAATACTAAATAGTCTACTTGTATGACATTAATTTTTTAATATTTACGGAGCTCTCTGGGTAAAGTATCTATAAAAAAAAATATTTACGGAAGTTGTGCTCTGTTAGTATCCTTAACATATTATTGATATATTTGGTTCTTAATCAGGCTTGAATGTGTGCAAGTGAAGGTCTTCAAGAACTTTTTGGAGTACGGGCATATACATGAGTTAATGGAGATCATTTTTCTATGTAAAAGAATATCTCCCAATACCGAACCCTGATATTCTATTAATAGCAGTGAAATGAGTACCTTTATAATTTGTACCGATAGCCTAGGTTCTCCAAGGACTTCAATGAGTATAGGCCTTAGGATGTAGCGTGATCAATGGTCCATCAATAGTTTTATGATATGACACATTCTCTTGATCATTAATTTAAGTCGTCGGAATATTTTATTGGTTTCTACGAATGTTTTTGTCCTCCAAGGACTCCATCGAATATAGGCCTTGGTATCTTGGATTTCCTTTTTGGCCTTGGTAAGCTTTCAAATACTCCAAAGATCCCTAACCAATCATGTCAGTAAATAGTGTACTTATGTGTGTGTGGATGTTCTTGCTCCTCCAAGATCTTTATCGAATATAGGCCTTAGGATCTTCAAGCGTAACCGATTATTGATAGATTTTTTATGGCACAGGCCCTTATCTATTCATAACAGTAAAATGAGTATTGCTATAATTCGTACCGATATCCTAGGGCCTCCGGAAACTTTATCGAATATAGGTCGTACAATCTATAAGCGTGGTCAATGCACATTGGTCCCAAAGCCATAGGGGGAGATCTCCCAGTACCGGACAGCACCCAATACCGGAAATTGTCGATAAAATGAGAAATCATGGTCCAATCGAGATGGTGTATTAGAAAAAAAGGAAGCTTTTATGGAGAGTAATGTTTGCGTAGAACAACATAACCTTGAAATATGCACGCTTTTTCGAAAAAGTAGAGAAATTTGAAAAACAGTAAAAAAGCAAAGTTTCTCCATGTTTTTCAGATATTCTTTCAGTTATTGGAAATTAGGTTGGTCCGCATGATTTACGAGATTAGAATATGAACTTTTTTGTTGACGCATTTAGACCTATATAATGTTCTTCAATGTTTCGGAACAACCGATCTAGAGCAACTTCGTCAAAGAACTAAAATTTCTATCTCTTATGGTTCGTGAGCTACGATTTTTTTAAACAAATAAGTAAGGGTGGTTCTGAAAAATCATTTATTTTTCTTGATAACTTTTTCTACTTTCTCGCACAAAATTAGTTCCGAGTGCTATTAGAACTTTTGGTTGTGCAACTGAACGCTGAAGAAAAATCTGCTATTCTATCTCTTATGGCTGCAGAGATATCAGAGATTGTCGTCGAAAAATTGTTGTTTTCAAATTCCGATATCTCTGAAAGGCGCAAACGCATTCTTAATCTTTTACCGCCATTAGAAAAATAATCTTTTCTCTGTTCATGATGAGAAACATCACGAAAAAAGCAATTAAAATTAAAAAATATGGATGGAAAAACTAAATGTGTTTCAAGAAAACGTTGAAAATTAAAAATTTTCCAAAGAAATATTTAAAATTGCACTTGAAAGCTTATAAATAGTAATATATTTCACAGTTTTATGAGAAACTTTGTCATTTTTCTGTTTTTATTTGTGGTTTTCTAATTGTTTAGTACTAAGTTTAGTACTAATTATTTATATTTTTAGTTTGAATGTCACTTGTTTGATACTTATTTTTAATAAGTTATTGCTTATTTACAATTTTACATAGCAATATCGATTGATTTTTATTGCTTTATCCCAAATTATGACGGCTTTTTTAATGATTTACCAGTACATCATACATATATTGTAGTGGTTTTTTTTTATTGCTGATATTGTTCAAACTATTGCTTTGGTCTAGTAATTTTATTTTTTTTTTGGTAAAACAGAGAGTATTTTCCGTCTTTAAATGATTTGTAATTTGACTGCCATTATTCAAATTTTCGACATATTCTTAATTTGTTTTATACCTAGTGCCGTTTTAATATTTATGGCTTCGTGAAAAGATCTTGACCTGGATCCTCAGCAATAACCGTTTAATACTTCAGGGAGATTCTGACTCAAATTCTTGATGATGATTTGGATTCTTGATAATAATTCTGACAAAAAAAAATCCAGGACGTATTACCGCAACTATTCTTGGAGGATGATAGTTTCATTCGCTGACAGTTTGACTTGCGAAACCTTTGGCAAATAATGTTTATTATAATATAGTTTCATATTATTTTCAAGGATTATTCTAGGAGATTAGTCACATTTTATTCTATAATGATTGCAGCATTCCTGCATACCGTTTTGACTCATATTCCGAACACTTAAGTCCAACAGTGACTTCAAATGCATCTCATTGGCATAAATTGGTAGATATTTGTGTAAATTTCAATTTCCTCGCAAAGCCTAACTGTTAGCTGTTGGGTGTACCGATAATAATGTTGATTTAATTTGTTTTAGTATTGTTTTAACGATAAGGTATGGAACAACATTTTGATTCAAATTCCGAACACTGTATTTATTCTGTCTCATATTCCGAACACCTTGATTCAAATTCCGAACAGTACGAATAAATCGTATTCAAATGAATAATTTCGCAAATAAATTTACTTAAGCTTGTTCTTCTGGTTTGAAACTAGAGAATCATACCTACTACCGCGGTATAAATTATATTGGAGACGTTAAAATTGAATTTCAATTGACTACCATTTCCTTGTTATTTGGTGACAAATTTCAGCGAAACATTTTAACCGAATCGCCATACAAAAACCGAGTGTTCGGAATATGAGTCTGTTCGGAATTTGAGACAAAACGGTATATCACCGAGAAAATAAAATCTTAGGAATATCTATAGATATGCTTTTATCAAATTTGCTAAAAATAGAAAAATTACCAAAATGTTTGAATACGAAATGTCCGAAATGCTTACATTTTCCTGGAACACCTAACAAAAGTTATATACAAATCATCACCTACCTTAGCCTTAGTGGTAAAGTCCGCGGCTACAAAGCAAAGTCATGCTGATGGTTTCTGTATTCGAATGCCGTACAGAGATCCATTTTTTTTTTGTTTCAAAAAGCTGAATAGCGGAGAAGATACACGCAAAATTTTTTTCCGTTTTTTGACCTTGAATAAGTGCGCATGTCCAAAAACCCTTTTTTTATTTCTTCAAACTCAACTATTACATCTTCGCCTAAACTAGTGCAAACTTAGTTGTCATTAACTAAGTTTTACCTCGACTCAGAATTCCCGGATAGATTTTTATTTTCATCTATCATTAGCACTATTAATTTAACAACTATTATTGTAGGTATGTCAAATAATAAAAGGACAGCTCCCTCATGTCGAACAAATCGTTCCTCGCCACTTGGCCCGCGGAGATATCTTGCATTTGAACAGATCTAAGAAATCAATAAGAGGAGTATCCTCTTGCCTAAATGGGATTTCAAAAGGGCGTGTCTAGAGCATTTCAATTAATGAGTTTGAAATTGTGTTAAATTCGAAAGTGTTTCTCAACGTATCTCCTTAAGGATTACTTTTGAAATTCTGGAAATGCAATTGATTCAGAATTACCATGGAAAATTCTACCTAAAATCCTGGTGCAATTCTTCTGGATATTTTAAAGGATTTTTCGGAAATTCTTCTGGAACACCTCTAGATTTCTTTCGGAAATCCTGCTGGAAGGGTTCAAAATATCTTTCGAAAATTCTTCCAGACATTTCTCTGGAATTTTTCAAGGCTTACCTGAAGATTTCTTGAGATTCTACCGCAAATCGTTTTAGTATTTTTCCATAAATAGGTACCAATGGGATTCTTCAAAAAAAAAACATCTAGGAATATTCAAAATATGTTTCGAAAATTCTTCTGGAATTTTTTTTTGGGATTATAGAAAGACTTCCGGAAGAATTCCAGGTCAATTTGCGAAAGAATCACAGAGAAATCTCTGAAATATTTCCAGGTGAATTTCTAAAGGAATTATTTGAGCATTTTCGTAAAAATCTGAAAGCATCCCATGAGGATTTATGGAAGAACTCCAAATAGATTTTGAATTTATTTTACAGTGATATCCTAAAGAATCCCAGAAGTTATTTCGCAAGAATCTTTGAAAGATCAGAAGATTCTTTGAAAGATATCCGAAAGAATCTCAAAGGTAATTTTTAAGAGACCCAGAGGACTGTCCAGAAATCTTCTTAAGGAATTTACATTTGAATTCAAGAGGAATTTTCACAAGATTTCACCAAGGGTTTAAGAAAATTTTCGAGGAAATTAACTAATAAATAAATCGCGAAAAAAAATCAAGAACGCTTCCAGATAAATTTCCGGAAGATATATTGGTCCAGAATTTAAAAAGTTTTTTTTAAGGATCCTAGAAAAAAATCTCAAGAAGCACAGAGGGATTTCCAGATATTTGAAATTATCCCAGGACAAAAAACTGCAAACTGCAGACTAGTATTTCCGTTAGAATTGAAGAATAATTTCTTGTAAAATACAAGGAGCATTTCCAAACAATTTCAGAGGAATTTTCCGATTGAATTTCCCGAAACATTCGAATGGATCCTTAAAAAAGATTTTCAAATAAATCTCCGAGAGGTATCTGGAACTTTTTGAACAGGATTTCCGGAAGTATTCCACAGGGATTTCAGGAAGAATTCTATAGGGGTTTACGAAAGAATCCCAGAAGAATTTTTGTTAGATTTTTAAGAATTTGAAAGAATTTGAATTTGGAAGAATATGGCAGTGAAAGAATAGATTTTTTATTATAGTCTCAAATGAATTTCCGAGAGGGTTCCTATTGAATTGGAATAATCATGTAATAATCATGAAAGACATGTTTTTGAAAGAAACTCAGGAGGTTATTCGAAGAAGATCAGAGGAGATTGACGAAGAATTACTGCAGGATTTATGGGAAAATATCAGAGTAGACTGGCCCTAAAACAAAAATGTTGTAAAATTCAACGGGGCACCCTCTAGATATGAACCTTAGGGTAAGAAAAAAGGTCTCAAAAAATTTTAACTCGATTGGTTGCTCCACCAGCTGGCGCATTCAATTTGTAGTTTGTATGGGATATCTGTTTCAAATATATAGAAAAATGAACCAATGTCACTGTTCCGTTCCGTATACTAGTTGGTCGCGTTCAATTGAGCCCAGAATGATAAATACACTAGTTGATACCCTAATGAACATAATTGCAGAAGGTTGTACCTGGATTTGAGCTCGTTTTCATTAACTTTTCAGTTATTGAAAGTTAGCAGCACGCCCAGCGTCATAGGTGGCTATGATGCGCTTAGTGGCTATGTTGAAGAAATACAAAGCAGTATAGCATGAGGTTAGCAAACTTGCTTCAAATAGTTAAAACACCAACTTTATCAATTTTAATTATGATACACCCTTCTACAATATTGTTCACTATGGTATCAAGTAGTGTTTTTGACATTCTCGGTGCAATTGAACGCGATCAATGATTTTCCTGAACCAAACAGTAGATGAAGTGCTGAAACTCATATGTTTGAGCTGAAAACCCCATATTAATTTCAATTCAAATGCGCCAGTTCATGGAACGACTAAATGAGCTGAAACTTTCAGGAAGTCTTCTTCTAACTCTAAGGAAAAATCCTGGAGGGTGCCCCGTGGAATTATACAACTTTAATTTTCTCCCATACTAAGCTTGGCCAGTCTAATATCAGAGGTATTAAAATAATAATTTAGAAGAAATCCCGAGGAATTTTTATAAGAATCCCCGAAAGATTTCTGGAAGAATCTTCAAAATCTATCCAGAAGAATCCCAGACTTTTAAAAGGAATCCATTTCTTTGAAAAGCAATCATAGAAACATTTTCGACAGAATATCAGATAAATTTTACGGAAGAATCCCGGAAGGATTTCCATAATAAGCTTTGAGGGATCTCCGGGATAATCCAAGAGGAAGTCAGACTTGTAAAATTTTAGGAATGCATAATTTTTGCCACGATTTTCAAAGTCTGGACCACTGTATGTCGGTTGATCTAGAATCTTTTCACAATTATTCCTTGACTTCCCTTGACATGACCCTATCACAGCAATGAAATTAACGAAAAGACGATAAAACCAAACCCGTCCTGCACTGCGAGAGTTTGATTACACGAGATCCGCAGGAGTGAAAATATATTATAACCTGCAACGAGAAGTTGGTTTCTCCCTTTTACCTTTTAATAGACTTAGCCTAACTGTACCTGCATATATAGAGTACTTATCGTGGAAATACAGTCGACTCTCCATAACTCGATATTCAAGGGACCATCGACTTATAGAATTATCGAGTTATAGAACACACCCATACCAACAATTCTAAAATCAATGGTTCAAATTTCTAAATTTTCAATACTCTATGATCACTTCTGCAAGCAAAAAATATCATTTTGTTGATTGCATTTTAGAAAAATATCTTTGGATACTTTTTTCAAAATGTTCGAAAAATCCCTTATTTTTACTAAAAAAATATTTTTTTATTTTATGTTTTTAAACTGTTATTACAACTTGCAAGTCCTTTATTCATTGAAAACCAGAAATGATCAATGTCTCCCTGTATAAAAAAGGGTTTTTAGATGGATATCGAGTTATGGAGGAAATTTTTCCTCCCACGTGGCATCGACTAATGGAGACATCGAGTTATAGAAATATCGACTTATGGAGAGCATGACGTATAGAAATTTGAAGGGACCGCAAAATCCATCGAGTTATAGAATATATCGAGTTATAGAACATCGAGTTGTGGAGAGTCGACTGTAGAAGATTGCAACGATTCGTTGCCTGAAATTGTTTATAATTTTATTTAACATTTGCTCCAAAGTTGTAACATTGGATATTATTGAATCAGTTTCATCATCGTACCAGAGCATTTTAACTAAAAATAAATAACAACGAAAACTTAATTTGAAAAAAGTAAAAACATGCAGTTTGAGAGAAGTTAACAGCAAAATGCAGCACTGTATGTACCCCAAAAATATTCTAATCGCAGAGTTTTTATTTGTTTTTCGTTATTTTTGCACAAGTACTCACTTTTGTGAAAAAATTGTGCAAAAATATCAAAACACCAAAAATGTAATCGCAACATAAATATTTTTGAGGCAAATGATGCAAATGGTACAAATTTTTGTCATAATTTACTCCCAAATAAATTCAAAAACTCCAAAAAGTTTGCGTACAATGCTCTAATTCAAAATGATTTGCACAAAATTGCATATTGGCAAAGTTTTATGAGTTGAAGAAAATTCTTTAACTTAAGAAAAACTCTTCTAACTCTATTCTGACGAATGTGTATTAGATTGATGTAAATTTACTCCCTTATGGTGAGAATCATTCTCCCAAAGTTTGAAATTATTTGATAAACATGGTTGTGCACAAGTCATTTGAAGTTTACATGGAAATTACTGTGAAAAAGGCCAACCTTTTGCTTTCAGTCCCATAACTGTTCGTCATACTATTATTTTGAAAAAGTGATCGAACTTTTCTTAAGGTGATTATAGAACGAAGCCACACCTCAATTTTTCAAGAGCACAAGACTTGCGAACCAAACAGTGCTCTGCGTTGAAAATCTATCCCACTGGTCACCACCAGCAAGCAAGCAATTTGATTGGTTTTCAACGCGAACTGTTGTCAGATACTCTCGTCTTGTGCACTTGAAAATTCGAAGTTTGGCTTCCTTTTATAATCACCTTAAGTTAAATCTTTACAGCTACAACTTTGGCGACGACCATACTTTGATTGGATGTCTGAGTAATTTGCTACTACTGTACTAAAGTTTAAATCATGCTGAGATGATCATTCAATTACTTTTATAGCAACACTGATTTTTTGCAGTAGAACGTGGTAGCCTGGATAACTTTGATTGTTGAACAATGTTAATAAATCTTCGAGCTGTTTAGTGGAATACTTATAATTAGATGAAAAACTGAATTAAGTACTGTACCATTTAATTCCACTAGAGTTTGTATCCTTTGACAGATTGTATTGTATTGTATTTCAAATAATCCATCTGACATAATGTTGTCTTAATGAATAAACTAACATGAACAAATCATACATAACACAAGCATGAACAGTCAGTTTCTATCAAAGTACTCCACAAAACGATTTCGAAGGGTTGTAATCGACACGTTGAAATCGAACAAATGGTAGACTTCGTTGAACTTTGCAGTCATGAATCTTACAGGATCATACTGTTCATAAAGAGTACTCCAACTTCCGAGACTAATGAAGTGACGCCTACGCAATGTTCGTTTACACATTTACATCAGCCAACAGGCAAGGAGAATCGATTTCACCTTCCAGCAGTTTGGAAACAAAAGCCGTTTGAGCAACATGTCGCCTGTTTTCCAAGGTCTCGATTCCAATTAGGCGGCAACGGTCGTGGTACGGTGGCAAGTTTCTTGGATCGCGCCATGGCAGATTTCTGAGACTCGGCGTAAAAATTTCCTTTGAACAGATTCGATTCGCGTGATCCAACTAGCGTGAAAAGGACACCACACAACTGCAGCAAATTCCAAAATAGGACGTACTAGAGCACAGTACAACAATTTTAGGCAGAGTGGGTCCCTGAACCCATCAGACACCTTCAACACAAAACCGAGTTGTCTATTTGCTCTGGAGATGGCATCGTGATAGTGGTAGTTAAAGGTTAGTTCCTCGTCTAGAACGACACCTAAGTCACGAATCCATTGCACACGTTCAAGTGTCGTTCCTGAAAGCTTGTATAAGTATTCGATGATCGACACGGTCAAACGCCGCTTTGAGGTCCAAATAAACAGCATCTACTTGTTTGCCGGCGTCAATGGCTTTAACCCGTATAGGCCTGAGTGAAAGATAAATGACTAAAACTCTCACCGCTTAGCGAGTACTTAACGGATTAAAATTATTTTTTGTCAGTATACTGGCACACATATCTAGTTTCTAAAAGTGGCCAAAGGATTTCGGGAATGTTCATTTGTTCGGAGTTATTCAGGTGGGTTACTGGGTCAGGTCGGCTGAAAAGGGTGCTGTACTTCTGTGCCCCTGGAGGTAGGCAAATTTCAAGTAACGGATAATTTCCTGCATCGGCTATAATGTGGCCACTATATCAAGGAATTTCAAGAAAAACGCATCAGCGTAAACCTTTTGAGAAACGATTGAGTTGGATAACCTGCATTTGTTTGACCTTTGAAATAACCATTTTGAGTCCCCAGGATGCCTCAAATTTACGACAAAGATACCATTCTGTATCTAAACATATGTGTTAAGCCCATGGGAACGTATTTTAGTAAATTATTATGTTTAATCTCTACTGTTAGCGAATTAAAACGGTTTAGTATCCAACAAATCTATAGCCGGTTCTTTAGGGCATTGAGCCCGAGTGGCCACATCCAGTACATTCTAAACGGTGCTTACCTCTTAATGATTTATGCAAACTAAAATTATTGGCATTGCAAATAAATAAAGACAACTTGGCGTGTCCCAAAAAATAGATCTTTTTACCAGAGCTGTACCCAGTGACACACCAAACTAACTCCGACCACAGGAACATTCTCGAGATCCCTTGGCCACTTTTAGGAAATAGATATGTGGGCCAGTATACTGTCAAAAAAAATATTTGAATTCGTTAAGTATTCGCCGAGGGACCCAGATAGCCGTAGCGGTAAACGCACAGCTATTCAGCAAGACCAAGCTGAGGGTCGTGAGTTCGAATCCCACCGGTCGAGGATCTTTTCGGGTTGGAAATTTTCTCGACTTCCCAGGGTATAAAGTATCATCGTACCTGCTACACGATATACGCATGCAAAAATGGTCATTGGCATAGTAAGCTCTCAGTTAATAACTGTGGAAGTGCTCATAAGAACACTAAGCTGAGAAGCAGGCTCTGTCCCAGTGGGGACGTAACGCCAGAAAAAAAAGAAGAAGAAGTATTCGCCGAGCGGTGATAGTTTTAGTATTATTACTTTCACTCAGGCCTATATGGGTTAATGCAAAGCGTCGTCATTGGCGTAGGAACAGGGGGGGCCTGGCCCCCTCCAGAATCATCCAGGCCCCCCCAGAATTTTTAATGACTATTAAAGAAAAAAAAATTAACATGAAGCAAAATCTTCTGAATTAATGTACATGATGACTCTTGCTGTAAACAAAAAAATCGCTTCAGTAGTTACGTTATTTTACGTTGTCCAACTATAGTGAGAAAACCTCGCTTGTCTTATACAGCATCAGCGTGGTTGTTCTGGCTTCGATTAATCGCGCGACAACCGAAAGCTTAACAGTCGATCGGTTTCTGTTAGAACTAGAGTCTTGTTGTATGCGATAAGCGCAATTTTTCGACAACTCTGTTGCAAAAAATACCTTGTTACAAAAAGCGTCAGTATATTGGAAATTTTATTTTCAAAATTTTCAATTTCAAATGTTTCTTTTCTGAAAAATCCAAATAATGCTGTTTCAGCATGAAGAAGCATATTCACTGCATTCTGATTTCTCATGTTTTTTTAGGATACCCTGCTCGAGGTGTGGGGTGATTATGATTTCCTTTATGAGAATTCTATAAAGATATCCTTACATCAACTTCTAGCGTATTAAGTCCAAAAAAAAAATTGAATAGAAGACAAAATGTCTAAAGGAATTTCTCAGATAATACATAGCGGAAATTTTTGTCACAAAATAAGGCTCAATTTTCAAGGAATTTTGGCATGGGCAAGTTTTCTTTAGATGAAAGGCAGAAATATAACCTGGTGTGAAAAAAATGTATCAAAATCGATCATAGTGTTTTATTCCAACAATAAATTCTCTCTTTGATTTTGATTTAAGTATTGTCACATGGATAAAGTTATTGCTTAAACCATATTTTTACAAAAAAAAAACATTATTTCATAAATTATTTGTTTAATTTCCAACATATTTGTAGCAAAACTTATATACTTTATAATAATTTAGTACAATCAAATTTCTCAATGAATATTGGAGGGTGGCTTAAGAACTTTTGCGAATCTCTTGGAAATTAGTCAAATGATATTGTGGGATTTATTCAAAAACGAATTCATCCATTCCTTCTTTGTATACTTTTTTTATTAGCAGATTGATTCCGGAAAATGTTCCCGTATTAACCTAAAAAAATGTTCCATAATTCTTCAGAAGTTTTCCCTCGCAATTCCTCCAAAAAATCATTGCTTCTGTCAAATATAATTCTGAGATATTTTGCTGAAAGTTCTACTAGAAATTCTTCTGTGAATTTCTTCAAATAGTTTTCCCAAAAAATTTATTACAAATTCTTCCGCAAAGTTCATCAAAAATCCTAAAGAAATATTTCCAAAATGAATCATTAATTCCATCAAAAATTCTTCTATGTTTTTTTCTAGAAATTTTGCTTCAAATTCCCGGATTATTCAAGAATTGCAAAGAAAATTGTTTTTTAAATGTCTCTTACCTTCGAATCTTCGAAGGAAATTTGTTGAAAAACCCCAGAAAAAATTTTCTTCTTCCGAAATTACCATAGTGGTAAAGGAATCTGTAGGGAAACATGTAGCAAATGAACTGGAAAGTGGGAAAGGATTTATGAAGATATTCATTGAGAAATTTGTATTGATCTTCCTTAAACCACTTTTTGAGAAATAATTTTACCAATTATTGTCAGTATTAGTTTGAATTTTTTAAGATACGACGGCGGAATTTCTAGAGGCTTTCTGGCAGAATTCTAGAAAACCAGAAGTCAAGGAAGGATAGATTAAAAAGATAATTTCTAAAGAAGTTTCTGATGGATTTTCTTAAAAAATAGCTTTATTTGTAAATTTATTAAAGATGTTCTAACTATCCTGTAATTAACTTCAAGAGAAAATATAATAAGTTATCTTTCAAGTTCAACCTAATTGAACATTTTGTTGCTTCTCCTTCCTTCACATGACGCTTTGATGAACTTCGTTTAAAAATCTTTCCATACTCCAAAAGCTACATTTTAAACAATCTAAGAAAGGTAAATGATGAGAGTTTAAAAAAAACTACAGAATTCTTATACGTATGGTTTCTGATTTCTGAAAGTCCATCAGGAATTCCTCAACAAAATTTCAAAGTAAGGCAAAAGTTTCCCCACATTACATTAAGAATTTCACCACAATACATCTGAGGTAAAGTTCTTGAAACAAAAAAAAATAAAAAAATAAATACTTCTACAGTACAACAGAAAAATCGATAGTAGACCCTTCAAAAAAGTTTGTTTGGATTTTTTAGAGGTAGGAAAAAATGGGTTCTTTCTACATCATTTTTTTCACCACAGTATCATGAAACTTCGGAGTTCATACAAAATATTATCTAAGATTTTAATTACAAATCCTTTCAGTAAAAATACCACTCCTTTAACACCAATCAATTCTATTATAAATAAAAAACGAAGAAAAAAAAATCAAGAATTTTTGTATTAAATCCCACAAGGACCACTTAAGCTTATCGGTGAGGTAAATTGTCAACATATTTCAGACGCTCTACGGTATGAATTTTGAATTTTACGGCAGGAATTTAGTATTTTTTTCCGAATTATATTTAAGCTGCACTTACTCAAAAAATAAGAAATTTCTTTCAAACATTTTTTTGTATATGTTTCTCCAGAATTCTAATATAAAGTGATTCGTAGAGGAATTTGTTAAGCAATCCCCAAAATGTTAAGGTATTCCTGGATCTGAAGCAAAAAATGGAGAGTGGATGAATTTTTAATTGTTATTTTTGGAAGAATCGCCATTCGGAAAAAAAGTCCTTTATTTTTTTCTGGAGGTGTTTTTTCTTGAACTTTAAAAAATACTTGATGTAACTTCTGGAGATTTTTTTTTCTTGAGAATTAAAAACATGAATTACAGAATCTTAGTAAATCTGATGACAAATTCCATAAAATAAATCCTAAAAGAATGGTGAGTACTGTTCAAATAAAAAAATCTCTGGGAAATACTTAGATGAATCTCTGGTTAATTTTTCGGAAGTAAATTAGGGAAAGAATAATATAATTATCCAAGAAATCCCTGAATAAATTAATCGGGAAATCATTGAGTATTTCCGCGGAAGATTTTTTTAAAGAACATATGAACGTATTCCGCTAGGAACTTTATAGGAGTATTAGATTTCTTTAAACATTTCTTAGTTAGGTATTTTTGAAACAATATAAAAGCAAAATAAAATATTTTCGAGAGAGTTTTGAAGGAATGATGTTGCTCCTTAATTTAAAAGAAATCTTAAAATTAATTATCTGTGAAAATGCAGACAGATCTTCGGAGAAGTTCTTTGAGAAGTCATGAATAACATTTTTCCAATTGAATTCTTGTTAATTGTTCATAAAATCCTTGTGGAATATTACGAGAAATCCTTAAAGTAACACCTGTAAAAATCATATAATTTTTGCTGCGATTTTTCAAACAATCCTGTAGAGGAACTTTAGTAAGAACTTCAAAAGCAAAGTTAGAAAAACTGCCGATAGAGATCTTCTAAATCTTCTGGTGATATCAGATAATCTGGGAATGATTTCCCGTGGGATTTCCAGGACGAACTCAGTGAAAACTGATAGTAAAGAAATTCTTGGAGAAAACACTCAAAAGTACGAACATAATACATGAAAAAACACCCGTAGGATTTCTCTGAGGAATCTTTTCAAAGCAAATGGTTGAATACCTGAAAAGTTCATGGAAGAATTGCAAAGGACAATTGCAATTGCAAGTTTTTTTTTTTTGCTTTCTTGAAGGATTTTTGACTGGATTACAAAAAGAATGAATCTTTTTCATATCGAAAATTTAATTTTACAAATATCAATGAACAAATAAATAAAATCAAGATAAATCAGTTAAAAACTACAAAATTTTTGAAAATCGTGATTATTGCTTCTGTAAAATAAGTAAATTACTTCTGTAAACAAGTATTTGTAAGGCCCCCCCCTAGGCCCCCTCCAGAAAATAATCCTAGCTACGCCAATGAGCGTCGTGAATTCGACGAGATTTAACTCGACGGACCTTCTCGGAAAAAAATCCATGTTGATTGGTGGAGTTTTTGCAGCAATCGAACAAGGAATCATTGCTAATTATTTCGAATACTTTTTGCAGCAATCGAACAAAGAATCATTGCTAATTATTTCGAATACTTTTGAACAAGCGCATAACGAAGTTATTTCACGGTAGTTGCTCACACATCGTTTGTCACCCTTCTTGTGGACTGGGAAAAGAAAGTTTTTTTTTTCCAGCATGTAGGAAACTGCTGTAGTCGAAGTGATTGATTCAGAAGCTTAGTTAAAGGATGCAGGAGTGTTGTGGAACATCTCTTCAGCAGCGCAGGTGGTATACCATCCGGTCCAGGATTATACAAAAGCTTAAGCTTTGAAATCGCTTTAGTTACTTCCTACTAAAGACGTCATGAGGGGTGTCTTCTAAGGCATGATCGGCTTGATTTTGTTGAGAGATACTGTCATTGAAAGCGCGCCTGAATTGCATAGCGAATAGCTCACATTTGTCACTAGCAGAATCAGCAGACAGATCGCCAAGGTACATTGATGTTGGAAGTCCATTCTCATTTCGTTTGGCATTGATGAACGACCAAAACTGATTTGGATTTGTTCAGAGATTCTGCTCAGTTTGACGCTTAAAGCGGGCATACAGGTATGCATTATAGCTCCTGTACTCGCTGCTGGATCGGTTGAAGTGCAGTTTTGATTCTTGTGAACGGTGAGAACGATACAACATGCTCCGCAACTACTTGCATCACGGAGTTGGTGAAAAATTTAACAGATTCGTTAACATCCTCTATGCAATCGAGATGGCTCCAGTCAATTAAGCACAAGGCAGAATTCAGTGACTCGAAGTTTGCTTTCTTGTAGTCAAATCCAGTATGGTGGATTAATGCTTCAGTGTCGTATACTAGACTAGGGCGGTTCAATATTTAAAAGTGTTTGAGAATCCAATCTCCCATATGTTCCTTACTGTCCTAACCATAAAAATAGTGTTCTGTGAAATTTTAAGCTTTCTAGGTGGTGATTTAAAGGTGGCCCAAAGACAATGTAGGTTTATATGGAAATTACTATGGATAAATTTAGAGATATGTTCCAATCACGCTAGTACTGTAATCTCAGTACAAATTTATTATCCCATAGTAAAAACTTATTCTTCAAACCATAATAAATAAGTTCTCTGAAGAGAGCAATTCAATCTGCCGGATAGAAGAAGAGATATTCATGAGTTTGTTTGCTATTATTTAGAAAATATGGGATTATTGCCCTGCAAACATGTACGAAAATCCCAAACAAAATTAGCTCAAAAGGGATTTATTTCTTCAGCAACATCCTTCATCAAGGTTTGAAGAATGAGTTCTCAATTAGAGATGATAATTTTCTACTTACATTGCAGTTCTAGCGTGTTTGGAACATTTCTCAAAATTTCTCCATAGTAATTTCCATATAAACCTACATTGTCTTTGGGCCACCTTTAAATCGCCACCTAGAAAGCTGAAAATTTCACAGAACTCTATTTTTATGGTAAGAATGGTAAGGAGTATATGGGAGATTGGATTTTCAAACATTTTTTTTATTTGAATCGCCCTAATACTAGACTCGACTTGAACAGTTGTTGCCTGTCGAACAGTTGTTGAAGCATGCTACGTGCAAATGTACTTAATAAATATGAATAGCAATTTTTCCTGTCGTTCAATCAAAATATGTTATTCAGAAAAGCCAAACTTCCTTCCAGTAATTTCAAACTTTGGAAGAATGGCTATATATTATAATAAACATATTTTCAGCCTAGGGGAGCCAACATTTCAAAATTTGCATCACCCTAATGCACATACTGGACACATCGCATGATTCGTCAATAATTAGGACTTTTGATAATTTAATAACTAAGACACACAGTTATTAAATTATCAAAAGTCCTAATTATTGACGAATCATGCGATGTGTCCAGTATGTATATATAAAAACAGTCTTACTTCTCTGCCTTGTAAAAAAAAACTATTATTGAAAATCGTTCGGAATTTCTGTAAGGTACTACTAGTTTCAAAATAAAACTAGTAAATATTCCAATGTGCCAGAAATATTCTAATAAACTTTACATACATAAAAAAATACAATTGATTGTTTTAATATGTTATTCAATTTAAATAGACGTTTTAGAAAAACACTTATAAAAACTATAAAATGGTTCAGTTATTTAATATAATAGTACAAACAGTACGCACTGCATACTCTGGTAACCTTCATCGACGCAGATTCATTGATATCCCTCTTTTGCATGCAACATCACTTGCAAACAAACTTGCTGTCCCAACATCGAATACTTGTTTCCTCACAGCATCCGTATACCAGATTCCACCGTATAACAATTCCTGCACGGGATTCTTGTCCAGTACCCCTTACGCAGTATTGGACAGTAGAGCATATAGCACAAATGAACCAGTTGGATGATGGCTTTTTATTGTAGGGGAAAACGATAACACGAAATTGATAAATTGTCAAAATATGGAAAATTTAATTTAATATTACACACATATTTTAACGTAAATAAATTGTATTACATGATTAGTATATTTTTTAAAAAGGATGTGCAACATGCATTATATTTTCAGGAATGCAACCAAATGATCTAGTCGCGCTGCTAAATGGTACAATAAATAACTTCCGGCCACACGAAATACAGGAAATGGCATCCACATCATTATTCACATGCAACCCAAATGACACATTTAAAAGATATAAATTTGAGAAAACCTGAATATAATTAGAATTCATGCAACTTAGCTTCTGCCTACCTGAACAAGCAATTTGTTTGAATATCTAATCAGCGAAAAGGGCTACCTATTTTTTGAGAAATGCCTCAAGAAGAAAATACAACTCAAACGGTCAAAATTTCCGTTACGAAGCTTCTTGACATAACATTAAAAAAAAGTGGACAACCGAAACATAACATCTTTTAAACCGAACTGGAGCGAATAATTTATGCAGTCCAATGTCCTCGTCCAAACAATAACAGCTTCCAGATGAATTAAAACGGACGCGTCTCGCTTCGTCTTTCACAGCATCACGGCGATAGCCAAGCCAGCTCCTAGCTTCTAACGAACTAACAGGAAAAACTAGTTCCGAACGTCCGTTGGTCCGGCAATCCTCCGGTCAACATATGTGTATGCAGCGTGGTCCAGGTGTGCAATACCAATGCCGTACACACCGGTCAGTATTCCCACCCCGGAGATAAATCTCAACATCCGTCACCTTGATGATGCGTGCGCTAGACTTGTGCGCCGTCGCCGCTGATTCATTTGCCGTCACGGCGACGCCGAACGAAATATATGTCAACGTCGTATAAAGAATGTCAACGTTTTCTACAGAGAGTTTCAATTAAAAGGCCAGTTATTTGAGTGTAATAAAAGAGTGTTAGAGAAGGAGTTTTTTTTTCCTTTATTTTTTTTAAGAGCACCAATTAAATAATTTATTGTACAAAATGACTAATTATGGGGCCTTCATAAGCCGAGTGGTTAGAGTCCACAGCTACAAAGCAAAACCATGCTGAAGGTGTCTGGGTTCGATTCCCGGTCGGTCCAGGTTTTTTTCGTAATGGAAATTTGCTTGACTTCCATGGGCATAAAATATCATCGTACCTGTCACACGATATAAGAAGAAGAAGAAAGCTCTCAGTTAATAACTGTGGAAGTGCTTATAAGAACACTAAGGTGAGAAGCAGGCTTTGTCCCAGTGAGGATGTTAATCTATATAAAGAAGAAAACAAAATGACAAATAAGTTTCTTCCTCATTTTTATTTTCGATTATTCTGGACACTTTCCTAAATTTTGGTCATTTCACGAACACGTCACAGCCCTTTTCCATTCCACCTGTGGAAAAATCATACATATCCGTTGACCCGTTCTCAAGCCAACTCGTGACATGCAAACACCATTTCAATTGTTTTCATAGATTAACTCTAGACCGCCGATGACGCCGCCGCCGATCAAACATATATTGGCGCACAGATCGAGCGTGCGCAGATGAAATCCGGATATTTTTTCGGAAAACCGGCTGCGCGCTTCCTTTGCAGTATGCGATTCTGTCCACCCGATTTTCGAAAATGTACACAGGGGGAGATCAGTCTACGGCGAAACCGGATATCAACCGCGCAGCTAGATGCTTGCGGTAACTGCGCGCGCACATCGGAAAGAGAGAGGGTAGCAAAACCGGATCAGCGCATCCTGCGAAAATTCACTTGGAATCATCTTCCTGACGAGTGCTGCGCGAGCTAGGAAATCAGTTCGCTCAAGTCCATCTAGCGTTCAACATCAACTTATTTCTGTGGACCCACCGGAGAAATAGTGCCTGCGTTGGATTGGAAAACAAAATTCAAATGTGATCATTTCGAAACAATGTGAGGATTAAGCCAAGCGGCCAGCTCATCATAGAAGATAAAAATGTCATCCCTAGTAGGGTATGTAAAAGTGATTCAAAATTAAACAGGAAATAGTTCATAGCAATTAAAGTGCCTTCAGTTGAAAGTTCGAAACAAGATTCAAGACTGCAGTGATTGAAAGTGATATCCGCATTTATGAACTCAAAAGTTCTGCTAACATGATAATTCGGAAGAAAAGTGATACCAGTGCATAAAAAAATCCCATCGAGCAAACAAAAATACAAAAATCCCTTCTAGACAGTGAAATTGTACTGAAATAAATTGACGTTGAACCAACACTACATGATGAAGGTGAGTAAACTCATTGGGGAAATTGGACAATTGCTTCAAAATTCGTAAAACTCTGGCACATACTTCAATATGGGAATTGACCTCGGTAAACGGATTTCGTATAATTTGATATCTTTGAAATACTATAATATAACTTTTATCAAGATCTCAGGAAAAAAATCCAAGAATTGGAATTCAAAGTTATGTGTGTACCTTATATAAAGTAAAAAAAACAAGAACTTTCATTCAAAGGTGTCTTGTAACTCTTCTTACAGACATCAAGGGCAGTTCAATTGCATATACATTAATTAAAATAAGCTCAGATGATGGCGCTCGTTAGATACCAAATTATAAACTTGTTGGCGTTTGAATCCAAAATAGGGTGACTTGTTGTATTTTCGGCAGCTTTTTTCTCTTCGTCATGGGTTGATTTCTAAAAGCTATTGTGCTCAAAATTTGCATATGCTTCCTGTATATAAGCGTAATTACTGCCGAATTTAAGAAGATTTTTCCAACAAAACTCCATGACGGAGAGAACAAAATGGTCGAAAATACATAAGTTTGCTTATCTAGAGATTTTGAATATTTTTTTTTATTATTTGTTTCTTGGACAAAATTTCACTACGTTTCAATTGGGTTCCCGTTAAGTGACCCACCAAAACAAAGGTAAACGTCACTTTCTGGCATAAACTCCCAACTTTAATTTGTCAGTGTCAGGTAGCCCTCAATTGCTTTACAATTGATTGTTTAACAGCTCAAAGTTCAGTCCGATTAGTGAAAGTTTTATATCTCAAAATGCTGATAAATTCAAAGACCGGTTTTGTTAATAAAATTGTTCGCTACACTCTTAAAAAGAGTGTAAGAGTTCGGTAAATAAAATAACCGAATTTGATCTGTAAAACACTAAATTACAGATGTTTCGGTAAATGAACTGTTTTTGACAGCAATATTACCGAATTTCGGTGAAACTGTCGTTGATCTGTCAACATTTTTACTGAAGCGTCGGTGAATCGCCAACATCACCGACAACGGTGAAATATTTCATTGATGTTTCGGTAACCGATTTTTTAGCTCACCAAAATCGGTAAATCTTCAAGTTGACAACATCTTGCCGTTATATTTTTTTTCTGGTGGTGTGTTGAACCCTTCGGAAGTTGCAAATTGTATGTACAAAAACTATTACGATTACGATGAAGGTGAGCATGATAAATTGTGAATATTTCATAACGTAACAATCATGATTAATTGTAGGGTCCGCCATACATTAGTCAGCTATCTATTTTCTCCGTCTCGTATAGGAGGCAACACGGTGGCTTGCATTATTTTCGTGGTACTTCCAACATTGATGGTCCTCATCTTCAGACGCGTTTGATGCTTGACGTGTCGTAATACAACTCAAATGCGGTAAATATCGTTCGTCATTGACAATAAAATTGAGAATAATCATATAATTTTGCCTATTTTGTTGGTGGTGCTAAAGAGAATGCAGACTCCCAACGATGAAGAACCGGGGAGCAGGGCTACATTTTTTCGATAATAGATTACCGAATGATCGGTAGTTTTAACAGCTGCGCTCAAAAACTCAAATTACCGAAACTTCGGTAATCTATTCGTTTACCGAACTGAATACCGAACGTTCAGCTGTTGAGATTTCGGTAAATAAATTACCGACTTCGGTAATTTGATCTTAGTGTGTTGGTCAAGGATTAGGAGCTGACAAGTGCACGAGCAGAAATCAGAATCCAAAAACAAGATTATGACTCATGATATCATGATTTGGACGCATGATATCATGAGTCAGATTGTCGTAACTCAACAAACGCGTTATGTTTTTTTACAGATTGCTCGAAATCATGAATCAAATGCATAAAATCATGATTCGCGCATCTGTTTAGGATCGACAAAATAAAAACAAAAAAAAACGCCAGAGTGAGATCCAAGAACGTGTTGGAATGTGAGTGACCGAAACCACGATAAAAAGAAACAAGGTATTATATTCCGAAAAATAACATTTGGTACTGACATCATTCCTATCGCAATCTCGAACGAGTACACGAGAAAGCAAAGTCTGTTCTCTTTTACTATCCTTCTAGCCCCATGCTTGGCGTGGGAATAGCCTACCTTGTTGTGTATACCGTGACCGATTCGAATAAGTTGATACAGACCGCTTAGTTTTGTCACTCAGGATATTACGCTTATGAAGAATCATGATTATGGCTCCAGAAATCGTGATTCATCGTCATGATGTTATGACCCAACCAATGCATGAATTTCATGACTTGAATCATGGTTTGAAAACCTTTTTTTTGTGGATAATGTTTAACAAATGATATTGCGTAAAATTCTAAGATGCCGACAAAACTGATCATTTGGTCAAATATCTTGCATTGCTTTTAGCACATGTTGAATAATACAAGATACATGCATACAAATGCAAATTCATGTGATTTTTAATCCAAAATAGTTTTCCTTTCCATTTGTATAAATGGAGTGCGCTTTGAGAAGGCCAGCGAGCGGATTCAATTTCCGCTTCACCGGAGTGGAAGTTGGTTTTTTTCAGTTTTCGGACAGTGCGTTCCAAGGAGGTCAGCAAGCGGATTTGTTTACCGGTTCACCGTAGTGGAAGTTTGTTATTTTTTTTCGGTTTTCGGACAGTGCGTTCCGATGAGGCCAGCAAACGGATTTGGTTTTCGGTTCGCCGGAGTGAAAGTTTTTTTTTCGGTTGTCAGGCAGTGCGATTCGAGAAGGCCAACAAGCGGGTTCAGTTTTCACTTCGCCGGAGTGCGTTTCGAGAAGGCTAGCAAGCGTACATCCGATTCTGTTTTTGCATGGATTTTTTTTTTACACGGCCGTGCAAAAATAGTTTCCACACATTTTTTTTCGGCAAAACTTTATTTTTGGATGAAACGTAGAGTAATGGTGTTCCTTTTTTTGCACGGTTTTCGAAATTTTGAACTGAAAACTTCTTTTGCACGGTACACATCCCCCGTGCAAAAACAGAATCGGGTGTTTTTGGTTTTTGGTTCGCCGGCGTGAAAGTTTGTTTTTTCGGTTTTCGGGCAGTGCGCTTCGAGAAGGCCAGCAAGCGGGTTCAGTTTTTGCTTCGCCGGAGTGGAAGTTTGGGTTTTTTTCGGTTTCAAACAGTGCGTTCCAAGGAGGCCAGCAGGCGGATTTGGGTTTCGCTTCACCGGAGTGAAAGTGTTTTTATTTTTGTAATAAAAAAAAAAAAAAACTTTGAATGGTTCGACACTATAAGTCTAGACTTGCAAAAGGTTCACTTTATTCAACAAACATTCAATGTTTGTTGGGGGACGGACCTGGTGTAGTGGTTAGAAAACTCGCCTCTCACGCCGAGGACCTGGGATCGAATCCCATCCCCGACATAGTCACTTATGACGTTAAAAAGTTATAGTGACGACTTCCTTCGGAAGGGAAGTAAAGCCGTTGGTCCCGAGATGAACTAGCCCAGGGCTAAAAATCTCGTTAATAAAGTCAAACCAAACCAACAATGTTTGTTGGTTCGCCACTGGAAGTCAGCATTAGAGTGTTCTGTGATGGTCCAGCCAATCGCTTTTTTTCATATGAGTAAAATATTATAACACATTCTTTTTTCCCGTCAGCTGGTCATGGTCTATTCGCTTATCAAAGTGAATGCTGTGACCCAACGAAACTCCCCATTAACAAACATCCTCCCAGTAACCTTCGTGGAGATGCAGAGGTAAACGAGGTCTTCAAATAGCATAGGTTGCACACTAATATTCTTTTCTCCAATCCCACCTGACTGCAAGGACGTGGCCACCGTCGTTACTGACTCTGTATAAATAGAGGCACTGAATTATGCACACTGAAGAGGATTATGGGCAATCTCAACCGAACTTCTAGTTGATTCTTTGTGTATGTTCACTGACTTCGGTCAATCACGGAATAGGAACCATTGATATGTGTAGTCAGTCTAAGCTAAGCCATTTGTGCAAATGAAGTTTTGAACCTCGATTAAATCTAGTACTTCTGGTTTCTAAACTATGTGTGAAAATAAAACTATATCAATATCTAGAATTTTCTAATCTGAGGATTCAAACAATTGTTTTCGCTGAAAATTTGATCGAGTGGTTACCCGCTGTAGGTGACCAGTCAATCAAGTTCTTAGCACTGATTGATGTTTATTATGTTGTGCTTTTTAAACTTTGAGTTTGAGCCTTCCAAATAAACGAGTTAAGTGAAAAAAAAAACTTTGAGTTTGGGTTCTCATTCATCATCACGTTGAAGTAAACACTAATTATAAAATTAGCATTAGCATTAGCATTAAGCATTTCGCACAAATTCGTAGGTGGTACAGTCCTAGACCATTGTATGAGGGTTGCCTCCTTCCCGTCCGTTACCAAAGTCAGAAATTTGGGACTAACCTCTAACACTTAGACAAGATTGACGCATCCTCCAATAATCGAGAACTGTCCTGGCCACGTCCTTGCGAAAGCTGTGAGATGGGAAAGGATGATTGATTGAACACCTACTTAAGAAAGATGCAGAGAACTCGACGACCTTTCATAGGTGTTACTGGAAGTTGTGGAATGTTGATGGAAAGGGTAGTGCCACTGGATACGTTCGGTAGACGTTCTGGCCGACAAATGATTAATATTTACGCATTATGATCATGCGCTGCTGATCAGAACAAGCTCACCAAATTCGTTTTTTGAAACTCCTCTGCAATCCATTGCTCCTCTAATGATGAACAATAGCGCACCGCACGAAAAATCGACAAAAAAAAAAACTGCAGTTCATAATCCATTCCGAACCGTGCATCCACGAACCACGTCCAATTTTTGAATCAACACGCTTAACACACACAGGAGATAAAAAAAACGAGTCGCGCGAAACAAATTCAATTGCTGGAGCCATCACAGAGCACTAAAAACAAGACTCCACAAATCATCTTCAGATATAATCATCGAAAAAAGGAACTCACATTGATAGACATGTTTCTACAGAACATTTGCACGTGGCATAGCACCATCCGCCGAAACTAATTTTCACCAGCCGAAAAAACGCGAAACGAGGTAAACGTGACACAAAGTTCAAAACGCAGCCGCCCGCGCACACGGCTTGCTGTGATCCAAGTAAACACTAATTATAAAATGTGCAAAAATGAGTGAAAAGCTAGTCGGTAACGTTTAAAATTACGTTAATAAAGCTCAAAAAATTAAAAATAGAATGCAAATACGCATTCATAATATAGCAAACATTTGATATCTAGCAACATGAATGAAGCAACACACTCGAAAAAAAACTCATAAGAAGCTAACAGAATAATAGTTGACATTGTATATCTTGAGCCTTGCATTACATTTTCTCGATAGATAGCGCAAACACGTTAAATCTTCTGTATCTCATGATTATCCAGAAGTATAGTACATTAGGCCAAGTTACTCAAAAAGAGAAAAGCTATCAATCGGTTTTCAAATAGATTTCATCTGCTAAGTAACGGTAGCATCACTACAATTGTGGTATCTCTAGTTCAGAATGAGCTATTACAGATGGCGTCTTTGACAAAGTTATTCGGCAGAGTTTGTATTCCAAATTTAGCTGACTTTTTTCAAAGGGTTGGGAACCGGATCCTATTCTTGGTACTTTTGATTCACTTCGGCAGTGGGTTTTCTTGAAAGCTACTAAGCTCTTTTTTGCCACAATATGCGTCGTACTAAAGCGCTTCTTATTGCAAAGTTTCAGACAATTAGGCCGAGAAAAACTCCCCATGCCATAGTGAATCATGGAAGTGCCCAAGTAGTTCTGAACCCTATCTATCGTAATTTCCTAAAAATCTCTCGCAAGTTAATGATCTAGCCATAAAAGCCATTGGTAACGGAGTTTGTAACTTGTTCGTTTCATGCAATTGAATAAGAGATTATAAGGCGACGAAAATTATCACTACTGTGATATAAAGGAGTATCTTCTCTCCATCACAGCACTGTTCATTAACGTGAAAATCCATTCGTTGGCTCAGTAGCAATAACGAGATGTCGGCAAACCATTTTTTAACGTGATCTTGGCGAATAAGACCAAGATTCAGTGAACGTTGACGTTTGAGAACTACCGAGTTTCCGATTGGTCAAACAGAGTTTTTAGTTTTGGGTGTTCCCGGAAATGTTTTAATTTGAAATCATTCTACCAGTTAGTTCTGTTTGTCTGCATGGTAATCATTCAAAAATGCTCACAACGCGCTAATTTATCATTGCTTATTGTTTCAACACTTTTCATAAATTTGATTATTTTTCTTAAACAAGTCAACACACAGTTTTCATTCTGATACTTGTTTTTATTTCTACATTCCACAGACAGAGGGATTTGAACGAACTCGTTGTACCGCGACAGCACCAGTATGGCGACAAGTACTTCCAGTACTGCTTCCATCACCAACCAACTCCAAGAGAACGCTTCACCTCAGGGAAAAGTCACCATAGATACTGGATGCATCGAAAATAACCTAAAACGAGAATGATTGATTCAACCAACCACCATAACCAACCTACCACGAATGATGATTACAATATTTAGTGACCTTTGATTCGGTCATCGCAATGCAGCACAATTCCATTCCAAAAGCTAAATGGAAAACATTCGAATCGACTGCACGGAATGGTTGCCGTAAATACTCAACCAAATTCCGGTTGGACAACCCTTCCGGAACGATCAACCTCGCTGCCGCCGTTTCAGTTAGGAATTAGACACTTAATTCTAAGAAGAAGCTCAAAGCTCACCACACTGATTAGCATAGATGCGAAAGAATAAAATATTGATACGCCATCTTGTCTTCGCAGCATTCCCACGCTCGTCGTAACGCACGATAACGGTTCACGCGACCACGTGCCATGGCGCACACATGCACAAAAGCGACCGGCTCGGCCAATACAGTCGAACGAAGACTTCTATTTACCAGCAAAAACAGAAACTCATTCACAACCAAACGACTCATTCGTAAATAATAAACATCTCCACTTAAGGGGAAACCGGTTCACGTTCAAAAGTACAATCGAGGGGAAGTTGTCTTTCGGTAGAAAGAGAGCGAAATTCTGCGTCTAAAAAGGGGAAGCGTAACGCTGCCCAAACATTTCGGTTCGAAGTCATGTACAAGAGACATTCAAACTTCCCTCGGATAAGCATCAGCGATATAGAACAAATTCCGTCCGAGCATAGAGAGAACAAGTCAAAACTAACCACGAGGCCAGCAAAAGGAACAACAAACCAAAATGAAATGGAAGTTCGTCGTGGAAACTGTGTTGAAGACGACGCGTCGTTTGTTTTGTGTAGTCGTCGCTGCCGTCGTCACCGAGGAAGAGACCAGGAGGAGGCAACAGGAGGATCAAAGCTTTCCCAGCGAGCGGAAGCTTTCAGAGAAGTATACTTACCAAATGTTGCACCCAAGCAGAAACAAATCTGAACGCAGAGTAATTACACTTTTTTTTTGATTTGGTTCCGTTTACGAACCAATTCATGGCAAGCCAAACACAAAAACAAAACAACAACAGTAAACAATAAACGTCAAACGTATGCATCGCTCCAATTTTCGTTCTACTTTTGTGATAAGTATTTAATCCTAAGTTTTTGACAATAGGTTATAGAGTTCTTTATCTTGTGCTTAGTTATAACTTTCTTTAGTTTTTTATTAGTCACACCACAACCGAACAATAGCTAGGATAACGATAGTTTTCTTATATTGTTATAAGGATTCTGATTTGACAAAACGAATATTTTTTTTTGTCAACTCAATGCACAGGAAACAGAAACAATAAGTCAAACTTACGGCAATAGTAAACAATAACTGGAATGTTTTGTTTATTATTTATTAAAACACAAACATACAAATGATTTTTAACAGGAAGAACAAAATTATTGGATTCAGACCTACTAAGCTAGCTTTGGAGAAAAATTATCTATCTCGGCTAATAGGACATTCTTCAGGAAACTGTTGAATGTCACGCAGTAAATTGAAAATTAAAATCATGTTAACAATACGCACAAACGAAATGAAGCAAGCTCTTTATGACAGAAATTATTTTCATTGTCGTTAAAACCAAAAGAACCAACTTCGGGTAACCGATTTGGCGTGAAACCCCGTGATGAGGATTGTTTAGTTAAAAACTGATAACTGATCCAGTTGTTCATAGAAAAATTTTAGGAAAAGAAAAGTGAAACCACTATTTAGCCAAAATGTTTACACACCATATTTGTTGAAAGCTGAAAAATATTTATTTACATATTTGCGTGGCAAACATATCTTTAATCGAAATATTTTGAAAACACGTCAAACGGAAACAAACAAAAAATAAGAGCTGTGCACTCAAAGTGAAACAACGCAGCATTAGGTAAATTTACTTTTCCTCGCCAAATTAAACCCACTCAAGACATAGTAAATGCAAATTTATTGCTTTCTAACGTTTGAAACACAAAATACAAGTTCAAAACTCGAAGAAAAAGTGATACTGGATTGTTGGAATAAGTCCAAAAGCAAAACTTAAACAAAAATTTATTGTTAACTATTTGAGATTGTTACACAAAAATATTCTATATTTTGAAATAGGCTCTAAACAAGTCGCAAATAATGGTAATAATTTCTGTAATAAACACATACTGGAACTATAAACAAAAACGAAAAAATAATGGAACACGTTCCTAGAAGCACTGAACACAAACACGAATTCAATAATTTTGCCACACATTACCACATGTTATTAAGTAAACAAATCTATACAAACAATCTACCAGAAAACAAAACTCAATTATTTCCGCCACATTACTACATAAATTCTTTTGTTAGGCAGTTAATCGCACAAATAAGGGTTTTCTCTCAATTTACTAGTTTCGGTTTGCTTATTCATTTTTTCGCCAAACGACCGGAAACCCATATGCAAAATCCAATCGATCGCAAAAAACATCAAGCCTGTTAGGAAAACCCGAACCACAAACAGTAGGTTTCGGAATTGGAACCAATGACAATTAATGCATATTTTTTATTCGTTTATTTTTGTATTCTCAAGCAGCAAAGTTGGATTGGGATAAAATAAATGTCCAAAAGATGAAGCGGAAAACAAACAATTCGTATTTTCACGGCATTTAGACTTAAAACAGCTGTCAAACGGGGGGCTGCTAAACAGTTTGGTGATCATATTGGTATATTGGGGTTGGAAAAAACTAGAAGATTCTGAAATGGATTTGAAATTTTTGTGTACTAAAACGAATCGGTGACGTCTCTGGGTCAGTCAATAGTAAATAAACTAAAACATCTTGGAATTTCTTCTTTTCGAAACGAAAAGAATGAAAATTTTCAAGCGAAAAATATGGCAAAATTCAAAAGAAGAAATCAATAAAAAATTTCTGAGCAGTCTCTTCAAGTTAAACGCACGGAGTGTTGATTTCGATCGGTGAATAAATCGATGGGAAGGGTTCGATCCAAAAGGGTTAGTCAAGATTAAATCCATTCCTATCGAGATAACCATCGAAATTTGTATAAAAACTCATTCTGTCTGCAATTTGACCTAGGGGGAACTTATAAAAACGTACGTATTAGAAACTAATTAGTCCAAAGTCAAAAATTCCTTTAGCAAAACCGCGGGAATGTAATATTCAATCAAACCCTTCCATTATTCAAAACAGAACCAAATTCAAAACCAAAGGAGCAATAAGATTCTAGGTTCTCCGTTTCTGGCAAGACGTTTAATTTCGATCTAATGAATTATTAATTTCATGATTAGGGTTGTGGTGCCGAATAGTTCTGGAGCCGAGGTTTGAGACTGGTCAAGTTATTAACGAAATTCCAAAATAATAGAAAACAGGAATCTATTGGCTGTATAATTATTATACTCGATACACGGAGCTAAATTGCTTTTCCGTCCATTCCAAATCTCTAAGACAAAAACCCATCAAAGCAGGCTGAATCAAAGCAAAACTATGTAAGAGCAAAGCAATGTGGCTTTCGTTCGGATAATATTCACATTTCCGACACAAACACAAGCAAAAACCAAATGGCGAAAGATAACCGAGCACGTGCTCGCCAAAATTCAACGCTCGACTGAACGTGAATCGACCCTGATGGCGGCGCGGTAATCCAGAATGCGTCTTTGAAATTTATAGCCTTTGAACGTCGTTCTCGTCGCTCTAGTCGACAACGTCCCCTTGCCCTAATTATTTTTCTGAGGAGAAACATTTAGAAATAGTAACATCAAACTGAAAGAAGTTTTTCGAGTCGGTTTTGATATAAGATATTCTGGCAAACAATTTTTGTTACAGTCAAAATGAAACGCCATAACAAAAGAAATTTGACACAAAAACAAAAGATTTTTCGAGACAGTGACGAGATTCAAAAACAATAATAAAAAAACTGGCAACACGGTAACACCAAAATTTACAATCCGTTCGGCAGGGTTTCCATTTCCTCCGAAGAGCTTGATCCAAGGTTAGCGGCAGCCAAGTTCATGTTTGCTCCAATTTTGATTCTGACCACATCTGTGATGAAACCATCCTATCAAATATAGGACAAAGACAAGGAAATCAAACAAAACAAATACACTCTGATTGGCAGCCATCAGGTGACAGATCTTGAGGGAACGGCACTCTCCGAAAGGATATCCAAAAAAAATGCGACCAAATTGTTGCATCATTCAAAATACTTGTTTCAGCTTTGCTTTGCCAATTATCAACCGTACATTCGAAAATCAATTTTTTGTTTTCGTTTTGAAAATGCATACTGTCTCACCCTTCGACCATGGAACTATATCGGCATCTAATCGAATTTGTACTATTAATTTAAACATTTTCGTTAATTACCATCAATCTTTCTTCTCGAACTGAGTAGGCGGCTCCGGTAAAACCTCAGAAGGCTGGGAAGCGGACACATCTCCTTGATGACATTCGGCCGGTTCCGAAGCGAAAGTCTCATCAGCTAAATTTCCTTTCTGCAAATTATTTCCCATTTACCGGAAGCATCATCGTTTCAAATCTAACAGAGCCTTTGGACTACCATTTCTCGGTTCAAAAAGCAAGCCCTGGCTATTGGCATGGCTACGGGTGTGGGAACATTGTACATCAAAACGAAAGTCCAAGTGTTTTTACTTTAAAATTCATCATCTGCAACTTTCTTCAAAGTTCGTGTCCCCCATTTGTCGTCTCCATTTCTCTCGTCACATCTTGGTAATTGACTTAAATTTATATTTTCTACACGCCCCATCTCTTCCTATCGTTCATTCTGGGCAACGACGAGCGCATCCCTAGCTTCATTTCCGGCACAAATTTTTAAGTACATCAACAAACGACTACCGGCAACCGAAAGTTAATAAATTCAAAAAGTTTTCTCGTTTTTCTTTGACAGAGGAAGAAGCTGCATCGTGCTTGCTGCAATGCTTCTCCCCTTCATTTGATCCATCTTTCGAAAAGTTTGTCCTCTGAAATAGAGCAAGCCATGTTTAGTTACCGCTCAAAAACATGGACCTAATTAAGAGGAACCATCTAGCAAGCGGATGCGCCACCTACCGAAATTACCTCGCATTCTTCTCACGACTCCCAATTTGTCGCCCATACTTGTCGTCGTTTTTGGATTGGTTTGATTGGTTCGTCCACTGAACTGAAATTCAAAAACAGGTCGCACATCGCAGTATCCAGTGACACGAACTTTGAAGTGCAACGGTTTTAGGTTCAAAGCCCAAATTTAAAAGCCTTGCCATAAACTAGCAACCCTGTCACGTCAAAATCTGAACCCAAAAAAAATCGTTCCAAATTCAAAAGAGACGTCACTAATCATCGACCAGACCGGCATCGAAATCCGTCCAACTTTTGGTCCAACAAAAATACGGTCTCGCCCTTCGCTACCACGTTCCACCCATCAAACCAACGATAATGAAAAACACATGAAAGACTTCCAAAGAAACAACATATTTTGCTTACTAAACTGAATTTGCATATTTTAAGTTTTTGCACACCCATCTTCTGAAAACTCGTTCGGCATGATCTGGCATAAGAAAAGTTATTGCGGGCGCCCTCCATCTTCGTCTCTTTCTCTGTCGCCCAGTCTAGGCTTCTGAGTTTGGTTCTTGTTTCGCAAGAACAAGCCAAGGGAAACGGGAAACCCAATCTACCATCATTCATAAGAAGTTTGAATCAAAATCCGGTAAGACCCCCCTGCAAGAAGACTGTGCAACTCACAAAAACTCGTTCAGAATCCAGAACATAAATTCAAAACAAATCCCCTTCTTTTCGCTTCGAACGAAAATAAAAACTGCAACGCAAGAACCCCACTGAACAGAGGCTGTGACGGGCGACAGTTATGAAACATCATGCGAGGAAAACGCTTCCGATTCGGCTCGAACTAAAATTGATTACTTTTTCGACCATGTGGAACGGTGAATGCGTGCGGTGGACCCTTCGGCATCCGTCGTCTAGAACGAATAAAAATCGGCTGAATCCTATTTTCGTCTGGGGTAAAACACAACAACCAAGCAAACCGTTTTGCATGACACCAAACTGACAGGCTGTGACCCCGTTTGACTGCTTTGAATTCAAATCAAACAATAACAATCCAATCGTAAACAAAATCTACAACAAAAGAGAAAAATAAGGCGGCCAGTTTTGGACCAAGCGCCCAAAGAAGCGCAAACGAAAACGCGAAACGTGACCTTTGGATCAAAAACTACAATTTGAGTAAAAACAAAGAGGTGCGTACAATATTTAACTCAACCGAAGCTTTAAATTTTAGTGTTTTAAAATGATTGATTTTTTGTGTTAACGAGTGATTTATAAACTCTTTCTTAACTAGTTGATCTAACCGAAACAATGCGAATTTACACACATACACACAAAAACTACAATAGCTTTTATCAAAATTGTGACCATTTGGCGCAAACCGGTTTCAGCAAAATTTCGTTGAACGCTTTCGCACTCTCACACACACACACACTCACACATTTCTGAAATGGTGAAATCTATTACGGTTGAAATAATTGACGCAACACTCAATATTTTATTCTTACCGAAGAGAATTTAGTTCAACTATAATCCTATTAGTACTTCAATAAGAATGATAATTGATTGATTAACTCACTCATTTTTAGAGTGCATTTAGTAGGTTTATTTGCATTGCATAGTTTAGCGTTAGAATTGAAACGGCGACGGTACACACTTACAAGAGGCGATCGACGTTTGGTATTTCCGGCGAACATTGAACACTGTCCGGTTAGCACGAAGATAGATATTAAGGGACAGAATAGGCTTAACGTAACTTCTTGATTCGAATGTTTTTCGTTTGATAAAGTTTAAATTGAAATCTGGTACAAATAATGGATTAAAGAAAAAGAGACGCGCCTAACAAATAGATAGACATGTAATGAAACGGAAACAAGCTTATTAACAATAAATGCAAACCAGCAAAGAAAAGAAACATTGAAAATAACAAGTTCAAACAAACAGCAAGTACAAATAACTCAAATTTACATAAAATTAGTAAGGAGATAGCCTAAAGAAACCAGATATCAGAATACTACTCAAAACACTAAACTAGGAGAAAACTAAGATGAATCTGCAAAAATTTTATATCGCATGTAACAAGCTTAATCACCATATATCAAAAACTTGAAGTAATCACAAAACAAAATACTGCGTTAAATTACCCATACGGTTTTCGCGCGAATGATCGCTGCCAGAAGACCCGAGTTTCTTCCGACTTTGTTGTACGAAATTCAATGGCACGACTACTAAAGTGGTAACACGCATCACGATCCAATTATGCAGAAACACGTTAAAGCTTCGAATGTCTCAGGGATAAATAAAACCCTTCTTTCATAGTTCTCCAATCAGACCCAAAAGCCGCGTGCAACTTTGTAAAAAACGGTATTTGATCGAAATGTATTAAAATATATCTACAAGAACTAAAATTTTCATCATGAGCCTTAGACTTACCATGTTTAACCAAAACTACATGCAGGGATATTAGTTAAGAGTAAATAATCTAAAACAATAAAAAGGATCATTAAAAATTATGCATTGAACAATGTTCAAGATCATCGCATATCAGCGGAAACTATTGCTCCATAAATCAGAGCATCCAATTATACAGATAATAAAACGTCAAATTATACAGATTGTTCATGGTTCAAACCACTATGACACCATTTCAAGTCTCACTATATGAAATAGATTTGAATTTAAAGCGTTTCAATGGAAAGCCAGCCGATTGGAAACATTGAACAGCAATCGGAAAAAATAAAATCCAAATTTTTGAAATATAGAAGACACCAATTTAAAATATGTCTGCGTATTCAAATCAATCGGAATAAAATCCAAACTTGTTTTTTATTTTGGACTGATGCACTCACATAAATTAAATCCAGTTCCACAAATACACAGTAAAAAAAATCTCGTTCATTGTCGTTTTTAATGCAATCAACTACGTCCAAATTTTTGTTTAAAATTAATCATTTTGAATAATAAACTGGTAACACATTAGCACAATTCAAAATTTTTTCGAATTTTTTCGATCTCAACTTGCGAAACATGAAATTATTTTTATAATATTTAGAAAATTTGCTCGGGTACAAAACACCAACTTTATGTCAACTTTCCGTCTTCGATCAAGTTCCTGTAAAAACAAATCTTCTTCATATTAGGGCAATGACTACAAGGTAAATCAAGGACTTATATCAAAGTTATATGATAATTTTCTTTATGAAAAAATAGTGTGCAGGCAAAATAATGTTTTTTATTTTTTAGATTTATAGAAAAAAATATTTGATACTATTTCACATTCCAACCACCCTCACACACAAAATGAGACGCCAAAGTTTACACAATTTTCAATACTACAAATCATTTAAAACCCCTCTTGAGCTGAACAATCCAAACATAATGCAGAAGATAAGAGCTACAACTAATTTTGTTACCATAAAATTGTTTCAATTACAAACATCAAACAAGTACGACTTTTTTCAAACAAACCATTATTTCAACATTGATTTGTAATTCAAATTTTGACGCCACTCTGATTGAAAGGGACTCTAACAAATACAAATGTGGTGTGGGAACACCATATTTCTGTCAATTGATTGACTAGTTTTTGTGATAAACTGAGGGCATAAAATTAATAAATTTATGATTAAAAAGAGAAGGTACGGTACATCCATAAAAATGTTTTTTTCTAATTTATTACAGCTTCAGTCATATTCAAAACAGGTGTGGTTATCCCTGAATGGACATGGTTTTATCTGTTAAAATCAGCTGTTAAAGCTAACATTCATCAAAATTGTCGTTTAAATACTTAATAGGGTCCTAAATTTTGCGATAAAATCTTGTTTTAATAATACGACAGATCGTGTTCTTACTACTACTTTGGCAAATTTTTCCGCTCAAATAATGGTTGTATCATATTTAAAATTTAATTTAAAAAATGGGTCCAAATTTGAACCTTGGCACTTTTGATCATATTTGATGTTCACTAAGTCTACAGAAACGCCACAGGGGTTCAACCTTTTAACACTGGGGTTATTCCTATCTGACATTTCGGTAAGGACACGGAAAACAAAATACACCCAACATTTGAGTTTGGTTCAAACCAAAGTGTGTGACAAATTCTAAAATACTAGAAAAAAATTTTTTGGCGGTGAGCCAATGAAAAGCATTTAAAAATTGAGTTAATATGTGCTTCTGGCCTAAACTTAAGCGTTTGATTCTAAAATTGGAACAGGGCTTTAGGACCCTCTTATTGTCGTTTACACAAGTAACCAAATCGCGCTTTAATTAGCTCTGTGTTTTAATAGAGTGATATTATACAGCTGGCATGCCCTATATTAGCTTATGATAGCCCTATAAGGCCAGAAAGGTGAATTGACAGGGTAAGGATTACAAATTTCACTTGAAATGCGTTCGGTAAAAATGAATACATTTTGGCACATTTGCAGAACTAGTCGATCGTTTTTATAATAGTTCAGGTTTACCTTCCGTTCAAAGGCTGATTCTTCAACTTTCACCCAGTAGGCTCTACATTGTTGTTCCTAAGTTATAACAATTTATGCACCACTTTACTTTCACAGTGATTTGTTACTCAAACTGGCAATAAATGGGCTATAACTCACTAATTACTTGAAACACAGCATGACATTTAAAATAGGATAAATTAACACTTGATTAACACAAGGCTTACTCTCTACTTCTACCTAATGAAAGGAATACAGTTTTTTACATAAAATTGCCAACACTCATAGAAAATTATGCCTCTCGACCACTTGTTAAAAAAAAATGAATGAATCAATTCATGGCACGGCACAACAATACACATTTCCACTGATATTTTTTTCAAACATTCACAAATATAAGTTAACCTACTTAAATATGGCAACAAATCTCGAAAATTTATTCATACAGACTCAAGTCAAAAAAGTATGCAAACTTACTTTATCAATCCTACGTGTTTCGCAGACGAAATTCTACACGTTTCGCTCTGAACCAACTCGATTTTTCACTATTAGAACGTTTAATTTCCCTATTATAACGTTTAATTTCACTATTAGAACGTTTAATTTACAAAACGATGAAAGTTAGATTTTCAACGTTCGCAACCTAACCACTACTTTCGCCGCCCCGCTGTATAGAGAGACAAAGTGACTTAACCACGATTAAAAACAAAACAATTCTTGAGTCGATTTTACACTGGTAGAAAAACGTCGCAAGTAACTGAAAAAAACAGTTTATCATTTTGTCATAAAATTCTTATGTGAAATAATAAGAACTCCATAGTTTTTAAACGCGAGCTCATTGTATGCAAAATTTAAGCAATGTACACGTCGAAAAAATGTTTAAAAGGTGATTCATTTTAAAACAGTTTTAGAAGACAGGTTGTGATTCTTCTGAATTAATTTTCTCAAAACCGTATAGAAGTTACTTACGTCGATTTGAAAAAGTAATCGAGAAATATTGCATTATTAAAAACATGAGATCACCGCTTCATTCAGCACTATTATATAACCGTTCTTTCATTCTTCAATTACCTACATAAATCATATTTTTACGTAACTACGTAAGCAAATTTGGAAACCATTTGGAAATCTTTTCATAAAATAGATCTTAACACAATACAAAGTTAAAAAAGGTTTGCTTCCACTCATTCAAAACCTCAACCCCTTTCAACAAAATCACAAAATGTAATCCAGAAAGGAAAGTTCAAAATCATCAATTTCAAACTGTTTGACTAGTTAGATATCAAAAACAAATGTAATCAAAATAAGATTTTTTTAATAAATTAGAATTCTTTTGAAAAAATATCAAAAAACGTAAAATGATTCTTAAATAATATAAATTTCAAAATCCAAAAATTATTGACTATGGTTTGATTGAAAACCTTGTAATCTGTAGATTAATTCATGATTCATTTATGTGTTAGAGGCTAGGGGTGTGAACTGGAAATCAACAATCAGCCAGGCTGCTGTAAAAATGATTTGAGTATGCCAAGAACTATGCGATCATGTCACGCAAAAAATGGTTTTACGTTTTATGATTTACAAAGACCTCAATTTATGATGAAACGATCTACTTGGTCCCAATTTCTCGCCAATCGTTTAGAACTTTTGGAAATATGTTTCTTAAAACTTCATGATTCAGGTGATTTATGATTATGATTTAATTATTTATTTTCCATGATTTGTGTGAAGTTTGAAAGACTGCACTTTGTAAATAATTTTCTGTGAGACAGACAAACAAACAACGGTAAGCACCCCTAAAAAAATAGTGTTTAAATTGAACGGTCAAAATGTCCGCATTCCCCATGTAAGAAGCATTGGGCCAATAATTTGAATTTGAAGACACCCAGCTTGTTTCTTTTCAGATTAGGGAAAAGCTCCTCAAAATATCATTACATGATAAAATATTGAAATGAATAATTATAATGAATAACACTGTCAATCAAAATTCAAACAGTTCGAAAATACAAGCAAAAAATTCCCAAATTGAAATAATCATAAAATACGAGACATATTACGATATTGAAACATTATCAGTATTTTGTAAACAAACCTATGACTATTTTTAATTTATTTTAGAAAATATCTTCAAATCGAAGACTATGGTCAATGATGTTATGATACTTTATCTTCCAAATTAAGGTTTTTGATGGTTCAAATTCTAATGTTCAGGAGAAAATTCGAAAAGGGGAAAAGGTACACCCATATTTCGAAACCATAGGAAGATGTGAAAACGATTTTTGTACAAAATTGCATTAAAATTTAATAAAACAAGTTCTAATGAAATTTTGACTCTCGAATTTGGTTGAATTTCAGTTAAATCTAAATTTCGATGGAATGGAATGGAATATTTTATTGGACCATCCGAATTATGAAAAAAAAAGTCAAGAAGGATAAGAACTGGATCTTCAATATTTTTGTTTTAAAATTTACTCTAATTTTCTAGGCCTGAAAAAAAGGTTTTCAAACTAAGCTGATCTTAAAACTAGGCTGATTTAAAAGTTTAAAAAATATATTGTGTTTGAAAAAAAAAATTGTCCTTTTCTGGTGTGATGGCGGAAATTATTTATTTTTTCTCTAAAATTTAAACCTTTCGATGAAACTAAAAAAAGAATTACGATATTATATATAAATAGCATGACCAAACTAGGACCAACAATGACTACTTTATCCTATTATGTTTCCTTAAATCCAAAAAAGTTGTTTCAAATTATTGTGCCCTATGAAATTTGATAAAAATTTTAAAAGAAGAAAAACATTCCAGCTTCAAAACCATGGTAAGATTTCAAAAACATATTTGTATCTCAAATCTCTAACAAAATTGTGTGAACATTTCAAAGATGAGGGTATAATTTTTTTTTTTTGTTTCTTTTCGGGATGAACCACTGCGACCAGTTTTCTTTGATCTTTTGTGGTATACCCGTGTCCTTTGTTTAGTGCATGTCGTTCTACTCCATTACTATTGAGAAATAATGAAGTAGTCGTTTTTTATACAAATATCATTCTTTACCATTTTGCATAGAGCCTCTTTAGAAAAAGATACCGCTATTTATACCTTTTGGAGAAAACAGTTTGTCACCATTAAACTCTCAAAAGCGCGCCCCTTAATCAGGTTCGGCCACTAAGCTGGTTGAATGATACTGATTTTGACCATGCATCGGTACTCTAGCGTATCAAATTATTGCTTCTACTTATAAGATTCAAAGTCGTTTTTTGAAACTGTGAACAGGTTTCATCGCATGAGACATTTAGATTCCTTGAAACAGAAAGCTTATTTTAGAATTTAAGAGTTCGCTACTCCACCGATTCGGAATCGTTTCCCTCCTAGATATCGAATGATAAACTCTTGAACTCGGAAAGAAATTGTCTCATGAGTTGAAACCAACCTCAGTTGCTGATTGAGCCATTTTTCCACTTCGACCTCCTCATCATCTAGGTCCTAGGACAAATAGGTGGGTCTTAGTGGCTTGTTACTCTCTTATACTCTTCCGACCGTATCTTATAAGTATTCACAAGAACAGATACAACAAGAGTACAATATGGTAGATCTTACCCCGTAACGCACCTCGCAAAGGTGATCTACCCGCGTTACGGGTCATAATACAATTAGGGGCAAATTAATTTGGTTCAGTTTTGTTATCCTTGTAAAAGTGAATTCAAAAAATATTTAATTGAATTTATGACTATAGTATGTAGAAAAGGTCAAGCACCGTAGATTCTAAATTTTCTTGGTACTTATTTTAAAAATTTGAATCTATTTTTTCTACACATAAAAAAAGTATTTCCTAGGTACGTTTTTCTCTAAGCCGTGAGGCGTTTTTACGCATTAATTTAGCAAAACGCATTGTTCTTGAACAAAATTGTTCTGTTTTAGTACGGTGGTGAAAAATTGTTGTTATTTGAAAAGCATGTCTAAATAAGAGGAATTTCTACCACATTATGATTTTGAGTTTTCAAAATGGTGTTTCTAATGGATCATTAAAATAACGAAAACGGCCGCTATGAAAAGCATAGATGACGCCACCGTAGCCCTGTGTGTTTTACAGAACAGCAATGCTGTCACAATGTTTAATCCCATATACAGTGGCGCCTTTGTTTTGATGCGGTGAGCAGTGACAAAAACTACCTTCAATGTTCCATTGATGTCATATTCAGTCAGAAGTTCGAAAATTGTGTAAGGCATATTTAAATGTCAAAACCATGAGAAGATTGTAAAAACATTTTTGTGTTTTAAATTACTAACAAAATTGAGGTTCTTTTAAAACTTTGGCACCTTAAATTTGGATCAATTTTGTTATCATCTTTGTAAGGAAAAATTTTAAAAATATTTGATTGAAAATTGCTTATCAAAATAAAAATAAAAATGAAAGTCTCTCGATTTTCTATCATATTTTTATACATTTAATCTATTTTTGGACTTCAACAAGAGTTTTGTCAAACTTGTATGCGTCTAGTTAAATGAAGTTCCAATAAATGTGTTTAAAAAAAAAAAACTATGCTGTTCTTTAAGCTATAACACATTTTTTACGTTTCGATTTTGCATAACGTTTCCTTTGAAAACATTTGTCTACTTTTAAATATCTCACATATCTCATCAAAATTTGACGACATTTTGACTGACTATCAAATGAGATAATTGTGTATGGTCTTTATATGAGATAAAACGGCATGTTTCAAAATAAATTTGCTGTATAGTTAGGCTTAAAATTTAAGTTTAGGCCATATTTTTTATTAAAAAAAATTTTTTAAGATAAATTATCAAAATGACGGAAATTACAAAATTTACAAAAAAAAATGTATTAACAACTTTAAAAACTTTGAAATCAAAATTTCTAAATTGATCCTTCCTGTCCTATTAACAATATTCTGAATTGTTTTAAATTTCTCTTACAAGTGAACAAAATATACTTTCATTGAAATTTATACTATTCGATGACTTTTTGAATCATTTTTAAATTAGAAATATCATTGGACGGGATTGAAAATACTAATTTAGAATTATCACGAGAATTGATAAGTTTGATATGGAAAAAATAACAATAATTGAATTTGAGAAATATTTTCGTGGTAATGTTTAACAAAAATAATACACTTCGTTTGAAAGATTTTGTTTTAATTTAATAAAAAAGTTATTGGATTAGATTCTAATTGTGAAAAAATGACATTCTAATATTTGAAAATTATTTTCCTCAAATTCTCATGAAAATCATATGTTCAAAAGTATTCCTAGCCATAATAATCTTTCCTTTCAATGAACCAATGCAAAAAATCCTCTATCTATTTTTCTAGCTAATTTAAATAATCATATTATGTAAATTACAAGTTTCATAAGATTTTTTTTAGAATTCTTATCCTTACTTTTAAGACCAATATTGTCGACTAAACAAAACAAGTTTTTGGGACAAGTTGGTTGAACAAATGGTAAAAACAGTTCATTCATACACAAAGATCTTTGCAAACCTACCATGAACCCATTCTTCTGAGTTACTGAGTATTATGGATGTGGGCATGATACTGGAAGATATTTTTGCTGGCTTTGAGAATAACTATCAATGGCATGATTGATTATCTTTCGACCAAATTCTCTAGTGATTTTTTTAATAATGTATAGTATAATGTATACCTTTAAAAATTATTAATTTCGCCTAAAGTTCAAATTCCTTCTAGACAAATCAGAAAAAAAAAACTCATTTAATAACGGTAATAAGTTAATTCAGAAATAAATATTTTGATTTTTCGGTAACACATTAAAATTGAGTTTAAATAACAAACTTGATTATTCACTTAATTCTTCTCAACGCATGTTTGCACCTTCTGTAATAATTCAGCAGAGTTCAGTCTAAAAACTGGATGTTTGATTTCTCTAACGCAGTAAGTTTCTTTTTTTAATTTTGGTCAAACTTATTAGGGCAACAAATAATGTCCAAATGCTCCTAATGATGTCCAAACACTCTTAATAAGGGGTTTATGATCTAAAAATTCAAAAATATATGCATGTGCTGCAAATTCCAGTTTGCAAATCAAATATCTCAGAATAACATCTACGAAATAAATGTCCTGTGACAAAATTATATGATCGGAAAAAGAGTTTTTTTTTTCAAAAATTTGCTGAATGAATGAAATTATTCGCTTTTGTGCGCTATTAGGAAGCTGAGTGAAGGATCAAAACGAATTCCTGTCCAAATAAGTAGTACAAAACCATGCTATTTGCAAGAATTTAAATTGAAAATAAGAATTTAAACTAAACATGTCCAATTAAACAGAACATAATAGACTATTCTACGTAAACACTTTATACATATACACAGACAAAATACACATAGAATCATCGACACAAAACAATTCTATAGAAAGGTTGATTTCACATGCAAAAAATGAGACAAAAATGGTTACCAGCTCAAGTTAATCGTCAAAAATCTAATTCACGATATCTTTTCAAGCATTATCGCTGTGGAGCCTTGGTTCCAGTCCAGCAACAGTTTGAAACGGATCATTTAAATAACCTAAACAACCGCAAGCATAAAAATCGGTGGCTAATCATGAAGTCCAAGCAATAAATTAAATTAAATTAAATTTGTGAAATGAAAGTTTTCATAATACTTAAATGTAGTTTGAATACATTGATTCTATCTATTTTTGCTAATTTTAAATTACAAAAGCACTTAAATTTTCAAAATGCTTATGACACATACTTTTACAAATTTCAATTGTTTTCGGTATTGATTGATGATTTTCTACAAAATTTGATAGTTGTGACACATATTGATAGAAAAAAATCTAATTTGAAAAATTTGATGCCTTGTTCAGAATTCTAAGGAGATTAAACTATGTCTTAGCAAATGATTATGATTGGTCAGCTCACAACAAATCAAAATTTTTGCGTAAATTTGAAAAGCTTCCCGTGAATATCAATTGTTAGACAACTGATTGAATTTTTTGATCCGCTTAAGACACAATGTAAAAAACAATTTACCTAGCTAGTTCCTTAGATTTTCAACTACATATATTTGTCGAAACATCCAATACTTCTATTAAGCCTCACTGATTTGAATATATGACATTAAATGACGCATCTATTATATGTTGTTTAAAAATAGCCCATCACACCATTACGTTATGTTGGAGCTATTCACCGCATACAATTCAACCCAGATTAATAATTAATATTTAAATTTATAAGAATCTTTAGCCATTCTCATTTTTTTCACGAAAATGTTAGTCTCGCTGACATTTTGATATCATCAACACAGTTTAGATGCTATGTATTGTAGAAGTACAACTGATAAAATCCTATTAACTTATAACCGAAGTTGAGACATTCCTATTCAACAATATTTAGGAAATATTAAAAAACTGCTAAAATATTTAATGAAGGGTTTATTGCCGACTTCGAAATATAATCTGAACAACTAAGTTATCAAATTTTGTGTTTACATCACCAACAGTGAAAAAAAATAATCGAAATTACTCGCTAACATTTTGATTGTTAGTAATCATAGAATGAACAGATTTTAAGATAAACAATATTAATCACTTAATTTTATATGGGACTTCCACATAATAAGTCATCATTGATAGACATCAAAAAACTTCCACAAGGCTGAATCTGATCTTTGGAAATGATAAATAATAAAATACTCCTGTTTTCCAAAATTGCCAATTCCAAAAAAACAGTTTTCAATTTAAAATTTAAACAAAAAATGCGTGAGGTGTTTCTGCGTAAAATTGGTGTTATCAAAATATAATTGCATCCAAGAATTGAAAATAAACTTGAATGTTTGATTGGATTTTAAAAACATAATGTTTGATATTAAATCACTACTTAAACTTGACTGGAAGTTTTCATATTTGCAAAACTATTAAAACATTTTTAATCAATATATTTCCGTAGTTTTCAATTTTAGGTGTTGCAGTATAATGACACCATTAGCGTTTTTCAGAACCGTGATCAATTTTCTTTTCAACAGCCAAAATTATAATTATACTTAAACTTAAAAAAAATCAGAAATTAAAAACTATTTTTGTCAAAAACATTAAATAAATAGTGTTTCCAAGGCAAACTGGACAAAGAGACGTATGAGTATCCCTATGCTCCGATAATTAATCCTGCCTCAAATAAAGCTACGGTCCTTCAGTACTATAATTCATCATTATCTCTTATAATCAATATACATGGCTATTATCAAATTATTTTCATTCTGAAGTCAACATCAGACCAGCTTTTCAGTTATAATTCCAAACAGTACATTACTGCTTCATCAACAATTTTGAATTTTCAATCAGATAGTCAAGTTAAAATTGAAAGCAAAGTTTTTTGTCATATGAATCATTTTCGAGTGTCTTGTAACACAACGTAGCGCGTTCTTTTATAAGACACTCTACCGATGTCCGATTTGATATGAAACTTCATATTCGTTCCTCTTTCAAATCAAAAAGTGAAAACATTTCAATATTGAAATTTTGGAATAACTTTTCAGTAATTTCAACATTTCTTGAAAAACAAATATCAATCTGGAAAAAATATCTCAATCTGAAAGCACCGAGATAAATTTCCACCTCGGATCCGGATGAAAAGCGTTTGCAAGATTTACTTTAATCTGGTTCGCTGTATAAAAATTCGTTTTTTGTTGGAATCTGCGGTTCGAAATTTGTTGTTTTCAACACGGCAAGCAAATTCACACCGCGTTCAAAATGCCGATGAAGCAGTAACCCCTTTTACCAAACTTAAATCGTACAAGAAAAAGCAGCTGCAACTCATAAATGTTATCACCTGGATCGAAAAAGAAGAAAAAAAAGCAGTACAAATCAGACCTTCCTCCACACTTAGCCAGGTCAAATAAACCGGTCTGGAATTGACATTCCCCTCTACGTTTGTCCCAATCATAGAAGTAAAATCGCTGTACCGAATTGACAAAAGCACGCAAAACAAATGGGATGGGCCAATGCCCGCACATTTCAAACCAACCATTCGGAGTATGGCGGATAAAGTTTGCAGAAGAAAACGACAACCGTTGGGAAAAAGATTAGCATCTGCCCCTTCCCTCGAAGCGATACAAAATGCGACGTCGTCACGCTGCCTCTTCACACCGGTAGCCTCAAAGTCAAACCATTTTAACTGTAAAGAAAACTTGGCGACTTCTTCTGTCTTCTGTCGGACGACAATCCTTGTGTTTATCGATGGAACGTAAGATAATCCGCTACACGCTTCGTTTCCGCTTCGGAGTCGTTGTGAAAGGGTTCCACTTCCACTTCAAGAGTCTTCAACTATTCAAGCGATGAAAATAATTATAGATAGATTAGTCTACGGATTTGTGAGAATTATACCCGGAAAACTTTAAACGCGACATTTTGCAGATTCGTTTTAGGTTTCTAAGTTTTGAAAGAACGTAGTAAATAGTTAAAAATGCTCACCTACTTAAGAAGAGTACCTGATGAACGTAACAAGTTCAAACCAAATGTAACAGAAGAAAATTTAAGCAAATGTAAAAGATAGAGATTGATTCGAAGTGACACTAAATACTGTAATACATACATCGTGAAAAATAGTTAAAGCTAAAGAAACAACAGGGAAATTAAAAAATATATATCAGAAACATGCAACAGAGTTGAAATTCAGAGAATAAATTTATTGATCTACAAAAAGCTTCGTTGAATGTCTTTTGTTATAATAGTTATAATAGAGAAATATCCAAACTTTTCCGATGACGAAAAATAATAGTCTAAATACGCTGCGATATTCAACCAATTCTCTCTTATGAGTATCTTCCCTATATATGGTTGATGCACCAGTATTCGTCATAGAACCAGTGTTCGCCACCCCAGATTATATAATTAACAATCCAAATGGTCATACACTCCCATGCAAAAGTTTGGGTTCACCCCCTAAAAAACTTTCAAAAGTGTTTTGTTTGTTTTACACGACTTACTGTAACTCTCTATGGCTCATTCGGAGGGCAACGAGTTATTCTTACTTCATAGGTTTACTAAATTTTTACTTGAAGTTCCATAAGAACAATACAAAATTTAAAAATGTCTGAAAATCAAATCTCCCATATCGTTTTTACCATCCTAACCATAAAAAATAAAGTTTTGTGAAATTTTCAGCTTATCCGGTGGTGATTTGAAGGTGGCCCAAAGACATTGTTTATTGGAAATGACATAAAAAAATGGCCCATAAAAAATGCGAAAATTGTTTGAACGTAAATTTAGCATTCACAAGCGTTATTTTCATTGTTTTCGCTAGTGAATGTAATTTCTGATTATTGTAGTATATTTTGACATAACTTCGCTATCCAGGACAATTGATAACATATTTTTCTTACTGTCCTAAATAATGCAATAAAGCAAAGAAGTTCAAAGGTTTTGTCCGCCCAAAGCTAGAAACAGCGTCTGATTGTCGTATACCCTGGTGATAAACTTACCACCTTCAAAAATCACATTTTATTGTTGAAAATTTTAGTTTGTTTGGTATCATAGGATGGAGGAGCTCTTAGAGAACGCGGTTTTCATGATTACAATAAAATATTTAGCTAGGGTCATAGTTTTGAGGGCATTTGCGTCTTATAGGTTTGATATGCCTTTATTTTTTGTTAAAGTTGAATGAAAAATAAATACGGAGGCCTATAACAGATTTTTGAGGATGAAATTTGTTCCTTCGGTTAGATACAACTTATATCAAAACTAGCTTATATGAAGGTTAAATCAAAGCTCTCCCAAACGAGCCGTTTTTTCGAAAAAATGTTTAAGTCTTCAATGACCCAGGTATGAACCAATTCTATCATTTGATATGGGCATATGGTGGAGACAAGGCCTGTGAAGAATCTCACGCCATCGTGGATGTTTTAGAAGCTTTCATCACACAGATATTGAACTCGACGTCTGCATGATAAAATTTAAAGGGATGTTTCCAATTCCTCTCTGGTAAGGTGAAAGCAACAGATAAAAATCATTTCCGGAGCGAAAAACTGAGTCTAAATAGATTGAACAATACAAATAATGAATAACATTTATTATTAATTCACATTATCCATGTAAGAACTACCATAAAGCATGATATGACGATTTTTGCATTTTTTATGGGCCATATTGTATTATAACGGAATTTTTAAAAAATAGTTCGAAACAGGTCAGTACTGTAATGTAAGTAAATATTGACCATCCCATAGTGAAAACTCTTTCTTCAAACCTTAATTAAGGATGTTGCTGAAGAAACAAATGCCTTTTGAGCTACATTTGTTTGCATGAGTTTGCAAAAAAACTCATGAATAACACGACTGTCTTCTTCTATCCTTGAAATTGAATTGCTAATAAGTTTTCACCATGGGATGACCAGTTTGAATTTATATTCCAACACTAACGGGTTTGGAACATTTTTTAAAATTTCTCCGAAGTAATTTTCATATAAAACTACATTGTCTTTGAACCACTTTGAAATCATCATGTAGAAAGCTGAAAAAAAAATATTTTTTTTGGTACGGATATAATAAGATATGAGAGATTGGATTTCCAAACTTTTTAAAATTTTGAATCGCCCTAGTAGATATATGGACAAAACACTTGTGTATGTTTTTAGGAGATGAACGCAAACTTTTGTACGGGAATGTTAATCGTTTAATTGTGATTTAAGTACAAAAATTAAAAACAATTGTTAAATGAGTGAACCATGGGAATTTCATTACGTCTGTTTATCTGTGGATTGATAATATCTTTATTCACTATATTTGATAAAAATGATGATTAATTATCTGATCCGAATTTCTAAAGCGTTGAGTTTGGATCATAAATCAATCACTTCCTGATTAATAAGCGGCGCTTCTCCGATACTATTATGGATCTAGCATGTTTTTTTTAGCTTTTCGTTTTCCGATCGTTTCGCTGCTGTTTCTATGCGTTAAACATAATATCGGAAGTAGTGCACTGTGTAGTTCATCTGATGGGTAATGCAGCACACTGCTTTCCACAATATGTGCAACTTTACGACATCAGACCCGTCGGGTATGTGAGACGGAATCATCGGAAGGAGTGCTCCAATGAAGAAAGTAATCAGATTCTGAAGCGTGGGCGGTCATGCTGCAGCCAGTGGTGGAAAGAATCATGCCGTTTACGCAAAATGAACCAATATTAAGCAGGATCCACGCTCACGAACCAACAGCGACCGATTTGGTCACAGATTCTTGCATCGGAGAACCAGAGTAAAACAAATGTAAAAGAGCTTGATTGCTGGATGAGCAGAGTCCGCTCACAGCCGTTCTTTTTTCCTTTCATAGCTAATTTTGTGAATAATGGATGGATTATGATTATAATAGATAGATTACAAACTAATGTACGACAGTATTGAGAAAATTGACCGATATGTGGTGTTATTGTAGAAATAGGGAATCGGACGTGTGATTGCATGTCAAAATAAAATGATGCGATGCCCATGACCCCACAGTTATGGATCAAATAGTGTGGAGTCCAACCTATAAAATTCAATAAAACGACATGGAAAACGTAAAATTGTAATTTAAAAGCACGAATCGAATCGTTTCAAATTGGAACTTCGATTAGTAAACTGTTTTGAGTGTAATATTTACATAGGACTGCAAAAAAAAACAAAAATTGTGTCGGTTCCTGGAAACCATATTATGGATCAATTATCATATTATGGATCAAATTGTGACATATTACGGATCAGTGCGCAAAATCAAAAGATTTTCAACTCAATGCATCTGTATTGCATGGTATGGCGAAAGTTAACAATGTGTCATATATTACTGCAAAAAATAGCAGTGTTAGAGCTGGCAACAAGGGTAAAATGCCCTTTTTATTGTGATACTGCATTGTAGTAACTGAGACATGAACTGTTTCCGCTCCACACCAAGTTTTCCCCCGTTTTTGTCTGCTAAAATATGAAATTTACAAACCTTGATGTTTTATTAGTTTTATCCTTAGTGCTATTGTCTGAAAATGTCGAATCCAATGCATAAAATAGCAGAAATCTACATTCTTTGGATGTGATCCATAACCGTGGTAAACAATCATTTCCTGGTCCATATTATGGATCACTAGTTAGAAGTGTTAATATTCGGTGTTTTGAATAAAAATTCATGTAAAATGTTTTCCAAAGATGAATTCATACTAAATCGAAGCGAACGAGCATAAAACATGCTATAACATTTGAACTTTACCACCTGTGGGAGCTTATGAATGCTGACGGCACTTCTTACAGAAAACGACCATATAATGATAGCTGTGTGGTACCAACTAAACATTTGTCAAAAACACCATTATTTAGCGGTTGAATGTTGTGCTTAACATTACAAATGGTAGAAGACAAATAGTATAACATGGGAAAAATATGTTTTACGTCAACGTTTATGTTTTGAGCGAGTTATCCGATGTTGAACGCCAAAGTGATCCGTCACTGTGGGTGATCCGTAACTGTGTGGGCATGGTATGTGTTCGGGCGATCGTGAGCAAAGAAAGCAAGAACGCAATCGCACAAAATGAACCACCGATGCGGTGGCATTTTTCTGGTGTGCATGAACAGACTCTGTTCACCGTTTTACAGCACTGGCTGCAGCAAAAGACGTATCAAGGCATGGAAATTTTATAGAACAGACAAACAGACGTAACACATAGAACATTTAACGTAATAACAAATAGACCTGCAGATGGAAACTTCTTCAGTGTTACGTCTGTTTGACTGTGGTTATAGACGGAAATGGCAACATGATAAGAATTGAAGCATCTTGTCGGACGAACGTGAGGAAATCGAAAGGCAGAAGCAGCACTTCGAACAGCTGAGTGGTGCTGTGAGTAAAGGCAATGTAAGTCGAAACCAGCGGAAATATTTACGCCAGAACTACGGTCGATGGAAACCAACCGGTCCCAATTTAGAGGGAGAGATTCCACATTCAACAACTAAAAAACAATTAAGAATCCAAAACCGCAACTTTGAGAAGCCGCTAGTTTAAATCGCTATCATATATTAGGTATAACTTCAAAATACCAAGAAATTGATTGGTGGTAGTCTCATCTTGTAACATGGTTACAATATTGTTACCAGTTTTTAGTTTCTTTTTAATAAATCGATTGATCATCTTTTCGCCATGAAAAGTCTGATCCAAATCGTACCATATTAAAGAAGTAGCCATATCCATCCAATCACTTATATGACGGTAGCGCCTCCCGGTGGTCACCATTCTTAGATCTCAAAGCAATATCTGTACTCACTTACGTCTTAACTCAGTTCTTCTAACTGATGAGTATCCTGTAACGGATTACGTATTGTGAGTAACATTCTATTATATAAGTCTAACAAAGAATCAAACATTCTGGTCATCAGCCTTTCCGAGTCGAACAGTGATCAAAAGCGGACGTAGTCCCAGTAGAGTCAGTGGAAATTAAAAGATCTTTTTTAGTGGTTACAAGCTGTTTGAAATCGCCAAGTGAGTTAGAGGCCCACATATATGCCTTTGCAAAATAATTCTTATTAAATGATCATTTTAGAAAATCGGAAAAATTATAAGAAAAGTGTGGAAGTTTTAGCAGGCCCAAGTGCAAGGGAACAGGCATTCCCATGTGAGTGATGTATTTCGGCCATGATGATGGCATTGATTTTAATTCATTGTGTGTCCTTTGTAGATCTTAGCTTAAGATAGTTGCTGTCGCCAAATCAGCCAAGACCAAGTATCTTCTGCTCGAGGCTCAGGTAATTGTTGAAATTCGTTGTGTTGTCCATGTTCTCCTTAGATGCTAATCCACACGTGTGTGCTCTTTTTTCTTTATTCGTGAAGGAACCAAATCCTTCACGCGAAGGTGTTCCTGCCGGGTTCTAGAACCGGAAGTAGGGGAATTCGGGGTAAAACCGACACCCTAAGCTTATTGATAAAATTTGTGTACTTTCGCTTGTTAAACGAACCTAAAATTGTTGTAGAATCACATATTGGTTATAAATCTATCAATTCTTGCGATCGCTGGATGGTATATAAAGGTTATATATTGATTTAAATCAAATTGATATTTCATCATTTTTAGGTGAGACAATTGAGAGTGCGGGTAAGATCGACACCATGTTGGGGTAAAACCGACACATCCACTTTGAGTAGAATTTATACGTTGTGAACATCACCATCACAATGCGTATTTAAAAGAATGCTTTAAACATGACTTTCGACATTTATGACCCCTTCCTCCAAAGGATTATTCACATATTACTAAATATATGTGAAAATTACAAATTTCCTATGCTTGGATTATAAATTTTGGGTGAATACACATGGATATTATTAATTTGTGTTCATGGAATGCTTACGAAGATGAAGTTGTTGCGAATGATTGGTTGTAAAAATAAAAACTGTTTTATTTTAACAAAACAGAGGTATAATTATTTTTAGATAATAAAAACTGTCGAACCTCAGGTTTGTAAATAAACATTAAGATTAATTTATGTAAAAATATTTCAAATTCTATTAATTCTTCAATTATAAATGAGAAAAATTTCTTCAAGCTTCATCAAATAAGTTGAAACGTGATATCATAGAAATATGTTTTTTTCAACTTAATGATAGCTTGTGGCAAGCCATATAGTGTCATATTTTACATGTTAACAAGTTCGCCATCCATGAACTTCACTGGAACTCAAAAATAAAGACTCACAGAGATAGTCTTCCGATTAGAAAGATTTCCACTAGTTAGATTATGAAGCAAAGAAAGGTGTCGATTTTACCCCAAATGAAAGTGTCGATCTTACCCCGAATGGACATTTATTTTTCAATAGCGTTTTCAGCTGTCGAAAAACCAAAAAATAATTTCTTCTTCATGTTGTATCGGCGCGGTAAATGGCTGGGCATGGCGTACCATTGGTACCTCGCGTACCTGCAGGAATAAAATAGACCCCTTTGTGCGGTCCTTAGCCTCTTGCCCAGCAACTCCTATCCCTACCTCCTCGTGGTACTGGCCGGGGTACGAGTAACCTTGGGGAAGATCGGGTAACCAACCCCCGGTGGGAACTTTGGTCGTATGCTGACAGGGAAGGGGGGGTTTGCTTTTGCAAACCTGGAGCGTCTGTACTCCACGTTAGGAGCGGCTCACAACAGCGTCTGTTCCCCATGTCAGGGGCGGCTGATCATCGTCCGAGTGCCAGAGAAGGACTCTAAGCTAAACTGCGCACTATGGCCCTCCGAACATTTAGGGGGAATGGTCCTCCGGAAATCTAGGGGGTTGGTGTCAGGCCCTGCGAGCCAGCCGTAAAAACACATCAGCACAGGAACGTCAACGAGAGAATACGGACCGGAACAATCGGCAAAGACCACAGCGACGAAAATGGACTAGCGATTGGAAACTCGGTACGTGGAACTGCAAATCTCTCAACTTCATTGGAAGTACTCGCATACTCTCCGATGTACTGAAGACCCGCGATTTCGACATCGTAGCGCTGCAGGAGGTGTGCTGGACAGGAGCATTGGTGCGAACGTTTAGAGGTAATCATACCATCTACCAGAGCTGCGGCAACACACGCGAGCTGGGAACAGCTTTTATAGTGATGGGTGATATGCAAAGGCGCGTGATCGGGTGGTGGCCGATCAATGAACGAATGTGCAAGTTAAGAATCAAAGGCCGATTCTTTAATTTCAGCATAATCAACGTGCATAGCCCACACTCCGGAAGCACTGATGATGACAAGGACGCATTTTACGCGCAGCTCGAACGCGAGTACGACCGCTGCCCAAGCCACGACGTCAAGATCATCATAGGAGATTTGAATGCTCAGGTTGGCCAGGAGGAGGAGTTCAGACCGACGATTGGAAAGTTCAGCGCCCACCGGCTGACGAACGAGAACGGCCTACGACTGATAGATTTTGCCGCCTCCAAGAACATGGCCATTCGTAGCACCTATTTCCAGCACAGCCTCCCGTATCGGTACACCTGGAGATCACCTCAGCAGACAGAATCGCAAATCGACCACGTTTTGATCGATGGACGGCACTTCTCCGACATAACCGACGTCAGAACCTATCGTGGCGCCAACATTGACTCCGACCACTACCTGGTGATGGTGAAACTGCGCCCAAAACTATCCGTCATCAACAATGTACGGTACCGACGCCCGCCCCGGTACAATCTCGAGCGGCTGAAACAACCGGATGTCGCCAATGCGTACGCGCAGCATCTTGAGGCAGCGTTGCCGGATGAGGGCGAGCTCGATAGGGCCCCTCTTGAGGACTGCTGGAGGACAGTTAAAGCAGCCATTAACGACGCTGCCGAAAGCGTTGTCGGATATGTGGAACGGAGCTCAAGAAACGATTGGTTCGACGAGGAGTGCCAAGAGGTTTTAGAGGAGAAGAATGCAGCGCGGGCTGCAATGCTGCAGCATGGTACGCGGCAAAACGTGGAACGATACAGACTGAAGCGGAAACAGCAAACCCGCCTATTCCGGGACAAAAAGCGCCGCCTGGAAGAGGTGGAATGCCAAGAGATGGAGTTGCTGTACTGTTCTCAAGAAACGCGCAAGTTCTATCAGAAGCTCAACACATCCCGCAAAGGCTTCGTGCCGCGAGCTGAGATGTGCCGGGATAAGGATGGGAGCATCTTGACGGACGGACGCGAGGTGATCGAAAGGTGGAAGCAGCACTACGATGAACACCTGAATGGCGCAGAGAACACAGGCACAGAAGGTCAGGACAGCGAAGGCGATGGCTACGTCAGCACAGCGGATAGCGGAAATCAACCAGCTCCCACGATGGGGGAAGTTAAGGATGCCATTCAACAGCTCAAGAACAACAAAGCCGCTGGCAAGGATGGTATCGGAGCCGAACTCATCAAGATGGGCCCGGACAGGTTGGCCGCTTGTCTGCATCGGCTGATAGTCAGAATCTGGGAAACGGAACAGCTACCGGAGGAGTGGAAGCAAGGCGTTATATGCCCTATCTACAAAAAGGGCGACAAACTGGAGTGTGAAAATTATCGTGCAATCACCATCCTAAACGCCGCCTATAAAGTGCTATCCCAGATTCTCTTCCGTCGTCTATCACCTATAGCAAACGAGTTCGTGGGAAGTTATCAAGCAGGTTTCATCGACGGCCGCTCGACAACGGACCAGATCTTTTCCGTGCGGCAAATCCTCCAGAAATGCCGTGAGTACCAGGTCCCTACGCACCATTTGTTCATCGATTTCAAGGCGGCATACGATAGTATCGACCGCATAGAGCTATGGAAAATCATGGACGAGAACAGCTTTCCCGGGAAGCTCACAAGATTGATCAGAGCAACGATGGACGGTGTGCAAAACTGCGTGAAGATCTCGGGCGAACACTCCAGTTCGTTCGAGTCTCGGCGGGGACTACGACAGGGCGATGGACTTTCGTGCCTGTTATTCAATATTGCGCTTGAAGGTGTCATGCGGAGAGCCGGACTTAACAGTCGAGGCACGATTTTCACGAGATCCGGACAATTTGTTTGCTTCGCGGACGACATGGATATTATTGGGAGAAAATTTGAAACGGTGGCAGATTTGTTCACCCGCCTGAAACGCGAAGCAACAAGAGTCGGGCTAATGGTGAATGCGTCGAAAACAAAGTACATGCTGGTTGGCGGAACTGAGCGCGACAGGACCCGCCTAGGAAGCAGTGTTACGATAGACGGGGATACCTTCGAGGTGGTGGACGAGTTCGTCTACCTCGGATCCTTGTTGACGGCTGACAACAATGTTAGTCGGGAAATACGAAGGCGCATCATCAGCGGAAGTCGTGCCTACTATGGGCTCCAGAAGAAACTGCGGTCAAGAAAGATTCACCCCCGCACCAAATGCACGATGTACAAAACGCTCATAAGACCGGTAGTCCTTTATGGGCATGAGGCGTGGACTATGCTCGAGGAGGACTTGCAAGCTCTTGGGGTTTTCGAACGCCGAGTGCTAAGGACGATCTTCGGCGGCGTGCAGGAGAACGGCGTGTGGCGGCGAAGGATGAACCACGAGCTCGCTCAACTCTACGGCGAACCCAGTATCGTGAAGGTAGCTAAAGCTGGAAGGATACGCTGGGCAGGGCATGTTGCAAGAATGCCGGACAACAACCCTGTAAAGATGGTGTTCGCCACGAATCCGGTCGGAACAAGAAGGCGTGGGGCGCAGCGAGCTAGGTGGATTGATCAGGTACACCAGGACCTGGAGAGCGTGGGTCACAGTCGAGGATGGAGAGAAGCGGCCATGAACCGAGGGAATTGGCGAAATATTGTTGGCGAGGCTTTATCAAGATAATTGATGTAAAGCCAAATAAGTAAGTAAGTTCATGTTGTATCAACGTAATAATAGTAAATGATAATGTAGACGCAGAACAAATAATGACATTTTAAAAATTTCCCATGCGAAATAGTTAAAGAACAACAGCGAAATATTGCAACTGCTGTTGCTTCTATGTTATCCAATATGATTTTATTGTTTATTTTGACAGTTTATTGGTAGCGTCAGTTATAATGTCATTCGAAACACAACATTTCACAAGTTAAGATAGAGCGTGGTGGAAACTGCATGAAAATCTGCTCAAAACATGAAAAATCAAAGGGTGTCGAGCTTACACACAGTGTCGGTTTTACCCTGTGTAGTGGTCCCGGCAAACTTCGCCTTGCCATCAAGTAGGCTGTTGAAGAACGCTATGAATCGTCCCATACAAAATGACAATTTAATGCACTCTCGTTTTTCCAACTTTCCTGGTGAATATCCTGGGATTTTTGTACACACAAACACGTCGGAACCCTTGAGGAACAAAACGGTGAAGGAATAATTCAAATCCGTTGACCCGACCATTACGAGTCCTCTGGGTGGATCCGGAAGCTTGGCGGCTTGTAGGCTATAGGCCTCGTCGTCCGGCCAGTGACTCATCGTCGCACCTACGGGACTGGGAGCATTCCACGACTCCCGAGAATTGCGAGCTGGAAGCCAAATCATCAGTGGCATTCTCATATCGAGACAGTTGGCGGTTCGAAATCCAACCGAACTCGCATGCAAGAAGCGCATCAGCCAGGACACGCACCACTCACAGCATCGTAGAAGCTCCAATCCATTCGCCCTCGTTGTCGTCGTCGTTGTCGTCGACGGCACGCTACATCAATCATCAGTAGCCTAGGCTGGCCCACCGTTACATCCATCGTTGGACAACGCCTGAGCTTGAGCCGAGCCAAAAAGTTTAAGGTCAGATTAGATAAGCTAGATATCAGTAGGACAGTCCGTATGTGTACCCTCGGACAAAAAGGGACTTATTTTTTAGCACGGCCGTGCGCAAGTAGAATTCCTATTGGAATCCAGATAGGAGAAAAGGCAAAACCCAAATATACAATTCTCGTCTGAACGTTTGCTAGTTTGCCCTAGATGAAGAAAGGTTGTTGATGGGAATTGATTCGATTTTGATGTTTTTTGGGTCTGTTTAAAAATTTAGCGTGTGGGGTCAGAGTTGCGATGAGATTGATCGGGTTCGAATTTTGATCTTTTTCGGGTTTTTATGGACTCGCCCTGAGTCTCGCTGGGCATGGATATTGCTGCTTCACATGCATACGATTGAATCGTCTGCTTGGCGCAAAAGTGAAGTCAGTTGAGGAGAGAGAAACCAGATTTGATTCCGTTCAAAAATAGAACCGTTACAATCTTGTGCAACTTCGAGAAAAGGCTGCCCTGAGTCGCTAATTTTTCATACATCAATTTACACCAATAAAACATATTTAGACTATTACCGCCAATCTGAAATATTGATCTAATTGATAAAAACAAACTCAAGAAGAACAATTGTGCTAGATAAAAGGCTTCAATTATTTCTACCACAATGGTTCTTCTTGAGCCGTTCATCCAAATGTTCTTCTTCTCTTCTTGTTCTTGGCATTAACGTCCTCCCCGGGGCAGAGCCTGCCTCTCAGCTCAGTGTTCTTATGAGCACTTCCACAGTTGTTAACTGAGAGCTTTCTTTGCCTAACTTGATATTTTCGCATTTGTTTATCGTGTGACAGGTACGATTATACTCTATGCTCAGGGAAGTCAAGGAAATTTCCATTCCGAAAAGATCCTGGACCGACCGGTAATCGAACTCAGACACCTTCAGCATGGCTTTGCTTTGTAGCCGCGGACTCTAACCACGCGGCCAAGGAAGGCCCCACCCAAATGTATCTTCCCTCGATAAAAGTGCATTTCGAAGCATGTTGTTAAACAGTTTGTGCCGTTCGAGTTAAATGTGGCAGCTTTGTTCTCGTTGTCAAGAGGAAGTTTTATTAGCCAAATCACCAGGAGTATGAATCATGAAAAACAATCTATAATATGTTTATGAAAAACAAAACTTATCAAATATGTTAAAAATAGCTCTAAAACAATATTTTCTTTTATGTCGAAAGAATTTATCTATACGTAACATTTAAATAACAATGTGTGGTAGCCAGAGTTGGTAGAATTTGATTCGGATTCGTTTTCAATAAATACTACGTTATATGTTCTTATTTGAGTATTCATCGATAAATGCTGATTGCTTATTTTTGAGAGTGTCTGAGTAATGTCAGCGTTAACCTTATATTTACTATACTCAGTTGAGAGTGTATGACTGACAGCCGAACGGAACGAAGGAATGATGCCTGTCACGTGATACCAGACACGGAGAAAATGAAGTACTCAAAAGTGAGTTCATTCCACTCAATTCCGGGGGTTCGTGCGTTAACCTAATTTTGAGTTGATGGGGTATAAGTTGTTTTCATTTACAGCCATGCGAAAAAATACTTACTGGCTAAGTTGTTTTCACTCAATCGGCAGATCAAACTACTCAACTTCCAGTACTGTGCCACTTACTCAAATTTGAGGTAACGCACTAAGGTTCGGTTTTTGGGTTGTTTTGCTCTTCGCTCTCTGACAACAATAGAAGGAGCGAATGAAATGGGGAGAGAAAAATAACTCAAAAGTGAGTTAAAAAATACTCAAATATGGGTTTTCCGTTTTCTCCGTGGAGAGTCAGTTTTGCGAACATTTTTGTAGCGAATGGTGGACCGATGGTGGAATCGGCCGAAAGTGAATTTATAGAATTTTCGGATACTACAATGGCGCAGACGGTAGAATCTGTTTTAGTTGAGTTGTTTTGTGAAATTGAGTGGTTGAGAAAATTGTAGGTGGTAAGTATGATTGAACTGAAGTGGAAGCATCCCCAGTAGGCTCCCTGACGAAAGAGCAGTAGAGTAGGCTGGAGGAATGTTTGTTGAACGAATCTCCGATGATTTTACAGAAGAGAAAGCATCCCCAGTAGGCTTCCTGGTAGAATAACAGTGGAGTAGGCTGGCGGATTGGTTTTGGATCTTCTTCCCGATGATTTTACGGGAAAAATAGTATCCCCAGTAGGCTCCCTAACAGAAGTACAGTGTAGTAGGCTGGAGGTTACTGTTTGGATAAACTTCCCGATGATTTTTTTTGGGAAAGATGGCGTCCCCAGTAGGCTCCCTGACAGAAGGGCAGTGGAGTAGGCTGGAGGATTGTGTTTGGATCATTTTCGCAATGATTTTACGGGAAATATAGTGTCCCCAGTAGGCTCCCTAACAGAAGTATAGTGGAGTAGGCTGGAGGATAATGTTTGGATCAACTTCCCGATGTTTTTTCGGGAAAGATAGCGTCCCCAGTAGGCTCCCTGATTGAAGGGCAGTGGAGTAGGCTGGAGGTTACTGTTTGGATAAACTTCCCGATGTTTTTTTCGGGAAAGATGGCGTCCCAGTAGGCTCCCTGACAGAAGGGCAGTGGAGTAGGCTGGAGGATTGTGTTTGGATCATTTTTCGCAAATGATTTACGGGAAATATAGTGTCCCCAGTAGGCTCCCTAACAGAAGTATAGTGGAGTAGGCTGGATGGTACTGGTTTGGATCAACTTCCCAATGTTTTTTTCGGGAAAGATGATGATGATGATGATGATGATGATGATGATGATGAATGATGATGATGATGATGATGATGATGATGATGATGATGATGATGATCGATGATGATGATGATGATGATGATGATGATGATGATGATGATGATGATGATGATGATGATGATGATGATGATGATGATGATGATGATGATGATGATGATGATGATGATGAATGATGATGATGAGATGATGAATGATGATGATGATGATGATGATGATGATGATGATGATGATGATGATGATGATTGATGATGATGATGATGATGATGATGATGATGATGATGATGATGATGATGATGATGATGATGATGATGATGATGATGATGATGATGATGATGATGATGATGATGATGATGATGATGATGATGATGATGATGATGATGATGATGATGATGATGATGATGATGATGATGATGATGATGATGATGATGATGATGATGATGATGATGATGATGATGATGATGATGATGATGAATGCATGATGATGATGATGATGATGATGATGATGATGATGATGATGATGATGATGAATGATGATGATGATGATGATGATGATGATGATGATGATGATGATGATGATGATGATGATGATGATGATGATGATGATGATGATGATGATGATGATGATGATGATGATGATGATGATGATGATGATGATGATGATGATGATGATGATGATGATGATGATGATGATGATGATGATGATGTGATGATGATGATGATGATGATGATGATGATGATGATGATGATGATGATGATGATGATGATGATGATGATGATGATGATGATGATGATGATGATGATGATGATGATGATGATGATGATGATGATGATGATGATGATGATGATGATGATGATGATGATGATGATGATGATGATGATGATGATGATGATGATGATGATGATGATGATGATGATGATGATGATGATGATGATGATGATGATGATGATGATGATGATGATGATGATGATGATGATGATGATGATGATGATGATGATGATGATGATGATGATGATGATGATGATGATGATGATGATGATGATGATGATGATGATGATGATGATGATGATGATGATGATGATGATGATGATGATGATGAGATGATGATGATGATGATGATGATGATGATGATGATGATGATGATGATGATGATGATTGATGATTGATGATGATGATGATGATGTGATGATGATGATGATGATGATGATGATTGATGATGATGATGATGATGATGATGATGATGATGATGATGATGATGATGATGATGATGATGATGATGATGATGATGATGATGATGATGATTGATGATGATGATGATGATGATGATGATGATGATGATGATGATGATGATGATGATGATGATGATGATGATTGATGATGATGATGATGATGATGAAGATGTTATTTTTTACAAATACGCAATAAAAAAACGCATAAAGAGTAGAGAAGAAGGCGGATGTAGTAGCCAGAGTTGGTAGAATTTGATTCGGATTCGTTTTCAATAAATACTACGTTATATGTTCTTATTTGAGTATTCATCGATAAATGCTGATTGCTTATTTTTGAGAGTGTCTGAGTAATGTCAGCGTTAACCTTATATTTACTATACTCAGTTGAGAGTGTATGACTGACAGCCGAACGGAACGAAGGAATGATGCCTGTCACGTGATACCAGAGAGTCAGTTTTGCGAACATTTTTGTAGCGAATGGGTGTGCCGGTTTGAATCCGGTGTTTTAATTATCAATTATTCGACCGATGGTGGAATCGGCCGAAAGTGAATTTATAGAATTTTCGGATACTACACAATGTATCTAAGAAACCTTAAAGAAAATTTGATAAAGAATTCCTGAAGATCCTTGTAATATTTATTTATCTTAAATTACGAAAATGGTAATGGAATCTTCTCATAGGAACGTTTGGCAAAATAATTAAAGAAAATAGAGTTTCTTCTAGAATTCAATATAATTAATTATATTTTATGAAGGCATTCAGAGAAAAAAATTGTGAACATCTTCTTTGAGATGTTTAAGAATTTCTCACAGCATTTCTTAACAGATTCATTTTACAGTTATTCTTACATGTAGCTTTATGGAAATATTTTTAAGAATAGTTACCCACTCTTTGGGATAAGACTATGATAAAATTCGTTGGCGGAATGCTTACAATAATTGCTGATAAATCATGAGAGAATCCAAAAATTCAATGAAGAAATCCTGGCAGATATCTTGACAGAATGGATCATTGAATGTAGTTTTTGTCAGTGCTCACCGCATCAAAACAAAGGCGGCACTGTATATGGGATTTAACATTGTGACAGCATTGCTGTTCTGTCAAGCACACAAGGCTACGGTGGCGCTATCTATGCTTTCCATAGCGGCCGTTTTGGTTATTCGTTATTTTAATGATCCATTTTAGAAGTAATAACTGACGTATTCTTGCAGTAATTCAAAATGCTATTATTGAAGAAATCTTCGGTAGAACTTCTAAGAAGGAACTCCTTATGAAAACTCTAGAATAATCCATAATGGAATGCTTTACGCTAAAACAAGAAAATAAAATAAGATTTCTCATATAGGGAGTCGATGCCGGTTATGGACCCTTTGCGTATTATGGACCCCCTACAGAAAAACATAAAATTAACACTCAAAGCAACCTTATTCCTATGAAAATTCACCGGGGAGCTTCGATTGCATTGTTAGTCAGCAGTTTCAGGCAAAATATTTGGTTTGAGGCGCTTAAATACAGATATTTGAACAGTTTTGTAAATGAAACCACACAAGAGGGTCCATAATACGCATTTCCAGGTGGGTCTATAATAGGCTCGTCGGCAGCGAGCCGGATTACATGGGAATCAAATGGAGGGTCCATAATACCTAGGACAGGACTTGTCAGGTACTAGTGCAAATTTGAAACCATTTGCCTGTCAAAAAAGACCACTTCTGATTGGTCGTTTTGGCAAAGGCCTACTTTCACATCGTTGAGTTGGATTGCAACATGGCACTTTGTTGCTAGCCCGGCCGTGTTGCTAGTTCATAAGTTAGAGTTTTTATTGAAAGTTTGAAAATGTTTCATAAAATCTTTTTGCTACAAATCAATCTATATTCGATGTTTGGTTTACCGCATGTGCTCCTACAATACTAAAATAAATCAAAAATACTTAATTGAGTGC